>NC_090030.1:14864744-15502244 GCF_037176765.1 Anolis sagrei | reverse complement strand
GAGATGGTGCTAGTCTAATGTCCGTGGGAAGGGCGTTCCACAGCTGAGGAGCCACCACCGAGAAGGCCCTATCTCTCGTCCCCGCCAGCCGTGCTTGAGAAGCAGGCGGGATCGAGAGCAGGGCCTCCCCGGAAGATCTCAAATCCCACCCCCAACCTCACCAGTATTGGACGTATCGGATATTTGTGCCAAATTTGGTCCAGTGAATGAAAATACATCCTGCATAATGAAAATATGGAAATACATTTTATGTTGTCACCAACATAAAAAGTTTGAAAAGCGCTGTTCTAGTGGTTTGTTTTATTGTTCATGTTTATTTTCCTGTTTTTGAGTTGCGGTTCAGGTTTCTGCAATGCTCTGGGTTCTGCAATGTTCAGCAGCCCAGATTTGGCAGCTCTTCCGAAAGTTATGGCAACTTTGCCTTTAATGCTCTGCTTTGCTAAAGCTGCATCCGCACTGCAGGATTATCGCAGCTTGAGAGATGTAGAGCGCTGGCCACTTTGAAGGTCCAGAGCACCAGCTGCACTCCTTGCTGTCACAGACCTTGAATATTGAGCTTCCGATTCTTGCAAAATCAGAAGAAAACAATACTTCCTTTAAAGGGATGTGTGTGAAAAGTCTTGTGGGAGGTGAAGAAAAGGGATGTGAGAAACGCCCGCTTTGTCACTGATTTACCTCCTCCATCCACCGCCATGCCTTTGTTCTCAGGCTCATTCCAGGCTTTGCAATTTTTATTCATTCACTCCAATGCAAACAGTATAAATCCACAGCAAAAACAGGGAGAAAAAAAGCAAAGAGTAAGGGAAACACAGGAAAAGATACACATGTGTCAAGGAAGTAGCAGCCAATAATGAAAGGACCAAGGCAGTGACATCTCTGGCCCATCCTCTGTTTGGATATTAGTCAGCAAGCCACAACCTTAAATAAAGAAATGGCTTTCTAAGACACTGAATAAACTGCGCTGTGCGACCACAAGATGCAGAGCCAACCTTAAGAAATGGGGCTACAAAGTGGAGTCCACGACATGCGAATGTGGAGAAGAACAAACCACAGACCACTTATTGCAATGCAACCTGAGCCCTGCCACATGCACAATGGAGGACCTTCTCATAGCAACACTAGAGGCAATCCAAATGGCCAGCTTCTGGTCAAAGGACATTTAGAATAATGCAGCTTAAGGAGCTGGGCATGTTTAGCCTGAAGAAGAGAAGGCTGAGAGGGGATATGATAGCCATGTATAAATATGTGAGAGGAAGCCACAGGGAGGAGGGAGCAAGCTTGTTTTCTGCTGCCCTGGAGACTAGGATGCGGAACAATGGCTTCAAACTACAAGAGAGGAGATTCCATCTGAACATGAGGAAGAACTTCCTGACTGTGAGAGCCGTTCAGCAGTGGAACTCTCTGCCCTGGAGTGTGGTGGAGGCTCCTTCTTTGGAAGCTTTTAAACAGAGGCTGGATGGCCATCTGTCAGGGGTGATTTGAATGCAATATTCCTGCTTCTTGGCAGGGGGTTGGACTGGATGGCCCATGAGGTCTCTTCCAACTCTTTGATTCTATGATTCTAAGTTTTTAACTTTGTTTGTGTTTTTAAATACATTATAACTGTACTCTCAATTTGCTTCTGACACGATAAATAAATAGGCAGATGTTGAGTTAATTAACTAACAGAGAAGATAGAAAGGTTTCTCCAGTCTCTGCCTTTGGCTCAGCCTTTGTTTGACCAGTCGACCGAGCAGTTGACCAAGGGATCAATGATTTACGAAGCATCCATGCCAAACTCATGCACTGCTCCTGGCAAAAGGGTAAAGAGGAGGAGGATGGAAGGCAAAGAAAGGCGCTTTGTTAGAAAACAAACTCTAGATCAAAACTCAAGATCTGTGACTAAAGAATTGTTATGTTCATGTTATAGGCGCCATTGGAATATAATAGTTATATCAGGTTGACATGAACTCGATCTAAGCCCAAATCTATATTTCGCCAATGTTTCATGTTTTTATTTTCCTTATTTAATTTTTTGGGTTTTTTTATCCTGCAGGGGCATTTTATAATTTAAATTCTCTCTCTCTCTCTCTCTCTCTCTCTCTCTATATATATATATATATATATACACACACACACACACACACACACACACACACACATACACATACACACACTAGCCATCCCCTGCCACGCGCTGCTGTGGTCCAGTCTGGTAATGTGGAAAATAAAGTAATGAGAAAGTGTTGGTTTCCAATATATGTAATTTCTTTCTGCTTGTGGGAAAACCGTATATCTTGCTGCTTCTTTGTCAGTGTTGATGTGGAGATTGTCTGGTTTGCCTACTCTGGAACATGCAACATATAATTGTCCTTCTTTAGTGGTCCCTTTCAAATCTAGGATACTATCTTTCTGTGTGTGAATCATATATGTATATGTATATCTATAGCTGGATGGCTCTTTGTCAGGAGGGCTTTGTTTATGTTTTCTTGGCCGGGTGAAGGAAGTTGGACTGGATTGGCTTAAGTATTTTCTGTTGGTCATGAGGGTTCGGTGTGGGAAGTTTGCCTCAATTCTGTGGGGTTCAACATGCTCTTTGATTGCAGGTGAACTATAAATCCTAGTAACTACAACTCCCAAATGTCAAGGTCTATTTTCCCCAAACTCTGTCTGTGTTCATATTTGGGCATATAGAATATTCATGCCAAGTTTGGTCCAGATCTATCATTGTTTGTGTCTACAGTGCTCTCTGGATGTAGGTGAACTACAACTCCAAAACTCAAGGTCAATGCCCACCAAACCCTTCCAGTATTTTCTGTTGGTCATGGGAGAACTGTGTACCACGTTTGGTTCAATTCCATCATTGGTGGAGTTCAGAATGCTCTTTGATTGTAGGTGAACTATAAATCCCAGCAACTACAACTCCCAAATGACAAAAGCAATTTTCTTTTAGTGATGATCCTTGGGTTAGTAGGTGTCTTGTGGCCAAATTTGGTGGCAATTCGTCCAGTGGTTTTTGAGTTATGTTAATCCCACAAATGAACATTACATTTTTATTTATATAGATTGAACTCAATACCATTGCTTTTTTGCATTGTCGAAGGCTTTCATGGCCGGAATCACTGGGTTGTTGTAGGTTTTTCCGGGCTATATGGCCATGTTCTAGAGGCATTTTCTCCTGACGTTTTGCCTGCATCTATGGCAAGCATCCTCAGAGGCATTGTTTTTTTCATTGGCTATTCCCAGATTTATACTCCCCTGTCGTTCGCATCACTTCAAATATGCAATACCATTGCTTTTTTTGTATTGTCGAAGGCTTTCATGGCCGGAATCGCTGGGTTGTTGTAGGTTTTTCCGGGCTATATGGCCATGTTCTAGAGGCATTTTCTCCTGACGTTTCGCCTGCATCTATGGCAAGCATCCTCAGAGGCATTGCTTTTTTCATTGGCTATTCCCAGATTTATACTCCCCTGTCGTTCGCATCACTTCAAATACAGTACTGTGGGTTCTGTTGCTTTTATTGCAGGTGAACTTTCCCCGCAGCGCTAGAGCCCCCGTCCTGTTTAACCAGTTCTTTTATTGATATATTCTCAATGTTCCAAGTTAATTGCCTTGGATTGCTGTATAACGGATACAAAAAAAGGACAAAAGAGCACAAGGGAAAAGGAGGTCACAGAATGTTGTGCTTACGTATTGCGCAAAGCACTTTAAATGCCGTGGCTCAGTGCTGTGAAATCCTGGGAAGTACAGTTCATTGTATCAGAGCTCTCTGATAGAGCAGAAGGAGGAAGGGGATGGTGATGATGATTATTATGAATTTATTACCCACCTGTCCTTGCAATACATAGTTCACCAAACTACAGGATTTCACAGCGTTGAGCCATGGCAATCAGTGCAGTCACAAAGCAGTATTGTTCTACAGCAGGCATGGACAAATTTTGGCCCTCTGGGTGCTTTGGACTTCAAATTTATTTATTTATTTAAAAGTTTTGTATACCGGCCTTCTCACCTCTCTTGAGGGACTCAGACCGGTTTCCAACCATAATATCACATACAATCAATAAAACATCATAATACATATTACAGTAAAACATTAAAACAGCAATTACAATCAATAACTATAATGGTCAGTCGTCACACTAAAATCGTTGCTCATCATCCTCCATCCATATCTCAGGGTGTTGGCTCACTCGTCGAATGCCTGTCTCCATAACCAAGTCTTCACCTGTTTCCTAAATGTCAGGATAGACGAGGCGGTTCTGATCTCCAGTGGGAGAGAGTTCCAGAGTCGAGGGGCCACCACCGAGAAGGCCCTGTCCCTCATCCCCACCAGATGCGCTTGCGAGGCCGGTGGGACCGAGAACAGGGCCTCTCCAGACGATCTTAATAATCTTGATGGTTCATAGGGGAGAATACGTTCGGAGAGGTAAACAGGGCTGGAGTCGTTTAGGGCTTTATAGGTTAACACCAGCACTTTGAATTGTGCTCGGAAGCTAATTGGCAGCCAGTGGAGCTGGTGTAACAGTGGAGTGGTGTGCTCCCTGGACCCAGCACCCGTTAGTAGTCTGGCTGCCGAGCGTTGGACTAGCTGCAGCTTCCGGGCAGTCTTCAGAGGCAACCCCACGTAGAGAGCACTGCAGTAGTCTAAATGGGATGTAACCAAAGCGTGGACCACCGTGGCCAAGTCAGACTTCCCAAGGTAGTCCAAAACACCTGGATGGTCAAAGTTTATCCATGCCTGTTCTACAGTGTGGACAGTCCTTTAGTGGATGAACGGATGACCAAACTGGCAGCCTGATGTGTGCCCTAGAAATGATGCCTTGACACTAACTCTCCTTGCATCCTCAGGGCTGCATTGAGATGCCGGACGTCCCAGCTGAGACGGCCTATGATGTGCTGCACGACACGGAGTATCGGAAGAAGTGGGATGCGAACGTCATCGAGACGCACGAGATCGCCCGTCTCTCGGACAGTGCTGACGTAGGCTATTATTCGTGTGAGTCTGGAAGACCCAGGGAGTTGGGGTGCACGGCTGTTAATGACAGGAGAAGTGGGTGGGATTTGGGCAACGATCCAAACCCCAAGGCTCCTTTTTAGGCATTCATTAAAAGCTGGATATACATTGCCACCTAAATCAAATGCCGTAGGGAACTCCTGGCTTGAACATCCTTGTGAAAAAGGCCTGGGAGTTTCGGTGGACTACAAGCTGAACATGAGCCAAGAATGTAATGCGGCAGTGAAAAAGGCCAAGGCAATTCTAGGCTGCATCAATAGAAATTTAATGGAAATGTAAGGTCCTGCACTTTGGTAGAAAAAAAATGAAATGCCTAGACCTGGAGTGGGTTGGATCTGGCTTGAAAGCAATCCATGTGAAAGGAATCTAAATGTCTTTACTACTTCAACACACTAGAGAATGAATCCACTTTAAATCCAGTTTCTGCCTCCTAAAGAATTCTGGGGTTTGTAGTTTAGTGAGGCTGTTAAAGGCTCTTCCCTAAACCTCGGAATTCTACAGGAGGCAGAAACCGGATTTAAAGTGGATTCACTCTCTAGTGTGATTAGGTCCTTAGTAGACTGGGAGTCAACAGTGTGATGCAACAGCTAAAAAGGCCAATGCAATTCTCGGCTGCATCAAGAGGAGTTTAGCATCTAGTTTAAGGGAAGTCATAGTCCCACTCTATTCTGCTTTGGTCAAACCTTACCTAGAATATTGTGTCCAGTTCAATCAAAGACGAATATTGACCAATTGGAAGCTGTCCAGAAGACCAAAACGTTATAGGTCTGGAAACCATATGATATGTCACAAAGTTACATTCTAAAACTATACAATATTGCAAAGACAGTGAATGATTACAATACAATACATACAGGTTGAATAGGTAAATATAGTAAATACAGCGCAAAAGCTGGGTTGCAGCTAACAATTAAAAAAACCAAGATTTTGGCAACAAGAATGATTGACAACTGGGAAATAGAGGGAGAAAACGTTGAGGCAGTGACAGGGGTTGTATTTCTAGGTGCAAAGATTACTGCAGACGCAGACTGCAGCCAGGAAATCAGGAGACGTTTACTTTTTGGGAGGAGAGTAATGACAAATCTTGATAAAATAGTGAAGAGTAGAGACATTACACTGGCAACGAAGATCCGCATAGTTAAAGCAATAGTATTCCCCATAGTCACCTACGGATGTGTGAGCTGGGCCATAGGGAAGGCTGAGCAAAGGAAGATAGATGCTTTTGAACTGTGGTGTTGGAGGAAAGTGCTGAGAGTGCCTTGGACTGCGAGAAGATCCAACCAGTCCATCCTCCAGGAAATAAAGCCCGACTGCTCACTGGAAGGATACTAGAGACAAAGTTGAAGTACTTTGGCCACATCATGAGGAGACAGCAAAGCCTAGAGAAGACAATGATGCTGGGGAAAGTGGAAGGCAAAAGGAAGAGGGGCCGACCAAGGGCAAGGTGGGTGGATGGCATCCTTGAAGTGACTGAATTGACCTTGAAGGGGCTGGGGGTGGTGACGGCTGACAGGGAGCTCTGGTGTGGGCTGGTCCATGAGGTCACAAAGAGTCTGAAATGACTGAACGAATGAACAACAACAAATACAGGTTGAGCATGCCTTATCCAAAGTGCATGGGACCCGTACCAGGAGTGTTCCATATTTCTGAATTCACATATATATCTTTAATGGGACATTTTGAAGGTGGGGCCTACTTCTAAAGACAAAACCCCTTATTTTACTCTGTTATTATTGTTATTTCATTACATTTATTATTTTACTCTATTAGTATTATTATATTTATTATTTTACTCTATTACTTATTATTAGAAGGATACATTATCACATTGACATTGAAGAAGGCTAGAATAGTGGTTTCATCAGAATTGGACTGTCTTATCTTAAATTACAGTTTTATATAAACACTAGATATCCCCTGTCACTTGTTGCTGTGGCCCAGTCTGTGTATATGTGTTTTGTGTGTGTGTATATGTGTGTATATATTTGTGTATATGTGTTGTTTGTGTACATATGTGGTTTTGCGCATGTATTGTAATTTATTTTTTGTTTTTTGGCTTTTAAAGTCTCTTTTGCTGTTTTTTTTCCAGTGTTTTTATGAGTGATGGTCACTCATTGGCCTGATATTTCTATTGTATCCAAATTTGGTGTCAATTCATCCAGTGGTTTTTGAGTTATGTTAATCCTGCAAATGAACATTACATTTTTATTTATATAGATTCAAAAACATTGAACCTACTGATGCCTCAGTTAATGTAATTTTATTGGTATCTAGTTTTATTTTGAAATTGACCCAGAGCTACTGCATTTTCCACCCTCGGCTTGTACTCAAGTCAATACCTTTTCCCAGTTTTTTGTGGTAAAATTAGGTGCATTGGCTTATATTCGGGTCGGCTTATACTTGAGTATATACAGTAATTTCTTGTATATAAACCCCATCAGGCCTTTCTCCTTTTCTAGTTTCCACTTTAAAATTTGGTACTAATGTTGGAGAATGGTCCCGGGTTATAAAAAGGTTGAGAACCACTGGTAAACCAATGAGATTTTCTCACTTTCATATGTGTTTGTGTGTGTATCTGTCTTGCAGTGCTAGCCCCCACAAAACTGGAGGGCCTGCTGTAGTTCAATGTATACGGAGTGAAACAGAATAACTTTTTGTGAAACAACAAGTTTGTGCAAAGTGTATGTTAAGTAACAACTCCAGACCAGATGGTGAGGCGACTTCTCTTTTCTTTCGACCAGGGAAGTGCCCAAAGCCCTTACGCAACAGAGACGTGGTGACGCTGAGGTCCTGGCGAGTCCTGGACAAGTCTTACGTTATCCTTAATTTTTCTGTCAAACACCCAGTAAGTGAACACAGAGCATAATAATCATACTCAGTCATGTAATTATGTGTCTGCATGTGACTCCATCCCATTCCAATGCATTCTGGATCACTTTACGCCTCTTGAAATGTGTCTCCCAATTTCATCTTTAATGCCTAGTTTTTCAGTTAAATTTTATTTATTTTGTGATTAATATCCCAATGTCCCAAATGTCTTTCATCTCAAAAGCCATACAAGAAAGAAAAAAGATTTAGAAAAACAGATGTCAAACAAGTATATAAATCAACTATGTATGAAATCACTCATGTTGTAAAATGTTGAAATGCCAGTGAACAATACATATACCTGAGAACAATGGTTGTAGCACAAAATAACTATGACGGAGACTGTAAGCCAAACAGCTGGCCCCGTATGGTTATATTTTAGAATCCATGTGCCGTCATACCCAGACACTATAAAGTTAAAACTAAGATGTGCTTCTCTCTTTATCTGGGTGAACTGCAAGTGCCTTACTTAGAAGCTCAGCATTCCCAGCAACTGAGGCCAGTCCAGATTTGAACATCAAACAGAACATTTATTTCTCAAAGACCTTGACAGACTTGGCACAGTTTGATGAAGTTACAAACACAAACAGTCAACTTGTGAAACCATATAGGTGTTCTTTCCTTCCCTTTTTCTTCAGCTGCTGAATTAACTTTCCCCAACGGTAGAAAAATCCTGGGATCTTTTACCCTAACCCTGAGCTCCTATCTTTTAGAAAGAGCAGGTCTTCCCCTATCTGAGCTCAGCACCAGTTTCAAAGGCAAGAGGGTAACCGTACTCACAATGGCCTGTCCGAGCTGCCTAGCTTGGCCACCAGCACATCTGAGGCTTTTTCTATACTGAAGAAGGCAGGAGAGCTTCTCCAAAATGGAGATCTCATCCCCAGGAAAAAGGGCGGTCTCTGGACCAAGGAGATACTTTTTTAAGCCAATAGCTGTTTGACTATTAGGGTGCTGCTAAGACTGTAGCAACCCTGGGGGAAATGCAAAGGGATGCTATTTCAAGCAACTAAATGGCAATGCAAACCAAGCTCCTGGGAAATGGAACAATCCATGTTAAATTTGATTTTTGGGAATTTTTTTGCAGCACCCTTACCATGCTTTTGTGGAATCCTCAAGTTCCATGGAGCAGAGTTTGGGAACCACCGGCTGTTAGGAATTGTGGGAGTTGAAGTCTAAAACACCTGGAGGGCAGAAGTTTGCCCATGCCTGGTATATATTATATGCATTTATATTTCGCCATATGTGTTTTTGCTGGTGGTATTCAGTAATGATATTTTTTTCCCAAAGTGAAATCATAGTCTTTCCTGGAGGGCCATTCTCAGAAGGTGTTGCTGGGGGACACCTACTCGGTGCCACAGCCTTTGTCCTGTGCGGTCCCGCAGGGTTCAGTGTTGTCCCCCATGTTGTTTGACATGTACACTCCCCTTGAAGGTGCAGGTTCACAGCTTTGGAGTTCTCCTGAACTCAACGCTGAGCTTGGAACCTCACATTGCGGCAGTGGCTAGGGTGGCTTTCGCACAATTAAAATTTGTGCGCCAGCTGCACTCGTGCCTTGGGAAGTCAAACTTGGCCACAGTGGTCCATGCTCTCATTACATCAAGGATAGACTACTACATCCCGCTCTATTTGGGTCTGTCTTTGAAGACTGTCCAGAAGCTCCAAGTAGTCCAACAAGAGGCAGCCAGGTTAATAACTGGAGTGACGTACAGGGAGTGTACAACCCCCCTGTTACGTCAGCTCCACTGACTGCCAGTTTGCTACCGGGCCCAATTCAAAGTTCTGGCTTTGGTCTATAAAACTTTAAATGGCCCCGGCCCAGTTTACCTGTCCAAATGCATCTCCCTTTACAAACCACCATGAAGACTAAGATCCTCTGGGGAGACCCTGCTCTCAGTCCCACCCCCTCACAAGTGCGGCTGATGGGAGCGAGAGACAGACCTTCTCGGTTGGAGATGTCTACAGACAATGCTGGCTCTTCAGCTTAGAAATGGAGATGACCACCAACCCCCAGAGTCGGACACGACTGGACTTAATGTCAGGGGAAAGCCTTTACCTTTACTATGGCTTATTTTATTGTTGTTTTATGATGCAGCATTGAATTTTTGCCGGAGTTTGTAAGCTGCTTTGAGTCCCCTGCGAGGTGTGAAAGACAGGGTATAAATGAAGTAAACAAACAAACAAACAAACAGTTATATAGCAATGGGATGTGAAAGGGCCACTCCCATGTTTGGATGGGTTTTGTTTTACTTCTGTTTGCTAATACCTTTGAAACATAGATGCCACTGCTAACTGAGCAACATTAATGAAAATCAGTTGAGGCAAGGCATATTTAGCCTTCTTTTCTAGAACAGAAGGGCCTCTCTCTGACTTGTGGGTTGGGGAGGGCTCGGTGGTGCAAGAAATTGCCCTGGGTTTGATCCTGAGTGAGAAGACAGCTGGCACAGTTGCTGCACTGTTTCGTTGGCGAGCTTGGCAATGTTTGCTAAATTTGGGCCTTGGAAGCAAGCAGAGCCCATTATAGGTTTGGAGAATCCAGCCAAACCCTCTTTTCCCACTTCCATAGCTTTCTCCATCCCTGACTTACCTGGTTGGTGTTTTGGCAGAAGTACCCACCCCGCAAAGACCTGGTCCGGGCGGTGTCCATCTTGGCTGGATATTTGGTGGAACCCACCGGTACCAATGGCTGTCGCTTGACTTACCTGGCCCAAGTTGATCCGAAAGGTAAGTGTGTATTCTTAGAGCCCTGTACAGGCAGTCCCTGAGTTAACAAACATCTGACTTACAAACAACTTCTGCTTAAGAACGGGGGTGAGACAGCGGGAAGTGAGAGAAATCTGTTTCTTGGAAGGGAAATTTACTCCTGAAAGAAGGTTGTTATTATCCTGGGGAAAAGGAGTCTCCACTGAAACTTTAGCACCAATTCTTTCCACAACAAGCCAAAATTTTGAAACAGGGACAGAGTTGAAATCTTCTGAACAGGGGCACAGATAGCAAAGGAAACACCACAGGGGTGTTAAGCCTTCCCTATGCCATCCAAAGCTCATATATATACTAGCTTAGGTACCTGGCGATGCCCGGGTTCAGTAATTTGGTAAGGATAAACATTAGAAAAAGTCTTCTTTTGTGTTTACTGTTATGAATGGACCCCCATTAGAAAATACATACAGATATGGGTTAACTATAAGTCCCATCATCCTCTGTCATTTCTCCCCAAACCCTGTGAGTATTTAAAATAGTCATGGGGGGATCTGTGTCCCAAGTTTGGTCCAGTTCCATGGCTGATGGAATTAGGCGTAGTCTCTGGATGTGGGGGAGGTACTGCAAAGCCCATCATCCATGGCCCATCTTCCCCCAAACCTCACCAGGACATAAAGTGCGTCATGGAAGGGGGGGGGGGGTGTCCCAAGTTTGATTCAGGTCCGTCATTGGTGGGAATTACAATGGTTTCTGGGAGTAGGTGCCCATAGGAAATCTGCCACAAAAATACACTGCCACCCACATGCACACATGCAAACAAACACTGTCAGCTCCAGCTTCCCATGGGGGGACATGAGGGAAGCCTCCCACAGGACGGTAACATATCTGGGCATCCCCTGGGCAACGTCCTTGTAGACAGCCAATTCTCTCATACCAGAAGCGACTTGCAGTTTCTCAAGTCGCTTCTGACACAATTAGATAGATAGATAGATAGATAGATAGATAGATTAGATAGATAGATAGATAGATAGATAGATAGATAGATATCTGACTGATGTTACACTTTTCAAAAGTACCTGTTCTGATTTACATGCAAATTCAACTTAAGAACAAACCTACAAAATCTATTTTGTTCATAACTTGGGGACTACCTGTATAAGCTCCTAAGAGTTGCAACTAAGCTTTAGTTTGTGTTCCTGGGTATTGCTTCTCTAACAGAAGTTTTTTTTTCTTTTTGTCTATCATCTATCTATCTACCTATCTATCTCTATTTATCTCTATATCTATCTATCTATTTATCTATCTATGCATGCTTTATTGGTGCAATTATTTAGCTTTGCTTCCAGTTCTTTAACTGGAAGAGGGTCCCTGTTGTTACACGTGCATTACTTAACTATCAAAAGGTAATGTGCCAGCCCTGCTGAATCTGAGAAGTCCTCTTGCTCATTCTGCTTTTGTTCCAGTTGAAAAAAAAGTCTGGTTGCAGAAGATGGGTGGGATCCACCACTGTTACTACTTAGGACCCTGGAAACCCACTATATCCAAAGCTGGGCAAGCAGATGGATCAGTGCTTTAATTTGGTAGGAGGCAACTTCCCCATGTTGCAAACTTAGAAATCATTCCCAGCATTTGAAAAGAAATCTCGTGGAGGAAACCATTACCTACTAACTTGTGTTTCTGCTACTCAGTCGCTAAGCAGTTGCCACTTTAGTCCCTTACCTTCAAGGCTGGGCTTGGACTGGCTAGGTCTTCAAACAGGACAAATGTCCACCTCGCCTTAGCCACCAATTTGGTTCACTTTCCATGTTTGGACAAAGTGGGTTTTGCATGTTTGAACTTAGTATGACCTTCCTCCTTCTGCTTCCTGTTGATTCATTTTCATTCTCTTTCCCTTTTTCCAGCCTCTAAGAATTTCACTTTTTTCTGGAATCACAACTCCTTTTCCTATTACAGTAGATTCATAGTGTTTTCCCCTCCTGTTTCTTCCATGAACTAGGGTCGCTGCCCAAGTGGGTTGTGAATAAAGCTTCCCAGTACCTGGCACCAAAGGTAAGGAGGACTCAGTTGAGCCTGGGACAGCATCGGTTGACTCGCTGCAGCCTTCAGGCAGTGTTGTCCCTTATTTACTGTCCTTATTTTAGAGTTATTTAATACTGGTAGCCAGATTTGGTGCATTTTCATGGTTTCTTCCTTTTTGTTGAAATTGTCCACATGTTTTTGTGGATTTCAATGGCTTCTCTGTGTAGTCTGACATTAGAGCAACACTAAAAAAAAAATCCAGGGGAACTCCAGACAAGAATCAATCAGGCCCAGCTAACACCTCCCAACATAGGATTCCCCAGGAAGCAACCAACCAGGCTTGGAAACTGCAAGGACATTACCGTAGCCAAGCCTGGTTACATCCAATATAGACTACTGCAACGCGCTCTATGTGGGGTTGCCTTTAAAGTCTGTCCGGAAGCTTCAGTTGGTCCAACAGACAGCAGCCAGATTGTTAATAGGGAGCACACAACTACTCTGTTGCGCCAGCTCCACTGGTTGCCAGTTTGCTACCAGGAACAATTCAAAGTGCTGGTTTTAGCCTATAAAGCCCTAAACGGTTCTGGCCCAATCTACTTGTCCAAATGCATCTCCCCTTATGAACCATCTAGGACTTTAAGATCATCTGGGGAGGCCCTGCTCTTGATCCTGCCTTCATCACAAGTACGTTTGGCGGGGACAAGAGACAGGGCCTTCTCTGTGTTGGCCCCTCGGCTACTACAATGCACCTTCATTTTTAACCCTCTCTTTTCCCCTCCTTGTGGCCAGATGATGAAGAAGATGCACAAGGCATGCTTGAAGTACCCCTCCTGGAAGCAGAACCACAAGGCGAGCCTAAAGCCATGGTTGCACCCCGAGCAGAACGAACTCCCCACCATGGCCCTCTCCGACCTGTGTCTCCAACATGCCTCCTCTTTGGAGAACATCGACGAGAGCGGCTTAATGGAAACCAAGGAAGAGAAGGGGGACACCAGCGGCTCAGAGAACTGATGCTGCTTCGGCTCCCTTTCTGTTCGGGAGCCTTCCGCTAGTCTGCCGCAGTGCCTTGCCTAGTTGTTTTTACAATAAAATGGTGGGAAATTGCATGCTTTGGCTGGTTTTTTTGGTCAAGGTTTGTGGTCCTTAATGTCTACGGAAAGCTTGCATCAGGATGACCCCTCAGGATGTCTGGTTCTAATTCACCCACCACACCGTCAAAGCTATCCTTGATATTATTATCCTTCCTGTACAGATCTTCTGTATAGTCTCGCCACCTTCTCTTGCTCTCTTCAGCTTCTGTTAGGTCATTGCCATATTTCTATTTATTAATCAAATTAAATCAGGTCCTTTGTCCCCTTTGGTTTCCCTACTTCCTTACAGAGTATGAGTGTCCTGCATGGAAAGTGAAGCAAGGAAACTCCTTCAGGATTTTTTTTTCATGTCAGGAGCAACTTGAGAAACTGCAAGTTGCTTCTGAGGTGAGAGAATTGGCTGTCTGCAAGGATGTTGCTCAGGGAATGCCTGGATGTTTTGATGTTTTGATTTATTTACCAGCCATCCCCTGCCATGCATTGCTGTGGCCCAGTCTGGTGATCTGGAAAATAAAGTATATGTGTGTATATATGTGGTTTTGCGCATGCGTTGTAATGTAATTTTGTTTTTTGACTTTTTATGTTTCTTCTTTTGTGTTTTTCAGTGTTTTTATGAGTGATGGTCACTTGTTGTCCTTATAGGTATATTGTGTCCAAATTTGTTGTCGATTCGTCCAGTGGTTTTTGAGTTATGTTAATCACACAACTGAACATTACATTTTTATTTATATAGATTACTAGCTGTCCCCTACCACTTGTTGCTGTGCCCCAGTTGCTGTGGCCCAGTCTGTGTTTATGTTTTGTGTGTGTATATATTTGTGTATATGTGTGTATGCATATCCCCTGCCACACGTTGCTGTGGCCCACATGGGGGTTCTGTGTGGGAGGTTTGGCCCAATTCTATCGTTGGTGGGGTTCTGAATGCTCTGTGATTGTAGGTGAACGATAAATCCCTGCAACTACAACTCCCAAATGTCAAGATTCTATTTTTCCCAAATTCCACCAGTGTTCACATTTGGGCATATTGAGTATTTGTGTAGAGTTTGGTTCAGATCCCTCATTGTTATCTCTGGATGTAGGTGAACTACAACTCCAAAACCAAAGGACACTGCCCACCAAACCCTTCCAGTATTTACTGTTGGTCATGGGAGAACTGTGTGCCAAGTTTGGTTCAATTCCATCGTGTGTGGAGTTCAGAATGCGCTTTGATTGTAGGTTAACTGTAAATCCCAGCAACTACAACTTCCAAATGACAAAATCATATTTTTTTTGAGTGGAGAACATAAATTGGGTTGTTAGGTGTATCGTGTCCAAATTTGGTGCCAATTCATCCAGGGGGTTTTGAGTTCCGTGAATATCACAAACGAACATTACATTTTTATTTATATAGATTATTATTTGTGTTATTTCTTTACTGTCCTTCTCAACCCTGAAGGGGCCTCAGGGCAGTTTTACCATCCTTGCGAGAGGCTTCTCTCATGTCCCCGCGTGGGAAGCTGGAGCTGACAGATGGAGCTCAGCCGTGCTCTCCCTGGATTCGAACCTCTGACCTGTTGGTCTTCCATTGTGCCTTCTTTGGGATGTATCTCATATTGATCTTTTAGCTCCCAGTGGCCTCTCCTTATTTGGTGTTGCCAAGTGTTTAGCTAAGCTTAGTTAATGATCAAAGAAGGAAAAAGCACAGCTTCCCACTGACGGAATTGGTGATCATATGGCTCCTTGACTAATGTATATGGAAATACACACTCAGCCAAAATCCTTCCATCTGTTTCAATTAATCCTTGGCCAGAAGGGGAAAAGAATCCCGCTTCATGAGCACAACTCATTGGATAAGCAGAGCCAGTCCTACAATTAGGCATAGTCAGGTTGTTCCTTTGGACAACAGATTTTGGGCGGCTTGTGTAATATTTTGCCAAAGTATCTCAACTGGCTTTGGGTATGAATCCACCTTGACTCGGGCAAACGAGAGTCAGCGAAAATGTCTCGTCCCCCCTCGGTTGCTACGACACACTGGGAAAATGGGATCGATCCAGCCCTCCTAATTAGATTTGCGGTATCAAGCCACAAGTCGGACCTCCCAGGTAACGAGGGACAGTCTCCACTTTGGCTTGATAGATGGAGGAGAAAAAGACGGGGAGGCCGAGCCAGCTGTTCAATGAGGCCTGCCTAAGTGGCCGATGATGCTGATGGATGGCTTTAAAACGGCTGCCGTATTTGTCATGCTTAGACGGGGAAAGGGGCCAGGGCACTCAAAAAAATCAAACTCTCTCAATGCATTTCCTCGGGAGATGTGGCACTTGACTAGGGTTTTATACCTGGCTGCTTGCTCCAGCAAAGGTACAGCAAATGCTTTTGCTGATTGTTTTTAATTTAAAATTATAGTGAGGCTAAATATGTAACAATTCCAAGTAGGAAGACGAAGCTGCAACTCTGAATTTATGGAAGGATCAGGCAAACCGTCTGCAAGGAGGTAAGAAGTTTCTCAGCGTCCTTCTATTGCCTGTTAATTTAAGCTATGACTTTGAGTAATTAATTAGCATTTGCTTTAACAACTAAGAGTTTGGGTTGTTGTGAATTTTATGGACTAGTATATAGCCATGTTCCAGAAGCATTCTCTCCTTACGTTTCGCCTACATCTATGGCAGGCATCCTCAGAGGTTGTGAGGTCTGTTGGAAACTAGACAAGTGAGGTTTATATATCTGTGGAATAATATCCAGGGTGGGAGAAAGAACTCTTGTCTGTTGGAGGAAAGTATGAATATTGCAACTGGCCACCTCAATTAAGCATTGAATATTGCCGCTTCAAAGTCTGGCTGCTTCCTGCCTGGGGGAATCTTTTGTTGGAAGGTGTTAGCTGGCCCCGATTGTTTCCTGTCTGGAATTCCCATTTTCTGAGTGTTGCTCTTTATTTCAATTAACTCAATGTATACTTACAAATCCACATATCAACAAAATACACAGCTGATATGTGGATTTGTAAGTATACATTGTGTTAATTTTGATACATTCGCATTACTATAATCAGTGGATTTTGGTCTCTACAATTCTTGGGGAACCCATGTTTTCAATGTTCTTCTTTATTTACCATCCCGATTTTAGAGTTTTCAATTGTTTTAATTATTGTTTTAATATTTTTAATATTTTAATGTATTGTTGATTGTTTTATTATGACACTGTATGGTGTTTGTGAGGCCGCCCTCTTGGATTGAGAAGGGTGGGGTATAAATATAGGAAATAAAATAAATAATAATAAAATACTAGTATCTAGAATTTCAGACAGGAAACAATTGGGGCCAGCTAACACCTCCCAACAAAGGATTCCACCAGGCAGGAAGCAGCCAGGCTTTGAAGCTTTGAAAATGCTAATCAAGGTGACCAATGGCAACTTTCACACTTGCCTCCAACAGACAAGAGTTCTTTCTCCCACCCTGGACATTATTCCACAGATATATAAACCCCACTTGCCTAGTTTCCAACAGACCTCACAACCTTTGAGGATGCCTGCCAGGGATGTGGGCGAAACGTCAGGAGAGAATGCTTCCGGAACATGGCCATACAGCCCGGAAAACCCACAGCAACCTAGTGATTCCAGCCACGAAAGCCTTCGACAACAAACTAAGAGCTTGTTGATACTCCTGTTGTTTTCCAGCTCTAACACTATTAACTGCTGCTCTGGGCCAGAGTGAAGAGAGACGGGGGCAGAAGACAGTTCCACTTTGTCTCCTGTGCTAGGCTAATAATATAATATAATATAATATAATATAATATAATATAATATAATATAATATAATAATGTATTTACATATAATATTTATAATATTATAATATAATGCAATATAATACTAATACTAATAATATATTATAATTATATATTTATATTACATGTAATATTACTAATAATATTACAATATAATGGTATAGTAACTATGAGACGCGAATGACATGTTTTATTGATTTATATTGACTGTATGCTACTGTTTTAATTGTTTTTAACTGTTTTATGATATTTTTGAGCATTTAATTTTGCTATTGTTAACCGCTCTGAGTCGCCCAAGGGCTCAGAAGAGCGGTATACAAGTATAGTGAATTAAATTAATAATATTTAATACTTTTGGTTGTGTCAGGAGCTCAAGTCGCTTCTGTTGTGAGAAAATTGGCCATATGCAAGGAAGTTGCCCAGGTGACGCCTGGATGATTTGATGTTTTTATCATCCTTGTGGGGGGCTTCTCTCATGTCCCCGCATGAGGAGCTGGAGCTGATAAAGGGAGCTCATCCGTCTCTCCCCAAATTCGAAACTGCCGGTCTTCAATCCTGCCGGCACTATGCTAATAATATAATATATTGTGTGTGTGTGTGTGTATGTATGTATGTATGTATGTATGTATGTGTATACACACACACACACCTTGTAAGCTGCTCTGAGTCCCCTTCGGGATGAGAAGAGCGGCATATAAATTTGGTAATAAATAAATAACTGAATTTGGTACACTTTTGACTCAGTTCAATGCTGGCTGAGTTAATTCTGTTTTTCTCTTCCTTCCAATAGGTACACAGGTTCCTCCCTTTTGCCAAATGTGTAGTTTCAGGAAGACAATATCACAAGCCAACAGCATCATGTTCTTTAGGAAATATTATATTCAGAGGCCCCAGTCTTGCAAGGGAAACAGCTCAAGAAAGCGTCACTTGTCAGTGGAGACTTTTAGTGGCATTTGGAAACTTCATGTCAAAGTGTCAATCTGTTCCAAAATGGGATCCATACCTTTCTTGTCTTGGTAAGAAGAAACCAGCCTTGGCCAGAAATGGATTCCTTTTCCTTGAACGCCTCTTTTGGGAACGATACGGACTATTATGAAGAGCTTTCCTTCTCTTTGTTTAAGATTCCCGTCTTGATTCCTGTGACCATCATTTGTATCCTCATGTTTTTCTTGGGCGTAGCTGGAAACGTGACCATTATCCTCATTTTTAAGCGGTATAAAGGGATGAGGACGACGGTGAACATGTACTTGTCCAGCATGGCTCTGTCCGACAGCCTGATTTTGCTCGGCTTGCCGTCCGACTTGTACAGGATTTGGAAGTACAAGCCGTACGTCTTTGGCGATTTCCTCTGCAAGTTTATTTTCTACCTCAGCGAGACCTGCACTTACTCCAGCATTCTCCACATCACCACTTTGAGCGTCGAGAGATACTTTGCAATCTGTTTTCCCTTGAAAGCCAAAGCGACCATTACCAAAAGCCGGGTCAAAGCCGTAATTCTGCTGCTATGGCTTTGCTCGCTCGTGACGGCCCTCCCGGTGCTCTTTCTCTTTGGCGTACAGCATCGCAATGGGAGCCTTCCGGAAGAAATGGGCGAATGCAAATACATAGAGGAAGCGGCTCACTCGGGGCTCCTCGAGACCATGACATGGCTTTCCACCCTTTACTTTTTCCTACCTGCGTCTTGCTTGGTTCTCCTTTATGGGATGATCTGCAGGAAGCTCTGGAGGACGGCACGCAACCTGGAAGGCCAGCATGCTCCCGCCAGAGAGAGGTATCACCAGCAAACCATCAAGATGCTAGGTAAGCGGCATCCATCCCTGAGCAAATTTGTTTGGTTGGTTACCTCAATCTTAATGGAGGAGGGAGGAGGGAGCAAGCTTGTTTACTGCTTCCATGGAGATTAGGACAAGGAACAATGGCTTCAAACTACAAGAAGGAGATTCCATCTGAACATGAGGAAGAACTTCCTGACTGTGAGAACAGTTCAGCAGTGGAACTCTCTGCTCCTTCTTTGGAAGTTTTTAAACAGAGGCTGGATGGCCATCTGTCAGGGGTGATTTGAATGCAATATTCCTGCTTCTTGGCAGAATGGGGTTGGACTGGATGGCCCATGAGGTCTCTTCCAACGCTAGGATTCTATGATTCTATGATATTATGGCACATAGGCAAAGGTTTTTCCCTGACATTAAGTCCAGTTGTGTCCAACTCTGGGGGTGGTGTTCATCTTAGAAGAGCCAGCGTTGTCCATAGACACCTCCAAGGTCATGACTGCATAGAGCGTCGTTCCACAGCTGTGGTCTCCCAGCTGTGGAACTTGCTACCTGGTGATATTAGGCAAGCCCCCAACCCAGCAGCCTTTAAGAAAGATCTAAAAACTTGGCTTTTCCAATATGCCCTTGGAGAGTAACCATATATTCCATTGCTATTGGTTCACCCAGTGTTGTCCTCATACTGCACTTTCCCCCCACCTTATTGAAGGCCTAACTCTGTTCCGTCACTTATGAGCTCCTTCCCCCTCAAATATACCTTTTTCATTACTATCTGATCCAGAGTTTTATCATTTTATGTCATGCATTTGGCCTGCCCACTGTGTTTGATTTTCTATTGATTTTCCATTATGTTATTTTGCATTGTTTAATTTACTTGTTTTATTTATTTTATTGTGATGTTATTTTTGTTGTTCTGTATTTTATTTTGCTGTAATGTATTGCAGGGCTTGGCCTCATGTAAGCCGCTCCAAGTCCCCTCTGGGGAGATGGTGGCGGGGTATAAAGTCTATTATTGTGTCGCAGCAGTGGGATTGTGGCGCAGCTGGCTGAGTGTCAGCTGCATTAAGATCACTCTGACCAAAACATCATGAGTTCGAAGCCAGCCCGGGTTGGAGTGGTTTCCAACCAATTGTGTAGCCTGTTGTCAACCTTTGCAACCCGAAAGACAGTTGCATCTGTCAAGTAGGAAAAATTAGGTACCACCTTAAAGTGTGGGGAGGCTAAATTAACTAATTTATGAGGCCATAAAAAAGACTCCAGCAAAGCACTCCAGCAAAAAAGCATGCGGGGAATGTGGAAGTACTTCATCAGTGTCGCAGATGGACGATGAAAGCGACAACTCCCCTGGTGGCCAGAAAAAGTTAAATAGCCTCTGTGTATGTCTGTATATGTTGTATGTTAAAATTGGCATTGAATGTTTGCCATGTATGTGTACACTGAGCCCCCTGCGGGGTGAGAAGGGAGGAATATAAATACTGCAAAGAAATAAATAATAAATTATTATTATTATTATTATTATTATTATTATTATTATTATTATTACTTTCCCACTTTACTTTACTTACATACTTGGGCGATCCCTCATTGTCCAAGTATGATTGTCCTCTAAGTTTGGTGTCCTGGCGGTGGGTCCGTAGGTGACTGTGGAGCCCTATTCTTGACCTGCATCTTCTCCCGCAGTGAGGGCATCGGTTTCCAGGTGGAAGATGGTCCCGGTCAGGGTTGGCTTGACGCGCCTTCCTCTTGGCACATTTCTCTCTTTCACCCTCCATTCGTGCCTCTTCAAATTCTACAGCACTGCTGGTCACAGCTGAACTCCAGTTGGAGCACTCAAGGGCCAGAGCTTCCCAGTTCTCGGTGTCTATGCCAGAGTTTTTAAGATTGGCTTTGATGTCTGATGTGTTGTGTTCCAAAACTTTGTCAGTCTGGATTCGAAAGTCCCACAGTATTTTTGCATGTTCATTTTCCACGACCTTTGTGGGTTTATGATCCTACAAATTCTTTACTGCTGGCAGGTGGTACTTGTGACATAAGTTCCAGTGAATCATTTGGGCCACAGAGTTGTGTCTTTGTTTGTAGTCCGTCTGTGCGATTTTCTTGCAACAGCTGAGGATATGGTCCATGGTTTCATCAGCTTCCTTGCACAGTCTGTATTCTGTGTCATCCGCTGATTTTTCGATCCTTATTATTATTATTATTATTATTATTATTATTATTATTATTATCTTTACCGGTTCAATCCATCAATCTGCAAATGCGGATTTTGATTTGTTTAACTTTTAAATGGATGTTTATAATTCGTTGTTTTCAGCTAGCATTTTTAATTGTGACTTCATTACTACTGTTTGTTTGGCACCTAATGGTTGCCGGTTGCGAGCCGCCCTGAGTGAGACGGACGGGATAAAAACGTCTGAAATAAATTAAAAAATTGTAAGACCACTGACAAAAATACATGAGATACACCTCAAAACGCACCCATTTTTCGCCATGTTTATTTAGAGAAACAAGCGCATCTTAGAATTGAAGACTTTCAGTGTCTCAATCTCATTGCCGTGACTGTGGAATGGTCCACAGTGCAATAACATTTTCACTTCCAGGGCTTGTGAAAAAGACACATCTGGCAACTCTTGTTTTAACATTGGTCCATCTGCTTGTGATCTGCCCAAGAGTATATTAACAGACTTTTTTGCTCAAGTGACAATGAGTTTTTTAAAAGGAAGGCACTTTGCTAAAGGGATTGCACTATTGAAAGGTATTATCTCCCTCTTTCCAGCCGTGGTCGTCCTGGCTTTCGTTCTGTGTTGGCTCCCCTTACACGTCGGCCGGATCCTTTTTGCCCAAGGAAGCGTTGGCCTCAACGAGATTGCCCAAGGAAGCGTTGGCCTCTACGATATCAGCCAGTACTTCAACCTTGTCTCGATGCTGCTGTTTTATCTCGGCGCGTCCGTAAACCCCATCCTTTATAACGTCATGTCCCAGAAATACAGGAAGGCTGTGTATACGTTCCTCAATCAGAGGCAGACCTGGCAGCCGAGGGCCTCACGCAGGAGTGACAAGGCTTCTGTTGAAGGTATGGAAAAAAGTTCTTTTGTATGAGAAGAGTTGGAAGCAGCTCCCAATTATACGATCGCCTTAAACTGTAAGATCGCTCTCTTTCACCAGCTTTCAAATATGAATTTCAAGTGGACTACTGTAGCAAAGGCGGATGATAGCTTCTTACTTTATGAATTGCAACCTTTGTTTTGTTTTTCATTTGTTAGAGTAACACGATTTTGTTTTTCCTCATTGTCTCAGTTTTCTAATGTCTGTAACTTCAGTGCTTTCCATCCCAAGAGTCTACAACTTGCAAGTGTTCAGCATGGCCTAAAGATCATGGCTTTGCTAGATTTCAGAGACTGAATAAAAACTTCCTGTTTTACAAAGTTAGTCCCAACTGGAATTAGACCCATTCTATTCACTTGGTGAGGCATCACAAAGTCGAATTTAATGCATTCAATGGGTCTGTTCTGATATATGGGTTTTGAGTAGCTTAGCAAGGTGATTGTGTTTAGTTGGAGAAGAGACGTAAGAGCCATGTTTAAATATTTGAAAGGATATTTTAAATATTTGAAAGCACCGGGATTGTGGTGCAGCTGGCTGAGTGTCAGCTGCATTAAGATCACTCCGACCAAAAGGTCATGAGTTCGAAGCCAGCCCAGGTGGGAGTGGGTTTCCAACCAATTGTGTAGCCCGTTGTCGACCTTTGCAACCCGAAAGACAGTTGCATCTGTCAAGTAGGAAAATAAGGCACCACCTTAAAGTGTGGGGAGGCTAAATAAACTAATTTATGAGGCCATAAAAAAGACTCCAGCAAAGCACTCCAGCAAAAAAGCATGCGGGGAATGTGGAAGTACTTCATCAGTGTTGCAGATGGACAATGAAAGCGACAGCTCCCCTGGTGGCCAGAAAAAGTTAATTAGCCTCTGTCTATGTCTGTATATGTTGTAGGTCAAAATTGGCATTGAATGTTTGCCATAATGTGTACACTGTAATCCGTCCTGAGTCCCCTGCGGGGTGAGAAGGGCGGAATATAAATGCTGTAAATAAATAAATAAATAAACATACATATATACATACATATATATATTTCATGTCAAGAGTGACTTGAGAAACTGCAAGTCGCTTCTGGTGTGAGAGAATTGGCCATCTGCAAGATGTTGCCGAGGGGATGCCTGGATTATTTACCATCCTGTGGGAGGCTTGTCCATGCATGGGAAGCTGGAGCTCACTGGGAGACCCCGGCGGCACAATGGATAAAACCCTTGTGCCGGCAGGACTAAAGACTGACAGGTCAGTGGTTCAAATCTGGGAGCGTGCGGATGAGCTCCCTCTATCAGTTCCAGCTCCCCATGCTGAGAGAAGCATGGGGAAATCAAAAACATCTGGGCATCCCCAGGCAACATCCTTGCAGACAGCTAGTTCTCTCACACCAGAAGCGACTTGCAGTTTCTCAAGTCACTCCTGACTAAGGAAAAAAAAAACGTCCTGACACACAAAAAAATGACCTTCATGGTATGACTTCCAAGGAGTCATGACACACACACACAGAGTAATTCCACAAGCCTGATGTGAACAATTTTGTATTTTTATTGGCCATATTAAATATATTATCTATTTATAGTTACAATTTAGTAATACGATGTCTGGCAGGTTTAACATAAGTATGAAATACAGCAAAAAATTACAATACAAGAGAGAAAAAAAGAGGAGAATCTAATACATTAATGCCACTAGAGTACATCAATCTGGAATGTATAGTTGTAAATATAAAATTCTACACTATGCTTTCCAGGAAACTTTCTGGAAATATAAACAGTTTGTGGCAATTACAAATACAAATTAAACTTTTTTGTTTTAAAACTTTCTAGGAAGTCATAATTTTGGTTAGTATTCATTCAGAAAAACCTAATTTTTAAAAAATGCATCTGACGTACGTACTATTGCCAATTCGATGAGATTGGTTTCCCCCCCAATTGTTTCTGTCAGAGTTTTTAACAACAGCAACAACAAAAAGAAAACACATACGCTTTGGCAACAGAAAATCGGCTGAAGACAAGTCTACTGTTTGATATAAAAAAGTGAAGTATGAAAGGAAAATGAAGGAGAACAGGTTGTAAACGTCCCTGCGAACTACCGACACTAACGCTTGTATAAAACTCTTTTCCAACACTGAAGAAAGGAATCCATTACAATAAATGATTAACTTAAAAAGTTCTGCTACAAGTAGAACAGTACATTCAAACATACATTTTCCAGAATTTTATCTTTTTCTTAAAAAAAAATCAAAATAAATAGATCACAAAAAAGGAGAGTACATTTGAGAGAGAAAAAAAGGTTAATTTCAGATTGCACCATAAATCTACTTTATTTTTGTTTAAGATAGTAAGTGATATGATACCATCGTCTGTATGTGTGTGTGTGTGTCTACGTGCCCCCCCGCCCCACCCAGGTGTGAAATGCAAACACAATGCCACAAACCATAAGCTTATAATGAACTAACAGCTGGCTGAGAAACACTTTTGATGACGTTCTATGGCATGTCTCAAGCTAAAATGAGTCGTACACGTCACTCCCACTGTCTCACAAGGGCAAGCGTCCAGGATGGATGTGTCGGAAAAGGGGAGTTTGCTATGTTCAGTCCCTACCGCTGTGCAAAAAAAGGTAACAAAACATATCTGTGGCTGTTTGAAAGTGAGCGTCGTTTTCCTCTGAAACAAAAACGGGTCGTTTTCCAGCTTCCAAACGAGACAACATCGAGTCACTTCTACTTCACAGGTACCTGCTACAGGGGCTTGATACAGAACGGTCCTATGTAGTGCATGATATTGACCCCCCAAGAAACAAAGGAGAGAAGGGAGGGAGGGGAACACTATTCCACCCAAAAGCCAGACCTGTTACTGAATTATTGATCCACAAAACAAGGG
This sequence comes from Anolis sagrei, assembly GCF_037176765.1. Lineage (NCBI taxonomy): Eukaryota > Metazoa > Chordata > Lepidosauria > Squamata > Anolidae > Anolis > Anolis sagrei. The sequence goes on along the minus strand of NC_090030.1, from coordinate 15,477,087 downwards.
AGAGAGGACTCGAAGCACAAAAACGAACGGAACACAGAATCGCTGCAAAGAAAGGCAGCAATTCCTTTCAAACTGGAGCAGAAAAATTCATTTCCTCATTGTGACTTGATCACTTGGGTTGCGTTAGAAGGGTATCCCAAAAAAGGAGGAAAAAGGGGGGGGGGGAGGTCGGGCCAAAAAGCGGGGAGAACCCAAAAGCTAACCACAGCTTGCATTTTTATTTGTTTTGTTATTATTATTATTTTTCTTAAATTTTATGTTAAGAATAGTACAAAAAACATATTTTTTTTGCTCAGTTTGAGCCAAATAGTGAAACATTTATCATAAATGCACTTTTTTTTGTTTTCATTAAAGACAAACAAAAAAAATTATTTTTTTTCTGTGCTTTTCTTCCGAAAAGAAAAAAAGAAAGAAAAAGCGGCTGCAGTTTTTTTTCCTTTTCTTTTTGAGTCAGAAGCACAGGGCGAGTAAGTGGTCTCTCAGGCACTGAGAGCGGACTCTGGGTCGGGCCAACACTTGCTTACCAACGACGGAAAGCATTTTGTTCAGAAATGGATAGAACATTGGTTCTCAACCTGTGGATCCCCAGATGTTTTGGCCTTTAGCTCCCAAAAATCCAACAGCTGGGATTTCTGGGAGTTGTAGGCCAAAACACCTGGGGACCCACAAGTTGAGAACCACTGGCATAGAAGAAGGGCCATCGATGCAGACCCCTCTCTCTCTCTATAGGGAAAGACTGGGCTTCCAATAACTTCTCAAAAAGGATGTCAGCACCATCTGCTGATTACCTTTGCCTCTTACAGTCGACAGTTCAACTATTGGAGTCCCAACGATTGAAAAGGAGCGGGAAACCAACGTTTAGAAAATAAGAGTAGCACTAAAAAGTTGATTAACATTTTGGTTTCAATTCTTTCTTTTTTGTCTACAGTATAATATCAGGTGTGGTATGCTTTAGCAAATGTCCTGTAATACAGTACTGTTCTACGCTTAAGCATCTTTGCTGCTGCGTCTCGATACAAGCCGAGGCTTAGACCGAAGCGGCTGGCCATCCCTTACCCCAGTGGTTCTCAACCTGTGGGTCCCCGGGTGTTTTGGACTACAACTCCCAGAAATCCTAGTCGTTTTTTGAGTTGGTTCCAGACACCAAAGAGGCCATTGCAGGACGCTTCTTCTTGCAGTCTTGAGGCTCCAAGGAATCAGGCTCCCAAAATCCGTTTCCGGACTCGTTTCGAACACAATCTCATTAGGATTTCTGGGAGTTGACGCTCAAAACATCTGCCGATCGACAGGTTGAGAACCACTGCCTTACCCCTTTCCTGGAGAATAAAGAGTATTAAAAGTCGAGCTCTCTGAGAATCACAAGTGCGTGTTAAGGCAGCTGTTTGTTGTCTGTGTTTTTTTTGCTGTTTTCAACAGCTAACCCTGATTAGAAATGCACAACAATGCTAGAATAGGGGGTTTGCGTCTCTTCCGTTCTCCCCGGGTGGGAGGCTTTCTGGAGGAGAGGGAGGGAGGCCAGCCAGCCCACCCAGCCTTGCTGTTCATCAGCAGCAAAAAGGGAAATGTGTGTCATATACAATCATTCCCAGCGAGCGTTTTTAATTGGAATTTACATAAATACCCAAGGCATAAATTTCCATATGAAAAAAATAATAATAATCATAATCATAAGCTGAGTAATGAAGGCAAATCTCAAAAGCCGCTCGCTTACTTGATCACAAAGTACTGGATGATGACGGCGAACAGGATGGCGACGGTGGCGAAGACGAGGAGGAGCAGGAAGGCAAACTGTTCATCGCTCAGCGGCTTCCTCCGGCTTTTCGGCAAGTCAGGCCCCGCGTCCGCACACGGCGACACAAGCTCCTGCTTCTGAGATGAAAACGCAGTGCTCGGGCTGTACGGCCCCAGCAGTTCTTGCGGCCCAGCAGAGTCCTGATACTGGCGCCCAGCACACACCCTAAACCGGTATTCACAGTTTGTCTGCAGGTTGGAGAAGCGGAACGAAGTCTCTGGTCCCTTGTATACCTGAGAAGGAAACAGGAAGCACACATGCGTTTCAAAAAGGAAAACACTTTAATGGGTACATAGGGCCCTTCCAGACAGCCATATAAACCAGAATATCAAAGCAGAAAATCCCACAAGATCTGCTTTGAACTGGGTTATCTGAGTCCACACTGCCATATATTTATTATTTATTTACGACATTTATATGCCGCCCTTCTCACCCCGAAGGGGACTCAAGAGAGGCTTACAAGATATATATATACACACATACACACACACACACACACACACACACACACACACAATATTATTAGCATAGCACAATCTCAGTATTAAATGTTACTATATTGTACTATACCATAATACTGTAATATTATTGGTAATATTACATGTAATATAAATATATAATTATATTATATTATTAGTATTATATTGCATTACATTATAATATTATAAATATTGTATGTATATACAATATATTACATTACATTCTATCATATTATTAGCATAGCACAGGAGACAAGGTGGAACTGTCCCATGCCCCCCCCTCTTCACTCTGGCCCAGAGCGGCAGTTGGTGTAGGGGGGGGTGGGTGGGTCCCCAGCTGATGACATATGAAGGAGACAAGATGGAGCTGTCCCCTGGCCTCTCCTCTCTTCATACATATTTTAATTCTAAGAAGCAATGTGGAAGGAACCATGGTCTTAATTATACCAAGCACACCAATTTGTCCCTCTACATCACTCTCCAGAGTTTCAAACAGACGTTCCACCTTAAAATGGGACCCTCTCCATCCAAAGTGTGTGCACTAACTTTTAGCTACGGCCCCTGGCAAAAAGAAACATATGGGGAAGATTACCATTGACACCCAAAGACAAAGTGGCACACTGGTACATAGTTAAGGGGGCTCTATGGGAGCATTGACTATAGCAGTCCATAGGCAAGGAGGCACATTAGCAGGGATTCCCTATAGGGGAGTTGACCACAGAGGCCTATAGATACATGTTAGAATTATTAAAACTAACTAGGTATTTTTAATTGGAAAAATGTGAGTCAAGCACTGAAAGGGTTAAAATGGATGCAATCACTCAATAAAAGCTGTAGTTCTATATAAGGAGGTGTGCCTGTAGCTTAGTAGCCCTCAGTCTGTGAGAGGTCTCCGTGGGAGAAGGGCCTTAGTGTGTTAGTAGTCCTCAGTATGAGACGGCCTCAGTGTTACTTTGCCTCAATGAGAGAAAGGCCTCAGTCTGAGAGAGCTCTCAGTGTGATAAGGCCTCTGTGGCAGAAAGGCCTGTTTGAGAAAGTCTAGTGTGTGAAGCTCCAGTGTGACAGCTGCTGTGTATAAAGCTACCATTTGAAGCTCCTGTTTAACTTCAGTGTGAGAAGAGGCTCCTTAAGAGCAAAGCTGTTTATCTGCATGAGAAAGAAGCCCAGACCGAAGTATAAAAAACTTTGTTCATGTTATGGCAACCTCATTTTTGTAAATAGTGCAACCATATTATTTTGCCATAAAGAAAAGTCTCCTGTGGAAAAGATAACATTGATCTGTGAGTTTTTGTTCCTTTGATCACTTTTGGCTACTCATGCTGGTCACGCTGCTGCTGATAAGTTACTCTGCTGTGCATTTATGAGGAGGGTCTTTTGTTAATAAGCCCATTTGCCCAACAGCACATTGGCAAGGCTCTATGGAGAGGTTGACCGTAGACACAAAAGATAAGGACACGCATAGTTAAGGGGGCTTTATGGCATTGTTTAATTGTAATCATATAAGATACTGTATCTGGATCTTTTAAAAATCATGTGCAAATACACATGGCTGTATCTACACTGCCGATTCAATGCAGTCTATCTCAGCTTGAACCGCCATGGCTCTGTGCTATGGAATCCTGGAAACAGAAATAATTTTGAAGCTAGAAATCTCTAATACAGAAAAAAAATCATGAGAAGTACTACCATCTTTTTGAGTTTCATATTTCTTATAAAATTATTACTGTCATCACAAATTGGGATCCAGCTTGATTAAGGGGAGAAGCACGTAAATAATGTATAGGATTGTAATTGCAAGTTCTGAAAAAATATTAATTCTCCAAATGATTAAATGCTTATACAAATGTGTTATGTACTCAAAAATACCAACTTCTCATCTCCAGGAACTATGCTGTGGATCTACAGTATCTTCTGAACACATAATGTTCATGAAGGCTGCATAGAAATCTGTCTGGTGTTCTCTTACCTGAGAAATATTCAGGTGATAATAAGGTGTCTTTACAGCAGTCAATGTGTGGTCCATTTCGCAGCTATATATTTAAAAACTTGAGAAATAGTAACACTTTCCAAGACAACAATAAAAGATCCAACTACCTGATCAACTTCCCTCCCACTGGTAAGTTGTAAAATGTAAACGATGGCATCGCCTTTCATTGGCTGTAAAGGCTCCCATGTGACTTCACAGGCGTTGTCTCCCAGCTGATGCACTTTGGGTGCTGGAGAAGAAAAAAGGAATTTGTGATTCAGCAATTCAATTCCAACATTCATCTTTTTAAAATTTGCAACACAAAAAGTCCTATAGAGCCATTGCCTCCCATTCCAACAGTGGTCACAATGCAAATAAAAGTAAAGTTTCCTTTTGACATTAAGTTTAGTCATGCCCAGCTCTGGGGGGTGGTACTCATCTCCATTTCAAAGCCTAAGAGCCGACGTTGTCCGTAGACACCTCCAAGGTCATGTGGCCACCATGACTGCATGGAGCGCCGTTATTTCTTACTAACAATTTAAAGAAAAAAAACACTGCTGTTTTGTTCCTAAGCAACACTATCTTCTGATGGTGGAGCCAATGAAATATTCCAACAGAAACAAACAAGCAAGCAAACGTGAGACATGCCCTCACCTTTCAGCGCCGGCGGTGGAGATTTGGTTGTAGTGAACGCGTAAACTTCAGAAAAATCCCCTTCACCGGCATCGTTGCACGCCTGGATCTTAAAGTAGTATGTTGTGGATTCACTAAGTCGCTGCACTTTGTATGTGTGACAAGGTCCACTGTAGACAGTGCTGAATCTAGTGGGAGGGGAGAGGTTGGAATAATAAGGCTGGGTTTACGCTGAGGCACACATTATCAAGTCTGTTTTGTTTTTTAAAGATGCAACTCCTACCATGACCTTCAAATTTCATTGTAAAATGGAGCAAAGGACACTTAATTCTTGTTTGCAGACAAGAAGAGATCTTGAGTGGGTTAAACCAGGTATGGGTAAACCCAAGCTCTAGGGCTGGCTGTGGCCCCTTGGGCTCTTTTCCCAGGCCCTCCTCTCTCTCACCATCCTGTCCTTCCTTTCTTCTCTCTTTCCTTCCTCCTTCCCTCCCTTCCTCTCTTTCTCCTTCCTTCCCTTCCACCCTTTCGTCCTTCCCTCTTTCCTCCCTCCTTCACTTTCTTTCTCCTTCTTTCCTTCTCTTTTGTCTTTCCTTCTTTCTCTTTCCCCTTCTCTCCCTCCATTCTCTTCCACCCTTCCTCCCTCCTTTTTTCTCTTCTTCCTCTCTCCCTTCCACTCTTTCATCCTTCCTTCCCTCTTTCCTCCCATCTTCCCTCTTTTTCTCCTTTCTTCCTTCATTCCCTTTTATCTTTCCTCCCTCCATTCCCTTCCACCCTTCCTCCCTCCTTTTCTTCTCTTCTTCCTCCCTCCTTCCCTGCCACCTTTTCAATCCTTCCTTTCTTCCCTCTTTCCTAGCATCTTCCCTCTTTTCTTCCTCCCTCCCTCCTTCCACCCTTTCATCATTCCTTCCTTCCCTCTTCCCTCCCATCTTCCCTCTTTTTCTCCTTCCTTCCCTTTTTGTCTTTCCTCCCTCCCTCCATTTCCTTCCACCCTCCCTCCCTCCTTTTCTTATCTTCTTCCTCCCTCCCTCCTTCCCTTCCACTTCCTTCCTCCTTTTCTTCTCTTCTTCCTCCCTCCCTCCTTCCCTTCCTCCCTTTCATCCTCCCTTCCCTCTTTCCTCCCATCTTCCCTCTTTTCTTCCTCCCTCCCTCCTTCCCTTCCTCCCTTTCATCCTCCCTTCCCTCTTTCCTCCTATCTTCCCTCTTTTCTTCCTCCCTCCCTCCTTCCCTTCCTCCCTTTCATCCTTCCTTCCCTCTTTCCTCCCATCTTCCCTCTTTTCTTCCTCCCTCCCTCCTTCCCTTCCACCCTTTCATCATTCCTTTCTTCCCTCTTTCCTCCCATCTTCCCTCTTTTTCTCCTTCCTTCCCTTTTTGTCTTTCCTCCCTCCCCCCATTCCCTTCCACCCTTCTCTTCCTCCCTTACTTCCTTCTCCTTTTCCTTCCTCCTTTCCTCCTGGGGGATATTTAGCTGGGATAAGAGAAGGCAGAGAGGGAACATGAGAACCATGTTTCAAGATTTAAAAGGTGTCCCATTGAGGAGAGGAAAAACTGACTTTCTGCTGCTCTAGAGATCAGGGCACATGGAAGCAATGGGTTCAAATGGTAAGGAAAGAGATTCGACTGAAAAGACTAGGAAGAACTTCCTGAGAGTCAGAGCTGTTGAAGAGTGGCATAGCCTGCCTGGGAGTGTGGGGGAGTCTCCTTCTCTGGAGGCATTTCCAAAGAGGCTGACTATCAGGAGCACTTTGATTGTGGCTTCCTGCACGAAAAGGGGTTGGACTAGATGGATAGGCTGTTCAAAAGCTGAGAAAGTCCTGAGTTAGAGATAAGCAGAACCTTCCTGTCAAGGGAAGCCCGGATGACACATATCTACCCTTGTAAAAGAAGATAAAACGAGAGTGACCCAGCAAGGAAAAAACTGGGCAAGGAACTAGGGATCTCTATAGAAGTGACATAAAATACATCCTGAACATCTCCTTGAATGAATATTTTCCCTCAATTAGTTTTTTAATGTACAAATTCTGACAGTGCTCCTTTAAAAGGCAAATCAACCAATGCACCTGTTGTTAAGGGCTTTCATGGCTGGAATTTCTGGGTTGCTGTGAATTTTCGGACGCCATGTCTCAGAAGTATTCTCTTCTGACGTTTCGTCCACATCTATGGCAGGCATCCTCAGAGGTTGTGAGGTCAGTTGGAAATTAGGCAAGTGGGGTTTATATATCTGTGGAATAATGTCCAGGGTGGGAGAAAAAACTCTTGTCTGTTGGAGGCAAGTGTGAATGTTGCAACTGGCCACCAGGCTTTGAAGCTGCAAGTGTAAAACCATGAAAATGAACAAAACCTGGCTATCAGTATTTTTTTAAAAACGCTAAAATCAGGGCAGTAAATAAAGAACAACATTCAAAAACAGGGGAATTCCAAACAGGAAACAATCAGGGACCAGCTAACACCTCCCAACAAAGAATTCTCCCTGGCAGGAAGCAGATAGGCTTTGAAGCTGCAATGCCATTTAATGCTAATCAAGGTGGCCAATTGAAACTTTCACACTTGCCTCCAACAGACAAGAGCTCTTTCTCCCAACCTGGACATTATTCGACAGATATATTAAACCTCACTTACCTAGTTTCCAACAGACCTCATAACCTCTGAGAATGCCTGCCATAGATGTGGGTGAAACGTTAGGAGAGAATGCTTCTGGAACACGGCCATACATCCCAGTAAACTCCCAGCAACCCAACCAATGAACCATTTGCACTTCAATATCATTTGAGTTCTAGATTCAAATCCAGCTGAAAGATTACGGTCCCCTTTAACTTCTACCAGAGACCTAATTGGCATCAATGTGTGTCACCTTCAGAAAAATGACGAAGAAAAGACACAGCCCGGCCACTATGTTCCCAGAGAGAGCTCACCTGCCAAATCGGTCTTCCATCTGCAGGTTGAAGTGCGTGGGATTGGCGATCAAAGCCCTGCTGGGCCCTTCTCCCCATTTCAGCTTAAGGCTCTGGTAACTGAAGACAACACATTCCAGGTGCGGGGGCTCTGGCGGCAAAGGCTTCGTTTTTGCTTTAATGGAAGGGCTGAAGGGACCCGCTCCGAGACTGTTGAAGGCCTGGATCCGGATTCTAAGAGGAAATGTTGCCGTGAACAACGTTATCTGGGGATGTTCCTTTTTATTATTATTACCTACCAATTCTTTGCAAGAGTATTGAAAGAGGGAGCTGTGGTATAACAAAACAAAAAGCCTTCCAAGAAGGAATTCTGAGACTGACTGGGAAGAGGGCCTTTCTAGCATAAGCTTTAATGGACATCTAAACCACGCATGGGCAAACTTTCTAACTTGGGAGCTGCATGCAGACTGGGAATAATTTATTTATTTACGACATTTATATGCCGCCCTTCTCACTCCAAAGGGGACTCAGAGCGGCTTACAAATAAAATGTAAATACAATATATTATATTATTAACATAGCACAATACTATTATATATTATTATATTGTACTATATATTATTATGTATTATTATATTGTACTAATACATGATACTGTAATATTATTAGTAATATTAAGGTAAAGGTAGGTAAAGGTTATCCCCTGACATTAAGTCCAGTCATGTCTGACTCTGGGGTGTGATGCTCATCTCCATTTCTAAGCCGAAGAGCCGGCATTGTCCATAGACACCTCCAAGGTCATGTGGCCGGCATGACTGTATGGAGCGGCGTTATCTTCCCATCGGAGCGGTACCTATTCATCTACTCACATTTGCATGTTTTCGAACTGCTAGGTTGGCAGAAGCTAGGGCTGACAGCAGAAGCTCACGCCGCTCCCCGGAATCGAACCTGCGACCTTTCGGTCAACAAGCTTAGCAGCTCAGTGCTTTAACCCACTTTAACCCAATATACCGAGGGGCCCTTGTATATTGCCATAGCCCAATATTAATATTATATATTATTATATTGTACTGTAGCATGATACTGTAATATTATTAGTAATATTACATTAAATATAAAACATATAATTATAGTATCATATTATTAGTAGTATTATATTGTATTACATAATACTGTTATCCATTATATGTATATACTATATGTTGTATATATTATATTATATTATATTATATTATAAGCACAATGGGAATATATATATTATACATATATATAATATTATATATAATATATATAATGTAATATCTAATATAATATAATATAAGCATAATGGGAATGGCAATCCAACAGAACTTGTGGTCATTTTAAAGTCAGACATATCCGTAAGCCCTGTATTTAAATCCAAACTATACTCTCCTGACTAAACAGAAGAAACTGCCGCCTTCCAGCTGTTACTGAATCACAACTCCCACCAGTTCTAGTCATGATGCCTAATGAGGAAGAATTACAGGAGTTGTAGCAACATGAAATGGCATTGCAAGTTGGATTCAGCACCCAGGCCTTGAGTTTGACCTAGAAAATGACTAGAGACCACCTATCTAGCATTTTTAGTTTCCCCAGCAAAAGTCTATGCTCACATTCCAGTAGACGCATAGCACAGAATCATGCTAAAGGACCTAGAAATGCTGAACAAACACCTCTCTTAGCATTTCTAGGCCCTCCAGTGCAAATCTGATGGAAGAATACCATAGAATTGTGCTGGCAAACCAAGGAAGTGTTCAGAAAATACATATTCCTTCAGATGTGGGTGAGCAAAACTGTGAGCCCTGCATATAGAGCACGCATGGGCAAACTTTGGCCCTCCAGGTGTTTTGGACTTCAACTCCCACCATTCCTAACAGCCTATCGGCTGTTAGGAATGGTGGGAGTTGAAGTCCAAAACACCTGGAGGGCCAAAGTTCGCCCATGCCTGAAAGAAAGGATCATGCTGTATCTTCAGAGGGCAATACAGCCCGCCAGTCACCTGTATAAAGTGTCGGGTTGCAGGTTCTCCAAAACATGGCTTGTAACTCGGTTGACGGTTAAGACCTGTTTCTCTCCGTATTCGATGTTGTAGCCCATGACCTCTGCCCCATGGCAACAGGGCTCCTCCCAGTGGAGAGCAAGGCACGTCGAGAGAGGAAGCGGCCCCTCCGTCTGGTCTTCTTCCAGCAAGTGCAGCACAGGCACCGCAGCTGGCACCGAAGCCGGGGTCGTGATCATCCCTATTTCCCCAAACAAGCCGGCACCGGCTACATTCACCGCCTGAAGAGCAGAGGGAGGAACAAGGAGAAGATAGTGAATGTCTTGAACGTGTACAACTGATGCTGGGAATACATGCCACTTTACTTAGTGGTTTCCCAGCTACAGAGGAACGTATCATATATACTCGAGTATAGGCCAGCCTGAATATAAGCCGAGGCACCTAATTTTACTACAAAAAACTGGAAAAACATATTGGCTCGAGTATAAACTGAGGGAGGGGAATGCAGCAACTACTGGTAAATTTCTAAAAAGATAGATACCAATAAAATTACATTAATTGAAGCATCAGTAGGTTAACTGTTTTTGAATATTTACATAAATCTGTAATTTAAGATAAGACTGTCCAACTCTGGTTCAATCATTATTCTAATGTAATGTAATAGTAATAGAGGGTAAAATAAGAAATGTAATAAAAATAATAATGGAGTAAAATAGTGGAAATATAATAGTAGCAGTGATAATAGAGTAAAATAATAAATGTAATAATAATAGAGTAGGATAATAAATGTAATAACAGAGTATAATAATGCAATGATAATAATAATAATAATAGAGTAGGACAATAAATGTAATAATAATACTAGAGTAGGATAATAAATATAATAATAGAGTAAAATAATGTAATAATAATAAATAGAGTAGGATAATAAATGTAATAATAATGGAGTAAAATAATGTAATAATAAAAATACAGTAGGATAATAAATGTAATAATAATGGAGTAAAATAATGTAATAATAATAAATATAGTAGAATAATAAATGTAATAATAATAATAATAATAATAATAACAGAGTAAAATAACAATAACTCTGACTTGAGGGGGGCTTTTTCAGTCTTAAAAAGGGTTGAGAACCCTGGCTTATACTTGAGTATCTATGGTAATTTCCTTCCCATAAAACAAGGCTATGAAAATGAGAGAACTGGGTTTGATACTCTATTCATACAATGAAAGAAAAAAAGGGGAGGTGCCATGAAAATATGCCAATTTACATACCTGTACTCTACAGTAATATGTGGTCGCAGGGGTCAGCCCTTTCACCTCGTAACTCAGAAGAGGACCAGAGTATATTATGTGCATTAATCCTTCCACTTGCCCCCACTCCAGCCTGTATTCAGTGACTTCTGCGCCATTGCAGGCCGGGATCTTGCAGAAAAAGAGAAAACAACAGAACCAAACAATCATGAAAAGCTTGTGATTTGCACAGTAGCCACATACGTAATGTTCCTACAGAAAAAGGTAGTAATAAGCTTGTCAATCTCAAATGTAAATCATTCTGCCTCGATGGTGGAAAATTAAGATGCAAATATTTAAAAGACTAATGAATTGTGAAAGAATATGACAATACTATCCAAATGCAGTGAAATCTATGCACAGCTTGCTGGTAGTAGAAAATTGGCTACTCAACAAAACCATGCATTTCACAGTGCATGTGAAGCACATTATTCGTGATATAAGAGTACATGCAAAGCTTTCCATCATTTAAATGAGAAAATCATTTAATAGATTGCATAACGTTGGGAAAGGGGGGAAAAACATACCTCCCATGAGGCCACGACACACGTAGCTGTCTTACTGGTGAGAAGGGGGACGCAGCATGGATCTGGAGGGCCAGGAGCAGTGCAGATTTCTGCTTTTTCTGAGTAAGGACCAAGCTGTAAGGAAACACATCATCAAGAGCAGGAAAGGATAGAAACATAGGCCAATTCTGAATTAATCTACAGGTCAGATATCCCTTGTCTGAACTTCTCGGGACCAGAAGTGTGTTGGGTTTTGGAATATTTACATAGTGAGGATCTGGAAAATAGTAGCAATCCAAGTGTCATGCTCAGGTTGACTCCACAGGTTCTTGAATCTCACTCCAGCCCCACATCTTTGTTTGTATGAAACAAAAGGTGAATACTAAGGGTTTGAGAGGCTGAGGATATAAGGGACCTATTTTTTTTTAAGAAAACATACCCTACTATACAGTGCAACAGCCACTCACTTCCTCCTTGCTAATAAACAAACAGAAATGTCTTGAAGGCTGAAATAGGCAGGAACAATTTATGGATTTTGAATGTCTAGATCAGGGATTCGTAACCTGTTTCTATAAACGTGCCATAATGCAGAAAATTTCAGTAGACAGGAGGATATCAATTTAAGAACTATCATATATACTCAAATATAATTTTTCAGCCCTTTTTTTTTGCTGAAAAAGCTGCCCCCTCAGCTTATACTCAAGTCAAAGTTATTTATTATTTTACTCTATTATTATTTGATTACATTTATTATTTTACTCTGATATTATTATTATTACTATGTTTATTATTTTACTCTATTATTATATTTATTATTTTACTCTACTTACTATTATATTTATAACTTTATTATTGTTATTATTACATTTCCATTATTTTACTCTATTATTACTATTATTTTACCCTATTATTATTGGAAGGATACCTAATTACATTTACATTGTAGAAGGTTAGAATAATGGTTTAGTCAGAGTTGGACAGCCTTATCTTAAAATACAATTTTATGTAAATATTCAAAAACATTTAACCTACGGATGCCCCGATTAATGTAATTTTATTGTTTATCTATTTTTATTTTGAAATATACCAGTAGCTGCTGCATTTCCCACCCTCGGCTTATACTCGAGTCAATACGTTTTCTGTTGTAAAATTAGATGCCTTGGATTGTATTTGGTCAGCTTATAGTTGAAACATAGAAAATAAATATTAATGAATGAATGGTGTCCCCTGGGTGCTTCTTTTTTCAATGGAAACTTCTTACAATAATGATTCTACAACTGAGTGGAGCCAAGACACCTGAGCCATAGGGTTAGATCTCAAACTATTATTATTATTATTATTATTATTATTATTATTATTATTATTATTATTATTATACCCTGCTTTCTCTCTCCAAAGGGGACTCAAAGTCACTAGCACAGAATTTGAAATATATAAATATACAAAAATTAAGACACAATTAAACACAAATAGTACTAAAAAAAGTTAAAACCGTCAAAACATATTCAAAATTAAAACCATAACACCCCCTGACTAGATCTTAAACACCTTCCAGGTTTTAGCCTGCTGTTGGAAGAACAGCAGGGTGGGGGTTGTTCTGCTTTCCTGTGGCAGGGAGTTCCAGAGTCAAATATAGATCTGACATTTCCCAAAACTTTTCAAAATCATAATTGTATGTTATGCAGAAAGTCTACAGATGTATATACTTAACATGCAGACAATAATAATAATAATAATAATAATAATAACTTTATTTATACCCTGCCACAGGCACCTTATGACAGATACACTCCTGTTAGCATAGCACTTGAAGTGTATTTTTGTAAACGTCTTTTAAACTATTATTTTGAAACAAAAACTCAACCAGATACCCCAACTTTGTTGGCTGCTCGAATCCAGAAGCAGTATGTCCTCCCAGGAAGGAGACCGGTCACTGTGCATTCGAGCGCCTGGCCATGGTAGACCTGTTTGCGCTCATCCTGGTCAGAGTTTGCGGTTTCCACAACGTACTCCGTAATCTCTGAGCCCCCATCCGTGGAAGGTGGATCTGGAAAATATGGGGTGGCAAGGCCCATATAAGTCATGTTTTTCACACAAAACATTGCATGCACACACACACACTCTCACACACTTAGATTTTAGACCTTACCCCACTGAAGAGAGATATCCTTAGGTCTGGCTTTGCTCGCCAGGCAAGGAGAATGGCATGGCCCTGGAGGAACAGCTGCTGTCTGAACCGTGAGGACATCAGATGCCTAGAAAAAAACAGCCACATTAGCTTCCTGTCATGTATTGTATGCATTGTATTGTATTTTTATTTTCTTTATATTTTATTGCTGTGTTCTGTTGTATACTGATATACTATATTGCTGGGCTTGGCCTCATGTACGCTGACCCGAGTCCCTTTCGGGAGATGGGGGTGGGGGTATAAATAAAGCCATGGAAAATATGGGTCACAGAGAGAACTATTTCCAAGGGACTCCATGGCTCACCTGACTCTGCCCCCCTTTGCCAACACAGGAAACTCTTAGTCTGTAGGAAGTACCAGGCTTGAGATGAGCACATACATGTTCTCTCGTGGGGCCACTGTAAGCCACTTCCCATTTATTGCCTAAGAGAAAAAGAAAGTACATTTTCAAGATGGGAAAAAGTGACGACATTTGTTTTGCAAATCGAACATTTTCACAACTTGGCACATTATGGAACTGCTCACATGGTGTCTCTGGTTTCTCACCACTGAAAATACTGGACCTAGAAACATATCTCATCATGGCTCAAGGCTGAATGTACGACCACCCCATTGCTCATAGTTTATTCTTGCTGGTCTTAAGATCTGACATTTGGGGGCTGTGGTAGCACAACAGGTTAAACCACCAGTTGCAGAAAATCTTACAGAACAGAAGGTACGGGTTGGGGTGAGCTCCCACTATTAGCCCTAACTTCTGCCAACCTGGCAGATCAAAAAGAATAATCAATAGGTACCGCTTTGACGGGGAGATAAAAGGCACCCATGCAGACATGCCAGTATTTATTTATTTGTCATGTCAGGGCAACCAGTCAATTGTATTACATTTCTAACAGAACAAAACAAACAAACAGACAAAATACAAAAATTGCGAGTTTGGTAGACATGCCAGTAATTCGATCAGGAAGGCTTCAATGGACAACAGGTTCTCTGGCATGGAAAATGTAACAAGAGCACCTCCCCATGGCTGGAGTTGAGCACAACCTCCAGATGAAATGGGGGAAGCCTTGACCTCTGTCTGTGTACTGTCCATCTTTGCTGTTAATTGTATAATAGTACTGAATGTTTGCCATATATGTATTCTGTAATCCACTCTGAGTCCCCTCGGGGAGATAGAGCAGAATATAAATAAAATATATTATGATTAAGCATTTAGTTGTTATGAATTACTCTTATTTATTTGCTTCATTTATATACCGCTTTTCTCACTCCTGGGGAGACTCAAAGCCATTTCCAACATATTCATGGCAAAATTCAATGCCTTACAAAACACGAAAAACTAACATAAAACAATAACATAAAACTATCAACTGAATCATAAACCTAACTACATTTAGACATTAAAACAAGGGATTTAAAACATTAAAATCACATGATCCGAAAGCATGGTCCAAGCCGTTCCAGTATCAAATAACAATTGCACCTAATCCGTGTTCATTTCTTGTCCTGCTTACTGCCCAAATGCTTGGTTCCACAGCCTTGTATTTTTTTTTCTGAAGGCCAAGAGGGAAGGCGCTGATCTAATATCATTGGGGAGGGAGTTCCATAGACAAGGGGCCACCACTGAGAAGGCCTTGTCTCTCGTCTCCACCAGCCGTGCCTGTGAAGGAGGCAAGACAGAGAGCAGGGCCTTCCCAGATGATCTTAACCTGATTCATAGAGGGAGAAGCTGGGCTGGTAAGCTGGGCTGGAACCATTTAGGGCTTTATAGGCGAAAACCAGCACTTTGAATTGTGCTTGGTAGCAGACTGGCAGCCAGTGGAGCTTGCGTACCAAGGGGGTTGCATGCTCCCTGTACCCTGCTCTGGTGAGCGATTTGGCTGCCGCCTTTTGGACCATTTGGAGCTTCCGAACAGTCTTCAAAGGCAACCCCACCTAGAGCGCATTGCAGTAGTCTATTCAGGATGTAACTAGAGCATGGACTATCATGGCCAAGTCTGACTTCCCAAGTCTGACTTACTAATATTTATTAAAATAAAATTAACATTGGATTTGTTATAAAAATACTTGGACTCATCCATATGGATGGATAAGCGAGTGTGATAAACAGAAAATCCAAACGTATTACTTCACCTTCTATTAAATTGAATTGAGTTGACAGGGAGATCATAACAAAATAAAAAACATAAAGGGGGGAAGAGAAGTACAGTAGAGTCTCACATATCCAACAAAAACGGGCCAGATAATAAGGAGGGATTAAAAGCCTATTAAATGTCAAATTACACTATGATTTTACAAATTAAGCACCAAAACATCATGTTTTACAACAAATCGACAGGAAAAGCAGTTCAGTACATGGGAACATTATGTAATAATAACTGTATTTATGAATTTAGCACCAAAACATCGCAATGTATTGAAACTGCTGTGGATCCAGGCGGGAGGCAGACTGCATTGGATAATACAGAATGTTGGATGAGCAAAGGTTGGATAAGCAGAAACTACTGTAGTAGCATTGTAACATTCTTCTAGAATACAAAACATTTTTGTACAGATATTTTGTTGTATCCAGACCGAATCATGCTTAAATCAGACATTTAAAATTAATGATGTGCGAGTTTACTAGTCACTTCCAACTATGTTATGCTTACCCGCCGAGGCCTCTGATATTTCTAGGATATACATAGAGATCTCTGCTCCACCATTATCCTTTGGTGGGTCTATAAAATAAAATAGAGACCACAATAAGAAGAGGGCGAAAGTCCAGGCTTTAAGGCAAACACACTGAGTAGATTATAACAAATGTGAACAGTTTAGACCCTAATTGGCATTTTATGATGGTGGTATCAAAATAAAGAGCTGCACATGGAAAAGATCCATTTTATCCATTGTATGTCATCAGCTGGGGACCCTTCTCCCCAGCACCAACTGCTGCTCTGGGTCAGAGTGAAGAGAGAGGGGGCCAGGGGACAGTTCCACCTTGTCTCCTGTGCTATGCTAATAATATAATATAATATAATATAATATAATATAATATAATATAATGTAATGTAATGTAATGTAATATATTGTATATACATATAATATTTATAATATTATAATGTAATGCAATATAATACTACTAATAATATATTATAATTATATAGTTATATTACACTAGCTGTCCCCTGCCACGCGTTGCTGTGGCCCAGTCTGTGTATATGTGTTTTGTGTGTGTATATTTGTGTATACGCTTGTTTGCGTGTATATATAACGTATATACTCGAATATAAGCCGACCCGAATATAAGCCGAGGCACCTAATTTTACCACAAAAAACTGGGAAATCTTATTGACTCGAGTATAAGCCGAGGGTGAAAAATGCAGCCGCTACTGGTCAGTTTGACAGATGACCACCCAGTTTTCTGTCATTCCCTCCCCCCCCCCCCTCGCAGAGCACGAGCTTTCCTCGGTGGCGGCAGAGGAGAAGGAAGCCCCTGCGACAGGTTTTTCCGCAGGCTTGCTCTCCTTCTTCCTGGTCCCATGCGCGGCCACGGGGGCCGCGGCGGGAGGAAGCAGAAAAGCCATGCATGGGCGAGGGGGGATGGAAAAGTGCTCACCGATCCCCTTCCTCTCTTGCCGTGCGTGCACCTTCTTCCTTGTCCCATGCGCGGCCACGGTGGTGGGGGCAGCAGCGAGAGGGTGCAGGAAAGCCGCGTATGGGGCGAAGGGGGTGGGACAAGTGTGCGCCACTCCCCTTCCTCTCTTGCCACGTGCACACCTTCTTCGGCGGCAGAGACAGGGAAGACACGCGAGGGAGAAGGGAAAAGTGTGCACCTTTCTCTGTTCCCTTACCCTGTGCGCGCCTTTACCGAGGAAGACGCAGCGATGAAAAAAAGGCTGAAAAACTCGGCTTATATTCGAGTATATACGGTTATGGTTTTGTGCATGTGTTGTAATGTAATTTTTATTTTTTGGCTGTTTAAGTCTCTTCTGCTGTGTTTTTCGGTGTTTTTATGGGTGATGGTCACTCATTGGCCTGATAGAGGTGTATTGTGTCCCAATTTGGTGTCAATTCGTCCAGTGGTTTTTGAGTTATGTTAATCCCACAAACAAACATTACATTTTTATTTATAGATGTAATATTACTAATAATATTACAATATAATGGTATAGTACAATATAGTAATATTTAATACTGATAATGTAGTAATATAATATCATAAGATATATATGCATACAATATATTATATTATATTATATTATATTATATTATATTATATTATATTATTATATTATAATATATTGTATCTATATATATCTTGTAAGCTGTTCTGAATCCCTTTCGGGGTGAGAAGGGCGGCATATAAATGGCGTAAATAAATAAATAAATATCTGATGCTAAGCTCTTTTGCTAGGTCAGTACATAAAACTACCTTGCATACATCTCTGCATCAAATGTCAAAATGGCTGTACATCTCAGAACAAAAATATCTGCAAGACCAAGTTTGCGCCAATTAAGATGAAAGGCAGGAGGGAATGCAAGCCATGTCCCATACACCACACATGTCTATGCGTATGCTAGGCAGGCAGCCATCCAGGCAAAACCCATCAGTCCAGACTAATGCGCTTCTTGCTCATTACTTCTGCAGAGTTAATTATATGCTCCAATGGCAAATGCAAAGTGCTGAACTGAAGCCAATGCCTTTTGTGTTTTTGGCTTAATGCAAAAAAGGAAAGCAAAAAAGAAGCACAGTGGCATCAAATAGAAGTCTGCTTACCCCAGGTCACTTTCACATTATGCGAATGGATCTTTCCCTTTACGGCCGGTTTACTTGGAGGTCCGGGTTTGTCTGGACTTGTGCTGTATTCGATGATCTCGCTAGGCCCGCTTTTTCCTTCAGTGTTATGCGCAAACAGCTGCAACGTGACAGAGAGAGCAAACATCAGCTTAAAGCTTCTGTGCCAGTTTAAATATTAAGAGAGATAAGGAAACTGCAGGATGAAATGAGGAGTTCAGCTCTTTCAGCTCCCTCTTTTCCAAAGTGATCGTAGAGTCTGGGATGTAAGGGCAAGTACTCTCTCCTGTTGGGGCCCCTACCACTAGAAGTAAAGGGCTCGGATCAGGGGTCTTAAGCCTTTTCGACCCATCTGTCAGTCAGGTGAAAATCATGGACCCCTTCTCAAAATGTAGCTTTCTGATTGTTACCTATTCTGTGTTGCCAGATAGCCAACTACATCGCACAACAGTTTGTGTATAGCAGGATCTAGTGCTGGGTCTAGCAACGACCGTAATTTCTAAGTATGGATGACTGTAAGAGATTTTTCATGATATGCAAGAATCATAATGTGATATGCAATGAATACTACTATAACTTATTGCATACCTCCATAAGGGAAGGAAAAGCTAGGCTTACTGTTAGAGGTCAGAGAAAATAAATATAAGCTTAATTTTTAAAAATTCAAGTTCATTAATTTTACTGCTGCGTTTTATTGAATCTTTTAAGTCAGAGGGGTTTTATATGATGTTTTATATAATTTGTTTATAAAAACAATTTATTGTGTTATTTTGCTTAAGTACTTTGTTTTATTTATATGTTTTGCACTATTGAGTACCTTTGTGGTCTGCCCCGAGTCCCTTTGGGGAGATGGTGGCGGGATATAAATAAAGTATTGTTGTTGTTGTTGTTGTTGTTGTTATTATTATTATTATTGGTAACTAGCTCTCACCTGCCATGCATTGTTGTGGCCCCGTCTTTGTATATGTGTTTTGTGTATGTATATGTGTGTGTATATATTTGTGTATAAGTGTATATATGTGTGTTTGTGTTTATATATGTGGTTTTGCACATGTGTTATAATGTATTTTTCATTTCTTGGCTTTTAAAGTCTCTTCTAATGTGTTTTTCAATGTTTTTATGAGTGATGGTCACGTTAACCTAATAGGTTTATTATGTCCAAATTTGGTGTCAATTCATCCAGTGGTTTTTGAGTTATGTTAATCCCACAAATGAACATCACATTTTATTTATATAGAAGTTAAAGGTTTTCCCCTGACATTAAGTCCAGTTGTGTCTGACTCTGGGGGTTGGTGCTCATCTCCATTTCTAAGCCAAAGAGCCAGCATTGTCCGCAGACACCTCCAAGGTCATGTGGTTGGCATGACTGCATGGAGCACCCTTACCTTCCCGCCTGAGCAGTACCTATTGATCCCCTTACATTTGCATGTTTTCGAACTGCTAGGTTGGCAGAAGCTGGGGCTAACAGCAGGAGCTCACCCCGCTCCCCGGATTCTAACCTGCGACCTCATGGTCAACAAGCTCAGCAGCTCAGCGCTTTAACCCACTGCGCTACCGGAGGCTCCTTACTATTATATGAACCCACAAACTCAAGATGAACTGGTGGAGGGGGGATGGGGGGACTCTCCCATTTAGGATAGAAAGAATGACTGTTATTAAATAAGTACAAGGAGCAATAACCAATGTAAGGATTGCTTCCCCATACTGCAAGAAAAGGAGCTTCCTCTAAAAAAGGAGACAATGCCTATGTTTGAAAAGGGGTTTGAATTGTGAGAACAGATGATGGGGTAACAACATCGTGCAGAATGGGATTTCAATGGGGAATTTGAAAGGAACGGAAACGTTCAGAAGGTAACTTGCGAAAAATCCCTGTTTTCAAGTTGTTTTCAAGCAACACAAAAGAAAATCTAATCCAAGCTGGAGAATCAGAGTAACAGACGGGGAAAACCCAGACATTTTGGAGAATGCCTGGTTGTTAAAACCTGGTCGTGGAACCAAGCGTTTACACAGAGATACCCAATGATATCTCAATTGATATCTGAGTGCAATAATGAATAATACAGATGACAATTGGAATGGCTCCTGGCATATTTTTCGGATTCTGTGATTTTAACTAATTGTTTTAATTGATATGTCTTCATTATGTAATTTTAATGTATACTAGCCGTCCCCTGCCACGTGTTACTGTGGCCCAGTTTGGTGATCTAGAAAATAAAGTAATGAGAAAGTGTTGGTTTCTAATATATGTAATTTCTCTATGCTTGTGAGTAAACAGTTCGTATGGGTCATAATTCTCGTTAATTGTAGGTGAACTGCAAATCCCAGTAACTACAACTCCCAAACATCATGGTCTATTTCCCCCAAACTCCATCTGTGTTCATATTTGGGCATATTGAGTATTCCTGTCAAGTTTGGTCCAGATCCATCATTGTTTGAGTCCACAGTGCTCTCTGGATGTAGGTGAACTACAACTCCCAAAGTCAAGGTCAATGCCCACCAAATCCTTCTAGTGTTTTCTGTTGGTCATGGGAGTTCTGTGTGCCACGTTTAGTTCAATTCCATCATTGGTGGAATTCAGAATGCTCTTTGATTGTAGGTGAACTATAAATCCCAGCAACTACAATTCCCAAATGACAAAATCAATTTTTTTGAGTGATGGTCACTCCTTGGGTTAGTAGGTATCTTGTGGCCAAATTTGGTGTCCATTCGCCCAGTTATTTTTGCGTTATGTTAATCCCACAAACGAACATTACATTTTTATTTATATAGATGTTGTATTTGTTCAAGGCATCAAATTGTGCCTTTGTTGTGAGCCGCCATTAGTGTGAAGGGTGGGATATAAATAAATAAACAAATAAACAAATAAATGCCTCTGTTGTGTTTCTATTTCAACTGTCCCCTCTATACTGCAGGTTGACAGTTATTCGGTTCACTTTGCAGGCGTCGAGTTATGAAATGCATCTTTTTCAGCGGAGAGCTTGGCATTTACTAGCAAGTGCACAGGTAGTGTTTGACTTGGGTACATACCCTAAATTTATAAGAAGTACTCCTTCTCAAGTCTTTTAAAGTGCAAGAAAGTTCATCTCCATTGTACCCTGCTTGAAAACCATAATCCTGTAAAAAAGAGGAAAAAAGAAAAAATCATTTTTAACAGCATGACACAAGTTTGCATTGCACCACAAAACAGGTCTACTAGAATATTACAAATTTCTCAGAAATTGCTATTTAATGGACAGATAATATGTCACAGAGCCCCCTCTCTCCAAGTTTTAATTAATTCTTTAAAACAAAGCCCTTACTTTAGCAAAACAAAGCATTATTCCACTGTGTGTGTGTTTAAAAATAGAAGTGGGGATTTCTGATTTTGCAATGCAAAATTGGCCCCAATCCATTGAAATCTCCCATGCTCGCAACAGATATTACTGGGTCAGATGATACATTGTTTTGACTATAAAGAAGTTTTGAAGTTTATTTATTTATTTAAAACTTTTGTATCCCGGTCTTCTCTACCTCCATAGAAGGACTCATACTGGCTAACAGCAAGGATTCAATGCTAACAATACAATCTAAAATATCATACATCGACAATAAATTAAAATACATATAGACGAAAATAAATAAAAGCCAGTTTGTCAAGATAAAATCATGTCCCACTCAGTCCGCATATGTGGTCGATAACTTCAGTCAATTGCCAGTCTCCGCCATCATTCTGGGAATGCCTCGTTCCACACCAGGATTTCACTAGCTTCCTGAATGTCAGGAGGGAGGGGGCAGATCTGATCTCAATCAGGAGAAAATTCCATAGCCGGGGGGCCACCACAGAAAAGGCCGTGTCTCTCGTCCCCACCGGACGCAATTGCGAGTGTATGGGACCGAGAGCACGGCCCTTCCAGAAGATCTTAACAGCATTGTTGGTTCATAGAGAGGAATACGTTAGGATAGGTAAACTGGACAGGAACTGTATAGGGTTTTACTAGCTTCTTGTGGGTTTTTTCGGGCTATAGAGCCATGTTCTAGAGGCATTTCTCCTGACGTTTCGCCTGTATCTATGGCAAGCATCCTCAGAGGTAGTGAGGTCTGTTGGAATTAGGACAATGGGTTTATATATCTGTGGAATGGCTGGGGTGGGGCAAAGAGCTCTTCTCTGCTGGAGCTAGGTGTGAATGTTTCAACTGACCACCTTCATTAGCATTTGATGGCCTGCCTGAGCCTGGGAAAATCTCTTGCTGAGAGGTGTTAAGATGTGCCTGGTTGTTTCCTCTCTGTTGTTTTGCTGTTGTAATTTTAGAGTTTTTTAATACTGGTAGCCAGATTTTGTTCATTTTCATGGTCTCTTCCTTTCTGTTGAAATTGTCCACATGCTTGTGGATTTCAATGGGTTTGGGGTATTTGTAGGTTTTGGGTTTTGTAGGTTAAAACCAGCACTTTGAATTATACTTGGAAGCTAATTGGCAGCCAGTGAAGCTGGCACAACAAAGGAGTTGTGCGCTCCCTGTACTCCGCTTCTGTTAGTAGCCTGGCTGCCAAGTGTTGGACTAGGTGCAGCTTCCGGGCAGTCTTCATAGGCAACCCCACATAAGAGAGCATTGCAGTAGTCTATACGGGATGTAACCAGAGCGTGGACCACAGTGGCCAAGTCAGACTTCCCAAGGTACGGGCACAGCTGGTGCACAAGCTTTAACTGTGCAAAAGCTCCCCTGGCTACCGCCAAGACCTGGGGTTCCAGGCTCAGCGATGAGTCCAGGATCACTCCCAAGCTGCGAACCTGCGTCTTCAGGGGGAGTGTAGCCCCGTCAAGCACAGGCTGTAACCCTATGCCCTGTTCGGCCTATGTATGTTTACTCCAGTATGTCTGGTCACTCCAGTTCTAGCTGTTTACTACCCTTCGTTTCCCCTCCACTTCTGAATGTTCAGCAACAACAACAACCTGATATGAAATTGTTCCTGGAAGAATCAGGGAGAGTTGCCTTCCCACTCTCCACTGGGGTGCTTGAATAGCACAACACATAATTATTCACCAGGCAACGCTCAAATCTACACCAGAGAGCAGCTGCTACTTTCAAGCTCTTTTTTCCAATCCTCAACTCATGTTTCCTAAGTTATAAATATCAGAAAAACTTACCGAACCCTCCTCTTCCATTTCTAAAGTGTACGTCAGTGAGTCATCTGAAGACAAACCGCTCGGAGGGCTCCATTTAAGGGATAGCCAGGTCACTCCGGATTCGGACAGCCGAGGGGCCGAAGGCGGCGGAGGAACGATTCCTACTGTGTAACACACTAACGTCTCACTGAATGCGCTACAAGTACGAGAAAAGGCAAAAGTTTAACTGCTAGGCCGAGCCACAGAAGTCTGAAGAAACAATAACCATATCAAGCATGTTTACCTCATTCCAATGTCATTTTTGGCTGCCAGCCTGAATGAATATTTTGTAGAAGGGGTCAGCTTGGTTATTTTGTGTTGCTTCTGATGGCCGTAGTAGCATTCCTTGAATGCGCTGCTCTTCCCCTTTTGAAATAATAATAACAATAATATTAATTAAACTTTACTTCTAGTTTGCCCTCTCTCCCCTGAATGAATCAGGACGGTTTACACATAAAAAGGCAAACATCCAATGCCTCAAAATGCAGATGCAGTTAGACAAATAGCCTGGACCCAAACCATTTAGGGCTTTATATTTATTTATTTGTTTGTTTGTTTGTTTGTTTAAAACATTTAGATTCCACCCTTCTCACCCCGAAGAGGACTCAGGGCAGAGCACAGCATATATATGGCAAACAATCAATGCCAGGACACAAATTCATATACGCATACATAAACATTAAAAACAATTATCAAAATATTAAAATACACCATTTAAAACCGTTCTAGTCATCCACGTCAAATCTAATTGGCCTGGTAATCTTTCCTATTGCTGCTTTATTGCCCTGTTTTTACCATCCTTCTGAAGGACAGGAGGGAGGGGGCTGACCTGATCTCACCAGGAAGGGAGTTCCATAGCTGGGGAGCAATCACTGAGAAGGCCCTGTCTCTCGTCCCCACCATTCGTGCCTGTCACAATGGCGGGATGGAAAGGAGGGCCTCCCCGGAGGAACTTTATCTCCACGATGGTTCATAGGGGACCCACAGGCTGAAAACCACTGTGCTAAAGGATCCTTCTCATAGACATAGTCAACCTGGGACTTTACAACTGGAAGTGGGAGACTTAGATCATAGAATTCTCCTCCCTTAAAAAAGTCCCTCTACATAGAAAATTCATGAAACTTAGGACAGATTTCCCCTTCTAAGAAATTTTGGTCAGCAAGAAATAAGTGGTAAATAGATGAATACAACACATATATTCAGTCCAACCTGATGATTTAAATACATTTTCTCCATAAAAAACAACTCAACTCACCTCATCCCATTCTAAAAGGTAGTTAGTCACTTTGGAGCCATTATCATTGGAGGACTAAAACAAGAAAACATAAGAAAAGATTT
Source organism: Anolis sagrei (assembly GCF_037176765.1). NCBI lineage: Eukaryota > Metazoa > Chordata > Lepidosauria > Squamata > Anolidae > Anolis > Anolis sagrei. The sequence goes on along the minus strand of NC_090030.1, from coordinate 15,452,067 downwards.
ATTTTTTCCACTTGCTATTCAAGCTCCTTTTCCTTGCCATTTCAATACAATAGTCAGACTTACACATACATATTTCACCCATATATAGGTCCTGTTTTCAGATTTTTCAAACCATAAGGCTCACCCTGGCCTTCCACTCTGCCATGTTTCCAGAACAGGCATGGGGAAACTTCGGCCCTCCAAGTGTTTTGGACTTCGACTCCCACAATTCCTAACAGCCTATGGCTGTTAGGAATTGTGGGAGTTGAAGTCCAAAACACCTGGAGGGCTGAAGTTTGCCCATGCCTGTTCCAGACCTCGTTCATTAGAAATACTAACCATCTCATACCGCCTGCCTGTCAGCCAACATTATGATTAAATTAAGCCCTTTCTAACTTAATCAACGAAGGAGAAAGAACAGCTTCGCTCTTGACATCCATCATGAAGAGTAATGCCTCTGGTAGAAAAATTCCTTGTCCCACAGCACTTAATATGGAGTAGAATGGTAGGAAACAGATTTTTTAAATGTTCTGAAAGATTTAATTCCAAACCATTAGGATGGGCAACATTGGAATGTATCACACAGTTGTGGCTCTGTTGATACTGTGGGCAAGTGTCATCTGTACTACTTTTCACAGCCAATGGCAAAGGATGATCACAATATAGTCCAAAAATGTACAGATCACACCTGTCCTAATGGAATGAGGTGTTTGGGAGTTAAGCAAGGAAATCTTACAGATCAACAGTGTGCATTCTAGGTAAACCTTTATTTGTTTTGAGATCCGCTTATCCTGAACTGCCCAAAATTGGGAGGGCAGATATTTGTTTTTGGTTTTGGTGCTGAAAGATTTGTTTTCTTTCATCCCATTATGGGGGGGAGGGGGCTCCCCACCCAGGCTCTCCTTCCCAGCATGCGCTTTTGGGTGAGGTTTGCCTTACCTTCATCTGGGGAATCAAAGGGCTCCCTGGTTTGGGCTGAAGACCCGTAGTGTTTGCTGCCAGTGGCCTTGCTCCGCAACCCAAAGTGCCAGGGTCTGCAGCCGAGCACCAAGTAAGGAGCACTGCTTACTCGGCGCTCAGGGGCAGGCCCAGGGGCTTTGGCCCTATGCGCCTAGGCCTCCCAGGGCTTGCACCAGAGCACCAAGTAAGCAGCACTCCCTACTTGGCACTCAGGTGCAGGCCCTGGCGCTTTGGGTCTGTGTGCATGGCAATCGATCTGAAAAGCAGGCTTGGAGCTGGTACCCGCTCCTGCCTACCTTTTGTATCGAGTTTATTTTCGTTCCAGAAGGGGCCTTCCCGTTCTGTGCCATCCAAATGGATGGAACGAAACCAAAACATGAATCAAACAGAATGATACAGATACCGAGTCCATGACGACAGATATATATCCAGCTAGGGTTCCTTTTCTAATGACACAAAAACCAATCTGAGGTCATAGGAGCTTTGAATGATAATTAAAAACCCTTTTCTGTTATTCCTGGAAGCCTTGGCCTTTTGGTGTGTGTGTTTGTGTAGTTCCCCACTAGGATTTAAGAACTGTCATATTCCTGCCTACTTTGGAATTCCCCAAAAACGCTGAAACCTCCCACTTCTTTCTCAGTTTCAAACTTTGGTTTCAAACTTGCTGACACTGAACTATCCGACTAGTACAAAGGGCACAAATGATTATATTTAAGATGTAGCTTTTAACAAATCTAAAACCAGGTTCACAGAAACATTTTGCATAGGAGTTACCTTCCACTGTAGATTCAGGCTGTTTTTGGTTTTGTTGACAACTTTAGGTGCACCTGGAGGGTCTGGTTCACAACTCTCTGTAGTAAAACTTGCCAGTTCAGAAACCGTTTCCTTTGTGGAACTGCTTGAGGCTGAAACTCTGCATGATAAAAAAGTTGAAAAGCTATTCCAAATATACAATGAAATTGAGATATGAAAATGTAGAACAGGGTTAGTCATCATTGTATGGAGTCACAGTTTATGTACAGGACTAAAACTAGCCTATATCTCCACGTTTCAGTTCAGTCTCTACCCACCTCCCATTCTGCCACTACATTCCAGTGACCAGTCAAGAAAATGAATGAGACTGTGGACTGCCTATTTTATAAGTATCTTTACTGTTGCTCCCATGTATTTTTGCTGTCTCCATCAGGCTTGTAATGTAGGAGATGGTATATTATATTGCATTGACTTCAGTAAGATACAAAGTGCATGGATTTAGTCTCTTCCCTTCTGTTGTCCTCCGAGTGTAAGAGACTATCAAACCCCTGCTTGCTTACTTACTTACTTAAGCGATCCCTCGTTGTCTGAGTATGATGGCCTTCCAAGTGGAGCGTCTTGGCAGTGGATACGTAGGTGACAGTGCAGACCTATTCTTGATCTGCATGTTCTTCCACACGGTCTCAGTCAGGGTTGGCCTGATGCACCTTCCTCTTGGCACGTTTCTCCCTTTCACCTTCCATTCGTACTTCTTCAAATTCCACAGCACTGCTGGTCACAGCTGACCTCCAGCTAGAGTGCTCAAGAGCAGGGCTTCCCAGTTCTCTGCGTCTATGCCACAGTTTTTAAGGTCAACTTTAAGCCCATCTTCAAATCTCTTTTTCTGTCCACCAACATTCCATTTTCTGTTCTTGAGTGGGAGATGGTGATCAGGCATTCGGACAATGTTGACAGTCCAGCAGAGTTGATGGCGTGAGAGCATCACTTCAATGCTGGTAGTCTTTGCTTCTTCCAGCATGCTGACATTTGTCCACCTGTCTTCTTCCCAAGAGATCTGCAGGATTTTTCAAAGGTAACCCTGATGGAATCGTTCCAGGAGTTGAGTGTGACATTTGTAGACAGTCCACGCTTCACAGGTGTATAGCAGGATTGGAAGGACAATAGCTTTATAAACAAGTACCCTGGTCTCCCTACAGATGTCCCAATCCTCAAACACTTTCTGAAGACCCCACTGAAGTTGACTGGAATAATATAATAAGCTTTTCAAACTTGATGGGTTAACTTTTGCAGATTTGAGTAATACGTTATTTCTAGGCATCTCTAGAGCCTCGAATGCATCCATATGGTCATCTTCCACCAGAAGTTGGCCAGTTTCACATGTGACCCAAAACCAATGAATGTTGAGGGCTGACTATCATATCCATCTACTCTTGCCCTCCCTTGGACTGGGAGACTGGTAATTATGCAACTGGACTGGTATGCAGGCCCTGGGCTCAATCCTTAAGAATGAAGTAGCATTTATGTCTGTAAGGATTGCCAATTTTTATTTTTTTGTTATTTTTCATTTAGTATTAAGCTTATAGTAATTGTTATTCTATTTTCTTTGCTATGTCTTGTTTTGATGTAATATGTTTTTTGTTGGCATTGAAAGTTTGCCATATGTGTTGGAAACCACCCTTCGGGGAGATAGTGTGGTCTACAAATAACGTTATTGTTGTTGTTGTTCAATATAATATATAGCAAAAGAGCAGAGATCATGATTTACTGCATCACCCTGTTGCAATTTCAAGTGGTGTTTGTTCTCCAAGCTTACCTGACATGATAATCAGTTGCTGGTCTGAGATCGGGAATTGTAAAAGTTGTCTCTTCACCTCTGCAAACAGAAGGAACTTTTACTACACAGCAACAGAACATTTTTTTTTCAATAAAACCTTCCTCAAGCATGAACAGAAACCATCTACCTCCCACAACCTTTGCCCCTAACAAGCCCACAAAGTCAGTGAGGTGGTGCTGACCTAGATCTATATATTGGGACAGTCCACATCTGCTGGCAAAATGACTCTTCAAAATTTGGCCCTAGAAACCCAACACCGGAAACATCGCACAGACTGACTATGAAAATAGCTTTCTGTGTAAATGTAAGGGGAGAATAATCCTTATGGATATAATTCTCATCAGCTGTGTAGTTAAGAAATAAAACTTACGTGTAAACTGATTTAAACTTCCCATTTTTTCCACTGTTTGAGACTGCCACTTCAAATGTGAAAGTTGTAGGAGAGAGGGTCTGAGTTTCTTCATTTTGGGATACAACTGGGGGGCTCCAAGATACAAGGGCTGATCTGGCTTGAATTTCAGACACCTGGGGTTCAGGAGAAAAACAGTCACTTCCCAAAATACACAAGGCATTCATTTCCCACTAATACACTTTTGCATGCAAGTGCTACCTTTTCTTGCATTGCAAAGCTCCGCCTATTGCTTTACTTTAACAAACATTTAGAAAGGCTTAACTGCATTTGAATCCTGACTTAATCATAAAAAGCTTTATTCCACAAACACATACATGCCTTTTACATAGCAGTCCCTTTAATGGTTGACACTGTCTTTGAACAGTATGTTCGGTGTTCACACTAACTTAGGAAATTCTATAACCTTTCTTTGATTGTCACATCAGCCAATTTTAAAATAGGTATAGGTAAAAGTAAAGGTTTCCCCTGACATTAAGTCTAGTCGTGTCCAACTTTGGGGGGTGGTGCACATCTCCATTTCTAAGCCGAAGAACCGGCGTTGTCCATAGACACCTCCAAGGTTATGTGGCCAGCATGACGGCATGGAGGCTTTGCATCACTTGCTCAGCTTCAGTTGGCTCAATAAAGGAGAACCAGAGCTGCCCCACATCCGCAACCAACCTTACAAACCCTAATTGACCTCTCACCAGCAGCTTCATATAGACTGAATAGCATTTAAGAAAATAATAAAACCTGTAGGACATGACATCTATGGGTATGGGGCTGTTATTACTCACTATAATAGTATTTATTATATTACTCACTAGATGAATTGCCGCCAAATTTGGCCACAAGACACCTACTAACCCAAGGAGTGACCATCACTCAAAAAATTCATTTTGTCATTTGGGAGTTGTAGTTGCTGGGATTTATAGTTAACCTACAATCAAAGAGACTTCTGAACTCCACCAATGATGGAACTGAACCAAACATGGCATACAGGACTCCCATGACCAACAGAAAACACTAGAAGGGTTTGGTGGGCATTGACCTTGAGTATGGGAGTTGTAGTTCACCTACATCCAGAGAGCACTGTGGACTCAAACAATTATGGATCTGGACCAAAATGGGCACGAATATTCCATATGCCCAAATATGAACACAGATGGACTTTGGGGAAAATAGACATTGACATTTGGGAATTGCAGTTACTGGGATTTATAGTTCACCTACAATCAAAGAGCATTCTGACACCAGTGACAGAATTGGGGCAAACTTTCCACACAGAACCCCCATGACCAACAGAAAATACTTAAGGCCACCCAGTCCAACACCCTTCACCAGGACAAGAAAATGTAATCAAAGCCCTCCTGACAGAGCCATCCAGCCATTCATATAGATTGATATATATGATTGACACACACACACAGATATAGTATTATAGATTTGAAAAGGACCCATAAAGAAGGACAATGATATGTTGCATGTTCCAGAGTAGGCAAACCAGACAATCTCCACATCAACACTGACAGCAAGAAATACTGTTTACCCACAAGCATCAAGAAATTACATATATTAGAAACCAACATTTTCTCATTACTTTATTTTCCAGATCACCAGACTGGGTCACAGCAATGCATGGCAGGGGAAGGCTAGTAATATTAATATAATAATATTACCCACCATCACAACATAGTGCCTTCTACTCTCACTCCACGAGGCTGGTCCAGCAACAGATACTGGGGTATTTAGGAAGACCAACTAGTGTAACATTCGTTTTCCACCCAAAAGTATCATCAGTCAGGGCAGTGAAGGGCATTTCACTGCACAGACTTAACCTGAAAACAAGACACTTCCCTATCAGATGTACCAACCTAATTAATTGCTTACTAGATTTCAAGCGGTAACGTGGATAGTGGTCAAGCTTATGTGTGGCATGAAAGGCTTACTCAAGCATACTGGCCATGTCAAGGCCCAGCAACTGGAACTGATCACAGGAAACCAACCGGACAGAGCGCTGGACATTTCGTCAGACTCTGCAACAACCGTAGCATTAAGTTCTGAGCAATTACATGTTTTTGCTCCTCAAAAGCATCTGGCAAATTGGTCATAGCAGGCAACCTCATCCATTCTCTCCCCTATGAGCCCCTTTATGTCTTGAGATCTTCTTGGAAGACCTTCTCTATATCCCAAACCCCCAAAGGTACATTTGGTGAGAGTATGGAAGAAGCCTTATTCGGTGGCTGCTCCCAAACACTTGGGACTCCCTTCCTAGAGAGAATAAACAGTTGTCCTTCTTACTATCTTTTTGTAGGCAGATCAATATCTTTTTTTTTCAGCAGACGGTTGACAGCTGACCACTCAGAGGAAATGAGCTTGTCATGTGCTGTGCTGTTTATATTTGGTGTTCTTCCACTAAAGTTTCTAACTGCTTTAAGTATTATTGAGAGTTTCATTACATTATGAACTTTTGTACTATGTATGCTTGCTGATTTCAATGGCTTCTCTGTGTAACATACGGACAATTTCAACAGAAAGGAAGAAACCATGAAAATGAACAAAATCCGGCTACCAGTATTAAAAAACTCTAATATCATAAAAGTAAATAAAGAACAACACTCAAAAACAGGGGAACTCCAGACAAGAAACAATTAGGGACAGCTAATCACCTCTCAATAAAGGATTTCCCCAGGAAGTAAGAAGCCAGACCTTGAAACTGCTAACCCATTGAATGCTAATCAAAGTGGCCAATTGAAACATTCACACCTACCTCCAACAGACAATAGTTCTTTCTCCTACCCTGGAAATTATTCCACAGATATATAAACCACACTTGTCTAGTTTCTAACAGACCTCACAACCTCTGAGGATGCCTGCCATAGATGCAGGTGAAACGTCAGGAGAGAATGCTTCTGGAACATGGCCATGCAGTCTGATAAACTTACAATGCTTTTGTACAATCCTTTTTAGCACTTTATGTTTTAATTTTTTGTAAGACATTTTGAACCCAAAATTGAGGAAAAGATGGGATATGAATAAATAGAACCACCACTGTGGTCTCCACTGTTTGTCTTTCTTAACCTGATCCTTTCACTTGGAATAACTTTGTTGTATGGCATGCTGAATTGTGTGCGCATAATATGCCTTCTTTCTTTGGCAACTTTTTATTTAACAACCTTTTTGGTAATCACGGGCATCTTGTAACTTAAAAATATCAGGTTAACAGAAGCAAGCCCAAAATGTCGCATTTTGTTTTGCTATCGATACCTGGCTTAATGTTACAGTCTGCTCAGAGAAAAAGCACACTTCATTGATATCCACTTATTGGTTGCATCCAAGCTTAAAAGCCTTGTTTCTATTTGAATCCCACTGACTAAAAAGATAGAATCCAAGAGAAATTCTGGACCACCTTTTTGTGATAGAAGGCTGTCCTGGTTACATAACTATGACTCCCCTTCCCTCCCCCTTAAACATAGATTCAAAGCTCACAAGAATTTAAGCTTTGTGTCAAACCTTACAATGGTCATAATCAAGTATTTCAGGCATTGCAAATCGTGAATTGTTATCTTATGTTTGGGGGCAGAAGGTAGATATGGTTCAATAATATGTACAACTGGTTACTCCTTGCTGTCTCTCTGCAAGATACAGGATCTGAAACCACCATTCTCACACTACCTTGATAGGATCTGTATTATCAAGTTACATAGGGACATAGGTTTTTAAATCCTTGTGTGTTACTGTTTATATGTGAGTTATATTAATTGTATTGTTTTTGCTTATTGATTTTTGTTTTATTGATGTGTTGTTGGGCTTGGCCTCATGTAAGCTGCTCCGAGATGGTGACGGGGTATAAATAAAGTATTATTATTATTATTATTATTATTATTATTATTATTATTATTTTCTGCAGAGGCATTACAGCTACAAAGTCTCTCCTTGCCCTCAGATAATTCTGCTGAAAATATAGGAAACCCTTTATATTTTATCTAGGCACTGTAAACACTAATGGGGGCAAGAGCATTCTTAGAAAGTATGGAAATCATGCATCATATTTAAAGCATGATACTACTTACTGTAGGCTTACTGAAGCTTAAAAGCTCTTCAGATTTTCTAGATTCTGTGTCAGATTCTGAAAATAAAAACAACCTATGTTGAATAGAAGGACAACATGAACAAAAATCCCCATTAAAACATTTCTTATCTAACTGTGACCTGAACTATGAAGATTGCATTAGAAAAACAAGAGTACATCCTGTGCAAAGTTCATTGCTTTGGTTTGTTTTGACCACCGAATTTGCTAAGTATGCAAACTGAGCAGAAGGAACCTAACTGCCCAGACTTCCTTTTGCTTTGCATGGTGCCATCAAGCATTTGTGTGTCTCTTTGCTTTCTCTTTTGCTGATGCAATTTGATAATGCTAATGCATTGAAATGCCAACAGTAAGCTAGTCTCCCTACTTGATTATTTTGGAGACATAGCGAAAACTGTTTTGCTTTGCTTCCACCCAGAGAAGGTCTTTGAGAAATATTTATTTTTTTCATATTAGCTACCTCGCAAAGAATAAGCAAAAGTTTTCCACAAAGGGCTGCTGTTCACCTGGCTGTAAGACAGTTTAAGCTTTTGATCATTAAGGCTGAACAACAATAACATTTAATCAGAGGTAAACCCATGTAAAAATGAACAAATTCTGGCTACCAGTATTAAAAAAAACTCCAAGACAGTGAATAAAGAACAACACTAAAAAAAACAGGGGAATTCCAGACATGAAACAATCAGGGCCAGCTAATCACCTCTCAACAAAGAATTCCCCAGCAGAAAGCAGCCAGGCATTGAAGCTACAAGGCTATTCGATGCTAATCGAGGTGGTCAACTGCAACATTCACACTTGCCTCAAATAGACAAGAGTTCTTTCTCCCACCCTGGACATTCCACAGATATATAAACCCCACTTGCCTAGTTTCCAACAAACCTCACAACCTCTAAGGATGCCTGCCGTAGATGTGGGTGAAACGTCAGGAGAGAATGCTTCTGGAAAATGGTTATACAGCCCTGAAAACTCACAGCAACCCAATGATTCTGGCCATGAAAGCCTTTGACATCACAAACACATGTATCATATTTTCAGATAATTCCACGTTAGCTTTTCTAGTTCCCCAAAACTTAGGTCCCATCTACACAGACATATAATATAGTTTCGTAATATATTTCTTCACTCTATGACTGGCCAAACCAAAGCACATACATAATTTTGGCAATTGGGCTTAAGTGCTTAATTTGCTCCTTTGCTTTTGTTCAATCTAGCTGTAAAGTCTCACCTTCTAAAATGCCTGCTTTCCCAAATGTATCAAAAAGTCAACAGAGTTTGCAAGGAAGACAGCACTGAAGTGAAGGATTGTATTTTGCTGATTTCCAAAATGGTTTCCACGTACCTCCCATTTCTGAATCGCCTGATGGGACGGGGCTCCCCCTGGCTTTTCCTACTTGCTTCTGCTTGATTTGCCCTCCTGCTCCTTGTTGTCCCTTTCCTAATCCATTCTGGACATTGGTGCTGGAGGAATTGTTAACTTTATGAGGTGAGGAAGGAGGGCTGTTCATTTTATTATTTGTATGTCCACTCGCTTGTCGGTCTTTTAGCCTTTTCTTCAAATGCTCCTGCATTTTGAGAGTCCTTTCATCCCGCTGAACAAAATTCGTTCTGCCATGGGAACGGGACTCTAAAGAACCATCAACAAAAAGAAAGAGAGAGGAGTCAAATTACATGGAATTAAAATCGTATTTATAATCTTAACAAGCACACACACACACCAAAATTAAAACTTATCAAGATTTGGATTGATTAGAAATGTAACACAGAAACTGAATGGAGTTCTTCTGACAAACCACCAGTTTTTGGAAATTATTTTGTATCTTCAACAGAAGGGGGAAGGAAGGGGAAAATGAAAGCGAGAGAGAGGACTTGGAGAATTCCAATAATAATAATAATAATAATAATAATAATAATAATAATAATAATGCTTTATTTATACCCTGCCACCATCTCCCCAAGGGGACTCAGGGCGGCTTACATGAGGCCAAGACCATCAATACAGTAATCACAACATAACACAAAAACACAACAGAAAATCAGAAAATAAAATAACATAAAATACAAAACCAATGTAAGTAAGCAACAAGAATAAGTAAAGATAAAAGTTTTCCCCTGACATTAAGTCTAGTTGTGCCTGACTCTGGGGTGAGGCTCATCTCCATTTCTAAACCGAACAGCCAGCATTGTCCATAGACACTCCTAGGTCATGTGGTCAGCATGACTGCATGGAGCACCAATACGTTCCCACCCGTATTTTCTTCCAATTCATAAAGAAATGCCAGCAGCAGCATAGAAAGCAACGCCTGCTTTTTTAAAACACCTGGGCGAGCAATGACATCAATAATAACCTGTGTTTACTTCATTTAAAAAACTCTGTTTATAGATGACTGCTTAATGGGAGAAGTTAGTGTCCTGTCGTGTCCCCCCTTCCAAAATGTGACTAAGATCCACAAATAGGGCCAAGGTGTAAAGTAAAGGTTTCCCCTGACATTAAGTTTAGTTGTGTTTGACTCTAGGGGATGGTGCTCCTCTCCATTCCTAAGCCGAAAAGCTGGTGTTGTCCATAGACGTCTCCAAGTCATGTGGACAGCATGAATGCATGGAGTACTGTTACTTTCCTGCAGAAGTGGTACCTATTGATCTACTCACATTCACATGTTTTTGAACTGCTAGGTTGGCAGTAGCTGGGGTTAACAGCGGGAGCTCACCCCACTCCCCAGATATGAACCGCCAACCGTTCAGTCAGCTAGTTCAGCACCTCAGCGGTTTAACCTGCTGCACCACCAGGGAGCCAAGCTGTAAATGTACATACATGTACGATACTATGGGAAGCCATCGTACCTTGGTGAGCAGCCAATTCATCAGCTAGCCTCAGTCCTCCTAGGCTGAGCACAACCTTGCATTTTCTATCATCAGCAAATTCCTTACCTTGTTCTTGGTACAGATGTGGCGAGGGCGGTGGTGGGTGCTGATGAATGAACTGTGGCGGTATGTCTCCTGTCCCCGGAACCGGAGGATAGACGGGATGAGGTGGGTGGGGAAGCAAAGCAGGGTGAGGGTGCATATAATGGGGCACGTGTGGAGGAGGCGGGTGCATGGAGGGATGGAATTCGGTTGAGTGCGGCATAACGATCACCTTCCGAACTCCATTTTCTTCCACCACCTGAAATATAAAGAACAATTTGCTGGTATATTTGAATTATACAAAGCCAAATTCTCAAGACTCCAATTTCTTGGTCTTTGGCTCTTCTCTTCTTGTCCTCCCTGACTTAGCATATGTAAGTATATAAATTTATGGGATGTATAGTGCACTGTTTCTCACCCTTCTGAATGTCCTAGCCCCTTAATACAGTTCCTCATGTTATGGTGACCCAAACATAACATTATTTTTGTTGCTACTTCATAACTACAATTTTGCTACTGTTATGAATTGTAATGTAAATATCTGATATGCAAAATGTATTTTCATTCACTGGACCAAATTTGGCACAAATGCCCAATATGCCCAAATGTGAATACTGGTGGCATTAGGGGGGTTGATTTTGTCATCTGGGAGTTGTAGTTGCTGTGATTTATAATTTACCTACAATTAAAGAGCATTCTGAACTCCACCAACCATGGAATTGGACCAAACTTGGCACACAGAACTCCCATGACCAACAGAAAAGACTGGAAGGGTTCGGTGGGCATTGACCTTGAGTTTTGGAATTGTAGTTCACCTCCATCCAGAGAACACTGTGGACTCAAACAATGATACATCTGGACCAAACTTGGCACAAATAATCAATATGCCCAAATGCGAACACTGGTGGATGTTAGGGGAAATAGACTTGACATTTGGGAGTTGTAGTTTCTGGGGTTTATAGTTTACCTACAATCAAAGAGCATTCTGAACCATATCAACAATAGAATTGGGCCAAACCTCCCAACAGAACCCCCATGACCAAAAGAAAATACTGTTTTTTCTGATGGTCTTTGGCGACCTCTTTGACACCCCCTCCTTGCCCCCCAAGGGTCCCAACCCCCAGGTTGAGAAATGCTGGTATAGTGGAAACATACATCTAACTATAACTACACATTTAATTATATTTGCCATCTCAGCTGGAAATACAATTACTAATTTCTCTTCTAGTAAGGAGATCTAACAAAGAAAAAAGGATCTTGCCTTAACCAACACTCTTTATTTTTACACCTTTCTCCCAATACGGGACTCAAAACCATCTGCATTCAATGTTTATTGCAATGATGTTTAAAGACTGTGGTTTTTTCTCTTCAACTGCATTACTAATGCATCACAGAAAAACGAAGGATAAAAGTTTGGAATTCCAGGCTTTTCTCAAAGATTCCTTTTCAGATGCAAAACGGGATGACAAGCAATGCTCCAGGTGCTGCCTGACTCAGCTCCATGAGTCGAGCGAAAGGCCTCCTCCTGGAAGGCTTCAATGCTCAGACCAAGTGCTTCTGAGTCATTGGAGCCAATTGGAATGGACGTCATAACTCCAGTGTTTAGGAGCCATCTGCGGATGCTCTCCAAGACTAAGCCTAAGGTTTGAAGTGGAATCTTGAAGCAATTAAGTCTTTCCACCACAGACAACAAGCTGTACCCAAGGCAAAAGAACCTCTGAGTAACTAATAGCACAACTTATTCCTATCTGAACATGAGTCTTCTCTGAAAAAATAAACAAACAAGTAGGTACGGGTTGCATTAAGTGAAGCATCAGCAGGCATCCTGCTTGTATTTCACATGCAGGGTTGTGTCTTTTTAGCCAGAGCATAATGTCTCCGTTTCACAGTTGTGTGAACAGAGTTCCACAAATTCTCAGTTGTGCAGTCATGGATTGTGCATAATTATGAAGTGCCACTGGGATAGTGAAACATCACATTCACAAGTAACACAGCTTTTGTATAGTCAGCAGAAGATGGTGTCGTCCAACTGCTACTTAAGTGCATGAATGTAGATTTACACAACTGAAATGCAATGCACTATCTCAGCTATGTTGTTGTTGTTCATTCGTTCAGTCGTCTCCGACTCTTTGTGACCTCATGGACCAGCCCACGCCAGAGCTCCCTGTCGGCCGTCACCACCCCCAGCTCCTTCAAGGTCAGTCCAGTCACTTCAAGGATGCCATCCATCCATCTTGCCCTTGGTCGGCCCCTCTTCCTTTTGGCTTCCACTTTCCCCAGCATAATTGTCTTCTCTAGGCTTTGCTGTCTCCTCATGATGTGGCCAAACTACTTCAACTTTGTCTCTAGTATCCTTCCCTCCAGTGAGCAGTCGGGCTTTATTTCCTGGAGGATGGACTGGTTGGATCTTCTCGCAGTCCAAGGCACTCTCAGAACTTTCCTCCAACACCACAGTTCAAAATCTATCTTCCTTCGCTCAGCCTTCCCTAAGGTCCAGCTCTCACATCCGTAGGTGACTACAGGGAATACCATGGCTTTGACTAGGCGGATCTTTGTTGCCAGTGTGATGTCTCTACTCTTTACAATTTTATCGAGACTGGACATTGCTCTCCTCCCAAGAAGGAAGTGTCTTCTGATTTCCTGGCCACAGGCTGCATCTGCAGTAATCTTTGCACCTAGAAATACAAAGTCTGTCACAGCCTCCACATTTTCTCCCTCTATTTTCTAGTTGTCAATCATTCTTGTTGCCATAATCTTGGTTTTTTTGACCTTTAGCTGCAACCCAGCTTTTGCGCTTTCTTCTTTCACCTTGATTAGAAGGCTCCTCAGCTCCTCCTCGCTATAACTAACAATAAAAGTAGTGCATTATCCTGAACACAACAGGACACTGGCCACTCAAGGGACTTGGGATTTAGTGACAAGTGCTGTAACCTTGGCCATTACAGGAAATAAACAAATAGTAAGAACAGACAATTGGAATTAGCAGCCTCAGCTTATATTTGGGTCAGCTTATACTCGAGTATATACAGTAGTCCAAGATAAGTAGCTCTCCTTTCTACTCACATCAAAGCATGCTTTTTGAGGAACAACTTGGGGCTGAACTAGAAAGAAACCCCATTTCCCCTCCACTCAGTGCCAGTATTTTTCCTTCCCACCCTTTGAGGTATCCAATAAGATTCAGCACTCATTAAAAGAAATTTCTGTCTCCTCTTTTCCTTGGCCTCACCTGGAAATGAAGAAGAAAACTGAGCTAAAGGTATCTCCAATACCTCAAAGGGTGGGAAGGAAAAATACTAGCACTGAGTGGAGGGGAAATGGGGTTGCTTTCTAGTTCAGCCCCAAGTCGTTCTTCAAAAAGCATGCTTTGATGTGGGTAGAAAGGAGAGATACTTATCTTGGACTACCGTATATACTCGAGTATATGCCAACCCAAATATAACCTGAGGCACCTAATTTTACCACAAAAAAACTGGGAAAATGTATTGACTCGAGTATAAGCTGAGGGTGGGAAATGCTACTGGTAAATTTCAAAATAAAAATAGATACCAATAAAATTACATTAATTGAGACATTCCTATGTTAAATGCTCTTGAATATTTACATAAAACTGTAATTTAAGATAAGAATAATAAAGAGAGTAAAATAATAAATGTAATAATAATAGAGTAAAATAATAATTGTAAAAATAATAGAGTAAAATAATAATAATAATAATAATAATAGTATTTTTTTTGTCGTGTCAGGAGCGACTTGAGAAACTGCAAGTTGCTTCTGGTGTGAGAGAATTGGCCGTCTGCAAGGACATTGCAAAGGGGACGCCTGGATGATTTGATGTTTTTTGATGATTTGAGGAGCCCCCAGTGGCGCAGTGGGTTAAACCCCTGTGCCAGCAGGACTGAAGACCAACAGGTCGCAGGTTCGAATCCGGAGAGAGGCAGATGAGCTCCCTCTGTCAGCTCCAGCTCCTCATGCGGGGACATGAGAGAAGCCTCCCACAAGGATGATAATAATAATAATAGAATAAAATAATAAATAACTTTGATTCAAGCATAAGCCAAGGGAGGCTTTTTCAGCCTTGAAAAGGGGCTTAAAAACTCAGCTTATACTTGAATATATAAGGTAATAGGAACATTTAGCAGGGCATAAACACTTCCTCATCTCAAGCACAACTACAAGACGGACAGCACAAAGGAGGATTAGGCGCTGCTACTGTCTCACTCATGTGTTATCATAGTATACAGGACTCATTGTGCACTCAAATTGAGATTTAGTGTAAAATCCTAATTTAAAGTTAGCTTTCGTAGCATTAACCACTGTGGATGCAACACCAAGTTTAGTATTATAGAAACCAAGATGGGGTTGGGGGGGGGGGGGGAGAGAAAGAGGGACAGAAAATCAATATAAACAATTCTGCAGCTGGATGCTCTTTATTTCTTAACCACAGGGAAATTTTATGCCTGTGCTAGATTCATAGTCAAAGCAAGATTCAACATGACCAATGAAAGACATGAAATATTGTTTTGTCTCATTTGCTATTTCAAGCTATTGTAAAGCAGTGTAAAGTAGGTCATTTTCTGTTCAAGAGAAATATTTCTGTCTTGCAAAGGATTCAAAAGATCATAAGTATTTACCTGAGATACATAGCCAGGAGGCACAAATATTGGAGGCACAGAACCATTTGGTGACATCATCGGAACATGTGCTGGACCTGAAAGGAAACCAAGCAACAGAGCATTCACATGTGCACATTAGATGAGGAGTGTGCAGTCACAGTTCATTTGACAATCTGATAACATAATGCCAACCATGTGTATGAATACACACGTTATTTTTATGTACAAGGTTTTAGGCAATGTTCCAATCTTTCCAGGAGCTTAAAAATATTGTACAGGAGTATCCAAAACCACATCTATATACAAATAAAAATGTAATGTTCATTTGTAGGATTAACATAACTCAAAAACCACGGGACGAATTGACACGAAATTTGGACATGAGACACCTAACAACCCAATGTATGTCCTTCACTCAAAAAAACTGATTTTGTCATTTGGGAGTTGTAGTTGCTGGGATTTATAGTTCACCTACAATCAAAGAGCATTCTGAACCCCACCATCAATGTAATTGAATCAGACTTGGAACACAGTTCTCTCATGACCAACAGAAAATACTGGAAAGGTTTGGTGGGCAGTGTCCTTTGGTTTTGGAGTTGTAGTTCACCTACATCCAGAGATCACTGTGTACTCAAACAATGATGGATCTGGACCAAACTCTATATGAATACTCAATATGCCCAAATGTCAACACTGGTGGAGTTTGGGGAAAACAGACCTTGACAATTGGGAGTTGTAGTTGTTGGGATTTATAGTTCACCTACAATCACAGAGCTTTCTGAACATCACCAACGATAGAATTGGGCTAAACCTCCCACAGAGAACCCCCATGTGGGCCACAGCAATGCGTGGCAGGGGATGGCTAGTACACAAATAAAAATGTAATGTTTGTTTATGGAATTAACATAACTCAAAAACCACTGGATGAATTGACACCAAATTTGGACACAATACACCTATCAGGCCAACTAGTAATCATCACTCATAAAACACTGAAAAACACAGTGGAAGAGACTTTAAATGCACCAGTTGGGGGTGCATTTTGCCTGCCCGATTTAAAACACACTGACATTATCACTGGAAAACGTCAATCCAGACAGCTGTGATTGTGAAAACGTTTGGCTGATGTAGTCAAAAGTGTGAGTTTGCTCGTTTATAAGCATCCACAAATTCAGATTTAGACCATTTAAAGGGAACGGTATATTCTGGGATTTGCTGTAAACAAGAACTAGGAAATAGTAATCAGTAAACATCTTTCAGGATGACTACTGGGCAGTGTGTACAACTGGGGTGACTCAATTTGATAATGCAAAGCCAGAGACTGACACAACGTCTGAAGACGGCCCAAGACAAATTGGCCTCTAAATCAAGTGTCTTCAAAAAGACAAGTGGGCACTTCAATATGACATATTTTAAAGCACCCTAGAATATTCCAAGGAGCAAATTCCTCCAAAAGGAGAGCAGTTTATACTCCTATGCTGGCCAAAGTCAAATATTTCCTCAATCTTATGCCCAATACTCCTGATAACATGCATGATGCCTCACTTCACTGCTAGTCATGTCTGCTTCTTCCCACCACTATGACAGATAATAAGAAGCGACAGAGAAAGAACCCCAAGGCATTTCTTTCTCTGCCAGGTTCTGGATGGCTTGATATTTGGAAGTAGCTAAGCAAGCCCAGGCATGAGGAAATGATGCTCACGGCTCCTTTTCAGCTTTCATGTTGTACAATACTCTGAGGTAACTACTAGATAATTTTTTGGATATGTATTAGGAAAGGGAGGAAAGTGTGGAGAATGTGACCAAATGTGCCTTCCGTACTGTGAAAACATGAGGAAAAAATATGTTCCACACTGAGCATTATATGCCTTCTACGGTGTGAACAGGAATGAACTCCAGAAACAAGGAAACACTCGTTGTTGTCTGCAAGGAAATCAATCAGAGTAAATCTGAGGTAAGAAGAAAGCAAGCAGCTTTTCTCCAAAACTGTGGAAAGTCAAGTTTCTTTAAACACTTGTAGTTACAAGCAGCATACCAGGAGCATACAACCCCCATATTACGTCAGCTCCACTGGTTGCCAGTCTGCTACTGAGCCCAATTAAAAGTGCTGTTTTTGGCCTATAAAGACATAAATGGTTTTGGTCCAACTTACCTGTCCGAATGCATCTCCCTCTATGAGCCTACAAGAACTTTAAGATCAACTGAGGAGGACCTGCTTTCCATCCCAACCTCTTTGCAAGCACAATCGGTGGGAATGAGAGACAGGGCTTTCTCAGTGGTGGCCCCTCGGCTGTGGAACTCCCTCCCAGTGACATCAGGCAGGCCCCATCCCCTCTTGGTTATTAGAACAAAACTTAAGACGTGGCTTCTTACACAGGTGTAAATAATGGACTATGGATTTCGGAAAACAATTATGGATATGACTGTGACGATCTGGATAAGGGCAAAGAAATTGAAACTGAATCCAGACAAGACAGAGGTCCTCCTGGTCAGTCATAAGGCGTATACAAATACAGTAAATAAATAAATATATATGAGGTCATGACTCTTAATTAATAAATATGAGGTCATGGCTCTTCATTTTATATGGTTTTTAATCTGTTTGTTTGATTGATATGTGTTTTAATTGCTTATATGTTTAGATTGTTTCATATTTTGATGAGAAGTGTTTTATTGTTTACTTGTGCAGCATTGAATTTTTCCCGTATTTGTAAGCCGCCTTGAGTCCCTTCCAGGATCAAAAAGGGCAGGGTAGAAATGAAGTAAATAAGTAAATAAATACTTCACTTGCAATTGGGGTTGGGAATCTTACTGCCCACTGCTCCTCTCCCCTCCCTCCAAGATTTACTACTGTGCCATGAACAGAGACATTTTTGACTGCACAGAACTATGCCCAATAAAATTTCCCTTATGCATATTGCTCATGTTCAGAGCCTGACTGTTCCACACACTAGGAATGAGAAAGATTTCAATTAGATCAGACCAAAAGCATGACCTTGGGTTTCCATAAGCCACCTGCTTTCCCCACTAGCATATTGCTTGGTTTCTCTGTACAGATGTTTCAAGGCAGACATTGCTCTCCAAGTCCACCTCTGCACTTTATATATTGCTGTGGACTCTTATGATTAGGAAACGTGACCCAACAGATGTAGAAATATGGACTGGGGGATAACTATGGATCATCATCATGATGTATACCAGGCATGGGCAAACTTCAGCCTTCCAGGTGTTTTGGACTTCAACTCCCACAATCCCTGATTGTGGGAGTAGAAGTCCGAAACCTGAATGGCTGAAATCTGCCCATGCCTGATGTATATCCTACCTTTCCCCCCAAAATTTGGAGTCAAGGGAAAGGTAGGATATGGACTGGGGGATAACTATGGATCATCATCATGATGTATACCAGGCATAGGCAAACTTCAGCCCTCCAGGTGTTTTGGACTTCAACTCCCACAATCCCTGATTGTGGGAGTAGAAGTCCGAAACCTGAATGGCTGAAATCTGCCCATGCCTGATGTATATCCTACCTTTCCCCCCAAAATTTGGAGTCAAGGGAAAGGTAGGATATGGACTGGGGGATAACTATGGATCATCATCATGATGTATACCAGGCATAGGCAAACTTCAGCCCTCCAGGTGTTTTGGACTTCAACTCCCACAATCCCTGACTGTGGGAGTAGAAGTCCAAAACCTGAATGGCTGAAGTCTGCCCATGCCTGATATATATCCTACCTTTCCCCCCAAAATTTGGAGTCAAGGGAAAGGTAGGATATACATCAGGCATGGGCAGACTTCAGCCATTCAGATTTCGAACTTCAACTAAAATAAGTGAAAAAAAAATTAAAAGTCAACATTGAAATGGAATCAAACTCTTAACAACACTGAAGCAATCTGAAACCTGTATAAAAAATACTTAAAAACAGTTTTTAAAACAATGCCGCACACATTTAATAATGTTTAAAGAAGTCTTCAGCTTCTGATGGAATAGCAGCAAGGAGGAAGTTCCAAAGCCCAGGAGAAGCCACTGAAGAGGCCCTGTCTCATGTCCCCAAAGAAGGCAACTCTGAGGATTTCAGAGCCCAGGCAGGATCATAATATTCTAGAAGATGGCCTGCTTTAAGGTGCCTTGAACAACTGCGGAAAGCTAACATTAACAATGGCCGATTTTTCAACTAGGCATCTTCCAGAATTCCTGATCATTGAACAAGCTGGCTAGGGCTTCTGGGAGCTACAGGCCCAAACAGCTGGAGAGCTAGAGTTTGGGGATGCCTATTTTAAATACATGTATCACACAAACATTTATGATTATGATTATAATATTACCTTGGATACACTGAATGTGTCCATCTTCAGTTCTAATTGTGAAAGTCTCCCCTGGGTTTACTTGCACAAGGATAACCTAAAAGAAAAAGAGGAGGAAAAAAATCCAACTGTCAAGCTTATTTCAAGGCAATATATTATTTTCCAATATAAATTGTGCAAAGCAGAAACATTGAGGTCAAATGTTGCATATTGGGTTTATATACTACTCAGTTAGTGTGAAGATTAACAATTACTCCATAAAATTACAGAAGATTATACTTACCTACCTCCTTTGACATTTGTTGCTGCAGAGCAAAAATAATTTAAGGCTTTTCAACATTTTCCCTGCCTGATCACATGGAGTTACTGCTTTTCTGTCATAAATAACCAGATGTGTTATAGCCATGAGCGTCCCATTTTCTATTATTTTGTCTCATTAAGTGATTTAAAATCGTTTACATAGAAAATAGACATTTCAAATTCAATTTTTATTGCTGAACTTATGATCGAAATGCTGTTTTAGTCCACTTCTACTGCCATGCTATTCTTCAAAGGGTTTGGATATACAACTTTGGGATCATTCTTCATGCCCTGATAACAATGCATATGATTTATTATTATGTACACAGGCTATACAACAGTGGTGCCCAATCTGTTGTCCATGGACCACCAGTGGTCCCCAAGAACTAAAATATGGTCCGTTGGCTCCTTTTACTACACCGTTGTAAAAAGAGCAACGGTGCTGAGGCAATGGTGATGTCAGAAGGAAAGAGGTTGACTACCCACGAAAGGCACAACAACAAGCCTCCTGAGTGTTGCTTCTCCTCCTCCCTCCCCCTAAGTGGAGTCGTTCCATATGGCGCCTGAAAGCGGGGGCGCCTTGGTGTCTTCATTTTTATGCCTGTTTCTGGGGTTATTTGGAGTTATGATTCAGAAAATTGCATTGGATAGCCCCTGTCAAGTCTAGATTATTAAATATGGCTTCCTGTGGGCGAGCAGATTGCAACTACTGGATGGCATATGTTCTGTGTCAAAAACTAGAGCTGATGTGGTCTACACATGCAGAAAATGCAGTTTTCTGATCAGCACTCCAAGCCGAATCTAAAGTTGATCAAAAATAGATTCATAACCCTTTTGGTACTAATGTTGGATAGTGGTCCCTGCTCAAAAGTGGGCCCTGGTCAAAAAAAGGTTGGAAACCACTGCTCTACATGATGCTGCATTGAAATTTGGATCAGGCATTGCTCCTTGGGAAAAATGCAACAGTGTTTAACAATCTGCCACTGATGCAACTTTTGAAGATCAGGTAGAGGAGTTCTTCATCTAAGAACAGTTGCTGCAGAAATGTTGCCCTCTGATAGACATCATCAACATCTTTCTATAGGGTGAGGCAGCATAACTTCCTTTTATAAAATGCATGCCATTCAGTCGATTGAAGACGTAGTGGAGCGCTAGTGGTCTCATTTGAGAGGCGGGAGTATAAAGTTTTGTCCTGACACAGTCCAGTCGCCATCATGCTTTGGAACCGTGAGAAGCGTGCTTTTGCCGTTGAGGCCTACTTTTCGAGTGGATTTGGAGTGGCCGGCCCGCTCTCCAGATTTGGCCCCTTGTAATTTTTTTCTATGGGGTTTTTTGAAATACCATGTTTATGTGAACCACCCAAGGACCCGACAAGATTTGAAGACCAACACCCAGGAAGAAATTGCCAACATAACGGCTGCTATACTGGCAAGAGTCATGACAAATGCCAGAAATCGGTTTACTCAGCGTATGGAGAATGGAGAATGGGAGACGTCACCTACCTAATTTGATCTTCAAAACTATGTAAAACAAAACTTTCGGTATGCGCCTACATTCTAAAATAAAAAATAAAAATGTCTGATTCATACAATGGGTTTTATTAAGTTTTGAAAAAAGGAAGTTATGCTTCCTCACCCTGTATGATGCACTTCCCCATCCTAAACTGAAATCCTACCTCGTTGTTTATCTTTTTTGAGTTCTCCTCAATCACATAATTTTATTCCTACCACATCCAGGGTTTTATCATTTTACCTTGTCCGCTGGCCTGCCCATTCTGATTTTATATTGTGTTAATTTGCTTTATTTATGTTATTTTGTACTGTGTGTATTTTATTTTGATGCAAATTTTGTTATTTGAGTTTATATTTTATTTTTGCTGTATTGTACTTTTGGACTTGGTCTCCATGTTAGCTGCCCCAAGTTCCCTTTGGGGAAATGGTTGTGGGGTATAAAGAAAGATTATTATTATTATTATTATTATTATTATTATTATTATTATTATTATTATTATTTGATACACAGCATTGGCTTGTGTTTGCAAATAAAATGTGGCATTGTGTCTGGGTTTATTTTATGGAAAATATAAACAAGCTAAAATGAAAAAAAAAACACAGACTGTAATGGATACACACACACACACACACATACAATAATAGGATGTATAATGAGCACAGCTAATCCTAACACATTTATTATATGGAAGCAGGTTCCATCAGTTTCCATGAAACTTCATCCCAAATAAACAAGATGTGAGGGGAAGTATTCAGAGCAGAAAATGGATAGTGACTTTTTTTTTGCATTCAATGGTTTGTAAACAATGCATTTTCTTTGCAGATATACTCACACTATGCCCTCAGACAAGCAGTTTGCATTCAGTTTCTCAAAACTGCTGTTGCCTCAAGGCAAGAATGACACTTTGAATCACTACTATACCCCAATCTTGCTATTTCCTAATAGCATTGTGCTATACAAGAGCAAATGCTGGAAACAGACAATTATTTACTGCCAAAAGGTTATTTATTGCCTAATTCCAAGACAGGCCGATGTCCTCAGCTCTTACCCTTTCAAAAACCCAGCTTCAGCTGTATTCCTTCACACAAGCGTTCATAGCCTTCAGCCTCTCAAATACTAGCTAATACTTCTCATTCAAGTCCTGGCTTTCAAACCCAAATATTTTGCTGCCATTATGTGCCAATGGTATTTTCAGCACACAGTGCGCTTTGGTCTTTATGTTTTTGCTCTCAGCCAATTTATAAAGAATGCTTTGTACTAGTCTACAGAGCAAAAAGTCAAAATAAGTGGCTTATTATAGAATATGCAATTAATAATTTTTGCCAGCTTGTCTTCCCATTTTGAGCTTAATCCCTCTAAGACCTCAGAAAGCTGCTTTAAACAAAAGGATCTTTAAAAGCATTCCATCAAAGGAACCATGACCAGCAACTTGTTCACCGAAGAGGGCCAGGATGACGCATGGGCTGATCAGATAATATGGACAGAAAGGTCAGAGATGACCAGAAAGCCAAAAGCGAACCATTTGCTTCTTACTGAAAAAGCTCATTTCTACAAGAACTAACCAAACATAAGTATTTCTGCCTCGTTTGCCCAGATTCTTGCCCATTTCTGAAGAAGTGAACCAGCCAAACATTTCCCAGCTGTCCTCCAGAGCTTACGAAGTTACAACACTACATTCAACCAAAGATTGGCAGAACTTGCATTTAGCTCCAAAGAAAGCAAGGGCCTAATTTGGTATCTGCTTCTCCTTCACATTACTCTTATTCCCCACTTCTGTAATGTATGTAATACAGTTGGCCCTTCATAGGTTGGAGTGCCCAGTGGCACAATGGGTTAAACCCTTGTGTCGGCAAGACTGCTGACCAAAAGGTTGGTGGTTCAAATTCGGGGAGTAGGGTGAGCTCCCGTCTGTCAGCTACAGCTTCCCATGCAGGGACATGAGAGCAGCCTCCTACAGGACAGTAAAACATCCGGGCGTCCCCTGGGCAATGTCCTTCCAGACAGCCAATTCTCTCACATCAGAAGCAACTTGCAGTTTCTCAAGTTGCTCCTAACATGGAAAAAAAGGCTGTGGGCTTGACTTTGGCGGATTTGATTATTCATAGTTTTGAATGAAATGATCTCTCTGGATCCTCCAAAACAACTGTATGATAAAAAATGGCCCCACAACCAAACCAACATCACAAAGAGGCAGTCCACTTCAGATGTTGCGCATTTCTTTTAAATACTAGTACACATTTTAGGTTGACCTTTCTTAACCAGGATCATTTTTTCTTATTCTGCTTACACACTGCTGTTAAACTGTTTTGAAATGTTTACTGTTTTACATTGTATGACATATAGTTTAGAATGTTAAAGATGTTTTATTAGATTGTGTGGCATTTATCATATATGAAATGACATTAAGAGGAAGCTCAGCCAAATGAATGCTTTACTTGGCAGCAGCTTAACATAGAAAGGCAAACATATACATGTCATATCCCTTCCTAGAGGTTAGCAAATAATTTCTGCTAAATCATTTACATGTCCACAAAGTTGGATTTCAAAATAACCTTTACCAGAAAACTCACTAACTAAATTTCCCAGGGGAAAAAAATCTGGGCAAACTTCACTGGTATTTGTTTTGTGACCAGCTGTTTCTTTTGCAAGAGAATTTCATTAGGAAGTTATTCAACTTCATTCATTTAGAAAGGCTCTCCATTTCACAAAAGTTTTGTGATCAACCAGTTTCCTCAACATTTTAGAAACATCTCACTGGTCAGAGGCCACTGATGCAAAATAATATGCTTAAAGGCCAAGATTTCGTCATTTACCAGAAATGTTAAGCAAACTACATTCTACAGGTGATTTAAAAATGTACAAACAATGCATTTTCGTAGAAAAACAGAGTATCTATTTTATAGCTTAGAGAAATATACCAGAAATCCCTTTGGTGTTTATACCTGAGAGCAAGTGACTTCAAAAAACTAAAATAATGGGTCATCTTGGTACAACCACTATGTAGTATCTACTCCAGCATTTCTTAACGAGTAATCAATACTGCATACTCTTTTGTATTAAAGCACAAGTAATAGAGACCATGGTACTAGCAGAAAATAGTCATGATTATTGGAATTGTAACTGAAGAAAGTAAAGGGGGGGGAAATCCAAAGACAAGTTTACAGTTGAATCTATATAAATAAAAATGTAATGTTCGTTTGTGGGATTAACAGAACTCAAAAACCACTGGACGAATTGACACCAAATTTGGACACAAGACACCTAATAACCCAGTCCTTCACTCAAAAAAAAAAATATGATTTTGTCACTTGGGAGTTGTAGTTGCTGGGATGTATAGTTCACCTACAATCAAAGAGCATTCTGAACTCCATCAACGATGGTATTAAACCAAACTTGGCACACAGTTCTTCCATGACCAACAGAAAATACTGGAAGGGTTTGGTGGGAAGTGTCCTTTGGTTTTGTAGTTGTAGTTCACCTACATCAAGAGATCACTGTGCACTCAAACAATGATGGATCTGGACCAAACTCTACACGAATATATGCCCAAATGTGAACACTGGTGGAGTTTGGGGAAAATAGAATCTTGACAATTGGGAGTTGTAGTTGCTGGGATTTATAGTTCGCCTACAATCACAGAGCATTCTGAACCCCACCAATGATAAAGTTGGGTCAGACCTCTCACACAGAACCCCCATGTGGGCCACAGCAACGCGTGGTAGGGGATGGGTAGTATTAAGATAAAAATGACCAAATATTATTTACATAAATTTGTAACAGATGGTGTAGATATATAAATAGTTCAACATGCTCAATCATTTGTCAGAATGGAGAATGAAATTAAGAGATCAGAAAGAGCAGGACTTGGAGGGACAAGCTATGAAGGAACCAGACAAGATCCTGGAGTAAAAAAAAACCAAACTATATTACATCACAAGTACAACCAAAACTTTGAATCGGTATCTCTCTAATTCCAGCTATCCATTCCAACCAACAAAAATGCCCTTTTCAACAACTCAGCAAAATTTCAAATGCAATTTGTGGTATGGCTAGGAAATCCATCACTTCAAATAAAATTTGAAGAAAACGGCACTCTCTAACTTGACACTTTCCAAATGTCTTGGGCAAATGCCCCCTTGATCCTCAAGTCACATGGCCAGTGACCAATGGTCATGTAACTGGGGATGATGGGAGATGTTGCCCAACTGTTCTGGAAGGTGCCGAGTTGAGGATAGGCTGCATTACTCCACTCAGTACTGGAGCCTACTTAAATTAGTTTTCCCAGATTCCAGCCTTAGTGCCAAGCTACAAAAATAATCTCCACTAAATATCTAAATATCTTCCATGTATTATCTACAATTGTGAATGGCATTACTGATCCTGATTAAATCAAAAATAAAAGTTCAAATACATCGCCGCTCTATTGTGTAACAAAACATAATCAAACCAGAGGGAATGCAAATTTTAACTGAGATATCTAGCAGCAGCTTTTCATTTCTATCCAGCCACCATAAAATATTAGTGTGCCGACTGCCTCGAAAACAAAGAGCAAGCAAGATCAAAATGATCCGTCAGCAAAATCTACTTTTAGAATATCACAGAGTAGAAACCTTCAGGAGTTGAATTTATGCAAGGAATCTAAATTAGAACCTGGTCATGAGGTACCGTTCTGTGCTTGGTAGCAAAAGCCTGAGAGATTATTTTCAGCTCCTTGAACAAAGGCATTAATATGTTTAGACTACATGTCAAAATACCACTCTAAATATGTGGATACACCGAGTGTGGCCTATAATACTTTTCTTACTGCGTTTGTGAAGACCAGGTATTTCTCTTAGAAAAAATGTAGAACTCATGCTAAACCATATGTTTCTGCCAATCACAGTTAACAATCTTCTAGTATTACTGATAGTCACCATTCTGGAAGACTGACTGACGAAATCAGATAAACTACTGTTAATATTGAAAACCTTGGCTGATTTATCTATGACGTAGGTCCACTTGCCTGTTGCGTAGTGTCCCCATTGACCATATGAGGTAGAAGTGGCACTTCATTCAAAATAGGTGTGGCTTCTAATGGAGGTGGCTGGTCTGCCATCATAGCTGAAATGACGGTTCATTCATTAATGGTTTCTCTCACTGCAGCCACCTAATAAAACAAAACAATTCCAAAAGTCAGTCAGCTTCTATTAAGGTTCAGAAAAAGTTACCTCTGGCCTTTTGGCTCAGAAAGACACTCAGAAAAGCTCAAGAGCAAAAGGTCAAACCTTTACAGAAGAGGAGATGTGGGGACTTACCAACAACACACTTATGATGAACAGTTTTTAAAAGAAACTTACAAGTGAACATTCACTTGACTAACTTTGGTTTTTGGATTATGTTTTATATAAATAGATCCCCCTTTCTTCCCATCTTTTCATCATTCTGCATATCTTCTGTGATGAGTAAGACCGAGAAAATACTGCACTTGAATTCTACCCTGCCTTGCTCTTTCCTGCCTTTATCCTTGCAGACGGCCAATTATCTCACACCAGAAGCAACTTGCAGTTTCTCAAGTCACTCCTGACACGACAAAAAAAAATCCTATTCAAGGGTTAAGAACAAGTGAAAACTGAACCCCATAAATAGCTATAATTTTACTTTCCTTGAATGGTCTTCGACTTAGAAAGAGCTAATGACCAATTTTACTTTTCCTAAAATGCTTAAAATGTTTGCTTGATATTCTAAGCAACCATTCTAGACACACCTTAACATTTTTATTAATGTATTTTAAAACCACTTTTTAATCTCAACAGATTCAACTGCTTTTATTTGGAGAGTGAAGACAGAACCTGCACCATTTCACTCCCAATTTATCAATGTATGTATTTTATATATGGCATCAAATTGTGCCGACTTTGTATGCTGCCCTGAGTTGCCTTCGGGCTGATATGGGTGGGATAGAAGTAGAATAAATAAATTAAAAAATAAAAATAACACTGGAAATCACTGGGTATAAGAGGTTATGTATTGGCCTTCCTACAACACTTAGCCATGTCCCTCTCATGGCATGAATTTTGCAAACATTAAAACACAGATTGTTTCCTCTATATGGTAAGCAAATGGAGTACACAAACCCTTCAGTATTCACAGATTCCACATCCAAAGAATCCAAGGGTTGAAAACATTCAAAGAAATTCTATAAAGCAGGCCTTGGTTTTGGCATTTTATGTAAGTGACACTATTTTATATAGCATGAAATATAATGTGACAGGCATCTGTAGATGTTGGAGTTCACAGGGGATCTTGGAATCAAGTACGAGTAGATGCCAAGGATCCATTGTATTTTACTACAGAAGAGTCTCGCTTATCCAACCTTCGCACATCCAACATTCTGTTTTATCCAATGCAGTCTGCCTCCCGCCTGGATCCACAGCTGTTTCAATACATTGTGATGTTTTGGCGCTAAATTGGTAAATACAGTAATTACTTCATAAGGTTACTGTGTATTGAATTGCTTTTTCTGTTGATTTGTTGTAAAACATGATATTTTGGAGCTTAATTTGTAAAACCGTAATGTAATTTGACATTTAATTGGCTTTTCCTTAATCCCTCCTTATTATCCAATGTTTTCACTTATCCAACGTTCTGCTGGCCCGTTTGTTTTGGATAAGCGAGACTCTACTGTACCAGCATGTAAAAAAGCACTTTTGGGTAAAGGATATAGTACACAAGAACTGCTCGGGAGACTCTTCTTTTAATTATACCTCTTTTTGCTCCCTATCAACACCTTTCTGTCAGCACACAGGAAAACACCACAAGTAAGAAAGAGCCCTCAGAGACAGAGCAGCAGAGCTAAACAAGCATTCAAATGATTAGTTTAAAAATAAAACTAGTTGTGAAAAACACGCTTAAAATATTTGAGTTGCAGGTGGCAACAGGAGAGGGAGGATACAGGTGGTATTTTCCAGATTCAGTCTGCTCACATGGTATAAAGCGAAAGACTATTTTTTCATAGAGTAAGAGAGAGATAGGGCCCTTCCACACAGCCAGAATATCAACCCAGAATATCAAGGCAGAAAAACCCACAATATCTGCTTTGAACTGGGTTATCTGAGTCCACACTGCCATATATTCCAGTTCAAAGCAGAAAATGTTGGATTTTATTCAGCTGTGTGGAAGGAACCACACACACACACACAGAGAAAGTATATGTGTGTGTATTTGTTAATTAATATGAACATGCTAGGAAATAAGTTTCAGGAACATTGTTTATATAAATCTATAGGCTTAGCCCATCCCAGTGCCCCCAGACAGAATACAAGGATAATATACTTGAAGTGAAGTCACTGAAATAACCTCTGTCGCTGACGAGAGAGGAAATAACAAATACAACACAACTCATGATACAGGCTGAAATATCCATACACAGAGACACATTCTAGTTTTTTCAAAGATGCACTGCATGCTCTCAAGGCACATTCATTTTAGTCATCCACAGATGTTCAAAAAGAGAACAAAACATAATGGTGTTTTGCCAATACTAGATGTGAATCTAGTTGAACTGAAAACAAAGGCAGTTTATGAACAACTATGGTAAATGGACTATAGCCCAGAGTGGCATGCCCAGAGGAAGCATCATTTAGGGAGGTGACAGAAATCTTGAAGATCATTGCTTCAAAGGGCAGCGCAATGATTACAACCTAATTTTTTGTGTATCACACTTTCTCTACAATGGGAAGATTAGGTTGATGAAAGGTAGATCTAATCTCAGCCTTGGGAATCACAGTGCTCTTGACAGTCCCAGGACATCAAGAGAAAATATAGTATATTCAAAAAATGAAGACTCATTGTTATATATATTTATTAAAAAGTATGGATGATGTTGGTTAATGGCTGCAGGAAAACACAGAACCTTAGTTTCTTTTGGACTCCAAAATGCACAGAGAGCCTTCTGTCCTTACAACAGCCTTCTGTCCAGTATTCACCCTCTGAAGAACAAAGAAGCTTGCAAAGACACACATTTTAGAGCTACCTTCAATTTGAAAGCAGCTACATAAATCAATTCCAGTAAAAGATGACAAAATACCTCTACAAATGTGAAAATCTGAGGCCACCAGGGTCCTTTGCTACTTCACACCTGCCCCCCCCCCCCAGATAAACACATCTGCAACACCTTGTCAAACTCCTTTTGAAAGACCCTCTCTCCACTGCCACAGGACCACACATGAAAGCTTTAGGCAAATGGGTTTCCCTATTGCAAAATGCAGGGAAGGACAGAAAACAAGGCTTTTGATAGAATCTTAATTTTGGAGAGGAGGGTGGTGAGGGCCACCATCTGTTCATAATAGCAATCTGTTCATAAACTAAAGATACAGTTTTTATTAGAAATAATTTTGAATAATTCCCAAGATACCTTATATGCACCTCCCCCTCTTTAGTATATAATATTTGGCTCCCACCCAGAAAAGCACCACAGGTTCAGCTGAGATACTGGAAATATTGCTCAGGCCTTGCTCAACAAGCAAGTCCAGTCATACATTTTTTTATATATTAGATGGAAAATGCCCACATAATTAATATGCGAAATAGCTTTGGCTGTGAAGGGGAGAAACCACTGCCGTTTCTAAACCTTAAATTCCTGAAATACAAATCCTCTCTCAAATGTTTCATATATAGGGTTCTCTCATAAACATGATCCTTATTCTTTAAAGCCAACCTAAGAAGGGCAACTTTGTTGTAAAAAGAGTGACAAAGTTCTGTTATGTAATAACACTCTGAAAAGTTACTGCTGTGTCATCATTAAACCATATTAACGGCAATAGAGTCATAAGGACAACTGGTCCTTGCCACAACAAAGCAAGAGCCAAGAAGCCAGGATGATCAGGTAATAATCTTTGAGAAGGTTTGGGTGAAATCAGTTGAAGTAACACTTTTGGGGAGTCAGCTTCATGACTGATTGTGTTGCTTATAGCAGCATTTCTCAACCTTCCTAATGCCGTGACGCCTTAATACAGTTCCTCATGTAGTGGTGACTCCCAACCATAAAATTATTTTTGTTGCTACTTCATAACTGTAATTTCGCTACTGTTATGAATTGTAATGTAAATATCCAATATGTAAGATGTATTTGAATTTGAATACTGAAAGAGTTGGGGGGGGATTGATTCTGTCATTTGGGGGTTATCGTTGTTGGGATTTATAGATTATTATTATTATTATTATTATTATTATTATTTATACCCCGCCACCATCTCTGCAACGGGGACTCGGAGCGGCTTACATGGGGCCATGTAAAAATAGCAAAAATAAAACCAAAACATAAGCAACAAGCAACAGCATCAAAATTACATTTTTAAAAAACAAAAACATATGAATACAGTAACAAATAACATTACAATAAACACAATCGCAAAGACAATGGGCGGGCCACATGTACAGGATAAAATATTTAAAAACTCGAATAAGATAAGAATAGGAGCAAGTTATTTGGAGGGAGCTCATAAAGAAACACAGGGTTGTGAAACTAAACTTAACCTACAATCAAAGAGCATTCAGAACTCCTTCAACAATGGAACTGAACCAAAAATGGCACACAGAACTCCCATGACCAGCAGAAAATACTGGAAGGGTTTGGAGGGCATAGACCTTGAGTTTTGGAGTTGTAGTTCACTTACATCCAGAGAGCACTGTGGACTCAAATAATGATAGATCTGGACCAAACTTGGAATAAATACTTAATATACCCGAAGGTGAACACTGGTGGATTTGGGGGGAAATAGATCTTGACATTTGGGAGTTGTAATTACTGGGATTTATAGCTCATCTACAATCAAAGAGCATTCTGAACCCCACCGATGTTAGAATTGGGCCAAACCTCCCAAACAGAATCTCCATGCTTTGAAGGGACTTGCTGGCGTGAGACTCCCTCCAGCTTCACACGCTCTCCCTAGGTCACACATGTACACCATGCTGCCATGTGCTGAGCATGCCTGCTCTCCTCTACCCACTTGGAGTCTCAGAAACAGCCCTCCCCTTGGCTGAGAGGCTGGCCAATCACAGTGGAGGAGGGCTTTTCGTGAGAGATTTTGCAGTCTGTTTCCAAAAAGAAAGAGAAGGACAGGTGGAGAGATCTTCAGCTTTCTCTCCCAAAGAGGTTCCTAAGAACACCAGAAATATACGTTTTCTGATGGTCTTTCGCGACCCCTCCGAAACCTCCCTTGTGATAACCCCCCCCCCCCCCCCTCGACTGTCAGGCTGAGAAATGCTGCATTACAAGCTTAGAATCACACATCTTGGCCTTTTGGTAAAGAATCAAGTTCCTATGTGATCGCAAGAACAAATTAAAGGTAAGGGCAAATAACTAGAGGTATTAGGAAAATGCCATGGCTTTGAATACTGGAAAATATTAGAAGAACATCAGATTTGTGACCTGAAGCTGTTTATTGAAGAACTGAGGCAACTCATCAGTCTATTTACTTTATAGGTGGATACCAGTAATGTTTGAAACGGCAGACAGTCTGGTATCATTTCAAGGACAGTAACAGAATGATACAATCAATTCCTGACACCCTAGATAAAATTACTCACTGGAGAGAAGACAAAGTGGAAAGAATGGAACCAAATCTAGTCACCTGGTTATCTGTGATAACAGCAGCCAAGACACCCTGTCTATAGACCCCTTTCCCAAGATCTGCAAGAACCACAGAGAGTTCAAAGGATAAGGATGCCTTTCACTGTTCAGATTACCAAATCACAGTCTTTTACCTGTATATAGCAGTCACTGGATAAGAAAGAAAATAGAATTAATCCCTTTTCTTGTTTTACTCTTAGCCTAATGGTTGACACAAAATTAAAATTGGGCCGGACTTTAGCACAGTGGGTTAAACTGCCAGCTGTAGAAAATCTTGCTGATCGAAAGGTTGGCAATTCAAGCCCGGGTTGGTGTGAGCTCCTGTCGTCAACCCAACTTCTGCTCACCTAGGAGATCGAAAACAGCAATGCGAGTAGATAAATAGGCACTGCTTTAAGTGGGGAGGTAATAAAAGGCACCTATAAGGACATGCCGGTGATTTGACTGGGAGAATGTCTAGGGACAACGGAACTCCTCCAGCATGGAAGTTAGAGCAGCAGCATCTCCCCGTGGCCGGAGTGGAGCGCAACCTCCAGATGCCAGAGATGGAAAAAGATGGGAAAGCCTACACCTCTGTTTATGTATTGTCTGTCCTTTGTAATTGTATAATGGCATTGAATGTATACGTGTTCTGTAATCCCCCCTGAATCCCTTTGGGGAGATAGAGTGGAATATAAATAAAGTATATTATTATTATTATTATTATTATTATTATTATTATTGCTACTACTACTACCCAGCTTGTCCTCCTTTTGTAGTCAACTAAAAACCAGGATGTTCCACTGCGCTTTTGACTAAGCAGCTCACCAGTAATTTTCTTGTCCCTACTTGTAGTTCCGCACTTTACACTAGCCCGCACTTTATACTGCCATACGTTCTACCTCAATATGTGTTATGACAGTATTTCCTGCCCAGTTTACCGTATTGTTGCACTTTCCTGCGCTCCTGTAAAAATGTATTGCACTCATTGAATCTGGACCTCAGCTATGTTACTTTAAGCCGTACTGTTTTTATATTGCTTTCTATTGTGTTGTTATTTGTTTTATCTGATGTTTTAATTGGTTAAAGTGTTTTACATGTGTGTTTTAATTGTAATCTTGGGCATGTCCCTTGTAAGCTGCCCCAAGTCCCCTAGGGGGTATAAAAATAAAGTTATTATTATTATTATTACTACTACTACAAAGGAATACTTTGCACATAGCTAAAGCCTCTACTTTGAGAGAATTCAATATAATCATCCCTCTACTTTGGCAGATCTGATTATTCTCAGATTTGAATAAAAATGTTTTCTCTAGGAATTTCTAGGTCCTCCGGTGCAATTCTATGGTCAGCAACTTGTGGAAGTCAACTAGAGTCATGATAGAGGACCTAGACATTCCTAGAGAGATATTCTCTCAAGTA
The DNA here is from genome assembly GCF_037176765.1 of Anolis sagrei. Taxonomy (NCBI): domain Eukaryota; kingdom Metazoa; phylum Chordata; class Lepidosauria; order Squamata; family Anolidae; genus Anolis; species Anolis sagrei. Next base: position 15,418,422 of record NC_090030.1, on the reverse strand, counting down.
AAAAATAGCAATTTCTTTATCTCCAGTATTTCATTTTTATGGGGATCCTGTGCCCCTATCTCCAGTGAACACAGATTTTTATTATTATTATTTTGCTATGGGAAGTCAAGCATGGAAAAAAAACCCCTTTCAAAATCAAATAGAAAGAGTCATAATATGGAGACTATCAAAAATATAGAAAAGGGACAATAAACAAATGTCTACTAGAAAGTATTATTTAATCACAAAAAATAGTCTGATTGAAATATTCAACAAGTTGACTGAGAAGGGAATGTCCTTGCAACAGGCAGCTGCTGAACCTTGCATTTGTTCCACTGTCAAAATGACCCTGAATCATCTGTTGCTTTACAGGAAAATCTCCATCTGTTCCAATCAAGGTTAAACTATTTTTGTAAGCAAGGCAAGAGTATTGATTATTTGCTTTTAGCCATGGACATTATGAATTGCTGTAATTATGATAGTTGGGATGAGTAACATGGAAGAAAAGATCTCTACAGAATGATCTTCATAATAGAAAAAAATTCTGAAATATCTGGATGCTATATTTTGCCACAAAACATCTCCATTTTCAAGGACTGTTACATAAATTTAATTAGCAGTGCAATGGAGAATATCAAATAAACAGGAAATGTTCAAGTTCCAATTCATTTTCCCCGTTTGGCTTAATATGACCAGGAAATCAGCTACATCTGTGGAAATATAGCTTTTCAAATGTGATAAAAATAGTAGGAACCATTTTAGTATCTTCAGGTTCCTACTCAACCCACTATTGTCATATTAATATTTTTAACTCACTCTTCACTGCAGCACAAAGGAAGAGGATGAATGAAAACAAAATAATACATAAAATGACACTGCAGCAAACAGCGTGTACGAGTTGTGTGAAGGGTAGTCACGTAACTTCCACATGTAAAATCTACCCTACAGTGTTCCTGTCTAATCAGGATTCATCTTAAATCTGTTGGCACTTATCCAGACCAGCAACAACACCAGTCATTAGTTGAAAGCCTACAACACTCACCTGATTCCAAAGACAAAGTTTAATATATAGTGATGGCACCACATTGATGCTTAAAACCATAAGAGACACCATAGAGTCTTTATGTGATCCAAAACTATAAAGCTGATGGAAAAAGTTAGAAATTCCAATACTACTTTCTAAAATCTATGATAAATGAATGTAGGGAAATTTAGAGTTGAATTGCAAGAACACAAGTAGATTTTTTTTGTTACTGATCTTTAAGTTCTGCTTCAAGATGGTGGTTATATCTAGCAATTTCAGGGCCCCTCTTGTTGTCTTACTTGAACACATTGTTCCATCTCTGACGTTGAAAATACTGTATATCCCATTCCCAAGCTACAGAATTATTCCAACAGGACTGAAAGTCCATAACAGAGCAATAAGGTCCCTAACAGAGCAAGAAATTCCACTACCCAGAGAGCCATATGTATGGCGGACGGAATCCTGAACTATAACTCTAGATCACAGTCCCTCAAACTGTTGGAGGGCTGGATTATAATTGGGGAAAAAAACATGAATGAATTCCTATGTACACTGCATGTATCTTATTTGTAGTGCAGAAAAAAACACTTTAAAACAATACAATAATTAAAATGAACAACAATTTAAACAAATATAAACATATTAGTATTTCAATGGGAAATGTGGACCTGCTTTTGACTGATGAAATAGGATTGTTGTTGTTGTATGCTTTCAAATCATTTCACTTAGGTTGACCCTGAACGAGGGCCAGGTAAATGACCTTGGAGAGCCATATCCTTAGTTTGAGGACCCCTGGTCTAGATACTAGGTTTTGAATCCTCGCTTGGCTTAGGAAACCATGGTTTCAGCCTGTCTGTTTTTCATCCCATGGCACTTCAAGGAAATCCATCTCATCAAAAGGCCCTTGGAAGAGACCAAGCCAGTGACTTTCTCCATCTCACCAGGCAAGGCCATGGCTTGAACCAGAGTACCAGACATATTAAATAGCAAATTCCCTAACAGTGTTTAAGAATCCTTCACAGTCTAGCCTTCTTCTAATATTTTGGCTACTGGGAAAACTTCAAGATTCAAATAGCATTGTTTGGGATAGGGACTTAGAAAAAATTGTATAATATTCTTTAATTTATCCACCTCAGAAAACTCAAGTCAATGGAAAATAAATTTTAACCAGGACAAGATCTGTTTTCGTGTTCAGAGGTTAAGGTTTATCTTTATCACTGAAGAAAAAACTGTGACCTTCACATGCCTCAGCTGATACAGACATGTTTCCCTGTCTCCAGCTGATGGACTGGATGCCCTTTCACACTATGCTATGACATCACTATGAGTTCGCTTTAACTGGCAACGCTACAACCAATGGCGTCCTGGGATTTTCCATTTAGGGAAGGATTCTTAGCTTTTTTACCCATAGAGCCCTACTGCCTCACTAAACTACAAATCCCAGCATTTTATGAGATGCAGGAATTTCATTTAAAGTGGGATCATAGTGCTGAGACATTATTTAAGGCTCAAGAAATATACAGTTAGCCAATATTTTAATGTATTTTATTGCCTGTTAAATATATCTTATAGCTATTTGTTCACGTTAATTGTTGTGTTCTGCTTCTTTGTCGACATCTAATGATTGCCAACTGTAAGCCTTCCTGAGTCCCCCTTCAGGGGTTGAGAAAGGTGAGATACAAATACTCTAAATAAATAATAAATAAATGAAGATGAACAGAGCATAGTGAGTAAAAGAGAACATTCATGTTCCTGCATTTTCAAAGAAGCACATATATAACCCAAACTATATACCGCCTACTTGGATCCAAGGCAATCTGTCTGCTCAGTATTTTAATAGGCCTGACTGAATGGACAGTAAGCATGCCTTTACAGTTATATATGATACACAACTATATATTTTAGAAGATTTGGGGAAACACGCAGATTTTTTTAAAAAAGAGAATACAAATGTGGAAAATCTCTGAGTTCCTAAATATGATACACATATGTAGGAATTTGAAATATTTATCCTTTCCTTGTTTATTTTCCCATCTGGAGAAAAGTCCTTTGCAAACAACAACAAAAAATTGATAAAAACTGCAGTCAAATGCTTCTGCAAATCTCATCAAAGGAGTGCATGCCTTTTGAAATTTCGAAATTCCAGATTGTGGATTGGAAATTAAACGCCCCTTTGTTTGTAAATTTTCTTCATAACATTGAACTACAGCAGTTTAGTTAGTGTCACACTGCATTAACTCTACATTGTTGGTGCACCCAAAGTGACCTACAAAACAACACATATTTTAAAGGCAATAGAAATTAAACAGAAAGGAGCCAATCAAATATTTCATGGAAAGTAAATTGTTAAATACATTAGGGGTAACATTACCAAAGGTGTTTGGGAAATGATCAAGTCCAACATTGCTCCAGCATTTTTTTGTCAACATAAAAGCAATAAGATACCCCATAGGATAAAGTATATTCTAGGATCACCACATTTGCCCAATCTGCAGCTGAAGAAGAAAATATATAGTTACTTGGCAAAGCACCTGAGTGTTGCTTGCCTAAGTCAATCTATACAATTAATATGGTTGCCATAAATCAACACATGATTTGAAGGCACACACACAACCCAGAGAACAACAAAGTGAGTCATCCTCCTGCCCTCTGTATCCAGTTTACGAAAGATAACCAACCGTGCATTAAAAGTTTCAGCTAGGGATGACCTGACCAATCATTCTTCTGCACATCCATGTCTCAGCATACTCTTATATATTAACAAGTGCTTTACTACATACTGAGTTGGCTTACTACACTCAGGTCTCTATACTCATGGGTTCTACATCCATGGATTCAACCAACCACAGCTCAAAAATATTAGGGGGGGGGGGTTAAAAAACAAATCTTGATTTTGCTGTGTGTCAAGGGCTACTCTGGTGTATAGGCATGCCCTGTTGCAGATTCCTGCCATTTCACAAATCCTCAAGCATTCCAGTTGGGTTGTTGCAAGTTTTTTGGGCTGAATGACCATGTTCCAGAAGCATTCTCTCCTGACATTTCACCTGCATCTATGGTAGGCATCCTCAGAGGTTGTGAGGTCTGTTGGAAACCAGGAAAATGTATCTGTGAAAGGTCCAGGGTGGAAGAAAAAACTCTTGTCTGTTGGAGGTAGGTGTGACTGTTTCAATTGGCCATCTTGATTAGTATTTAAAGGCCTAGAAGTTTCAAATCGTGCCTTCTTACTGCATGGGGGAATCCTTTGTTCAAGGTGATTAGCTGTCCCTGATTGTTTCTTGTCTAGAGTTCCCCTGTTTTTGAGTCTTGCTCTTTATTTACTGTTATGATTTTAGAGTTCATTTGAGTTGTTTGTCATTTGATGCACGGGAAACCATTTTTCCACACCATTGTATATAATAATACAATGGTATCCACAGGGGAGTCCTGGATCTAAACTCCAGCAGGTATTGAGGGCCCACTGTATACAGGTATATTTTATCACATACGGTTTCAGAAAATGCGAAATAGGCATTACTCTGTTAATATCACACACAAACCACACCATGAAGTTGAAGACAAATGCAGATAGCACTTCTCCTCCTTCTACCCTTCTTGAACACACGTTTTATATTGGGGTTGGGTGGGGGTGGTACAATTCTGACCACTGCTCGGGTTTCATGCTGAGCACAGCTGACCACAGCAATTACAAGACATATTCTGTGTTTTCAATGCCTTGCTAATAGAAGGTGTGCAGCCAATTACATATAGGATTGCATCAAAATGTAATAAACCCCGCATTATCTCAGCCTTTTCCTAGATCTACATCTGGTTTGCATAACTGCAAGAATGTCCCACAAGTAGAGCTCAGTTGAAGGAACTTAAGAGCCAAGACAGTGCTGTTAGTGTGTTGGTTTTGTCTGTTCTTTTATTTTGTTATTGAGGGTTCTTTTTAAATTCAATTTTCTCCACAAAGAGCTGCCTTGTAAGAAGGTGGGAAATAAACTGAAATACATAAATAAATTTTCAGTAAGGCTGCATTATCCTGGATGTTCTCTGTTCAAAACTCATGATCATGATCCTTTCCTATCTACTTGCATTTGTCCACACAGTCCAGAGCTGGCCCTGTCTTCATCCAGAAATGTAACATGGTTAGAATCAGTATAAACATGATTCCAGGTTTATTTATTTCTACCAGTGACTACTCAGAGCTATTTCCAAATAACTTTTCTAATTCTTAGGTCCTTGGCATCAAACCAAGAGGACCCCTCCCCCCACCCAAAGGCTTGATTTACAGTGGGAAATGAGGAAAAATAATGGGAAACACATTAAGAAACATTGAAGTTTTTTTTAAGTACAATAACTCAACCAGCCACCTGTTCACAGCTGTTTTTCAAATACAAAGAAAATCTTATTTAAAAATTTGGATTCAATGAAAAGTTTGATTGGCAATGGGAACCTCAGAAAGGTTAAAGGCCTAATTTGACTCACTTATTCTTTTTAGTAAGGAAAAATGATCTGGCATTAAGCTTTTGTGCTGAAGCCATTTTACACAACAACTCAACTTAACCCTGCCAAGGCCAGATTTTCCTTACTAGTAACATCTTCAGAGTTTGGGGGCAGCTAAAAGATCCAGTTCTCAAAGGCCAAGTGAACCAAAATAGGTTCCAATCCGTATTTGCATTTAATAACTCATTAGACTGCAATTATTACTCAAGGTTGTGCTCTTCTGCAAATACCAACTGCCAAGAGAATTACCAGGGAATGGTCTGCATTTTATGGTTGGTTACTATTTAGAATCAAGAGGTTGGGCTACAGTAGCAGAGTACACTGTTATTTACAGAGTGAAAGACAAGTTCTTGCCCTGGGAAGCTTGCTCTCTATCATATTACTTTTAAAAAGTAGAGAGAGGAGGACAAACACATGTGATAACAAAAAGAGAATACAACTATGTATTATCTCCAAATCCTTGGGGTATTTATTTACGACATTTATATGCCACCCTTTTCATTCTGAAGGGGACTCAGGTATATATATATATATATATATATATATATATACATACATAATATATATTATATTATTTGCATAGTACAATATCAGCATTAAATATTGCTATATTGTACCATACCATTATATCCTAAAATTATTATTATTATTATTATTATTATTATTATTATTATTATTGTAATATACTAAGATACACTCCTCTCCCCATGTATACTTGAAACCATGGATCTTAGGGAACCTTATATTTTGAATATACTTGGACCAGACGTATATCAACAAATAGCACTGGGGGATCTCCACAGGCCTACTTCGGGGGAGGGAGTGATTTTTGGAATATGATTAAGTGAAACATGGATGTTGAATCTGTTGGTAAGAGAGGTGTACTATATTCTGATTTCGTGGATGTGACCATGGCTACAAGTAGGATGTGGGGAAAATGAACGGAGGTATGAGGAAGTGACATTATTGTGTGTGTGGGGGGGGGGGGGGGGGAGATATCCTTGGTCTGGCCCTGCTCATAGAAAGGTTTACCTGCACTATGCACGAGAACGTCTAGCTTCTCTGCTCACTCCAGGAAATACAACTAAAGACTATAGCTAAGTCCCTGCCATCCCAGGGTAATTGCACTTACTAGGCAACACACTGCAAACTCCTCCCCTCTAGCTTCCTCCTCCCTACCTCTCAGTCTGACCTACTGATCTTTCCATCCCTATGCTATATTAAATGTTTGTCCTGATCCCAGTGAAAGACACTGATCTGTAACATCATTTGTGTGCAACATCTGTGCAAATTTGGGGGTCCTAAGAGCTCCCATGGCATGCAGTTTTCCCAAGCAATTAGATTGCATGATACTAAGAAGTCTGTACTTACATATAAAGAATGCTTTTGTTAACATAAGCAAAATAATAAATTGCAGCTATCTCTACAATAAGTTCTTCAAGAATGTAATCAATTTGTTAAGTATGTTTTTCTCCACCCAGGAATCCCAACATTTTCATTTAAAATCTTGTCTGCAGAAAAGATAACGACTGAATACCGAGCATCTTGACCTTGGCAAGCTAACAACTCGCAGAACAAAGCAGGTGAAAGGAGGGAAATGTATAAAGTTCATTTCAATGGTAAGCTTATGTACAATGACAAAAGAAATTTCCTTGGAGAAATCTCGAATGTCACTTTGATAGAATAGAATACTAAGCAGCTTTCAAGGGTGCATTTTTCTACTTCACAACAGAACCAACGCTGAGAAAAATTGCCCACAATTTGCACAAGAAGACTACCAATCAAATTTCTGAATCCAGAACATTGCAGGCGGAAAACAACAGTACATCACCAGCTAGAACAACCCTTGACCTTGTAAATGGTATTTATTACTGACACAGTATTCACCAGGAAGATCTAGTTTGTTTCCCTGATCAGTATGAAAGTCATTAGGTGATCCCTAACTGTATCTATTCTGCATGTAAGAAGGATTGTGAATGACTAGGACAGTTATTCTCATTTTTCTTTTTTCCCATCAGCACAACTTCTAAATAAATCAAGATGAGTTTGCTTATTCCAAAACAAAACACAAAGTGTTAAATAAGAACAAATTCCAACTTTCAATCCCAATTCAATAATAAGTAACAAGCCAAGACTCCCAATTTGGACAGTACAAAACCCTTTCTTAGAGGAGAAGGAAAACAAAGAAAGGGAGGGATATCCATCTCCAAGACATCAATTGTGATAAACAATGTTTTATCATAACATCTAAATATAAATATTCTCTCAAACAAATTGTTTCACAGGAATCATGTATAAAATAGTGCAACAAGTAACAACCCATGAGCAACTGAAAATTATTCTGAGTTTTATTCATGTATGTTCAAGCCTTCTCCCATCAAAGCACTCAAGGCAACACCGATGGAGCTAAAAGGTGGTGTCCTATCAAATTCTCAAGAATTACCACAGGTAAGTCAAGGTGCTCCATAATAATAATAATAATAATAATAATAATAATATCATCAACAACAATAATTTTATTTCTCATCCGCCTCTCCCCATGGCTCAAGGCAGGTCACAGAACCACAAAATACTATAAAAATTCTACAAACACACATATTAAAATGCAGTTCCATAAAAGATATGTATCAAGCATTTCTATACAATATACATTAATCACACTGAACAGAGACCAAAACACAGGATATGAGTTTTTAAATTCATGTTTTCAACTGGCTGGGTAGGCCTACTGGAAGAGATAAGTTTTTAGATGGTTTTTCAATTCCAACAGCTGATCTAGTTGTCGGAGCTCTTCTGGCAGGTCGTTCCAGAGTCTTGGGGCAGCCAATGAAACGGTCCTCTGAATGATGTTAGTTAGTTGAGTTCCAGCTGGTAGCTGCCCCAAAGGATGTCAGTGTTCGGGGCGGATTGTACAGGAGAAGGTGATTCTGTAGGTAACATGGACCCAAACTATGTAGGGCTTTGAAGGTCAAAACAAACACCTTGTACTTTATCCGGAAACCAATTCACAGCCAGTAATGTGATTTTAGAATATCTGCCCATTCCTAGATGTTCCAGTAACAAATCTGGCTGCCGTATTTAGAACCAGATGGAGTTTCCGAACTTGGTACAGAGTGTGTTGCAGAAGTCCAATCTTGAGATTACCAGTGCAAGCACTACCATCTTCAGGTCCTCCAAATCTGGGAAGGGGAATAGCTGATGCATCAGCCAAAGCTGATAGTAAGCACTACTGACCATTGCATATACCTGGACTGACATTTGGAGATACGGATATAGGAGCACTCCCACATTATTGTACATCTATCACTTACTCTCACTGACCATTTGGAATTAAAGATGTAGGTAAATAATAGCATCTTTAACATTTTAAGTAAGTCAATGCTAGAACAAGCAATCCTGAAATATTTTCTGTGTTTTTATCTAGTAGACACCCTGAGATTAGCTATTTTACCGCAAGCTCACAGTGTATTACAAAGCATAATACATAAATCATATTGCCCCCAGTGGCGCAATGGGTTAAATCCTGTTGTCATCAGGACAGCTGACCGAAAGGTCGGTGATTCGAATCCGGGGAGCAGGGTGAGCCCCCATCTGTCAGCTCCAGCTTCTCATGCGGGGACATAAAAGAAGCCTCCCACAGAATGGTAAAACATCCAGGCTTCCCCTGGGCAACATCCTTGCAGATGGCCAATTCTCTCACACCAGAAGCAGCTTGCAGTTTCTCAAGTCACTCCTGACATGAAAAAAATTAAAAGATTACAGAATTTTCGCTACATGGCAACCTCAATATATTGAGGCCAATCAACAAGGATGACCAAGCTACAGTCTAATATTTCTGCAGGGCACTAGTTTGATGAAAACTGATTTCAGCCATGCCAAGCTGCCCACTTGGTGGCGGCATCCCAACTAAAGAATGCTCTTCAAAACAAAGCTCACCTGGCACCTACCTTGATGTCATTTTCCTGTCAACCAGCATTTTTTTTAAAAAAAAATCCAGAGTTCTTTCAGTGTCTATACCAGGGGTCCTCAAACTAAGGCCCAATGGCCAGATACGGCCCTCCAATGTCATTTACCCAGCCCTCACTCAGGGTCAACCTAAGTCTGAAATTACTTGTAAGCACACAACAACCATTCTATCTCATCAGCCAAAAGCAGGTCCCCACATCCCATTGAAATACTAATAAGTTTATATTTGTTTAAATTGTTCTTCATTTTAATTATTGTATTGTTTTTAAGTGTTTTTTGCATTACAAATAAGACATGTGCCGTGTGAATAAGAATTCATTCATGCTTTTTTCAAATTATAATCCGACCGTCCAACAGTTTGAGGGACTGTGACCTGGCCCCCTGTTTAAAAAGTTTGAGGACCCTTGGTCTATACAGTACGATAATGTTTTATGATGGTGTTACTGTAAGTTACAGTGAAAAGTTGACCAAACTTGTACTAGTCACTATCTCAAATCTCTCTTAACATAATGTCTCTTGCTTTGCTGCAAGGGTTAAAGATTCTGCTTAGAGATTCACAGAAGAAAATTAAGCAGAGTTAAAAACATTTGATATTCACAATTATTTTTAAATGTTCAAAGAAAATAAGATACTACCTCTGCAATCAGCAGAAACAAAACTATAGGCCATTGCTCTTATCCCTGTATTACACATGGAGGACTCGGGCTGAGAAAACACAGTTTAGCTCAAATGGTAATTAACCATAATAAAGATGGATGGGGAGCTTACCTAGGTTTTCACCTCCTAAGTGAAATCATGACTGAGCAGAGACCCTATTAATTACAAACTTCTCAGGTTGTAGCGGACTATATCAGACTCTAGCTTCTTCACAGTCACTTCTAATTAACTAGGGAGGGGGTGGAGTGGCTAATACAATGATGCAAGTTCTAGCCAGAGAATATTTAAATTGGTTGGACCCATCTGGGAAAATATAAAGACTAAATATCAAGCAGAGCTGTTTTTCAGTCAGTACAATATGTACAGAATGGTAATTTTTTACCAAGATGCAACTACCTTCTTATTATTTGCACTTACAATTGCTTGAACAGTTTGAGAGAACATAAGCAGCAATGTCATTTATTCACATTTAGGTTTCAAGACAGAACTGCAACATTTAAACAAAGAAGTTGCTTTTTTAAAATATTAAATTGCAGCTTGCAATCCTCACCTGCATATGAATTATCAGTGTCAATGCCTTAAAAATATACACTGCTCATACATTTTGAAATGTATTTCAGTAACTAACTAATCAGAAACAAATACTGACACAAAACAGAGTCAGAGATATATTTGCCTTAAAGGTAAAAGTAGAAATTGGAACTTAGAAAGGAATATAGATGAAAACAGGAAACGCAAACACGGAGCTAAGTACACCTGCCAGCTTTTGCGTCACAACAGCCAGTTGGCAAGATTATAGAAACACACACTGCTTGCCATATGTTCAGGAAGGGGGTTCGCAAGAGACTTCTTGGCCCAGAAACAGGGGTTTCCATCAGCTGACTTCACCTCCAAATTGTTAAAATAACAGAGCAAGATGGGTCTGGAGTTTGCTATTCTGGGTTCTGGTCCACAATTGTCTCTCTGCCTTTGCTACAAATCTCCAAACCAAAAGCAACGTACTAGGGCGAAGTAAAAACACTCTTTATCCACAGCAGCTGTTTGCAGCACCTACCTTTTGCTCATGAGGAAAGTTTGAGAACGTTTTGGATATCTACTTGCTGTACACTCACTCAAGTCAAAGGGGAATAGCTAGAAGGCTACGTGGCATTCAGACAGAGCAGCACCAGGAGGGAGGGGTGTAGAAGAGAGAGGGAAGCAGAGGAGAGAAAGATAGCAGCGACCTCCTCCTGTCCCCTTACTAATAAATAGCAGGAGCAGTGACCAAATCAAAAAAAGTATGCCCAGAGCTTTCTTTCAAAAAGGAACAGGAATAGAAGAGCTGCTTTTCTAAAAGGACACCCTGGAGCACGCAGGAGGGAGGGAAGGAGAAGGGGATATTCCTGGGAATCTATTTTTTTTCTAGAGAAGGCTTCCGGCTACATGAAAAGGATACACATTGACATGGCAGGAATGTGTAAAGTCGGCTTCAACTCATGAACCCCTGATCCGAGCTCTTTTGTAATCTTCTTCTCAGGCATTTCATTCACCCACAAATCAGAACATATTTCTCTCCACAAACCATATTTCACTCTTTTTGCCCACCTGAATTTTCAAGTATAATTTGCCCATATCAAGCACAAAGAGCCTTGGCATCTTACAATTGACTCCACCCACCAGTCATAAAACTACATATACTGTATATCTTTACCAACACAATCTGGCTCTGTTTCAACCATCTAGGTCAATTCTATCCATAAAGAAGACCCACTGGTCCCTTCAATTCAAAGATCTTCTCTTCAATCTTCTTTTTCCTTATCACCCAAAGCTCCATGATCTTTCTTCCTATTAGCCCAATCTTCCCCACTTATATATGTAGTTTTCTAGACCCCTTTGCAAGTATACAGAAAGCCACCAGTATCAACTCAAATCTTCAAATATTTTTCCCTCTACAGCAGACATGGGCAAACTTCAGCCCTCCATGTGTTTTGGACTTCAACTCCCACAACTGCTCATACCAGTGGCTCCCATTCCTGACAATATGGTCCAGTTTCTCACACATCATTCTGAATTATCTTCCTTTCTCTAACCCATGTGCCTACCCACAAAAAACAAACGACAGTAGATGGGAGACAGAGGCTGGAAAAAGGAAAGGAATGGGAAAGCAAAGAGCTTTTTTAGGAACCAGAGGGAAACATTTGGGGTGCAAAGGAAACTAGATAACCCTAGGAATGTGAAAGTGGATTCAAAGTACAGATGTCACTGCAATGCAAATGCTAGTATTGAGAGAGACACAAGTGGAGAAGGGATGAGAAAAAATGCCGGGAATGAGTCTAGTGGTTTTTGTGGGGTTCTGAGTGGAAACTGAAGTGACATTTTGCAAAAGCTGCAAGGGCATGGGAGTATTTTAAGTGATCTTTGCAAAACCATTTAGGTAATACAGTTTTAGTATCCCCTATCTGCAAATCTGAAAGGCTCTAAAAATCCAGAATAATCCAAATGGGTGGCCGTGACAGCAATATCTTTGCTTTCTGGTGGTGGGAAGTACCAAACTTTGTTCTATGTGCAAATTAATTAATTAATTAATTAATTATACACACACACACACACACAATTACCTTCAGGCTATGTGTACAAGGCAACTATAAAACAAAAATGACCTATCTTGGGCCCCATCTCCAAGATACCTCTTTACATACATCTTTTTTTTCAAAATCCAAATCAGTTCTACCCCCAAGCTTATAGGATAAGGGTTGCTAACCTATACGGAGGGTTTGGGAGGATGGTTTGGAGAAAGGGGCATACCTTAGGCAGAAAAGGGTGTTTCTTCTTATTTTATTACTTTTCCTGTGCTGGAGCTGAGGCTGGTGGACTGCTAAGGGATTGAATATGGGTGGGCGTGACAAAGAGATCAGCTGTAAAATAGAGGGGGTGGAGATTAAGGGGGTGGGCTGGGGATGGCAAAGAAGTGGGTTTAGGCAATGGGTGGGTTTAAAAAAATAAAGATGAAAGTGGGTAGGCAGAAGATGGGGTTGATTCTGCCCCACCATCCCTCCTAATCCACCCCCTGCCATTTCCAGCAACCTCCAAAACTACTCCTCAGAACCTTTTATCACAAGGAGGAGACAGTGTGGGGGCAAAGCCTCTCTTCTCCAGAAGGGTGGTGGGAGAAAATAGGGAGTTAATCCTGTCTCCCATCAATCTATTCCCCTGACATTTCCAGCAGCCCCAAATCCATCCCCAGCCCCTGTTCTATATTCAAAAAGGGGGCTAAAAATGAGGTGGATTCAGAGGGTCAAACAAACAAACCAAAAAGCAAACAAAACAAAACATCCCTTTCTCCATTTCCAACAGCTCCCCAAAACCATCCTTCAGACTCTCTTTTTCATCTCCCATTAGACGAGGTGGAATTGGGGGTGAGGGGCAAAAGATGGACTAAGGAATGAAGGGAGGAGACCCCCCCCCCCGCCACTACGAGATGAAAGTGAGATATTAATAATATATATTTTTTTGTCGTGTCAGGAGTGACTCCTGGTGTGAGAGAATTGGCCGTCTGCAAGGACGTTGCCCAGGGGACACCTGGATGATTTTGATGTTTTTATCATCCTTGTGGGAGACTTCTCTCATGTCCCCACATGAGGAGCTGAAGCTGATAGAGGGAGCTCATCCGCCTCTCCCCGGATTCGAACCTGCGACACGTCGGTCTTCAGTCCTGCCGGCACAGGGGTTTAACCCACTGCGCCACCAGGGGCTCCACTAATAATAATAACAACAACAACAACTCCAATTACCCCACACCTCTTCTCCCTGTTTTCAGGAACTGCCCCCAATGCCCACATTTGATCTTCCACTAAAGGCACTAGGTTTAATCGTGAAGGGCAAAGATGGGTTAAGGCAAGAGTGTCAAATCCATTTCCATCAAAGGCCACATCAGCCTTAGGGCTGCCTTCAAAGTATCGTTCAATTCATGGATGGAGAAGCCATGGATAGAGTGGGCCAACAATTTTAGGTCCCCCGATTAAAAGTGGGATATAAATAAACATAATAATAATAGTAATAAGAATAATTAATAATAATAATAAAGCCAGACATCCCATTCCGATTCAAACCCCACTCTCCTCAGGTCCTTTTCACACAGCTGTATAAAATCCACATTGAACTACAGCAGTGTGGACTCAAGATAATCCAGTTCAAGGGAACTGGATTATGGGTGGAAGGGTCCTGACTAAACAGAACAACCACAGCTGTCCAGGTGTTACTGTATCCCAGCTTCCATCAGCTCTAATCATGAGGAGGAATATAGAAGTTGTAGTCCAGCATCTGGAGTAGGGCTACATGAAATGACATAAGGCCCTTCCACACAGCCATATCATCCAGAATATCAAGGCAGATAATCCACAATATCTGCTTTGAACTGGATTATCTAAGTCTCCTTCCACACAGCTGAATACAATCCCACAATAACTTCTTTGAACTAGAATATATGGCAGTGTGGACTCAGATAACTCTGGTTCCGTCCCTATAGATCATCTGCTCAAATCTTCTGGAGTTCTCCAGAGGTTTCTGGTGACAATACAATCATTCTGTGGATGCATCTATACAGACACTTTATCTCAGGGTTGATCTGAAGTGATGAATGATGGATTGGCCACAGGATGGTTTTGACGGCTGCTGTGGAGGCGGTAGTGAGTTCTGACTGTCTGGTGATGCCAAGCCCAATTCAGCCCTACTGGACATCCACATTTGGCATCTCCGGTCTGTATTCATCATTGCAGTGGCCAGTACGCATGCTATAGCCAGAGTGATGTCACCTGGGGCCCAGAATGGTGTGGGAAGGGGGAGGAAGAATCAGCTATCCTTTACTGTTTCCTTTCCTCAATCACTGACAAGCTTCACTAGTCAAAGGGCAATGGATTATCCCATGCTGTACTCACTGGACACGGCAATGACAAGAACAGTAGGAGAATGGTAACTGTCTGAGCCCAAGTAATATGGAATGGCCATGTAAATAATTGTGGCCAATTTCACCTCAGAACTAGCCCAACTGCTTACACTGGTTCAAGTTGCAGTCTGCTATAGATTCATGAGAATTTGGAGGAATCTGCAACTTTTGTTAATGCAGTACAAGGCTGCATTAACTTGAGTCAGTTTCATGAATCATATCACTGCCAGAGATCTGACTTACCCTACTTTCAATGTATGGCTGTGTGCAAAAGCCCTGAATCTACACTGCCATATAATCCAGTTTAATGTGGATTGTATACAGCTATGTGGAAGGATCCTGACTCCACACTGCCATATAATCCAGTTCAGTGTGGATTTTATACGACTGTGTGGAAGGGGCCTCAGATAACTTAGTACAAAGCAGATATTGTGAGTTAATCTGCCTTAATATTCTGGGTTATATGGCTGTGTGGAAGGGCCATGAGTCCACACTGCTATATAATCCGGCTCCGTGTGGATTTTATACAGCTGTGTTGAAGAGGCCTGAGTCCGCACTGCCATATAATCCATTTTAGTGTGGATTTTATACAGGTCTGTGGAAGGGCCTGAGTCCACACTGCCATATAATCCGATTCAATGTGGATTGTATACAGCTCTGTGGAAGGGGCCTGAGTCTGCACTGCCATATAATCCAGTTCAGTGTGGATTTTATACAGGTCAGTGGAAGAGGCCTGAGTCCACAATGCCATATAAGGGGTCTCAGATAACCCAAGGCTCTTCCACACAGCCCTATATCCCACAATATCAAGGCAGAAAAACCCACATAATCTGAATCTGGACTCAGATAACCCAGTTCAAAGCAGATATTGTGGGATTTTCTGCCTTGATATTCTGGGATAGAGGAATGTGAGGAAGGGACCTCAATTCAAAGCAGATATTGTGGGTTATTCTGCCTTGATATTCTGGGTTGTATGGAAGGGGCCTTAGCCCACACTGCTATATAACCCAGTTCAGTGTAGATTGTATACAACTGTGTGGAAGGGGTTTTAGGAATTGTGGGAGCTGAAGTCCAAAACACCTGGAGGGCCAAAGTTTGCCCATGCCTGATACAACCTCATATGCTCATTGTAATGTAATGATACTAATCTGGTATATATCATATTAATAATGTTGCAATATAATAGATTATATATTATATATACTACAACTTCTGATATAGTACAATCCATATAAATAAAAATGTAATGCTCGTTTGTGGGATTAACATAACTCAAAAACCACTGGACAAATTCCCGCCAAATTTGGCCACAAGACATCTACTAACACAAGGAGTGACCATCACTCAAAAAATTGATTTTGTCATTTGGGAGTTGTAGCTGCAGGGATTTATAGTTCACCTACAGTCAAAGAGCATTCTGAACTCTACCAGCGATGGAATTGAACCAAACCTGGCACACAGAACTCCCATGACCAACAGAAAATACTGGAAGGGTTTGGTGGGCATTGACCTTGAGTTTGGGAATTGTAGCTTACCTACATCCAGAGAGCACTGTGGACTCAAACAATGATGGATCTGGACCAAATTATGCCCACATGTCAACACTGGTGAAATTTTTGGGAAAATAGACTTGATATGTGGGAGTTGTAGTTGCTAGGATTTATAGTTCATCTACAATCAAATAGCACTCTGAACTCCACTCACAATGGAATTGAACCAAACTTGACATATAGAGCTCCCATGCCCAACATAAAAAACAGGAAGGGTTTAGTGGACATTGTCCTTGAGTTTGGGAGCTGTAGTTCACCTACATCCTGAGAGCACTGTGGAATCAAACAATGATGGATCTGGACCAAACTTGGCACAAACACTCAATATGCCCACATGTCAACACTGGTGGAATTTGGGGAAAATAGACTTGATATATGGGATTTATAGTTCACCTACAATCAAAGAGCACTCTGAACCCTGCCAACGATAGAATTGGGCCAGACTTCCCACACAAAACTCCCATGACCAACAGAAAATACTCAAGGCCATCCAATCCAACTCTCTTCACCAGGGCAAGAAAACGTAATCAAAGCCCTCCTGACAAAGAGCCATCCAGCCATAGATAGATAGATATGATTCACACACAGAGAGATATAGTGTCATAGATTTGAAAGGGCCCCTTAAAGAAGGACAATGATATCTTGCATGTTCCAGGGTGGGCAGACTAGACAATCTCCACATTAACACTGACAAAGAAACAGCAAGAAATACTGTCAAGCATCTAGAAATTAAAATTAAAATTAAGAAATTAAAGACTTGGCTGTTTGAGAAGGTGTTCGAACAAGAAGTGCAATAATTGGTAATGACGACAGGAATGGAACAACGGAAATGATATTGGATTGTGGCTTAATGATGAGATGACGCGAATGACTTTTTGTATTTTTGTATTGATATTGATATTGTTGATGACAATGTTTTTTGATATTGCTAGTTTGATTTTAGATTGTGTCTCGTAATTTGCACCCTATCCTCTCTATGTTGTACACCGCTGTGAGTCGCCCCTGGGCTGAGAACAGCAGCATATAAGCACAGTAAAGGAGAGGAGATTCCATCTGAACATGAGGAAGAACTTCCTGACTGTGAGAGCCGTTCAGCAGTGGAACTCTCTGCCCCGGAGTGTGGTGGAGGCTCCTTCTTTGGAAGCTTTTAAGCAGAGGCTGGATGGCCATCTGTCAGGGGTGATTTGAATGCAATATTCCTGCTTCTTGGCAGAATGGGGTTGGACTGGATGGCCCATGAGGTCTCTTCCAACTCTTTGATTCTATGATTCTATGATTCTAAATAAATAAATAAATTACATATATTAGAAACCAACACTTTCTGATTACTTTATTTTCCAGATCACCAGACTGGGCCACAGCAACGCCTGGCAGGGGAAGGCTAGTATATTATATAATGCTAATAGTATAATATACTGGCAGTGTATTATATATATTGTGGTATGCTAATATAATACAATATAATAATAACAATAAGGGAGAAAAGGGATGAAGAGGGGAGTGATGTTATGCAAACCCCAACAATAACAGGACCCCCTCCCTCTTCACCTGCACCAGGAGCCACCCCAAAGGAGCCTCCATCCCTCCTTCTCTGGGGCGCCCACGTCGAGCCAGGCCCCTCACTCAGCCTGCAGGCCTCCGCTCAGCCCCACCCAGGACGAGGAGGCCTGGAGACCCCCGGAGGCCCACCCCTCCCTCCGCCAAGGGGAAGGGAGGAAGGCCCGCGTACCCACCGCGTGAGCAGAAAAGGAAGCAGGAGCCCCGGAGACGGAACCGCTTCAGCGCCGCCAAGCTTCGCCTTCGCCGCCGCCGCAGGAACAGCTCCAGTCAGACGGCTCCGCCATGATGGAATGCGGGCCCCCGCGCATGCGCACTGCCGCAGCGGCCCCTCTCCAGGAAAAGCGAGAGCGAGGCGGCCGGGCGCAGCAACCCAACAACGCAGTCTCCTCTCCCCTTCCCAGCATTGGAGTTTGTCGGCTGGCATTCCTGTCCGAACATGCTCGGGAGGGGGGGATTTCGGATTCAGAAAGGATACAACACAGGCATGGGCAAACTTCGGCCCTCCACGTGTTTTGGACTTCAACTCCCACAATTCCTAACAGCCTTTAGCATTATATAATATTATATAGTAAAGGTAAAGGTGACATTAAGTCCAGTCATGTCTGACTCTGGGGTGTGGTGCTCATCTCCATTTCTAAGCCAAAGAGCCGGCGTTGTCCATAGACACCTCCAAGGTCATGTGGCCGGCATGACTGCATGGAGCACCGTTATGTATAATATAATATGTATAATGTATAATATGTATAATATAATATAGTGTGTATAATGTAGTATGTATAATATATAATTTATTATATCACAACATTATTAATATGATATATAATATATTAATATTATTACAATACAATGCACTAC
This sequence comes from Anolis sagrei, assembly GCF_037176765.1. Lineage (NCBI taxonomy): Eukaryota > Metazoa > Chordata > Lepidosauria > Squamata > Anolidae > Anolis > Anolis sagrei. The sequence goes on along the minus strand of NC_090030.1, from coordinate 15,399,425 downwards.
CAGTATATTATATTATCAGCATTATATAATATATTGTACTATATCAGAAGTTGTAGTATGTATAATATATAATCTATTACATTGCAACATTATTAATATGATATATAATCTATTAATATTATTACAATATAATAATATTGTACCAGTATACTACCAGTATATTCTACTACCAGTATATTCTACCACTATATTCTACTATCAGCATTATATAATATATTGTACTATATCAGAAGTTGTAGTATGTATAATATATAATCTATTACATTGCAATATTATTAATATGATATATAATCTATTAATATTATTACAATATAATAATATTGTACCAGTATACTCTACTACCAGTATATTCTACTACCAGTATATTCTACCACTATATTCTACTATCAGCATTATATAATATATTGTACTATATCAGAAGTTGTAGTATGTATAATATATACTCTATTATATTGCAACATTATTAATATGATATATAATGTATTATTATTAATAATAATAATATATTAAATTAATATTAATATAATATATTAATATTATTACAGTTTAATGCACTATCAGTATATTATATTATCAGCATTATATAATATATTGTACTATATCAGAAGTTGTATGTATAATATATAATCTATTATATTGCAACATTATTAATATGATATATAATGTATTAATATTATTACAATATAATAATATTGTACCAGTATATTCTACTACCAGTATATTCTACTACCAGTATATTCTACCAGTATATTCTACTATCAGCATTATATAATATATTGTACTATATCAGAAGTTGTAATATGTATAATATATAATCTATTACATTGCAACATTATTAATATGATATATAATATTATTATTACAATATAATGCACTACCAGTATATTTTACTATCAGCATTACATAATATATTGTACTATATCAGAAGTTGTAGTATATATAATATATAATCTATTATATTGCAATATTATTAATATGATATATAATATATTAATAATATATTATATTTATATTAATTTATTATATTAATATATTAATATTATTACAATATAATGCACTATCAGTATATTATACTATCAGCATTATATAATCAGTATATTATACTATCAGCATTGTACTATATCAGAAGTTGTAATATGTATAATATATAATCTATTATGTTGTTGTTGTTCATTTGTTCAGTCGCCTCCGACTCTTCGTGACCTCATGGACCAATTCACGCCAGAGCTCCCTGTCGGCCGTCACCACCCCCAGCTCCTTCAAGGTCAGTCCAGTCACTTCAAGGATGCCATCCATCCATCTTGCCCTTGGTCGGCCCCTCTTCCTTTTGCCTTCTACTTTCCCCAGCATAATTGTCTTCTCTAGGCTTTCCTGTCTCCTCATGATGTGGCCAAAGTACTTCAACTTTGTCTCTAGTATCCTTCCCTCCAATGAGAAGTCGGGCTTTATTTCCTGGAGGATGGACTGGTTGGATCTTCTCGCAGTCCAAGGCACTCTCAGCACTTTCCTCCAACACCACAGCTCAAAAGCATCGATCTTCCTTCGCTCAGCCTTCCCTAAGGTCCAGCTCTCACATCCGTAGGTTACTACAGGGAAGACCATGGCTTTGACTAGGCGGATCTTTGTTGCCAGTCTGATGTCTCTACTCTTTATTATTTTATCGAGACTGGACATTGCTCTCCTCCCAAGAAGAAAGCGTCTTCTGATTTCCTGGCCACAGTCTGCATCTGCAGTAATCTTTGCACCTAGAAATACAAAGTCTGTCACGGCCTCCACGTTTTCTCCCTCTATTTTCCAGTTCTCAATCATTCTTGTTGCCATAATCTTGGTTTTTTTGATGTTTAGCTGCAACCCGGCTTTTGCGCTTTCTTCTTTCACCTTGATTAGAAGGCTCCTCAGCTCCTCCTCGCTTTCGGCCATCAGAGTGGTGTCATCTGCATATCTGAGGTTGTTAATGTTTCTTCCAGCAATTTTCACCCCAGCTTTGCATTCATCCAGCCCCGCACATCGCATGATGTGTTCTGCATACAAGTTAAAAAGGTTGGGTGAGAGGATGCAGCCTTGCCGGATCTTGAACCAGTCTGTTGTTCCGTGGTCCGTTCTGACTGTTGCTACTTGGTCCTTGTACAGATTCCTCAGGAGAGAGACAAGGTGGCTTGGTATGCCCATCCCACCAAGAACTTGCCACAATTTATTATGATCCACACAGTCAAAGGCTTTAGAATAGTCAATGAAGCAAAAATAGATGTTTTTCTGAAACTCCCTGCCTTTCTCCATTATTCAGCGGATATTGGCAATCTGGTCTCTCGTTCCTCTGCCTTTTCTAAACCCAGCTTGAACATCTGGCAACTCTCTCTCCATGTATTGTTGGAGTCTTCCTTGCGGGATCTTGAGCACTACCTTACTGGCATGGGAAATAAGGGCCACTGTACGGAAGTTTGAGCAGTCTTTCACATTTCCCTTTTTTGGTATGGGGATATAAGTTGATTTTTTCCAGTCTGATGGCCATTCTTGTGTTTTCCATATTTGCTGGCATATGGCATGCATCACCTTGACAGCATCATCTTTTAAGATTTTAAACAGTTCAGGTGAGATCCCGTCGTCTCCTGCTGCCTTGTTGTTAGCAATGCTTCTTAAGGCCCATTCCACCTCACTCCTCAGGATGTCTGGTTCTAATTCATTCACCACACTGTCAAAACTATCCTCGATATTATTATCCTTCCTATACAGATCTTCTGTATAGTCTCGCCACCTTCTCTTGATCTCTTCAGCTTCTGTTAGGTCCCTGCCATCTTTGTTTCTTATCATACCCATTTTTGCCTGAAATTTACCTCCAATGTTTCTAATTTTCTGGAAGAGGTCTCTTGTCCTTCCTATTCAATTACAATTATATAATATATTTTACTAATTAGAAGTTGTAGTATGTATGATATATAATTTATTATATTGCAACATTATTAATATGATATATAATATATTAATCTTATTACAATATAATAATATTGTACCAGTATACTCTACTACCAGTATATTCTACTACCAATATATTCTACCAGTATATTCTACGATCAGCATTATATAATATATTGTACTATATCAGAAGTTGTAGTATGTATAATATATAATCTATTATATTGCAACATTATTAATATGATATATAATATATTAATATTATTACAATATAATGCACTACCAGTATATTATACTATCAGCATTATATAATATATTGTACTATATCAGAAGTTGTAATATATATAATATATAATTTATTATAGTGCAACATTAGCAGGTAGGCTGTTAGTAATTGTGGGAGTTGAAGTCCAAAACACCTGGAGGGCCGAAGTTTGCCCGTGCCTGATACAACCTCACATGCTCATTTATCATATATAGCATTATATGGTCAATGTAGACTCATATAATGCAGTTTAATGCACAGGAGTTGTTTTTTGCAAGGTCTTTCACCCCTGCCAAAGAATGCTGATACCATGCCAACTCACAACTCCAATGACTCCTTAGCATTAAGGCATGGTAGTTAGAGAGGTATCAAACTGGATTAATTCCACAGTGTAGATGCTAACTGAGGCCATTGTGATAAGTTACCTTCAATTCAGAACAGAGTTTTGGCCATAATTCCCAAAATCCCCAGCTAAGATCTCTGGAAGCTGTAATCAAAACACCAAACTTGACCAGTTCCTGCTTCCAGAGACCCTTGGACTACTCCGTCAATATTTATAAACAAATATTGTACTGTTGTGTTTTTTTTTTCTTTTTTGGCATGGATTCAATGCCTAATATTTACAAAAGCAGAGGAAATTGTGAAGAATAGCACTGCTTGAGTATATCTACTAATTACTGGGGCTATAATTCCTCTCTTGAAGATATAATCTCTTTAGGCACAGAGCTAGTTCCTTACAAGGAAACATCCTTGGTTTAATTTATTTCGTCACCTTTGAATTTTGCAGTTTTCCATGTGCCCCGGAACTCTTTGCTCTCATCTTGGAAATCAACTTCGGGTGAATGATAATAGACTTGCAGTGGCCTTTCCATGACAAAGAAATCTAGGGCTTTATCACACCAGCCTGTTTTCTCAAGGCAACTGTATTGTTGAAGCAAACGGAAACTTACGATTATTGTAACAATCGCTTCCACACCTCACTGCAATTGCAACATGCCAGGATGTAGTATAAACTGAACATGAGTCAAAAGCTTGATGCGACAGCTAAAAAGCCCAATGTGATATAGGGCAGTGTAGAAGAGACCTAGGTTGCAACAATAGAAATAGACGGTCAAGATCAAGACACCACTTTGTTCTGCTTTGGTCAGACCTAACCAAAGCAAATCAAGAAGGTTGTTGTAAGTTTTTTGGGCTATATGGCCATGTTCCAGAAGCATTCTCTCCTGATGTTTCACCTGCATCTATGGCAGCCATCCTCAGAGGTTGTGAGGTGACCTCACAACCTCTGAGGATGCCTGGCATAGATGCAGGTGAAACGTCAGGAGAGAATGCTTCTGGAATATGGCCATACAGCCTGAAAAACTTACAACAATCCAGTGATTCCGGCCATGAAAGCCTTCAACAATACATCAAATCAAGGATGTGGACAACCTAGAACGTGTCCAAGAAAGGCAACCAAAATAGTCAAAGGTCTGGAAACTATAAATCCCTATGAAGAGTGGCTTGGGTCCTTTCCACACAGCTGTATAAAATCTACATTGAACTGAATTATATGGCAGTGTGGACTCAGATAACCCAGTTCGAAGCAGATATTGTGGATTATCTGCCTTTATATTCTGGGTTATATGGCTGTGTGGAAGGGCCCTTAGAGATCTGGTGATGTTTAGCCTGGAGGAGGCTAAGAGGAGACATGATAGCGATGTTTACAATTTTGAAAGATGTCACATTGAGGAGGGGACAAGCTTGGATTCACATTGCAGGAAAAGAGATTCCACCTGAATATTAGGAAGGACTTCCTAACAGTTTATAGATGTTCAACAGTAGATATGCAGCCTCAACGTGTGATGGAGTCTCTCCTTTCCTGGACAGAGGTTTGATGATCATCTATTGGGAGTACTTTGATTGTGTCCTTCTCTGGATGGCAGGACTGGATAGCCCTTGGGGTCTCTTCCAACTCTGATTCTATGACCCCTTTCTTTAGCCAGCCTCCACATTTCTTGCTGCGTAATGCTATGAGATTGAGTAAACTGTTTTCCCCTCTTCTCTCCGTTTTCTTGTTTGTTCATGCACAGTAAGAGATTTTGTCAGCAGCTACTGTTTATTTTCCCTGTTGCACGCAGGCGCACACCGCTGTATTAGGATTGGCTAGAGTATAATCCTGGTCAGACCCCATTTGTTTAATTTTTACTGCATGCTGGTATAATGTTTGTGCATCTCCAACACCACTGCAATATTTTACCAATGCCAATATTGTCAAACACAATGTTCCCCACTCCGATGATTTATAATTCACCAAGGACACCTAAATATGAGATGAAATGATTTCCTTTCCCCTTTTCCACAGGATCACTGAGCCCCTTGTGATGGACCACCAGCAGCAAACCTCCCTCGGAAGCTTATTTTTAATTTTATATATTTTTATTTAAAATCTGTAGATATGCACTGATTCCTACCAGTGCATGGATGATCCAGGTCTGCAGCAGTGCATCTCTTGCAAAGACAATAGCTCCCCAACCATTTAATAAAATGTATCCTTGTTTACACCGGGTCTCCCCCGGTGGCGCAGTGGGTTAAAGCACTGAGCTGCTGAGCTTGTTGATTGAAAGGTCGCAGGTTTGATTCCGGGGAGCGGCGTGAGCTTCCGCTGTCAGCCCTAGCTTCTGCCAACCTAGCAGTTCGAAAACATGCAAATGTGAGTAGATCAATAGGTACCGCTCCGGCGGGAAGGTAACGGCGCTCCATGCAGTCATGCCGGCCACATGACCTTGGAGGTGTCTACAGACAACACTGGCTCTTCGGCTTAGAAATGGAGATGAGCACCACACCCCAGAGTCAGACATGACTGGACTTAATGTCAGGGGACTACCTTTACCTTTACCTATCCTTGTTTACAATCGCTACCTACATTATATCTTTTCTTTGCAGCCTTTTGTAGTAGTAGTAGTAATAATAATAATAATAATAATAATAATAATAATAATAATAACTTTATTTATACCCCACTACCATCTCCCAAAGGGACTCGGTGGGGCCACAATACATCAGCAAAAAACAACAGCAGCAGTAATACAAAACAATAAAATAAAGCTCATAAACAAAAAAATAGGCAGTAAACATCTACAATAACACAATAATATTTAAAAACCAATGGCTGGGCCAAATGTAATAGTTAAAATTTTAAAAATAATGCTGGACAAGACCAGGTGAAATATAACTAAGATAGAATTTCAGAAAATAATGGGGCTACACTATATGTTTTATTCCCTATCCCTCCATATATTTATTACTTATATATATATATATAGAGAGAGAGAGAGAGAGAGAGAGTAAAGGTAAAGGTTTTCCCCTCACATTAGGTCCAGTCGTTGTAAAATAACCAACAAATAAGTATTTAGAAGTCCAAAGGCACAGATTGCCGCAATTTTGCTGCAGCAAATCAAAGCTAGATCTGCTCATGCCACAGTGGGAGTTTCTTAGGAACTCTATGTACACTTGCCTTGAAATGTTGTACACTTTGAGATTAGATCAATGAGAAGCTTGTGCTTCCCGAGAAGTCCTTAGAAAGATATAGGGAGCTGATAAATGCACTCAGAGATGCTTCGAGTCCTTCTTTTACTTGGAATTATTTAATTTGCTCAGCATGTTCTACTGTCTTTGCACAGCTGCAAAATTACATCAAGAACCTGGGCCTTCAATATTTTCAAAAGCAAAGAGAGACGAGGAAGGTCCAGTCGTAAACCGGCTAACGAACAGGATGTGTTTGTTGAACAGGAACAAAAGCTTAGTTAATCATTTTACCTTGGAGAAAATTCCAGGAATCTCATAACTCTGCTGGGCTTCTAATCGCTGCAGACAGAGGTCTGTGCTTAAAGCATCTCAGTCTCAAGGCAATTCAGTGTCGAGGGCAAGATTCAGAACGTCCTTTTAAATGTAGTCTCCTCCTCTGTCTTTTTGACAGGGAAAAGTTCATTGAGCGAAAAGGAATTATTAGTGCATGGAGTGCCTTCACACTGCATTCTTTTTCTAGTGCTTCTGAAGTGCATTCCTAAGAGCCTTTTTCTTTTTGCAAAGTACTTGAAGGTCTCTGGTTAAATTAGAATAGCTGCAAACAATAAAGAGGGGCAATGGGGAGAAATCAATTAAGGAGGAAAAGAGGTAAAAATGGTACAACATCTTCTAATTTTTATAAGGCAGCAAACTGAATGCATTGCTACCCTATAATAATTTATCTCCCTCGCCCCATGAAATGTCCTTTCAGTTCCCAAAAATTCTGGCATTGAAATAGCTGAAAAGTGTGCTGAGTATTTTAAAATGCATCTAGGTTGTATCTCTACTATAGAATAAATGCAACTTGACACCACTTTAATTGCCATGGCTCAATGGTATGGGGTCATGGAAGATTTGATTTGGTAGTTTCTAGGCATGTGTGATCCATTTAAAAATTGTTCTAAACAATTGTCCTTCCAATACTACAAATGAGGAAATTTCAGAGACTCCTATCTTCCTCATTTTTAAAGCTATTGGGGTGAAGCTTGTTACAGTGGTAGAACACACTTACCATTGTCGAAGGCTTTCATGGCTAGAATCACTAGGTTTTTGTGGGTTTTTTCGGGCTATAGGGCCATGTTCTAGAGGCATTTCTCCTGACGTTTCACCTGCATCTATGGCAAGCATCCTCAGAGGTAGTGAGGTCTGTTGGAATTAGGACAATGGGTTTATATATTTGTGGAATGGCTGGGGTGGGGCAAAGAGCTCTTCTCTGCTGGAGCTAGGTGTGAATGTTTCAACTGACCACCTTCATTAACATTTGAAGGCCTGTCTGAGCCTGGGAAAATCTTTTGTTGAGAGGTGTTAAGATGTGCCTGGTTGTTTCCTCTCTGCATAGATGCAGGTGAAACGTCATGAGAAATGCCTCTAGAACATGGCCCTATAGCCCGAAAAAACCCACAAGAACACTTACCATTCTTTGCCTATCACATTTGATGACATTTCACTCATCCATGGATTTTTTTTCAGAATTTTCAAAGTTTTTAAAAACATTTTTTTTTAAAATGACAAGAATGAGTTTTGCCTCCGCCTCCCTCATCTGTCAGCTCTGATAGGCTGAGAAGCATGCCAACAGATTTGGCTTTGCCTATCAGCAGGGCTTAGTTGCCCTGTGAATTTTAGCTGCGCCTCAGCTACTTCCAGAAACATCCGAGGCTTACAAATCAAAGGCTCCTTTTGGTTCAAATTCTTAATATGGGGGGGGGGGGGGGGGCAGCGAGCAGGAGCATCAGAACTCTCTTCGAAAGTGCTGTACTTCCGAACAACTTACGACTCCCAAATACGAGGGTTGAATGAAAAGTAATGCCTCCATCTTAGTAACTCCTCAACAGATGGCAGTACTGGCACTGTCTTGTTCAGTAGACTCTCCTCTACAGTTCCATTTTGGCGAGAAGCCTTAGCATTGAATGGTTGTGTTGTTAAAGTGTGAAGTATGGAACCTTGCACAGACGGTCGGTCAGTGCAACTTAAGCAATGGTTGTGTTGTCAAAGTGCGAAGTATGGAACCCTGAACAGACGGTCGGTCAATGCGACTTAATCAACGTGCAGTCATTGAATTCTTGACAGCAGAAGGTGCCACCCCAAAGGTGATTCATCAGAGAATGCAAGCTGCTTATGGTGATTGTGTTAATGTGTACTGTGCGTCATGGGTAAGTAAGTTTAAAGATGTTGAGGTGGGAACATCTGACTTGCATGACAAACAAAGAGTTGGACGTCATGTGACAGCAACCACCGAGTTTCACAAGCAAAAGGTTGACAGATTGATTCAGGATGATCGTCGTATCACTCAGAGAGACATTTCAATCATACCACTAGTTCACAAGGCCTTTTAGCCTTTTCTGCTAAAGAATGCTGGTGCCTCACCAAAAAGCACAATACCAAGGCTTCCATAGCATTGAGACATGGCAGTTAAAGTAGGGTCAAACAGTATTAATTCTACAGTGTAGATGCAGCCTTGGTTTTATTTGATAGCCAAACAGCTAAGTCTCGATAAAAGGACTTACCATAGCAGGATATCATTAAAGGCTCCCATGCACTGAAGGAAGAGGAACTGACATGGGGCAATTCAAGTAAGATTGTCAAGGAGCAATGAAAAGGCTATTCATCATCAAAACTTTAGATCACCAGGAAATAAAGCAAGCCAGGTTGACAAAGAGTCCAGTCCCAATTAATATTAGAAAGCGGTTGTTTTCCTTAATGGCGTTCACTTATAGGTAAACAGAGTAGAAGGAACCTGCCAACAGGAAAGGGCATTGCAAGTCAAAACAACGACATGTTAAGTGCCACTTGGAACCCAGAGGATGCATCAACTCTGCCAAATTAATACAGTTTGACATACAGTCAGAGAGTTGGAAGAGACTGCATGGACCATCTAGTTCAACCTCCTGCCCTGCAGCACAATCAAAGCACCCCCAGCAGATGGCCATCCAGCCTCTGTTTAAAAGCCTCCAAGGAAGGAGCTTCCACTGGACTCTGAAGCAGAGAGTTCGACTGCTGAACAGTCAGGAATTTCTTCCTGATGTTCAAGTGAAATCTCCTTTTCCGTCATTTGAACCCATTGCTCTGAATCCTAAGTTAATGTGATGGAACCATGGAAGCTGTAATTTTACAAGTTCCTATTCTGTCCAAGTATGGCAATGCCACAACGAACCCATGCCACATTATCTTGAATGCATTAGCACCTCCCTTTTCCTTGTGGAACAATAAATCATTCTTGCCAAAAACTCCAGAAGGCATCGGGACTGTGGCGCAGCTGGCTGAGTGTCCGCTGCATTAAGATCACTTCTGATCAAAGGTCATGAGTTCGAAGCCAGCCCAGGTCGGAGTGAACTTCTGACCAATTGTGTAGCTTTTTGTCGACCTTTGCAAACCCGAAAGACAGTTGCATCTGTCAAATAGGAAAATTAGGTGCCACTTATGTGTGGGGAGGCTAATTTAACTAATTTACAAGGCCATAAAAAAGACTCCAGCAAAGCACTCCAGCAAAAGCATGCGGGAAATGCAGAAGTACTTCATCAGTGTCGCAGATGGATGATGAAAGCGACAGCTCCCCTGGTTAAATAGCCTCTGACTGTCTGTCTATATCTGTTGTGTGTCTTTGGCATTGAATGTTTGCCATATATGTATACCTTGTAATCCGCCCTGAGTCCCCTGCGGGGTGAGAAGGGAGGAATATAAATACTGTAAGTAAGTAAATAAAATGATCCCAAAGGCTCCAAGTGGTCCTGCCTGTTTCACATCATAGTTTTCAGCACCTATCTTTCTCTTTATCCATTAAGAACATCCTTTTTTTTTTCACTGAAGGCTCCCCTTCCTGCTGAGGTTATCTGTCAACTTCCAAATAATTCAATGTACAATGTCCTCCTTTGTAGACCTTAACGGCAATCTGCCATTACGGTACAAGATCCACATACAGTTCAGACACAATTCAGCTTTCCAGGAAAGGAGACAAGCAGCATGTAAATGATATTATTTAAATTTATGGCTACTACACATGAAGGAGGGAACCGGCACAACATCTGGAAGATGGATAATTCCAAGTGGCATCTGTTTTATTGCTCTCGAATGCTTTTATAATATCTAACGGCCTTTAAGTGGACATGTTGCAAATGGTTTTTCAGATTTTGCTGTAATGCTGAACTGTTTCGCTTGGAACCTCAAGGACTTTGGTTTTTGGAGGATAATAAATTGAGATTCGTTGCTTTCGATCTCTGTGTTTTCTTGTGACCTTCAAGTGAGATGGCTTCGAAGTCTGAGGAATTTGGGGGAACGAAGCACTCCTTGACTTCAGAAGGCTAAGGACCTTGTAAAACTGCAAGATCTTTGTAAAACTACAAGTGCTGGCATCTCATCAAATGACAACTCCCGTGATGCCATAGCACCTAACTGGGGCCCCATCTACATTGCCATACAAAGTAGTTAAAATGCATTAGTGTATGAGCTCGATACAATTAAACTACATTATATTAGTCTACACTCATATATTAGTATGAGTTCAATGAATTTAAATTTCATAATATGAGTCTGTACTCATATATTAGTGTGTATGAGTTCAATACAATTAAACTGCATTATATGAGTCTACACACATATATTAGTGTATATGAATTCAATGCAATTAAATGAGTTTACACTTATATATCAGTATATATGAGTTCAATGCTGTTAAACTGCATTGTACGAGTCTAAACTCATATATTAGTGTATATGAGGTCAATGCAGTTAAACTGCATTATATGAGTCTACACACGTATATTAGTGTATATGAATTCAATGCAATTAAATGAGTCTACACTCATATATTAGTGTATATGAGTTCAATACAGTTAAACTGCATTATATGATGTTACACTCATTTATTAGTGTGTATGAGTTCAATGCTGTTAAATTGCATTATACGAGTCTACACTCATGTATTTGTGTATATGAGTTCAATACAGTTAAACAGCATTATATGAGTCTACACACATATATATTGTATATGAGTTCAATGCAGTTAAACTGCATTATATGAGTCTACACTAATCACATAATACAGTTTCATTATATGTCATTGTAGTTCCATAGGAATGGAACAATGGATGACGAATCTGGATTATGTTTTTGATGACTTGACGATAGTGAATGGTTATTGTAGTAATTGCTTATTAATTGTGTAATGTGTTAGGTTGTTGACTGTTTTTTACACTGTAGCATTGAATTTTTGCTGTTCTTATTTGTTGTGAACCGCCGTGAGTCGCCTTCGGGCTGGGAACAGCGGTATATAAGTACAGTAAAGTAAAATAAATAAATAAATAAATAAGGCCTGAGAAAGCTAAAGTGGTGTCAAACTGCATTAATTCTACCGTCTAAATCAGTGGACCCCAACCTGTGGTTTGCAGATCACCAGTGGTCTGTAAGAACTAAAATAGGGTCCGTGACCACATTGTTATTACTATGGATAATATCACAACCCAAGCAAAAAGAAATTCTTGGTGGCGTGTTTTTAGGCCTATTTCTGGGGTTATTTGGGGTGCTGAATCAGAAAATTGGATTGGATAGATCACATCCACTCTAGATGATTAAATATGATTTTCTGTGGGTGAGCAGATGGGAACTACTGGATGGCATATGTTCTGTATAGGAAACTAGAGCTGATGTGGTCTATCCAATGCAATTTTCTGAATCAGCACCCCAAATGACCAAACCGAATCTAAGTTGACCAAAAACTGATTTGTAACCCCTTTGGTACTAATGTTAGCGAGTGGTCCCTGGTCAAGTGGTCCCTAGTCAAAAAAGGTTGGGAATCACTGGTCTAGATTCACCCTTTGAAGACCTTGGAGAAAACACAGAAGGGCATCCAAACAACTCAGGTGCCGCAGGAACTTTTCCATCTCACCTTTGGTTTCTATGAAAATTCAAGCTTGATTTGCTGTGTGGCCCATTCATTCATCTTATGGTCCATGGTACCAACACAACTCCCCTTTCTGTTCACTGTAGCAAACCGCTGCAGCTTCTCCTAGGTTTTCTGGCCATTTCTAATCTTTTGCCATCTTGACAACACTCTGAAGTTGCTTGATCACAGGTGTCCTGGTTTTCATTTGCAAAATCTTGAAAGGAAATAATTACAATAAGAATAACAATGATATAACACGTCCCTCCAGATATGCATCTGCCAGGAAAAGCTGTCCCAAAGGGTTCTTTCCATCCGCGCTGCCAGCTCCAGATGACACCAATTCCACAACCTGATTGCTATGCAATCAGACCTGTTATGAACGTGAATAATCATCTCTTTGTGCTGCAGGGAGAGAGAAAAATGGACTCAGCTATCTTGCTGGGATTTAATAATGCTTTATCTATTTTCCCTATCTCATTCACCCCTGGTCAAGTGTTGCTGTGTACAAATTGAAAGTGTTGTGAGTACTACGAGAAGAAAAAGTGGTTTTCTAGGGGAAAAGAAAGAAAAAGAAACAACAACTGACTTAGAAGTTTGTCCTTTAACAGATGTTGCAGGAAACCTTATGTTTTAATACAAACAGGAATGTTATACTTATGGAATTTTATTTGAAATGTACTACTGGTGATAAATCTTACTCCAAGTATGGCTTCTTGAAATTTTGCTTATTTGTTTTTCCATGGTATTGCTGACTTCCATATAACTTATGCGATCCTTTGGTTCTTACTTCCACTACCATTATAACCAGCAGTTGGTATGGTGGGTCCTAATCACATTGCCCAGTTATAGTTGGTCCTCCACATTTGTGGGTTCAGCTTTTGGTGATTCTATTAATAGTGGATTTGATGAATATGAGCTCTCTAGGAATCTCTAATGGTGCCAAACGTGTGGCCCTCCAGCAGCTAAAATGATGTCAAACTGTATTCCATCCTACCTCTGTTCATGCCCAGTGTTTATTTTTTTTAAAAAAAATAATTTATTACATTTGGCCTGGCCATAAAGTTTTTAAATGCTCTGTGTTATTGTTTATATGTAAGTTATATTAATTGTACTGTTTTATTTGCTTGCTGCTTTGTTTTTACTGATGTGTTGTTGAGCTTGGCCTCATGTAAGCCGCCCCGGGTCCCCTTGAGGAGATGGTGACTGGGTATAAATAAAGTTTTTTATTATTATTATTATTATTATTATTATTTACAGATACAGCCTTGGTTCCCCGATGGCGCAATGGGTTAAACCCTTGTGCCGGCAGGACTGAAGACTGACAGGTTACAGGTTCGAATCTGGGGAGAGTGTGGGTGAGCTCCCTCTGTCAGCTCCAGCTCCCCATGAGGGGACATAAGAGAAGCCTCCCCCAAGGATGGTAAAACATCAAAACATCCAGGTGTCTCCTGGGCAATGTCCTTGCAGATGGCCAGTTCTCTCACAACAGAAGCAACTTGCAGTTTCTCAAGTCGCTCCTGACACTAAAACCAAAACAAAACAGAACAGCCTTGGTCACAATCCCTTCTCAACATCCACTGGGTTATTCCAAAAGAAGTGGCAACACTGTGGTTAGGAAATCCCTCCTTCAGGCTCTCATTTGTGGCTACTTGAAATATCCCACTTCTGTATTACCTAGTATTTGACATCTTCGAGATGGGTTCATTTGTCAGGATGAGATGAACTGCAGGAAAAAGAAGGAAGGAGTGGGATGGGTGGGTTGAGAAAAATGCAAAACCTGGCCTTTTGTCCTGACATCATTCAGCAAGGTTTGCTAATCCCTGGCTTTTAATAAAAGGTTACACTGTAGAAATTTTAAAGCCTTTTCCTGGTAGAAAAAAAAATTGCTCATAATTCCTGTGCTATATTGGAGAACCTGTTATAAAATGAACACTGGTCTTTTGTGTACTTAGGGAAGGGGGAGGAGGAGAAGGAGGGGGAAAAGTCTCCTCTTATCTTGCCAACATTGGCTTCTATTGTTCACATACAATATCCTTGGCGTCTTATGGGTACCTTTGGAGAAATGGCTCATAACAAGTTAAGGCATACAGCAAAAACATTGCGATTGATCATTTCCAAACAGGTGGCGCCCAGTGGCGAAGTGGAACAGACAGGTACCAAGTAGTACCAATGTGATGAAGGCTGAATTAATATTTGGGGTCATTCCCTTTGATGAATGCTGAGTAAAAGCAAGAAACCCTGCCCTTGCTTTGAGGTGGCTTTATATTGTCTCTTTAGCGACATGACTCAACTGGGAATCCCATTCTCGGAGGGGAATAGCTTCTGGTTTTATTTCATTTTGGCTTCTGTAATGTTGCTCTACAGCCAAATTCTGACTTGGTTGATTCCTATCAGGCTGATGGTCTGTCAGAGGAGATGCGGCAACCCTTCCTAAAATAACTGATCTTCAATAGTGTGTTTATTATTTATTTATTTACAGCATTTATATTCCGCCCTTCGCACCCCACAGGGGACTCAGGGTGGATTACAATGTACATATACATGGCAAACATTCAATGCCATAGACACACAACAGATATAGACAGACACAGAGGCAATTTATCATTCCAACTGCATGAGGGTATTCTGGCCACCGGGGAGCTGTTGCTTCACCGTCCATTTGTGACACTGATAAAGTACTTCCTTATTCTTTGCAGACTTGCTGGGGATTTTTATGGCATCGTAAATTAGTTAAAATAGCCTCCCCGCGTAGGCAGTACCTAAATTTCCTACTTGACAGATGCAACTGTCTTTCAGGCTGCAAAGGTCGACAGCAAGCTACACAAATTGGTCAGACACTCACTCCAACCTGGGCTGGTTTTGAACTCATGACCTATCGTCAGTAGTGATCTTAATGCAGCTGACTCCCAGCCAGCTGTGCCACAGTCCCGGTGATTAAGAAACAACCACAAATAGATGACAAATGGAAAAAGCAAACAAAGTGGATTGTTGTGAAACTCTGTAATTTCCTCCTATTATGAATCAGTTTGACTGCTACAGTCGTTCTTCCACATCTGTGTTTAGGTCTTGATGGATCTAATTATGTAGTTTGGGGGGGATGGACCACAGATGATGGGATACGCAGTACTTTCCCATGATTTGGATCCAACTTCAAATGACCACTGCGATCCCGATGAATGAACAGCCTGGACCACATTTGGCACACAGACCCCCCCGCCCCCGCCCCATAACCCACTTTATGTCCTGGTGTGGTTTGGGGAAGATGGACTATGGATTATGGGATTTGTAGTACCTTCACCCAATTCACAGACCACTGCAACCCCCATGAATGAAGGACCTGGAGCAAACTTGGTGTATAGACTCCCCATGACCAACAGAACATACTGGAAAAGTTTGGTGGAAATTTACCTTGATTTGTGGGAGTTATAGTTCACCTGCATCCAGAAAAACTGTGACCCCCCCCCCCTCCTCCTCCATCGACAATGGACCAGATTTGGCACAGAGATTTGAGTCCCCTTCAGAGGATATAAAGCAGGGTATAAATAATAGTAAAAATAATAATTATTATTATTCATAGACTCATAGAATTGGAAGAGACCACATGGGGTATCTAGCCCTACCCCCTGCCATGCAGGAAAAGCACAATCAAAGCACTCCTTACAGACAGCCATCCAACCTCACGAACAAAGTAGGCCTTCTTAAAGCTAGAGGAAGGAAAAAGTAGGCACTCGGGATAGTGGTATATACACTAGTCTAATAATAAAATAAAATCACTCCAGCTCTTCAGCTCCAAAGATGTCCAGTCCCCAGATCAGAAGGAGACTTGAAGGCAACAGTCACAGAAGCCCTTTGAAACTCCGTGGTGAGGCTTATTCACATCCTATGGTTTGTGTTCTACAGACGATCCATCCAACAGAAAAGGATGTGGGATGACCTTTTCGGTTATGAATGAGATTGATCTCTCTCGCCGGGCATGTGACTCATGTGAACACTGTTGAAGTTTTTCCAAAAAGTATTTTTGTTTTGTACTAATCCAACAAGCACTAGTGACAGCAAACAACAACATTGCAAAAGCAATTCAGACAACAAAGAACACAACAAAACGAACAAAATATAGTGTGGTGCTACTTTTCTAAATCTAGTGTACAGTAGTTCCCAAGCTTTTTTTTGACCAGGGATCACTTGACTAGGGACCAGGGACCACTCTCCAACATTAGTACCAAGAGGGCTACGAATCAGTTTTTGGTCAAATTTAGATTTGGTTTAGTTATTTGGGGTGCTGATTCAGAAAAATCATATTTAATAATCTAGAGCTGACGTGATCTTTCCAATGTAATTTTCTGAATCAGCATCCTGAAAACCCCTCAGGAACAGGCTTAAAAATGAAGACACCAAGGCTGTGGACCATACTGTAGATCTTGGGGACCACTGGTGGTCCATGGACCACAGGTTGGTAACCACTGCTCTAAACTTTTAGAGGGGTTGGGGCAAAGGATCTTCATGGAAGTGGAAAAATTGTGAATATTTTAAGATCTCCCTTGCCCGACATACATGGTACAGAAGGGCGATGGGGTCTTCTTTGGAGGTCTCTAAACAGAGGGTGGCTGGCCATTTTTCAGGACTGCTTTAGTTGTATATTCCTGGATATCCAAGGAGCTTCCAGCTCTGTGATTCTATGAAATGTATAAAATGGGAAGGGGGCCTCTTAGGCCTATTCTACACTGCCATAAAATCCAGATTATCAAAGCGGATACTCCACATTATCCAATTTGAACTGGAGTATATGAGTCTACATCTAGTTCAAAGCAGATAATCTGGATTTTATATGGCAGTGTAGAAGAGACCTTAGACAATAATGATAATACACTTTATTTATATTCTGCCCTTCTCCCCTAGGGAACTCTGAGCAGATTATAGCATTTACATACACAGGCAAACATTCAATGCCTTTACAATCATATACATGAGACAGACAAACGCAAACAAAGGCAAAGGCTTCTCCTTTCATTTCCGGCTTCTGGAGGCAGTTGTTATCTCTGGCTCTGGGGATGTGCTTTTCTCCATTTTCAAGCAGATGAGCCTGCATTGTCACCTCCTGGTACTGTAGCTGGTAAGATTGTTTAGAGCATCTCTTGCCTTTCCCCCTCCAAAGTGGTACCTATTTATCTACTCACATGTTTTTGTACTGCTAGGTTGGCAGGAATTGGAGCTGACAGATGGGAGCTCACCATGTCTCATGGATTCAAACTGGCAACCTTCAGGTCAACAGTTCAGCAGCACAAGGGGTTAACCCATTGCACCACCGTGGCACCAGTGACAATGACATGTTCTGAAGTTTTTGGTTGTTCTGCTGAATTGGCCCCCGAGTCCTTCTCTGATGGTATCCCTAAAATAGTTTGCCTGCTTTCATACAGGATAGTGCTGGTGCAGTTATACTATCCCGAGATGACTCCAATTCTTTTTTTTTTTTTTTTTGAAAAATATTTTTGCTAAGCCGAAATCTCTCAATCAAGGCTTGGCCTGATTAAATGAGCCTGACCAAAGAGACGTCTTCTAACACCTGCAAGATCACAGTTGGTGAGACATAAATGGAATCCACAGCTATTTTTATCCCTTGCAGCTCTGAGTCAAAATGAAAAGCAACATATTGTGAGGGAAGCTTGGTTCCTATTTAATTCTAACCCAGCTTATCTTGGGAAAACAACTAGAAAACGGGGAGGTGTTGATGCTTTAAAAATCTAAGTATGAAGAATTTTTGACTCTTCTTCATAAAACAGGCAACGCAAAGTCTGGGGCTTTATCTCCTAGGGCTGCACACAGATCTGTTTTTCAAAATGGGCTCTGGATGGTTTGGCTCTTTTGGCTCTTTCGGACAGTTGTAATAGCAAGAATGCACTGCCATTTTTTTTCCGGCCACAACAGACCTTGCGACTCCAACCACGGCTATTTCTGGTTTCATTTGGCTACACGTGAAGTGCGGAGAGGTAGCTGCGTGTCCGCACGGGGTTTCCCTGTGAGCCCTGCCTGTAGAGGCAATCAGAACAGAAGAAAGCGACGAAGTGTCTTTTAGCCAAGCTGGACCTCCATTTTTCTGTTGCGAGCAGGCTTCTGAGAGAGACAGATCATGCTCCAGGTGATATAAATTCTCAGTGCCACTAGCAGCTCTGCATCGCTTGTCTTGCTTTTTGACTCAGATAGCAATAAATAAGCATTTACTTTCTACACATTAAGAAACTGCCACCAATGGTGCGCTTCACTCAACACAAATGTGGGGTAGAGGTATCTTGCCATTTCTAAAGCCACCATAAAATAAGGAGGTAATTTATATCTTTGTAAAAGAATGGCTAATGCTTCTTCTGGTGATGTGGCTCCCACTGAAATAAGTGTTCAAAAAAGGTGCCTTAACTCTGCTTCAGAGTTGAAGGACATAAGGAGAAAGAATCCCAGAAAAGGTGGTTTCTTAAGTCTGTTGCCTTAATCCAGGTCTTATTGAAGGATGTAAGGAGAAGGGATCCCAGGAAAGGTGGTTTCTTAAGTCTGATGCTTTAAATCCAAATTTAATTGAAGGGCATAAGGGGAAAGGATCCCAGAAAGGGTGGTTTCTTAAGTCCGATGCCTTAAACCCATGTCTTATTGAAGGATGTAAGGAGAAAAGATCCCAGAAAGGGTGGTTTCTTAAGTATGATGCCTTAAACCCAAATGTTATTGAAGGATATAAGGAGAAAGGATCCCAGAAAAGGTGGTTTCTTAAGTCTGATGCCTTAAACCCAGTTCTTATTGAAGGATCTGAGGAGAAATGATGCCATAAAAAGTAGTTTCTTAAGACCGATGCCCTAAAAATGACAGAAAGGGAAGCCTGGGAAGTTCCCCCATTGTCACCAATGGACCGGATATTCCCAGAGCAAAAACTGATCTTTCGGCTGCCGGATCGAAAAATGGCATTTTGCCTACCCTAATTTGTGAGGCTCCTGAAAATGGATCAGAGGGGCCACTGAAATCTGGACAATGAAAACGGCACAAGGTTTATCCAAATAGCACATCCCTATTATCTACACTGTGAAATGAATGCTGTTTGGTACTACTTTAACCTGAGAACTGTAGTTCATCTGAAAAGAACACTTGTGAAACCCTGCTGTTTTTTGTGCATTGGCATATCTTTGTTCCTAACAGTTCAAAGAGATTTCTAGGTATATCAGTCTAACAGCTGAGAAACCTAATTGCCTTGCATGGATACTAGTGGATATTTACCACTAAGAAGAAGGTTGACTCAAGCGAGTTTTAAACTCTTCTCAGGAAGATCATATTTTACAAAAGGTTATGCTTTCTTTTTTTTCTTTTTCTTTTTTTTTATATATAATTTTTATTGCAGTAAAATGTGAATACATGGAAAGTGGGGGAATAATTGTGAAGGAGATAGAAAAGTAGGAAATAATAGTAAGCAAGAAGTAGGCGGTGAAGGGGGAGGGGAACAAAAGAAAAGAAAAAAAAGAAAAAATATCCAAAAAGAATCAAAAAGTCCAATCAAAAAAAAAAAAGGTCAAAAATCAAAAGTCAGAATAATAGTAAAAGTCAAAAAATAAAAATAAAAATAAAAACGTGGGTGGACTTCCATCTGTTCTTTGAAGATCTTCTATGTTTGTTTGAAAAAAACAAGGTGTAGAGTTAAAAAAGAGATAGTGAGAGCCGGGTAAGAAAAAAAAAAGACCCGGCTTTCGTTCTCAATGTTTCAGACTGCTTTCCTGTGGCACAGTTGTTTATCTTCTAACTTGTTACATATCAAGAAATGACCTCTATTTTTTGTTGCTTAAAATAATTTTTCACTGAGTCCCAGTTTGTTTGTTTTTTCGGTTTTCCTTCGTTCGGCATTAGCCAGTATGTTAACTCATCCATATTCATTATTTCAAGTATCTTGCTTTGCCATTCTTCTATTTGTGGTATTTCTTTCAACCTCCAATTCTTGGCATAGACAATTCTGGCTGCTGTGATTAGGTAATTAAAAATAATGTCTTTATTTTTGTCTCCTATAATATCAAACATTCCCAACAAGAAGAACTCTGGTTCCTTTCTCATTTTTATGTCAAGTATCTTTTGAATATCGGTATGTATTATTTTCCAATATTTCTTAGCTTTTGGACAAGACCACCACATATGAAAGAAGGATCCTGTGTGCTGTTCGCATTTCCAACATCTGTCCGATATGTTTTTGTGGAATTTTGAAATCTTTTGTGGTGTAATATACCATCTGTGTATCATTTTTAGTTGATTTTCCTTCAAGTTATAGGAGTAGGTGTATTTCATTTTCTGATTCCACACCCTCTCCCATTGGTCTAAGCGAATTTGATGTCCTATGTTTTGTGCCCATTTAATCATAGTTTCTTTTATTTGCTCGGTTTCTGTTATCCATTCTAATAATTTTTTGTAGATTTTTGTAATTATTTTATTATTTGTCCTCATAATAGTGTCCCAGAAACCTTCTTTAGCCCCAAAGTTTAGTTCTTTGTCAGTCTTATAGCAGTCCCGGATTTGCCTGTAGTTTAACCATGATAGGGTAGTAAAAATTTCTTTAATCTCATTTTCTTCTTTCAATTCATATTTCCCATTCTCTTTCCTCAATAAGTCCTCATATATTGGCCAGGTCTCCCAGCCTAGCTCTCTCCTGTGAAAAGCTTCCAGAGGTGACAGCCATAGTGGTGTGTTACTGTAAAATCTTCTTTTATATTTTTCCCATATTTTAATTAGTCCCGCTCTGATGTAATGGTTAGTAAAGTTTTTTTCAATTTTAATTTTATCATACCACAGGTAGGCATGCCAACCCCGTCTCAGATCCGCCCCTTCTAATGTCAACACATTCTTCTTTGTTAACATAGTCCAGACTGAAAGACTGGAAAGACAAAAGGTTATGCTTTCTAACAAGGTTGTGCCTTTCCATAGGTTGGGATTATTCCAAATAGTGTGCATGCCAATTAATCTCCAAAATGATCATGCTTCCAAAAGCATGTGGGGATTCCTGGTTTACCCAAAAGGTTATGAATGCCATTTTCCAAAAAGATCCATGTATTCAAGGGACTGTCATGCGTCAACTTCCAGCTTCATCTGCCCAAATCCTCTGTGAAATGTAGAAGATTCCCATCCTCTTTTTCAAGTGGCTGTTTTTGGAGAAGTGACAGCTTTTATTTATTACGTGGCAACTTGTGTCACAATAAAAAGAAGCAATGCCCTTCTTTAACATGTTCCAACAGACTTCATATGAACCTATATTTGGGAGACGTTCAAATATGTCTCGCTTGAATTGAGTAATTGATTGAAAAGGTCAGACGCCAACCGCTTTAAAATCTTCATCTGACACTGTAAACACAGAGGTAGGATTACTGTATCTGAAACACATCTAGCAACTAATGACGTCTAATCTAATTACGTCTAAAATCTCCTCTTACACGCCAGCTAATGTCTGTGGCTAAATGCAGATTTCGTAGCTTTCAATACACCAGAATCTTCTCCTAGTTTTCCGATGTAAAATTGTGGAGAATTCAAATGTTTGCTCAAGCAAAGAAGAGGAAGTTTTCACAAGGGACTGTGATGTTGTGACCAATCCAAATTAAATGTATTACTCAACGAGCCGGTTTTGATTGTTATCTGCATCCAGCTGCATGGTTTTGTTTGCTTTTGGGATATCCTTCAGAGAGAGCCAGCCCATGTTGGATCTCCAAGGGGAGTAAGATGTTTCCTCCTCGTTTACAAAGGTGTTGTTCAACCCAGCACGGTCATTGGTCCTAAATATCCCGGCTTCACCAATACGGCTTCTCCAAATACTGTGCATTAACAGAGTTACCATTCAAGGAGAGAGTGCCACGTAGTAAATTAAAAGGGACTGCCTTAGCCGTCTGGTGCCATCTAGCTACACAGATGAGTACTATGCTTCTGCTTCTTGGAAACTTAACTGGCTTTTTAAAAGCAAGCCAGTTTTCCATATGGTTTCCCAGAATCATCTGGTCTATCCGCTAGACTCTTATGGATTAAAACTCAGGCCTAAGAGCTATTCCAGACCACAATGCTCTTCCGCTTGGACCACTTAATTTATGCCTAGTCTTTTCTTGCTTTGTGCTGTCATCTTGTAAAAGCAATTAAGGCTCAAGTTTTGGAACTTGGAAGTAACACGTTCATCACAAATTGTGTGCCGCTCGCAGTGGGTTCATTCAGACAAGGAGCATTTATTTATCTTGTCAGAAGCAAATTGAGGGTACATAATTTAAGTACATAATGTATTTAAAAACACAAGGTAAGGTAAAGGTTTTCCCCTGACATTAAGTCCAGTTGTGTCCGACTCTGGGGGTTGGTGCTCATCTCCATTTCTAAGCCGAAGAGCCAGCGTTGTCCATAGACACCTCCAATAATAATAATAATAATAATAATAATAATAATAATAATACAGTTTAATTATAACCCGCCACCATCTCCCCAAAGGGGATTCGGGGCGGCTAACATGAGGCCAAGCCCAAAATAATACAACATAATAAACATACAATAAAAATACCTCACAACAAAACATGAAATAACAACATCGACAATATAAAGCAGCATAGTAGAACCTCCAAGGTCATGTGGCTGGCATGACTGCAGTACCTATTGATCTACTCGCATTTGCATGTTTTCGAACTGCTAGGTTGGCACAAGCTGGGGTTGACGCAAACAAGGTTTAAAACTTGGCATTATGCTAAGGGATATTATATCAGGGCTCCTCCCTCCTTTACTTTCTGGAAAAAAAGTAAAGACCTGGCTCTTTGAGCAAGCTTTTGAAAATGCAGCGGAATAGATAACACGGAACTATGAATGATGAACATGGAATGGCCAGACAATGTTACTGGATAACGTTTTTAACAGGATGACACTGATGATTATATGCTTTGACGGTTTTTATTTATTTTATATTGTAATGTTGACTATTTTTAATGGCACTTTTATGAATGCCTGGCATTGAATTGCGCCAATCTGTAACCCTCCTTGAGTTGCCATACAGCTGAAAAAGGTGGGCTATAAATATCACAAACAAACAAATAAATAAATGTACTTTGACCAGAAGCTGGCCACTTGGAGTGCCTCTGGTGTCACTGTGAGAAGGTTCTCTATTGTGCATGCAGCAGGGCTCAGACTGCATTACAGTAAATGGTCTGTAGTTTGCTCTTCCCTGTACTCGTGTGTTGTGGACTCCACTTTGAAGCCCCATTTCTTAAGATTGGCACTGCATCTCGTGGTGCCATAGCGCAGTCTATTCAGCACCTTCCGTGTGCCCAGGAGGGAATCTCTCATTCAGCACCAGCCATAGATTGTGGTTCTGGGTTTTTACCTACCACTTTTGGTCTCTTGCTTGCTGAAGTGTTCCTGTGACTATCTCTATAGATCTTAGGAAGCTATTTCTTGATTTATGACATTGGCATGCTGGCTGATATCCAAACAGAGGATGGGCCAGAGATGTCACTCATCACATAATAAACATACAACAAACATTGGTCCATTACAGGCTGCTACTTCCTGATGGATGTTAGGTGGTGCAATACCAGCTAAACAGTGTAATTTCTCCAGTAGCGTGGGACGTAGACACCCTGTGATAATGCGGCATGTCTCATTAAGAGACACATCCACCGTTTTAACGTGGTGAGATGTATTCCACACTGGGCATGCATAGACAAGGGGTGTCTACAGTACACTGTTCAGCACACTTTTCAGCTGAATCTACACTGGGTTGTAGGTTTTTTGGACCATATGGCCATGTTCTAGAGGCATTCTCTCCTGATGTTTCGCCTGCATCTATGGCAAGCATCCTCAGAGGTAGTGAGGTCTCAACCTACAACAGCCCAGTGATTCCAGCCATGAAAGCCTTCGACAATACATTGAATCTACACTGCTTATAGGACCCACCTGCATTCCCACAAAAATCCATATTATCTGATTTGAACTGGATTATATAGCAGTATAGACTCGTACAATCCAGTTCAAAATGGATCATGGGGATTTTCAGTGTTGATAATGTGATTTTATGCCAGTGTAGATTCAGATATTATCCAGTATCTTCTTTGAACTGTATCATATGACGTTTGCACTGCCATATAATCCAATTCAAAGCAGTTAATCTGGGATCAGAAACTGGATTATATGGCAGTGTAGGTGGCGCCTTAATTTCCATGTATCAATGCTCCAGAATCCTGGGAGTTCTAGTATGAGAAGGTTTTTAGCCTGCTCTATCAAAGAGTGCTAGTGTCTTGTCAAATTACAATCTCCATGATTCCCTAGCATTGAGCCATGAGGGTTAAAGTGGTGTCAAACCGCATTCATTCTACAGTGTAGATGCACATAAGGACACAAAAGCAATTGTTTCTCCTTTCCCATGTAACATAATAATGAGTATATAGATAATTGTGGAATTTGAAGTCCAAAACACCCGGACAGCTGAAGTTGGCTTGTGCCTGATCTATAATGTGAGGAGAAAGGGGAGTTTCAAGAGAAGGTTCTTATCATGACATTGCCTTGTCCCTTTTGCTGGATGTTATGGCAGTTTCACACTGTTAAATTCCCATTTACACCTTCCGTTGTCCTTCTGCCAGTTCTTCCATCTTTTCCTTCTTACCTTGGAAAACCTATTATGGATTAAAAATGGACTGCCTGGGAAGCGCCTTCTCGGTAACAGCGTGTTAAAAGCCTCATCCGAAACCACCTGTAAAGAGAAACTATATTCAAATGGCTTGTTAATTATAATTGTATCTCATCATGTGAAAGTGCCTGTGGATTTCAGCAGCTGTTGGGACTCCATCAGGTTCTTTTCTTGGCATTTTGTATTCTTTAGGGAGCCATTGGAGAGATATAGCCCAAGTGGGGGGACTGGAAGAAAGAACAGTACGGTCTCCATTCGCACAGGACCAGTGCCAATAGCTTTATCTACCCATATCTGGTGAAACATGTCCTCTCAGCGAATTTTCTAGGACCTCCGGGGTGACCCTATGACAACTTCTGGTGGAAGTCATTCATTTCAATAGGGTTTGCTTGCTATTATGCACAGTGTCTTGTGTTCCTAAGAAGTCCAGGAATCTATCCCTGATGGAGAGGGGCACCGCACTGTAGACAAAGGCTGGGATCCTGTTGGGAATGTACGAGGGTTGAATTAAAAGTAATGCCTCCACCTTCGTAACTCCGTAACAGATGGCAGTATTGGTATGCGGCAGGTACTGGCTTGTTCAGTAGACTCTCCTCTACAGTTCTATTTTGGCAGGAAGTCTTAGCATTGAATGGTTGTGTTGTCAAAGTGCGAAGTATGGAGCCCTGCACAGACGGTCAGTCAATGTGACTTAAGCAATGTGCAGTCATTGAATTCTTGACAGCAGAAAGTGTCACCCCAAAGGAGATTCATCAGAGAATGCAAGCTGTTTATGGTGATTGTGTTGATGTGAGTACTGTGCATTGTTGGGTGAGTAAATTTAAAGATGTTGAGGTGAGAACATCTGACTTGCGTGACAAACAAAGAGTTGGACGTCCTGTGATAGCACCAACTTTAGGAACACTTAAGAAGAAAAGCACCAACTTTAAGAACACTTTAGAAGCAAAGCACCAGCTTTAGAAACACTTTAGAAGCAAAGGACCTACTTTAGGAACACTTTAGAAGCAAAACACCAGCACCCCCAGTTTTGTAAGTACTTTAGAACTATTTAGAACCACAGATTGCCCATGACTACTACCTTCCCCAACTATACCCAGCCTCCCACCTTGTCCCCCCCACCTCCACCCCCATTCCTTCTTTATGGCAGGGAACTGAAGCAGCCAGTCCCGGGCTGATACAGCGATCCTAACATAATGGCAGCATAAACTGATATAATCCAATTCAAAGCTGATAATGTGGAGTATTTGCTTTGATAATCCTAAATATCTGGCAGTGTTGAATGGGCCAAAGGGGGTAGATACAATGAGAATCTCACCAGGCCATCACGCAGTTTGGTCATTTTGATTCCACTCTGGGTATGTCAGTGCTGTAGAGCTAGTGCAGTTTGACACTGCTTTGACTGCCATGGCTCACTGCTATGGAATCATGGGAGCTGTAGTATGCCAAAGGGTGATGATGCCTCGCCAAACTACATTGGGCCAGGACAGTTAAAACAGGGTCAAGCTGCATTCATTCCACCCCTGGCCTTGGAATGCCATCAGATACAACCACCACCACAAAGGACACATTACTCACCATTATGGTCTTCATTTAATTTACACAAGAAAGAACCATGAAGGCAGAAGGGGCAGTTACATACACATATCCACATTGAATAATATATTTATGTACATACATGACATCCAATGTCATGCTTTGCAACAACACTGATAATTTGTAATTCACTTCAAAAAAAAAAACACCCACTATTCTGATCTTTGCAGTTGATGTTCTATTGAGTTCTCAAAACTCATGTGTCCCAAGGAAGCAGCCAATTGTTAGGTTGCTCCCAAATCACCAAAAGCCTAGTCTTCCTAATGACATGATCCTTTAATCCTCATGTTGTGATGACCCCCAATCATAAAATTATTTTCTTTGCTACTTCATAACTGTAATTTTGCTACTGTTATGAGTTATAATGTAAATATCTGATATTCAGGATGTATTTTCATTCACTGAACCAAATTTGGCACAAATACCAGATAAGCCCAAATTTGAATACTGGTGAGGTTGGGTGGGGTGATTGATTATGTCTTTGGGAGTTGTAGTTGCTGAGATTTATAGTTCACCTACAATCAAAGAGCATTCTGAACCTCACCAGCGATAGACCTGAATGAATCTTGGCACACAGAAGTCCCATGATCAACAGAAAATACTGGAAGGGCATTGAGAGCATTGACCTTGAGTTTTGGTTGTGGTTCACCTACATCAAGGGAGCACTGTGGACTCAAACAATGATGGATCTGGACCTAACTTGGCACAAATAATCAATATGCCCACTGTGAACACTGGTGGAGTTTGGAGAAAATAGACTCTGACATTTGGGAGTTGTAGTTGCTGGGATTTATAGTTCACTTACAATCAAAGAGCATTCTGAACACAACCAATGATAAAATTGGGCCAAACTTTCCACACAGACCCCCATGACCAACAGAAAATACTGTCTTTTCTGTTGGTCTTTGGCGACCCTGCTGACACCCCCTCATGACCGCCCAAGGGTCCCAACCCGTAGGTTGAGAAACACTTGTCTAGAGCCTATAAAATATATTTAGCATGGTTCTGGTGCTGGGAATGAGGAAGGGTTTGACTGTGACCTCCTCGTCTCTTTGCGGATGCAGAACACGTACCTCACTCTTCTGTACTTCTCTGTTTCATCGCAGAGGCTCCATTCATTCCCACCGCAGCCAGTGTTTACATTTCCCACTGGTACCGCCATTAATAATGTCTTGAAAGTTTGCCCAAAGGCCCTGATGGGGGATTCCAAGTCTGTTTGCATTAACCCAACAGCAGGCTGCATTTCTCGGTGGCTGCTCCGCTGTAACCTCCTGAGCCCCCAAAGAATGTCTGTGTTTTCCCACTATGTCCCTGCTATCAGTTCCCTCAAATGTATTTCAGTCTTTGGCATTTTTTTCTTTGATTCCCCCTCTCCATCTCTCTGGGTTTAAAAAGGAGGCTGCTGAGTTTGCAGGAAAAAAATTCAATGGGACAGAGAGGGATGTCCTTTGCTATTTTACCTTCTCATGCTATGGTTAGTTTGATGTGGGAGAAAATGAATATTGCACTACACCAGTGGTTCTCAACCTTCCTAATGCTGCAACCCCTTAATACAGTTCCTCATGTTGTGGTGACCCCCAACCATAACATTATTTTTGTTGCTACTTCATAACTGTAATTTTGCTACTAAAATGAATTGTAATGTGAATATCTGATATGCAAGGATGTATTTTCATTCACTGGACCAAATTTGGCACAAATACCCGATGCGCCCAAATTTGAATATTGGTGGGATTTGGGGGGGGGGGGTTGATTTTGTCATTTGGGAGTTGTAGTTGCTGGGATTTATAGTTAACCTACAACCGAAGAGCATTTTGAACTCCACCAACGATGGAATTGAACCAAACTTGACACACAAAACTCCTATGACCAAGAAAGAAAGGGTTTGGTGGGCATTGACCTTGAGTTTTAGAGTTGTCGTTCACCTTCATCCAGAGAGCACTGTAGATTCAAACAATGATGGATCTGGACCAAACTTGCCACAAATACTCAATATGCTCAAATGTGAACAGTGATGGAGTTTGGGGGAAATAGACTTTGACATTTGGGAGTTGTAGTTGCTGGAATTTATAGTTCCTCTGCAATCAAAGAGCACTCTGAACCCAGCCCATAATGGATCTGCACCAAACTTGGCACACTACCTACATAGCCAACATTGAATACTGGTGTGGTTGGGGTGGCTGTTTTTGACGTCTGGGAGTTGTAGTTCATCAACACCAAAAAGGATAAGAAGCAGACGGAGAGATGTTCAACCTTCTCTGCCAAACGTGTTCCCAAGACCATTAGAAATATGTGTCTTCTAGAGGTCTTTGGCGACCCCTCTTTCACTCCCAGGTGGGGAAACACCGCACTACAGCATTCTGCATCCATGAAGAAGTATCGTGCTGATGATCTCCTGGCTTCCTATCTCAACTCAAACTGCACCAGCTTCTTCAAAGCAGAGGGGCTATAGTTCCACATCTTCTGGCGTTTTTTCCTCAATGGTAACCTCCTTGAAGTACTTCAAGGACATGTTCCTCTTCTGCATCTGTGACACGCTGGAGGTGGAAGTCTTCCGGAAAGTAGAGAGCCGCTTCCGAAAGTTGCCTCCAGAGAAGAAATAGAGAAGAGGGTCAAAGCAACAGTTGAAAGCAGCCAGGGAAAGCGTGATCACCACGGATTTCTGCATGTAGAGCGTATCCTCACAACTGGTATCCTTTCTCATCATGAAATTGATGTGGACAGTGCGTTGGATATGGTACGGCGTGAAGCTCAAGAGGAACACAACGGTCACAATGACCATCATCCACATGGCCTTTTTACGGGAGGCTTCCTTCTTATGCAATGGTTTTTTTAACAAAGTCCGGATGATCATGGCGTAGCAGATAACAATGGTGACAAAGGGGATAATGAAGCCAACAATCAATGCAATGTAATGCAGGACTGCCAGCTTTAGCATCTGCCCATTTTCTGGAGGCTCAAAACATTTGCACTTGTTTGTCGCAGCCTCCCAGTGTGAACCTCTCAGTAAAAACGGTGAGCTTGTTAGTGTCACAAAGATCCAAATCGCAACAGAAACGACTTTGGCTTTTTTCTCTGTGATAAAATGGATGTTCTGGATGGGAAACACAATGGCAATGCAGCGGAAGAAGCTCATGGCAGTCATGAAAAGAATGCTAGTGTACAAGTTGACGTACATCGTGTAGGAACTGATGCGGCATAAGAAGTCGCCAAAGAACCAGTGGCCTTTGTAAACATAGTAAACCACTCGTAAAGGCAGTGTGCAAACAAACAGCAGGTCTGAAATAGCAAGATTGAGCATGTATATCTGGAAGGCTGTCTTCTCATGGTACGTCCTTATGAGGACGCACAGCACAAAGGCATTTTCGACAAACCCCAGCACAGAAATCACAGAATAGGTCATGGGGTACACTCGGCTTCGGAAGTCATCAATTGTGACGTTGCATGTTAGATTTGGCATCATGTTTCCACCGGGAGCCATTGAACTCGACTCAAAACCTGCCGTGCAAAGAGTTGAAGGAGAGAGGAAAAAAATCAGAATTAGATTTGTGACAGTTACTAGTTTTGCTCAACAATGACAACTATTAACTATAAAATAAATAAAATGACAGGGTATAGATTAGTTTGTAGGAGCAAAGTTAATAATATGGTTGGAGAAATACATAATCTGAGCATGCTTGTAGGAATCTCATCTTGGTGAAACCTAGATATGATAAAAAATAAGTTTAATTCTCTTTATGTACTAGCCGTCCTCTGCCATGCGTTGCTGTGGTCCAGTCTGAGTACACGTGCTTTGTGTGCATATATTTGTGTATATGTGTATATATGTGTGTTTGTGTATATATGTGGTTACGCGCATGTGTTGTAATGTATTTTTTGTTTTTTGGCTTTTAAGGTCCCTTCTGCTGTGTTTTTCAGTGTTTTTATGAGTGATGGTCACTTGTTGGCCTGAGAGGGGTATTGTGCACAAATCTGGTGTCAATTCGTCCAGTGGTTTTTAGGTTATGTTAATCCTGCAAATGAACATTACATTTTTATTTATATAGATAATCCAAGGCTTTAGTGGCCTGAATAACTGGGTTGTTGTGAGTTTTCTGGGCTGTATGGCCATGTTCCAGAAGCATTGTTATTCGATTACACAAAAATGCTGGACCGCTCTGACAACCACCATGTCAGACTACGCAGAGAAGCCATTGAAATCCACAGGCAAGTGGACAATTTCAACAGAAAGGAGGAAACCATGAAAATGAAATAAATCTGGTTATCAGTATTAAAAAAAACACTCGGAAAACTCACAGTAACCCAGTTATTCCTGTCAAAAAGAACTTTGACAACACAAGAATTCCATCCCTTAAATGAAATTTCTGTTTAATCTCCCAAATTTTGGCCTTGCGGGTACTTCATACTCCAATTCGGTGTTTAGAAATGGAATCTAGGCATCCAAAGAAAGAGTCATATCTTTGTGATATCTACATCACAAATGCAAAGGTTCTAGGTACAGGTAATTCCCAATGTTTCACTCAATGCCATGCTAGTAATTTGAGGAGTGAAGAAATATTTTGGGGGAGGCAAAACTCTTATGCGGTGGCAATTGCTTTATTCTTTAACCCAGTGTTTCCCAAACTTTGTAATGCTGCAAAACTTTAATACTGTTCCTCATGTTGTGGTAACGCCTAACCATTAACATTATTTTCATTGCTACTTCATAACTGTAATTTTGCTACTGTTATGAATCGTCATGGAAATATCTGATATGAAAAATTTATTTTCATTCACTGGACTAAATTTGGAACAAATACCTGATACGCCCAAATTGGGTATTTGTGCCAAATTTGAATACTGGTAGAGTTGGAGAAGGGGGATTGATTTTCCCATTTGGGAGTTGTTGTTGCTGGGATTTATAGTTAACCTACAATAAAAGAGCATTCTGAACTCTGCCAATGATGAAATTGAACCAATCTTGGCACACAGAACTTCCCTGACCAACAAAAAATACTGGAAGGGTTTGGTGGGCATTGACCTTGAGCTTGGGAGTTGTAGTTCATGTACATCCAGAGAGCACTGTGGACCCAAACAATGATGGATCTGGACCAAACTTGGCACAAATACCCAATATGCCCAAATGTGAACACTGGTGGGGTTTGGGGAAAATAGACCTTGGCATTTGGAAGTTGTAGTTGCTGGGATTTATAATTCAACTACAATCAAAGAGCATTCTGAACCCCATGAATGATAGAATTGGGCCAAACTTCCCACACAGAATCCCCATAACCAAAAGAAAATCCAGGGGTCACGACCGCCAGGTTGAGAAACACTGCTTTAACCCTTCCATAGCTAGCATTTCATTTCAGTTAGGAGTTCATGTCCTTTTTGCTGGGCTTCCTTTGGGTGAGTATAGGTGTGCCAGAGCTGAAACAACTAATTTTCTCTTCTGTGCTGTGCATCCACCAAGTGAGTTGCTATGATTGGCAAGATCAGTTCTTGCAAGGAAATTGACACGTTCTCTCTTGCATTTCTGCCAAGCCAGCTACTTATTTATTATCTTTGCCAGGAATCATAGAGAACGAGACAGCCAGAAGGGGGCAATCCTGGTTAATGAGCCCGTTCGTCAAAGAAATAATTGTTTCACCATTTGGAAAGGTTTTTAAATTCTGGAGGGCCAAGTGCCGTTCTCCTGCAGAAGTAGTCTCAGGGTGCATCTGCACCGCAGAATTGTTGCAGTTGAAGTGGTTTTGAACTGTGTTAGTTCTACAGAGTAGAATTATTTCAAAGCCGCATTATATTTAAGTTTTGATGCATCCCCATATAGATGTCCAGCTCTGCATTGCATAGGAAATTGGGTAAGGCGAGGAAGACAGTGTATCTGTTAATCTTCCTATATTGTAATATAAACTTGAGTACACATTATACCAGTAGTTCTCAACCTTCCTAATGCTGCGACCCCTTAATATAGTTCCTCATGTTGTGCTGACCCCCAACCATAACATTATTTTAATTGCTACTTCATAA
This sequence comes from Anolis sagrei, assembly GCF_037176765.1. Taxonomy (NCBI): domain Eukaryota; kingdom Metazoa; phylum Chordata; class Lepidosauria; order Squamata; family Anolidae; genus Anolis; species Anolis sagrei. The sequence goes on along the minus strand of NC_090030.1, from coordinate 15,366,584 downwards.
CGGTAATTTTGCTACTGTTTTGAATCGTACTGTAAGTCTCCTGACACGATAAAAAAAGATCTGCTAAACCCAAACCTGTCTGTCTGTTTGTTTGTCTGTCTATATGTGTTAAACTTCTTTTGTTGACAGCCAAACCTTAGAGTACCCAAGATCAACCTCTGTCTTACACCTTTGTTTTCTGAACCCCCTACTTTTGTTAATTTATTTATTTATTTATTTATTTGCTATACTTGTATACCGCCATTTCTCAGCCTTGGCATGGAACTGGACACTTGCGAGTGTAGCATTTTTCCGAATGAAGCAGAGAGTGTTTGAGGACCGGGACATCCATAGTGATACCAAGGTGCTTGTTTATAAAACTATTGTCCTCCCAACCTTGCTATATGCCTGTGAGACGTGGGTTATCTACAGACGTCACATGCAACTTCTAGAATGATTCCATCAGCATTGCCTCCGAAAAAATCTTGCAAATCTTTTGGGAAGACAGGAGGACAAATGTCAGCATGCTGGAAGGAGCAAAGACCACCAGCATTGAAGCGATGGTCCTCCACCATCAACTCCGCTGGACCAGCCACGTTGTCCGGATGCCTGACCACCGTCTCCCAAAGCAGTTGCTCTTCTCTGAACTCAAGAATGGAAAACGGAATATTGGTGGGCAGGAAAAGAGATTTAAAGCCAACCTTTAAAACTCTGGCATAGACACTGAGAACTTAGAAGCCCTGACCCTTGAGTGCTCCAGCTGGAGGTCAGCTGTGACCAGCAGTGATGTAGAATTTGAAGAGGCATGAATGGAGGGCGAAAGAGAGAAACGTGCCAAGAGGAAGGCACGTCAAGCCAACACCGACCGATACCGCCTTCCACCTGGAAACCAATGCACTCACTGCAGGAGAACATGCAAATCAAGAATAGGGCTCCACAGTCATCTACGGACCCACCAGTACACTGATCTTGGAAGACAATCCTACTCAGACAATGAGGGATTGCCTAAGTAAGTAAAGTAAGGACACTTGAGCTCATCAAAAGCCATCAACATATCTTTACTTTGTGTTTCCCAGAATGTGCCCTCCCACAGGAGCGGCTCTGCAGCTGACCAGTCCTTCGCTCTGACCAATTCTTGGCTGTCCTTCTCCCCTGCCAACCAATCCTGGCATGAATCCTAGACAGCCTCTTTTCTGGCCAACCAGGAGAAGAGGCGGAAAGTCTGAATAGCTATGAGAAATGTGTAAGATATCTTGTATTTCTCATGTTGATGATTGTATATTTGGCACTAGCCATGCTTGCATCCTTTCTGGCCAGATCGTAATTAATAGGCATGTGCAAACCATGTTTCTAAATGGTTCTAAAGTACTTACGAAACTAAAGTTCTGGTGGTGAAAACTAGGGGGCGCTGGTGCTTTGCTTCTACAGTGTTGCTAAAGTTCTGGTGGTGAAACTTTCAGAACTCTAACACAACTTTCAAAATTTCATTATAAATGGCAGTTCCTAATAGGTTCTGTCATAATAATAATAATAATAATAATAATAATAATAATAATACTTTATTTGTACCCCGCTACCATCTCCCCAAGGGACTCGGTGCGGCTTACATGAGGCTGAGCCCAAATACAACAGTACAAGGAATAATAACAACAATACAAGCAATTAAAAAACACATAGACAATACGATACACAACATTATCAATAAAACAACACATAATTAAAAACAGTGGGAGAAATGTAAAGTGCTTTGGAGGACAAAGTGCTATGGGATCATTATTCCGGGAAGGCACACTGGAACAGCCACGCCTTCAAGTTCCTCCTGAAGACTGCCAAAGTTGGAGCCTGTCTGATGTCTTTAGGGAGTGAGTTCCAGAGTCGAGGGGCCACCACCGAAAAGGCCCTCTCTTTCGTCCCCACCAATCACGCCTGCGATGCTGGTGGGATCGAGAGTAGGGCCTCTCCGGATGATCGAAAGGATCGTGTGGGTTCGTATACAGAGATGCGATCTCACAGGTAGGCAGGTCCCAAACCGTTCAGGGCTTTGTAGGTAAGAACCTGCACCTTGAATTGGGTCTGATAGATGAATGGCAGCCAGTGGAGCTCCTTGAACAGGAGGGATGACCTCTCCCTGTAAGGAACCCCAGTTAACAACCTGGCTGCAGCCCGTTGGATCATCTGAAATTTCCGGGTCATTTTCAAGGGCAGCCCCACATAGAGTACATTGCAGTAATCCAGTCTAGAGATGACTAAGGCGTGGACCACCTTGGCCAGATCTGCCTTCCCGAGGTACGGTCGCAGTTGATGCACAAGTCTTAATTGTGCAAAGACCCTCCCGGCCACCACCAACGCCTGAGCCTCCAACGTAAGTGAAGAATCCAGGAGGACCCCCAAACTGCGGACCTGTGACTTCAGGAGGAGTGCAACCCTGTCCAGCACAGGTTGCCACCCTATACCTCGGTCTGGTTTACAATCGACCAGGAGGAACTCTGTCTTGTCGGGATTAATCTTCAGCTTGTTCGTCCTCATCCAGACAAAAAATCACCAATAATGAAATAATCATGAAATTTTGAAAGTTATGTTAGAGTTCTGAAATTTTCACCACCAGAACTTTAGCAACACTGTAGAAGCAAAGGACCAGCGTCCCCTAGTTTTCACCACCAGAACTTTAGTTTTGTAAGTATTTTAGAACCATTTAGAACCATGAATTGCACATGCCTAGTAATTAAACCTCTGTGGCTCTCTTCTCCTCTGGTGAATATGTCCTTTAATCTGGAACTTTGGTGTTCACGTAAATGCTCGCCAGGCAGGACCCTCCTTTAACCGTAGTCCTAGTCTAAATTCAACCTCAATATAATCCACTTCAAAGCAGATAATGTGTAATCTGTATTATATGGCAGTGTAGATGGGCCTGAAATGTTGTCTCCACATTGGTCTGAGAAAGTCCCCATCCTAAAATCTGACCTTCAGTAAGCAGTCCAAAACTCATAATATTAATGCTCTGACTCAGCTTAAAGCAGTAGCTTCCTGTTAGTTTGACCTCAAGAGCCTTAACACTGAACATGTAATGCACCATGATCTTATCTGTTTCAAAGAAATCAGATTCAGAATTGCACAAACAGCAGAGGGGAAGCCAACTCCGAAACCACAAAGTGCCATTAGAAACAAGGACATATCTACTCGTGCACATCTCGAGGTGTTTATTTCTAAATTGCAATACCATTTAGAAAAATTAATCACATCAGTATTGGTCTTATGTGTGCTCCCACTGGATTTAATAATTCTCTTCCAATGAAGTGTGCCAAGAACTGGTGGTTTTTAAGACTGAGAGTCACTTACAACAACCTCCTTGGGTTGTTGTAAGTTTTTCAAGCTGTATGGCCATGTTCCAGAAGCATTCTCTCCTGACATTTCGCCTGCATCTATGGCAGGCATCCTCAGAGGTTGTGAGGTATGTTGGAAAGTAGGAAAATTGGGTTTATATATATGTGGAATGGCCAGGGTGGGAGAAAGAACTCTTGTCTGTTGGAGGTAAGACTGATTAGCATTTAATGGCCTAGCAGTTTCAAGGTCTGGCTTCTTACTGCCTGGGTGAATCCTTTGTTGAGAGGTGATTAGCTGTCCCTGATTGTTTCATATCTGGAGTTCCTCTATTTTTGAGTGTTGATCTTTATTTACTGTTATGATTTTAGAGATTTTTTTAAAAAAAAACCCTCTAAATTTTGTTCATTTTCATGGTTTTTTCCTTTCTGTAGAAATTGTCCACATGCTGGTGGATTTCAACGACTTCTCTGTGTAGGTGTAAAAGTGGTCCAGCATTTCTGCATTCTCAAATAATATGCTTTGTTGAGAGCTAATCACTTCTCAACAAAGGATTCCCCCAGACAGTGTGAAGCCAGACCTTGACACTGCTAGGCCATTAAATACTAATCAAGGTGGCCAATTGAAACATTCTCACCTACCTCCAACAGACAAGAGTTCTTTCTCCCATCCTAGACATTATTCCACAGATATATAAACCCTATTTTCCTAGTTTCTCACAACCTCTGCCTGCCATAGATGCAGGCAAAACGTCAGGAGAGAATGCTTCTGGAACAACACCATACAGCCTGGAAAACTTACAACAACCCAGTGATTCCAGCCATGAAAGCCTTCGACAATACAACTTTCTCCCTCTTTGGGAGCATGTATTCTGTGGAATTAATGCAGTTCGACACCACTTTAACTGCCAGGGGTCAATTCTTATTTTCTGCTTTGCAGTGGAGTATATGAGTTTACACTGCTATATAATCCAGTTCAAAGCAGATAATCTGGGATCAGAAACTGGATTATATGGCAGTGTAGATCCAGCCTGAGAGTCTCCCAGAAATGTTACAGGAAACAAACTTGCAGAGCTGCGGAAAGGGTTGGATCCAGTCCATTTAAGAAAAGCATTCTTTGGACCTCATCACACTAAAGAATGAATCCACTTTAAATCCGGTTTCTGCCTCCTGCAGAATTCTGGTGTTTGTAGTTTAGGGAGGAAAGAAAGCTTTTCTTAAATGAACTGGATCCAACCCTTCAACAGCCTCACTAAACTACAAACCCCTGAATTCTGCAGGCGGCAGAAACCAGATTTAAAGTGGATTCATTCTCTAGTGTGATGAAGTACTTTGTGAAGTCTGATGTGTGAGCAAATGAAGTGGCAACCAGCCTTGCTTTCCTTTATGCGTGTGTTTTACATGCAAACTTCCTTGTAAGACAAGTTAAGCTACATCTGTATTTATGTTTGATGTTATGCTATAATATAACTAGTTCTAAGAGGAATTTCCATGAAGCTGCATTTCCTGGAGAAATCTTTGTCACTGCAACCGCTAAAAAAATTGAAATCGAATCATGAATGTGCAGTTTCTCATTTTCACTTGTTAAAAGTATATTACCAGTTTATTTAATTTTAGTTATAAGTAGTTCTGGTGTGGATTGGGATGGAATATGGTGGGAATTGATATGATTTTTTTTTCTGTGTCAAGAGCAACTTGAGAAACTGCAAGTTGCTTCTGGTATGAGAAAATTGGCCAACTGCAAGGACGTTGCCCAGGGGACGTCCAGATGTTTTGATGTTTTACCATCCTTGTGGGAGGCTTCTCTCATGTCCCCACATGGGGAGCTGGAGCTAACAGAGGGAGCTCATCTGTGCTCTCCCCAGATTCAAACCGGTGACCTTCAGTCCAGCCGGCACAAGGGTTTAACCCAGTGTTTCTCAACCTGGGGGTCGGGACCCTTGTGGGGGTCGTGAGCAGGTGTCTGAGGGGTCGCCAAAGAACATTGAAAAACCTGGGGGTCGGGACCCTTGTGGGGGTCATGAGGAGGTGTCTGAGGGTCACCAAAGACCATTAAAAACACAGTATTTTCTGTTGGTCATAGGGGTTCTGTGTGGGAAGTTTGGCCCACTTCCATTTCTGGTGGAGTTCAGAATGCTCTTTGATTGTAGGTGAACTATAAATCCTAGCAACTACAACTCCCAAATGTCAAGGTCTATTTCCCCCAAACTCCACCAGTGTTCACATGGAGTATTCATGCCAAGTTTGGTCCAGATCCATCATTGTTTGAGGCCACAGTGCTCTCTAGGTGTGGGTGAACTACAACTCCAAAACCCAAGGTCAATGGCCACCAAACCCTTCTAGTGTTTTCTCTTGGTCATAGGAGTCCTGTGTGCCATGTTTGGTTCTATTCCATCACTGGGGAAGTTCAGAATGCCCTTTGATTGTAGATTAACTATAAACCCCAGCAACTACAACTTCCAAATGACAAAATCATTTTTTTTTTGTGATGGCCACTTGTTGGCCTGATAGGCGTATTGTGTCCAAATTTGGTGTCAGTTTGTTCAGTGGTTTTTGAGTTATATTTATCCCACAAACGAACATTACGGTACATTTTTATTTATAGAGAATGCCTATTGATGAGTCCATTGTATTGTGTTAGTTTTGTGACTGTTTTAAAATTTGATATGTTACCTATTTTGTTTTATGTTATCTACTATGTTTTTATGCCACTCCGTCCGAGTCCCTTGTTGAGAAATGGGGAGGGGTATAATTACAGTTTGTTATTATTAGATACACAACAAGATGAGTCCACAGCAAACAAGATCACTATGCTGGCTTTTTGTTCGATCCCACGTCGGACATTTCCCAAGTGTCTAGGGCTGTGTGATGTATCAGCGAATAATGCATGGCAGCTTTCTCTTCCAAAGAATGCTGGTGCCTCATCAAACTACAAATCCCAGGATTATATAACATTGAGCCATGGGATTCATGTCAAGCTGTATTTGTTTCTACAATATAAAGAATCCTAGAGAGGATAAATTAATCAAATCAATAAACAATCAGATCCATGTATTGTCGAAGGCATTAATGGCTGGAATCACTGGGTTGCTGTGACTTTTTTTGGGCTGTATGGCCATGTTCCAGAAGCATTCTCTCCTGACATTTTGCCTGCATCTATGACAGGCATCATCAGAGGTTGTAAGGTCTGTTGGAAACTACCTCCACATTGCTAAATCTGTAAATGTATTGTCGAAGGCGTTCATGGCCGGAATCACTGGGTTGCTGTGAGTTTTTTGGGTTGTATGGCCATGTGCCAGAAGCATTCTCTCCTGACATTTTGCCTGCATCTATGACAGGCATCATCAGAGGTTGTAAGGTCTGTTGGAAACTACCTCCACATTGCTAAATCTGTAAATGTATTGTCGAAGGCGTTCATGGCCGGAATCACTGGGTTGCTGTGAGTTTTTTGGGTTGTATGGCCATGTGCCAGAAGCATTCTCTCCTGACATTTTGCCTGCATCCATGACAGGCATCATCAGAGGTTGTAAGGTCTGTTGGAAACTACCTCCACATTGCTAAATCTGTAAATGTATTGTCGAAGGCGTTCATGGCCGGAATCACTGGGTTGCTGTGTGTTTTTTGGGTTGTATGGCCATGTGCCAGAAGCATTCTCTCCTGACATTTTGCCTGCATCTATGACAGGCATCATCAGAGGTTGTAAGGTCTGTTGGAAACTACCTCCACATTGCTAAATCTGTAAATGTATTGTCGAAGGCGTTCATGGCCGGAATCACTGGGTTGCTGTGAGTTTTTTGGGTTGTATGGCCATGTGCCAGAAGCATTTTCTCCTGACATTTTGCCTGCATCTATGACAGGCATCATCAGAGGTTGTGAGGTCTGTTGGAAACTACCTCCACATTGCTAAATCTGTAAATGTATTGTCGAAGGCTTTCATGGCCGGAATCACTGGGTTGTTGTAGGTTTTTCCGGGCTATATGGCCATGTTCTGGAGGCAATTTTTCTTCTGACGTTTCGCCTGCATCTATGGCAAGCATCCTCAGAGGTAGTGAGGTCTGTGAGAGGGCCAAATGTGGAGGGCCAACCATATAACCATTATGAGGGATGAGAACCTCATGGGCTGGAGTCAACATTTGTCTGCTTGAGGCAAATGTGAATGTTGCAATTGGCCACCTTGATTAGCATTTAATGGCCTCATAGCATCAAAGCCTGACTGCTTCCTGCCTGGGGGAATCCTTTGTTGGGATCTGTTAGCTGCCCCCAATTGTTTTTGAGATCCAATTTAAAACGAATTGGATAAACAAGTTATTTTCCTTGTGTCCTCAGCTCAGAACTATGGGTGGGATCCAGTCACTATTAGAGCAGACCCACTTAAATTACAAAGATCCCGTTGTTGTCAACATGCCTATTCTTAGTCAGATGGGCCAGCAACTAACCCATAGCTCTGACCTGTGACTACTATAAAACTGTCTGAGATTATGATCTCCACAAGAGTTCATTGTTGGGTTGGAAACACTTGGAGCTCTAAACTTCTTTCAAAGTTTAAATATAGAAGATATATAGCAGGAAGGAGTTTGCCAATGTATGCCGAGCTCTTCTGCACACAGAACTTTCGGCATTTCAAGTGCAGCTGCTGTTTTGGCCTCTGATGGCCGTCATCCAACAAAAGCACGCGACTTCATCAGAAGCTTTCCAAAGTTTGGCCCTGAGATTCCCCAGAAATACATGTTACATAAACATCTTACTGTGGGTTCATCTCTTACAGATCAGGAGAGAATGAAGGAATGTGGGCCTTACAGGTTGGATATCCCTTCTCTGAAATGCTTAGTTGTGTCAAATAGCATTAATTCTATGGTTTAGATCAGCCATAGACAAACCTTGGCCCTCTAGGTGTTTTGGACTTCAACTCCCACCATTCCTAACAGCCTACCGGAGTTGAAGTCCAAAACACCTGGAAGGCCGAAGTTTGCCCATGCTTGGTGTAGACCCACGCAGAGTACAATATTCCAGCCTCTGGGTGCATCTCCACTGTAGAATTAATGCAGTTTGACACCACTTTCTGCTATGGCTCAATGCTATTAACTCCTGGGAGTTGTAGTTCCGTAAAGCATCACCACTACTGGAAGGGTTCGGTGAGCATTGACCTGAAGTTTTGGAGTTGTAGTTCACATGGGCTCAAACAATGATGGATCTGGACCAATCTTGGCACGGATACTCAATATGCCCCAATGTGAACAGTGGTGGAATTTGGGGAGAATAGACCTTGACATTTGGGATTTGTAGTTGCTGGGATTTATAGTTCACCTACAAAAAGCCTTTTGAACCCCACCAATGATAGAATTGGGAAAAACTTCCCACACAGAAACAACATGACCAACAGAAAATACTGTTTTCTGATGGTCTTTGGCGACCCCTCTGACACACCCATTGCAACCCCTCCAGGGGTCCTGACCCCCAGGTTGAGAAACGCTGAGTTAAAGTGATATCAAAGTGCATTAATTCTACAGAGCAAATGCATGCTTAGTGAATATCTTATTCTTAAATGACTGAAATCCAGGACATCGCTTGATGCAGTAAATCTGTTAGTCTTAAGGATGCTAAACATCTTCTGTTATTCCTCTCCCGTGGCTTTTTAAGAGGAAGCAAACTAAGAGCTTAATTTTTTTTCATTGAAACATATTATGAGTTCCATTTGTTTCCAAAAAAGGGATTAATTGCAAATAAATATTTTCCCTCCTCCAGTTTTGTGCAATGTTTAATTTGGTGGTTCTTGACTCAAATGACTCACGTCGGACTGCAAGTTCAAGCACAAAGCTCTCTGAAAGTAGGGCTTTTGGAAATGCCAGTTTCGTTTTCATAATCCTAATGCAGACATCAATTCATAGGGTTGTTTGGGATTCTCTTTGCCCTGGTTTTTTTTTAAATAAATACATGTTAACGAATAACAAGTATTTATAAAAAAAATGGATGGCAGATATACGAGCTTGTCCTGTGACGTAATTTTAGCACTACGCTTCCACTTTGACTGAGTATAGAATCACGGGATTTGATGTTTTGGGAGTAGTACTTAGAGCTGGAGCTCATGATGCTGCAGCAGGTTAGACCGCTGTGCTGCTGAACTTGCTGACCAAAAGGTCGGCAGTTTGAATACAGGGAGTGGAGTGAGCTCCCGCTGTTAGCCCCAGCTTCTGCCAACCTAGCAGTTTGAAAACATGCAAGTGTAAGTAAATCAATAGGTACCGTTCTGGCGGGAAGGTAACGATGCTGGCCACATGACCTTGGAGGTGTCTATGGACGATGCCGGCTCTTCAGCTTAGAAATTGAGATGAGCACCACCCCCTAGAATTGGACATGATTAGACTTAATGTCAAGGGGAAACCTTTACCTTTCATTTACTTAGAGGCGAGCCATTGTCATATAATCATTGCCATATAATCTAAAATCATAGTTTTCAGCTATGACTTTAGGAGACTCAGCCACAGAAATTCATTGGCTAACCTTGAGTACAACACACTCTTTCAGCCTCAGAGGAAAGCATGCCAGACTGCACAAGTTATAGAACTATGATTCCATTTTGGATGCCATGGGTACATCCTATGAAATACTGGGATTTGTCATTTGGTGAGGCACTAGAGCTCTCTAGCAGGAAATTACAAGTTGTTTGTGCCTTCAAGTCATATTCAGCTTACTGTAACCTGAGTGAAAACTATCATGGGATTTTCCCAGTTTTATTGAAACTGTGACTGCCATTGTCTCACTGGAAAGGTGAAGGACTAGCTTGCCTTAGCCCTGGGGGTTGGGACCCCTGAGAGGGTCATGAGGGGGTGTCAAAGTGGTCGCCAAAGACCATCAGAAAAACACAGTATTTTTGTTGGTCATGTGGATTCTGTGTGGGAAGTTTGACCCAATTCTTTTGTTGGTTGAGTTCAGAATGTTCTTTGATTATAGGAAAACTATAAATCCCAGCAACTACAACTCCCAAATGTCAAGGTCTATTTCCCCTACACTCCACCACTGTTCACATTTGGACATATTGAGTATTCGTGCCAAGTTTGGTCCATATCCATCATTACATGAATCCACAGTGCTCCTCTGGATATAGGTGAACTACAACTTCCAATCTCAAGGTCAATGCCCACCAAACCCTTCCAGTGTTTTCTGTTGGTCATGGGAGCTCTGTGTGCCAAGTTCGGCTCAAATCCATTGCTGGTGGAGTTCAGAATGCTCTTTGATTATAAGTGAACAATAAATCCCAGCAACTACAACTCCCAAATTACAAAATCAGTCCTCCCCCAACTCCACTAGCATCCACATTTGGGTGTATTGGGTATTTGTGCTCAATTTGGTTCAGTGAATGAAAATACATCCTGCATATTGGATATTTATGACTTATAACAATATTAAAATGGCAGATATCAAGTAGCAACAAAAACAATATTATGGTTGGGGGTCACCATAACATGAGGAACTGTATTAATGGGTCACGGCATTAGGAAGGTTGAGAACCACTGTCGCCCATGGAATGGACTTTCATAGATAAGTGGGCGTTTGAGCTCTGTCCTCCATAACTGCAGTTGAACATTCAAACTATTGCACCGAGCTGGAGTTGGACCATTCAATAGCATCAACCAATGTAACTTTGGGTTGTTGTGTGTTTTCCAGGCTGTATGGCCATGCTCCAGAAGCATTCTCTCCTGACGTTTTGCCTGCATCTATGGCAGGCATCCTTAGAGTTTGTGAGGTCTGTTGGGAACAATCTCTGAGGATGCCTGCCATAGATGTGGGAGAAACATCTGGAGAGAATGCTTCTGGAGCATGGCCATACAACCCGGAAAACACACAACAACCCAGTGGTTCCAGCCATGAAAGCCTTCAACAACACAATGTAACATTTTCAGCCATAGCAAGTAACATGCATCGCAAGCATCACAATTGGGCAATATCACTATCATCTATATAAATAAAAATGTAAGGTTCGTTTGTGGGATTAACATAACTAAAAAACCACTGGATGAAAGGACACCAGATTTGGAGACGAGACACCTATCAGGCCAACGAGTGACCATCACTAATAAAAACACTGAAAAACACAGCAGAAGACACGTTAAAAGCAAAAAAATAAAAAATACATTACAACGCATGCACAAAACCACACATATACACATAGACACATACATACATGCACAAAACACATATACACAGACCGAGCCACAGCAATGCGTGGCAGGGGATGGCTAGTAGAATAATAAAATCATAGAGTTGGAAGAGACCTCATGGGCCATCCGGTCCAACCTCCTGCCAAGAAGCAGGAAAATTGCATTCAAAGCATCCCCGGCAGATGGCCATCCAGCTTCCGTTTTAAAACTTCCAAAGAAGGAGCCTCTACCACACTCTGGGGCAGAGAGTTCCACTGCTGAACAGCTCTCACAGTCAGGAAGTTCTTCCTCATATTCAGATGGAGTCTCCTTTCTTGTAGTTTGAAGCCATTGTTCCATTGCGTCCTAGTCTCCAGGACAGCAGAAAACAAGTTCTCTCCCTCCTCCCTATGACTTCCTCTCACATATTTTTACATGGCTATCATGTCTCCTCTCAGCCTTCTCTTCTTCAGGCGAAACATGCCCAGCTCTTTAAGCCGCTCCTCATAGGGCTTGTTCTCCAGACCCTTGATCTTTTTAATCACCCTCTTCTGGCTGTCACTGCAAAATACATCTCTTAGCATCTAGATATCCAGAGCCCCCGGTGGCGCAGTGGGTTAAACCCCTATGCCGGCAGGACTGAAGACCGACAAGTCGCAGGTTCGAATCCGGGGAGAGGTGGATGAGCTCCCTCTATCAGCTCCAGTTCTTCATGCGGAGACCTGAGAGAAGCCTCCCACAAGGATGATAAAAACATCAAATCATCCAGACGTCCCCTGGGCAACGTCCTTGCAGACGGCCAATTCTCTCACACCAGAGGCGACTTGCAGTTTCTCAAGTTGCTCCTGACACGACAAAAAATATATATATCTAGATATCCAGACTTGAATATCTCAAGAAGATCACCTCGGTTTACAAAGAGTCAAGAGGAAGAGCACAACGCGTGAGTAAACGTTGTTGAGCAGTTGCCTGCCTTCCTAATCTGAATGGTCAGTTACTACCTAATTTGGCAGCATGCTCTCATTCATTCACTGATAACCCAGAGGTGAAGGCAAGACTAGACTTGAAAGTAAGCCCAAAGCATGCTGTTTGGCAGAAACTAGGGGAGAAATCACCTTAGGGGTATTTCTCCGTATAGTGTCACTTGGTGCTAGAAATTCCGATTGACATAAAGGAGTGATGGCACAAGTCTCCGTAGACTGGACAGAAGATACATAGTCCGAGTTTACATTATTTCCAGCTGTGGAGGCTTTTCAGAGGCTACAGACAAAAATATAAACAGACAAAAACTTACGTGCCAAGTTTGCAAGCTGCCACTTGGATGTTGCTTCTCCTCAAAGCGGATGATCCTGATGAGGAAGCGCAAGAGAGAGATGGGTGTGCATAGAAGCACACTGTCAAAGTGTTATTGTCTTGCCCTGGAAGGGTCTTTTCTATTCACCACTATTCACACCCTCTTTTTGCAGAGAGAGGGACATGTCTCCTTGTCTGATAAAGGAGAACATCAATGAACAATGCAAGCCGCCCCTGAGGTTGGAGGGAGAATGGAAAAGAAAGAAAGTGCCAAAAAAGGACCGAAGCAGCATGCTGCTGGCGCTTCTGTCCATGCTCTCTCTCAGCTGAGCTGCCCAGAGCTGTTTAAAAAGAAAACCTGCATCCAGGTCCCTCCCTCCTGTCTTTGGACAAGGCGGGACCAAGGCTGCTCAAATTAGGAAAGAAAAGAAAGAATGCAGAGAGCGTTGCACCACTTTCCCCGTGACAAGCCTTCCACATTTCTGCATTGAGTTGCAACTTGTCTGCACTCAAAACAGTGTGCCTAGGGGTCCATCGCTCTAACATACCTGTTCGCTCTTGCTGAGAGCCAATGCAGCATCGTGCTTTGAGAGCTGGTCTATGACTCTGGTGACCAGGATTCGAATACTTGCTCATCTATAGAATTTATTTATTTATTTCAGATATATGGATCCCGTCCTATCTCGACCTCCACAGAGGGACTCAGGGCGGCTAACAGAATGGCACCCCATGGTGCCCACAACCAAAAACATAAATATGCAGTTTAAATACAATCTTATATATATATATAAATGCTCTGTGCATAATGAGTACTTTAAAAACAAAAGGGTCTGGAAAACAAGCCCTATGAGGAGCGGCTTAAGGAGCTGGGCATGTTTAGCCTGAAGAAGAGAAGGCTGAGAGGAGATATGATAGCTGTGTATAAATATGGGAGAGGAAGCCACAGGGAGGAGGGCTTGGAGACTAGGACGCGGAACAATGGCTTCAAACTACAAGAGAGGAGATTCCATCTGAACACGAGAAAGAACTTCCTGACTGTGAGAGCTGTTCAGCAGTGGAACTCTCTGACTGGGCCACCGTAACACATGGCAGGTGATGGTTAGGCTATATGAATAAAATGTAATGTTCATTTGTGGAATTAACATAACTCAAAAACCGCTGGATGAATAGACACCAAATTTGGACACAAGACACTTACTAATTCAAGGAGTAACCATCACTCAAAAATTGATTTTGTCATTTGGGAGTTGTAGTTGCTGGGATTTATAGTTCACCTACAATCAAAGAGCATTCTGAATCCCACCAACAATGAAATTGAACCAAATTTGGCACACAGGACTCCCATGAACAACAGAAAACACTAGAAGGGTTTGGTGGGCATTGATCTTGAGTTTGGGAGTTGTAGTTCATCTACATCCTGACAGCACTGTGGACTCAAACAATGATGGATCTGGACCAAACTTGACATGAGTATTCCATATGCCCAAATATGAATACAGATGGAGTTTGGGGCAAATACACTTTGACATTTGGGAGTTGTAGTTACTGGGATTTATAGTTCAATCAAAGAGCATTCTGAATCCCACCAATGACAGCATTGGGGCAAAGTTCCCACAAAGAACCACCATGACCAATAGAAAATATTTAAGGCCATCTTGTCCAACTCCCTTCACCAGGGCAAAAAAACATAATCAAAGCCCTCTTGACAAAGAGCCATCCAGCCATAGATATAGGCAGATATATATGATTCACACACACAGATATAGTATCATAGATTTGAAAGGGACCCCTAAAGAAGGACAATAATATGTTGCATGTTCCAGAGAAGGCAAACCAGACACTCTCCACATCAACACTGACAAAGAAACAACAAGAAATACTGTTTACCCACAAGCAGAAAGACATTATGTAGATTAGAAACCAACACTTTCTCATTACTTTAATTTCTAGATCACCAGACTGGGTCGCAGCAACGCATGGCAGGGAACCGCTAGTACAATATAACAATATAAAACAGTATAAAAACAGTATAAAACATTCAGCAGTCAACAGTCTCCAGTTTAAGTCATCCCTAGGGGCAGTCAGTCAGTTCCGTACAAGCCGTCGTGCCAGCAGGTCAGCCTAATCTGCAAAGGCCTGATCCCATAGCCAGGACTTCACTTGTTTCTGAAAGGTCAGAAGGGATGAAGCAGATCTGATTTTGCTTGGGAGAGAGTTCCACAGTCAAGGGGCCACCACAGAAAAGGCCCTGTCCCTTGTCCCCACCAACTGCAATTGCGATAATGGGAGGACAACGAGCAGGGACTCCCCAGTTGATCTTAGGGCCCTAGGTGGATTGTAGTGGGAGATACGTTCGGACAAGTAAACTTGGTGATCTTGGGCAAGCCACACACTCTCAGCCTCAGAAGAAAGTGACAGTAAACCATAGCAGAGCACCTGATGAACCAACCTAGACACCGCATATTATTTGAGAACACAGAAATGCTGGACCATGCCAAAAACTACCATTTCAGACTACACAGAGAAATCACTGACATCCACAAGCATGTGGACAATTTCAGCAGAAAGGAGGAAACCATGAAAAGGAACAAAATACAGCTACCAGTATTTAAAAAACTCTAATGTCATAAGAGTAAATAAAAAACACTCAAAAACAGGGGAAGATGAACTTTATTTTTCTACCCCACCTCCATCTCCCCGAAGGGACTTGGCGCAGCTTACATGGGGCCAAGCCCAAGGCAACATACAATTAAAAACCAGAACAATAATATATTAAAATAGCATAAAACAGCATAAACAATAATAAACAAGCTTCAAAAGCAACAACAGACTCATTTTTGGAAGTGGGGAAGGGGCCACTATGCGAAACTGGTTAAAGGATAGGGTGGTCAATAGGGTGAATAGAAAAACGTATAGTAGCACAGGAATAGCATGGAAACAGAGCAATTAAACAGAATCAATTCAGCTTATATTAAAAATGTAGAAATGAAATATAGGAATTTGAAATCAGGTCATGATTCAGGACATCTGTCACAGGAGTCATCAGTCACATGCATAACAAAACATCCACGTCTTTAATTCCTAGGAACTCTAGACAATTAGGGACAATTAGTCACCTCTCAACAAAGCATTCCCCCAGGAAGTAAGAAGCCACGCCTTGAAACTGACAGGCCATTTAAATGCTAATGAAGGTGGCCAATTGCAACATTCACACTTGCCTCAAGCAGACAAGAGTTTTTTCTCCCACCTTGGACATTATTCCACAGATATATAAACCCCATTTTCTGAGTTCCCAACAGACCTCACAACCTCTGAGGATGCCTGCCATAGATGCAGGTGAAACGTCAGGAGAGAATGCTTCTGGAACATGGCCATACAGCCCGGAAAACTCACAACAACCCAATGACAGCAAACCCCTTCTGATCACATCTTGCCATGAGTCAGGGAAGCAGGGTGGCCGATGATATTGGGCCCAATGATGATGCTGAGTTCCAGCTTTGTGAGGGCTTGCTTACACTTCCAACTGTAAAGAAGCTTTCGGTCTGCAATTTTGTGCTACAGCTTGGACCAAGCCCTTGTTTTCATATGTCAAACACAAAAGGGTGTGTATGTATAATCAGTTCACACATGGTTTCCATCATCCCAGATAAGATTGGCTCTGTGTTTGTCTCTATGCGCCCACTTAATCGTCCTTCCTCTTTTGCATCTGCGGTGCTTTGTGGTGTTACTAACAGACGGATGTGAGATAATACATTCCTCCTTAGATTTCCCTGATTACAGTGTGCCATGGACCCCCTTTCTGCTTTCGTCTGAAGTGTCCTCACAGAAGGCAAACTTTTAACATAAGAATTTGAACCTTTCTGGATCCCAAGGTTGTAAAAAGCAGCAAGAAGTTCATTATTTATTTACAGTATTTATATTCCGCCCTTCTCAACCCACTGGGGACTCAGGACGGATTACAATGTACATATGCATGGTAAACATTCAATGCCATAGGCACACAACATATATAGACAGACACTCAGAGGCTATTTAACATTCCAGCTTTTTCATGAGGGTATTCTGGCCACCAGGGGAACTGTCACTTCATCGTCCATTTGTGACAGTGATGAAGTACTTCCTCATTCTTTGCATGCTTGCTGAAGATTTTTATGGCATTGCAAATTAGCCTCCCCGCATAAGTGGTACCTAAATTTCCTACCTGACACATGCAACTGTCTTTTGGGTTGCAAAGTTTCTTCCTACGAACCCTCCAGGAAGTTAAGATCATCTGAGGAGGCCCTGCTCTTGATCCCGTCTGCTTCGCAAGCTCGCTTGGCGGGGACGAGGGACAGGGCCTTCTCTGTGGTGGCCCCTCGGCTGTGGAACTCCCTCCCCAGGGATATTAGATCAGCCCCCTCCCTCCTGACGTTTCAGAAGAGAGTAAAAACATGGCTCTTTGAGCAAGCATTCGGAACCCCGGAATAGATAGTCAAGCTTGAGATGGAGAATGACCCAGGAACGGCCAAGACGATGAAACGGATGAGGATTGGAATGAGAGGATATAGCTCTTTTTAAATTGTTATTGCACTGTCTTTTTTGTCTAAATGCACTTAATTGTTTTTGCTGTTGTATTGTATTGATGGCATCGAATTGTGCCGATATGTAGACTGCCCTGAGTCGCCTGTGGGCTGATATGGGCGGGATATAAGTGATGTAAATAAATAAATAAATAAATAAATAAATAAATAAAAGGTTGACAGTAAGCTACACAAACTGGTTGGAAGCTTACTCCGACCCGGGCTGGCTTCGAACTCATGACCTTTTGGTCAGTAGTGATCTTAATGCAGCTAACTCCTAGCCAGCTGCACCACAGTTTGACTAAATTATGTATTTATTTACTATATTTATACACAGAGCGGCTTACAGTAGGCTACAATTCGATGCCGCACAAGCATAGAAATGAAGTAAAGATATATATTAAAACCAAAAGGTTAAAAACATCCAAATCCAATATAAAACCAATTATTAAAACCACGTAATCCAAAATCAAAGTCCAAGGTTGTTCCAGTTGTCACTGCACTCTTCCGTAGTCACTTATTACACTGAAAAATCATCATCCAAAAGCTTGGTCCCACATCCACGTTTTTAGTTTCTTTCTGAAGGTCAGGAGGGAGGCAGCTGGTCTGATTTCACTGTGGAAGGAGTTCCATAGCCGGGGGCCACCATGAGAAGGCCCTGTCTCTCATTCCCACCAGTCACACCCGTGAAGGAGGCGGAACTGAGAGCAGGGTCTCCCCAGAAGATCTGAATCTCCTAGATGGTTAATTTAGACAGGTAAACTGGGTCGGAACTGTTTAGGGATGTATAGGCTAAAGCCAGCACTTTGAATTGTGCTTGGTAACAGATTGGCAACCAGTGGAGCTGACGTAACAGCGGGATTGTATGCTCCCTGTATGCCACTCCAGTGAGGAATCTGGCTGCTGATCATTAGACCACTTGAAGCTTCTGAACAGTCTTCAAAGGCAGTCCCATGTAGAGCGTGTTGCAGTAGTCTATTCCGGATGTAACCAGAGCATGGGCTACCGTGGCCAGGTCTGACTTCCCAAAGTATGTGTGCAACAGGTGCACAAGTTTTAGTTGTGTAAAAGCCTCCAGCCCACCACCGAGACCTGGGATTCCAGGCTCAGCGATGAATCCAGGAGAACTCCCAAGCTGTAAACCTGTGTCTTCAGGGGGAGTGTAACCCCATCCAACACAGGTTGTAACCTATACCCAGTTTGGCCTTTTGAATGACCAGGAGTACCTTTGGCTTGACTGGATTCAGTTTCAATTTGTTCACCCTCATCCAGATTGTTACAGCTGCCAAGCACTGGTTCAGGACCTGGACAGCCTCCTTAGTAGCAAGTGGAAAGGAGTAGTAGAGTTGTAGATCATTTTCAGGCAGATGACATTGAACTCCAAAACTCCAGATGATCTCTCCCAGCGGCTTCATGTAGATGTTAAACAACATGGGGGACAATACTGAACCCTGCAGGACCCCACAGGACAAAGGCTGCGGGCTGGAAGGTGTCCCCCAACAACACCTTCTGAGAGCGACCCTCCAGGAAGGACTGGAGACACTGTAAACAGTACCTCCAAGACCAATTCCTGTGAGGCATCCCAGAAGGATACCATGGTCGATGGTAGTGAAGGCTGCAGAGAGGTCCAAGAGAACCAACAAGGACACACTCCCCCGTTCAGTTCTCTGTGTAGATCATCTACTAAGGCAGTGGTTCTCAACCTTCCTCATGCTGCGACCCCTTAATCCATTTCCCCATGTTGTGGTGACCCCCAGCCCTAACATTATTTTCGTTGCTACTTCATAACTGTCATTTTGCTACTGTTATGAATCGTAATGTAAATATCTGATATGCAGGATGTGTCTTCATTCACTGGACCAAATTTGGCACAAATACCCTATACACCCAAATTTTAATACTGGTAGGGGTCCGAGGGGGGGATTGATTTTGTCATTTGGGAGTTGTAGCTGCTGGGATTTATAGTTCACCTTCAATCAAAGAGCATTCTGAACTCCACCGAGGATGGAATTGAACCAATCTTGACACACAGGATTCCCACGACCAATGGAAAATACTGGAAAGGTTTCATGGGCATTGACCTTGAGTTTTGGAGATGTAGTTCACCTACATCCAGAGAGCACTGTGGACTCAAGCAATAATGGATCTGGACCAAACTTGGTACAGATACTCAATTTGCCCAAATGTGAACACTGGTGGAGTTTGGGAACAATAGACCTTGACATTTAGGAGTTGTAGTTGCTGGGATTTATAGTTCACCTACAATCAAAGAGCATTCTGAACCCCACCAATTGGACCAAACTTCCCACACAGAACCCCCATGACCAACAGAAAATACTGTGTTTTCTGATGGTCTTTGGAGACCCCTCTGACACCCCCTCATGACCCCCCAAGGGGTCCCAAACCCCATGTTGAGTAACGCTGTACTAAGGAGACCAAGGCTGTTTTAGTTCCATTTCCCAGCCTAAAGCCAAACTGCACCGTAAATAATATCCTACAGGCATCAGATCCCATTTAATTTTGGAAGCAAAGCAGGTCCAGCTCTGGATAGTACTTGGGTGGGAGACTGCCAGCAAATCCCAAGTACTACAAGCTCTATTTCAAAGGAAGGAACTGGCAAAAACACCTCTGAGCATTATTTGCTTAATAAACCCCTATGCAATTCCTTATTTGGTATTTTTGGTTGTGCTGTTGTGTCCTTTATGGTTTATGCTTTTAAATAGTTAAGATTTTTGTTAGTTTGATCACTTTTTAGCCTTTGTGAAAAGCGTGTGATTCTGTGCGTACAACCTGCTCTTACCAGGATGTTATCGGGTGTTCCGGATAAATGCTTGCGCTATCAGATGCAAGTGAGTATATTTACTTCTTCCATGCTATCATTGCTTTGTATGATTTTATCTTTGATTCGTGCCGTCAGCCTGAAATTGTTTACTTATTCTTGTGAGCTGCTTTGAACAATTTTTTGGTTACTTTCAAAGATGGCATAGAAATATTGTACATTTGAAAAAGACAATCAAAATATGTTTAGGATAATTGGTGAAACTAAATACAAATAAGTAGACATAATTGCATTTTGACAGTATGAATCATATATATGTGTGTGTGTGTATATCTATATAAATAAAAATGTAATGTTCGTTTGTGGGATTAGCATAACTCAAAAACCACTGGACGAATTGACACCAAATTTGGACACAATACACATCTCAGGCCAACGAGTGACTATCACTCATAAAAATGCTTAAAAAAAACCCACAGCAGAATAGATTTTAAAAGCAAAAAACAAAAAGACGAAAAATAAGAAATCCAGCACTGCAAAGCTAGGCTACTGTTCCTGAGCTTGCGCAGAGGGTCATAGAAATATAATAATAATAATAATAATAATAATAATAATAATAACAACAACAACAACAACATAGAATAATAGAATAATAAATATATAATAATATAAATAATACAGTAATAAAATAATAATATTTATTTATCGTGTCATCCGCAACCAGAACATTGTATTACATTTCTAACAGAACAAAACAAACAAATAGATTAAAAAAAACCCACAAATTTTGCAAACTTGGAAGCTGATTAAATGTCCTTTGACCAGTATCTGGCCACTTGGAGTGCCTCTGGTGTTGCCGCAAGAAGATCCTCCATGGTGCATGTGGCAGGGCTCAGGTTGCATTGCAGCAGGTGGTCAGTGGTTTGCTCTTCTCCACACTTGCATGCCTTGGATTCCACTTTGTAGCCCCATTTCTTAAGGTTGGCTCTGCATCTCGTGGTGCCAGAGCGCAGTCTGTTCAGCGCCTTCCAAGTCGCCCAGTCTTCTGTATTGCACCACCTGACATCCGCCGGGAAGTAGCAGCCAATAGTGAAAGGCAGAGACATCTCCAGCTCATCCCTTGTTTGGGTATCAGCCAGCACATCAACGACTTAAATCAAGAAATAGTTTTCTTAGATCTACAGAGAGACTCGCTGGAACACCTCAGCAAGCGAGAGTCCAAAAGTGGCAGGCTCAGACCCAGCACCTCAATCCGTGGGTGATATCAAATGATAAAATAATAATAATAGAATAATAATAGAATCTATATAAATAAAAATGTAATGTTAGTTTATGGGATTAACATAACTCAAAAACCACTGGACGAATTGACACCAAATTTGGACACAATACACATCTCAGGCCAACGAGCGACCATCACTCATAAAAATACTATTAAAAAAAAACCCACAGCAGAATAGACTTAAAAAGCAAAAAACAAAAAATACATTGAAATTATTATTATTATTATTAATAATAATAATAATAATACAAAAAATAAGGAATCCTGCACTGCAAAGCTAGGCTACTGTTCCTGAGCATGCGCAGAGGCTCATCGAAATATAATAATATTAACATAGAATAATAGAATAATAAATATATAATAATATAAATAATACAGTAATAAAATAATAATAGAATAATAATAGAATCTATATAAATAAAAATGTAATGTTAGTTTGTGGGATTAACATAACTCACAAACCACTGGATGAATTGACACCAGATTTGGACACAAGACACCTCCCAGGCCAACAAGTGACCATCACTCACAAAAATACTTAAAAACATAGCAGAAGAGCCTTGAAAAAAATTACATTACAACACATGCACAAAACCACATATATATACACAAACACACACACATATATATACACACACATATACACATATATTTATATATACACACAAAGCACATATACACAGACTGGGCCACAGCAACGCCTGGCAGGGGACGGCTAGTGTGTGTGTGTGTATGTGTGTATGTGTGTGTGTATGTATGTGTGTATGTATGTGTGTATGTGTATATATATATATATATATATATATATATATATATATATCATAAAAACATAGAATTGGATGAGAGCTCATGGGCCATCCAGTTCAACTCTATTCTGCCAAGCAGCAGGAAAATCACATTCAAAGCACCCCTGACAGATGGCCATCCAGCCTCTGCTTAAAAGCCTAGTAGATGCAACTGTTGTTGCTGTTGTTACTGTTGTTATAGCCTACCTTTCAATCGGTTTTGGATATGGGTTTTGGTGATGGGAGATATAGTATCTGAAGAGTTTGCAGAGGTGAAGTCAGGGAAGGGATGAGAGTTAAACCAATACAAACCACATCTGAATGTTTCTTCTTTTACTTTCATAGAATCATAGAGCTGGAAGAGACCTTGTATTTCTACCTTTCTCATAGGATAGCTTTCTAGAAACCAAGCTTGACAGTGGAATCACAGAAAGATCTGCCATTCTTTGGTATTTCAGTTGTAAAACCATGGTGCAGAGTTGTAGAATCAAAGAACAAATCCAATCAGAGGATTGCCCTGAAAGCAGCAATTATATGGATTTTAAGATGCTCTATATACAGAATTAGTGGATTTTAAGGTGGGTTTTAGGGTCAAGTTAGGAGATGTATTGCAACCCCAGCATTGTGGCCGAATGTCAGATATATTCCCTTGTGTTTCTACATAAACATCTGTGGACTAGATCCAGAATCCTACATTTATTTACATGCAATGCCTTATAGCAGTGTTTCTCAACCTGGGGGTCGGGACCCCGGGGGGGGGGGGGGGGGTCGCGAAGGGGTGTCAGAGGGGTCGCAAAACACCATTAGAAAACACAGTATTTTCTGTTGGTCATGGGGGTTCTGTGTGGGAAGTTTGGCCCAATTCCATCATTGGTGGGGTTCAGAACGCTCCTTGATTGTAGGTGAACTATAAATCCCAGCAAGTACAACTCCCAAATGTCAAAGTCTATTTTCCCCAAACCCCATCAGTGTTCGCATTTGGGCATATTCGGTATCCGTGCCAAGTTTGGTCCAGATTCATCATTGTTTGAGCCGACAGTGCTCTCTGGATGTAGGCGAACTACAACTCCCAAACTCAAGGTCAATGCCCACCAAACCCTTACAATATTTTCTGTTAGCCATGGGAGTTCTCTGTACCAACTTTGGTTCAATTCCATTGTTGGTGGGGTTCAGAATGCTCTTTGTTTACATGTTAACTATAAATCCCAGCAACTACAACTCCCAAATGACAAAATCAATCCCCCCGCCAACCCCACCAGTATTCAAATTTGGGCATACCGGGTATTTGTGCCAAATTTGCTCCAGTGAATGAAAATACATCCTGAAGATCATTATTTACATGGTGCTTCATAATGTTAGGATTATGGTTGGGGGTCACCACAACATGAGGAACTATATTAAGGGGTTGCGGCATTAGGAAGGTTGAGAACCACTGCCTTATGGGAAGAGCCTTTGCAAAGGCCATAGTTCCAATTCCAGGAATTTTTGCCCTGTTACCAAACCCCAAAACGTGATGGGAAGAAGTCGGAGATGTGGAGCACTTTTCTGTAACGTAATATTTGAATGTCAGTTCAAGCCTTGTGCATTAGTCCTGGCTAAGCACTCTCCTTCTCAAAACCAATTATTCTTTCCTGACATTTGCTCTGAGTTGAGATAAACATCACATCTTGAATCAGAGCCTCCCCACCTTTTTTTTAATTCCTTTTTGGCCACAAGGATTTGCGTAACTCTCTTTGGTATCTTTTACAAGTTTAATGTTATCAGAGAAGGAAGTTATGTGACATTGCAAAAGAGCAAGATTTTCGGAAGCATTGCTGGCTTCCGATCGAGCAGCACACCTGCCTGTCAACATTTGAAGTCACTTGGCTTGTTGCATCTAGAAGAATGTTGCTTTCCACTTTGGTTTCTTAAACACAATGAATCTTCCTGGCATTTTAGATGTAAATAATACAAAATATCTACTTCCCTCCCTCTTCATAACTCTCAGAGGTAACTTCCAAAGGAAATGCTAGTCGGTTGGACCAATCCCAGAAAAGGTTACAAAGGCATTTGCAGCTAACGACAGCTGATTGCAGAGCCTTCGGCGCTGAATAATTGTGTAGCCCTTTGGTGCCATTTTAGCATCCAAAGAAATCCTGGGATTTGTAGTTTGCAGATGTTCGCTAGCACAATATCTCTTGCCAAACTACAAATCCCAACTGAATAGAATACAATCAGGGCAATTAACACAGAATTGCAACACTATCAGATGTACAGCCAACCCACTGCAGCCCTGAATTTTGCATACACTGATGAAACTATCTACAGCAGTGTTTCTCAACCTGGGGGTCGAGACCCCTGTGGGGGTTGCGAGGGGGATGTCAGAAGGGTCACCAAAGACCATCAGAAAACACACTATTTTCTGTTGGGCATGGGGGGTTTGTGTGAGAAATTTGGCCCAATTCTATCATTGGTGCGGTTCAGGATGATCTTTGATTGTAAGTGAGCTATAAATCCCACCAACTACAACTTCCAAATGTCAAGGTCTATTTTCCCCAAACTCCACCAGTGTTCACATTTGGGCATATTGAGTATTTGTGCCATGTTTGGTCCGGATCCATCATTGTTTGAGTCCACAGTGCTCTCTGGATGTAGGTGAACTACAACTCCCAAATTCAAGGTCAATGCCCACCAGACCCTTCCAGTATTTTCTGTTGGTCATGGGAGTTCTGTGTGTCAAGTTTGGTTCAATGCCATCATTGGTGGAGTTCAGAATGCTCTTTGATGGTAGGTGAACTATAAATGACAGCAACTACAACTCCCAAATGATAAAATCAATCCCCCTCACCCCGCCAGTATTCAAATTTGGGCGTATTGGGTATTTGTGCCAAATTTGGTCCAGTGAATGAAAACACATCCCGCATATCAGATATTTACATGATCATTCATAACAGTAGCAAAATTACAGTTATGAAGTAGCAATGAAAATAATATTATGGTTGGGGGTCACTACAACATGAGGAACTGCATTAAGGGGTCGTGGCACTAGGAAGGTTGAGAACCACTGAGCTACAGGCTAATATATTTTTAAAAAAATATCCAAAAAACAAACGTTGATTTTGCCATTTTTTCATAAGAGGCAACATTTTATTATACCATTGTATATAATGGGACTTGAGCATCCACAGATTTTGCTATCTGCAAGGATTTATGTGCCTTGTTACATTAGATCATAGATCCACTTTAAATCCAGTTGTTGCCTCTGGCAGAATTATGGAGTTTGTAGTTTAGTGAGGCTCGGGACCTCTCTGGCTGAACAATTTAAATGCCCCTCCCTAAACTGCAAAACTCCAGAATTCTGCAAGAGACAACAACTGGATTTAAAATAGATCCATGCTCTAGTATGATGAATTCCTATCCCTTTGATAACTGCTTAACTTTGTGAAGACCCCACTTTTTAACTGTGTTGTGTCCCATCTTGGGTCTCAAGAAGAAACAGGAAAGAAATTATTATTATTATTATTATTATTTATTATTATTTTCCATTCTCCTTAATTCAGTCACACAGACCTGACCCATTGATAAAGGCTTGATCAGAATTTTGCTGGCAACATGCATTGTTTTTGGTCCTTGCACAGACTGGTGTTCTCTTCCTCCTTTTGCAACATCCACTCCTGTTTTCAAACACAGTGATTGTGTTCGTTATTGTTGTTGGGTGCCTTCAAGGCATTTCTGACCCCTGGCAACCTTAAGGTGAATCAATCTCAAGGGGTTTTTTGACCTGATTTCTTCAGAGGAGATTTGCTATGGCCTTCCTTTTAGGCAGAGAGAGTAGGTTTTCATGGCTGAATGACAATTCAAATCTTTGTCTTCAGAGTCATAGGACCAGAGGTGGCCCTAGGTAATTTTCAACGGTAAGCAAACAGTATTTTGCCCCCCGCCCCCCAACCAATCACTGATATATATTTTCTGTTCGTCGTGGGAGTTCTGTTTGCTATATTTGATTCAATTCCATCATTGGTGGAGTTCAGAATGTTCTTTGATTATAGGTGAACTATACATCCCAGTAACTACAACTCGCATATGTCAAGTTCTATTTTCCCCCAAGAGCGCCTCAAGAGCGCGCCTGGGCAAAATCAACTATACTGCAAATGCTTACTTTGCGTAATAGGTTGAGCCGCCCCTGCATAGGACCTCATCAGATTCAGAGTCACCCGTCCTCATCCCCCCTGGCATTTCTATATTCTTTAAAAATAGTTTAAAGCTGGAGTCCCATGGAACCCATTATATGATGCAAGACTACTTCTGGTGGTTCCCCGTGGGACTCTGGCTTTACATTGTTTTTAAAGTGTGTAGAAACTGAGGTTTTGGAGCTGGGCAGCAATCATCTTCAGAGCTCCCAATATGAACAGAAACAGCTAAAGGTGTGTATTTTAATGTGGGATGGATACTGTCAGATTTCCCCGTTTTAGAGCATTGTAGTGACAGCAAAAGGGACTACACTTGCTTGTGTGAAAGCTCAGAATGCGGAGGATTACTGTAGAAGCAGATGGGGTGTATATGTGCTGTCGCGTGCTGGGCCTATAGCAATTGGCTTTTGAACAGTACGTGCTCTTTGTGCCCAGCGGGAAGCCAGGGTGCCTCGGATGAGAGGTCCTATGGGTTTTCCTATACCAAGTCTTTAGAGGCTTAAAAGTTTAACAAAGTTCTTTATTATTGCTTAGGTCTTCAACAAACAATCTAAGATCTTCAACAAATAAAACAAATGCTTCTTAACTTGTCTACAATAGACAGGCAACTTGCTTGGAGAACTATTCCTTTCCTTTATGAGGAAAACCCTTTTTGACCTCTCCCTGGACAATCTACTTTCTAGGCTTTGCTAGTGTGGGCTCTACTCCTGGCTCCAACATGCTTCTTGGGTACCCGAGTAGACCTACCGGCCAAGGCTCTGAAGAATTTCCAGCTGGAGTCCTTAGGATTTTTCCCACGAAAATTGTAGGTCTGTTTCTCTAACCCCAACAAGGGTTGCGGTGTAAAGCTGTTTCTCTTAAAAGCCTTTCTTTAGAGACTGTTCTTTAAGCTGTGAGGCTGTAAATTCCCCAGCCAGAGCTTTTGGGACTGTTTTCCCCCGGACTTTGTAAGAAACGAAGCTTCTCTACAAACTTTCATGCCCTGTAGCTGAGCTTCCAACTGTAAGACAAAACTAAAATGGTTCCCTTTTCCTCCTGAACCTGGAAAAAAGGGCAGAACTAAAACTTAATGATGATAGACAGGTGGCTAGCCCCATGACTGCAGCCTAGCAAGAACCATCCAACTGCAAAATGCATGGCCAGAATATGCACATGCAAATGCTCAAAGAATGAAAGGGAGTTTGGAGCTCCTGGTACAGCCATACCAGCACAGTATATATTGTTTTAGTCTGGCAAGCATCAGAGGATTTTTCTGAATATTCAAAGTATTAGGGGGATGACGGGTTCCAAAATGAGTCTGTGAGTGTTCTGAGGGAATTCCAGGCAGACGACAATGATGTTTTGGTTTCTTCAGCTCATTCCCTGGCAACAGGGCAAAATAAAAGTGCCAGTTCCCTTGAGAAAAGGCCTAGGGGAGATGAGGAATTTTCAGGGGAGAATAGATTAGACCTGGGGTCCAGGTGCATTAGGCATGATGTCATGAGTGTCTTGGAGGGCTTGAATCAAGTGGTTTGTTTTTAAGCCTTTCAGATGAGACAACGTTTCTTAAGAAGTTAGGTCTCCTGTTAATGATTCTAAGTTCTTGGTGCATGTATTCTCAAGGTTCCTATTTCATGTTCCTGTTTAGGCCTATGTATCTTTGGAGAAATTACCTTGGAGAAATTCCTATCTTCATGTTCTTGGATATACCTTTGAATTGAAGTTATGCTTTGGGATTCCTTGTGTTCTAACCTGGCCATTTTGGATTACTGTTACTGAACTCTGGCTTCTTTTGAGAAGTGCATTTTATATCTTCACCGACTCTTTTGTACTTTGCCTTTTTGCCTTTTTATATTCTTTCTTTAATAAACATCCTTTTATTGGAGTACTGGACTCTGGTGTGGTGTTGAGTCACAAGGGTGTTCCGGTGCTTGAGTGCAACTTATATATCGCTTCAATGGTCTAGAAAGTTTTTCCTTTCCCTTTTTAGTTTCAGTATGATAATTGCAAATTCAGTTAGGTAATGATAGAATACGTAGTCGAATACTCAAACCATTCCACCACTCTGGCTCTCCTTCGTAGATAATTGCCTCTGTAGAGCCTAAGGAAGTGGTGCATTGGCACAGTGTTACTAACTCACAGCATGAGTCAGAAATCCCTCACTTCAAGTATTGCCTCTGGAATAAATAACCTCTTTATACCATTTTACTAGACCATCAAGATAAACAAATATGAGGGTTGAATGAAAAGTAATGCTTCCACTTTTGTTATTTGGGTTTGGATGGGAATATTTTAATAAATCAAACACAGAAATAATCCTTACAATGTGCTCTTTAACTGCCACTATATACTTTTCCACATAATCACCAGACAATTCGATACATTTCTGCCAATGATAAACAAGTTTTCTGAAGCCGTCACGGAAGAAGTCAACATAGTTTCCGCAACCAGCATCTCATAGTTCTCTCATCCTGGGTACCCATCATGCACAGATCTTCCAATAGCCAAACAAAGCAATAATGTGACCCACACATTCTTGTGAAATGCCAATTGTGCTTGAAATTTCTCTCTGAGTGATATGACAGTCGTTCTGAATCAATCTGTCAACCTTTTGCTTGTGAAACTCAGTGGTTCCTGTCACAGGACGTCCAACTCTTCGCAACTCCTCAACAGATGGCAGTATTGGTATGCGTCAGGTACTGGCTTGTTCAGTAGACTCTCATCTATAGTTCCATTTTGGTGGGGAGCCTTAACATTGAACGGTTGCGTTGTTAAAGTGTGAATTATGGAGCCCTGTGCAGACAGTCGGTCAATGCGACTTAAGTAACGTGCAGTCATTGAATTCCTGACAGGAAAGGAAATTCACCAGAAAATGCAAGCTGTTTATGGTGATTGTGTTGATGTGAGTACTGTGCGTTGTTGGGCGAGTAAGTTTAAAGATGTTGAGGTGGGAACATCTGACTTGCATGACAAACAAAGAGTTGGATGTCCTGTGACAGCAACCACCAAGTTTCACAAGCAAAAGGTTGACAGATTGATTCAGGACAATTGGCGTATCACTCAGAGACAAATTTCCAGCACAATCGGCATTTAACAAGAATGTGTGGGTCACATTATTGCTTTGCTTGGCTATCTGTGTACGATGAGTACCCAGGATGCTGACACCTGAAATGAAAGCGCACAGACTTGAAACTTCAGAGACTGGATCTCACCACCGTACGACATCCTCCATACAGCCCAGATTTAGCATTGTCTGACTTCCATCTGTTCCTGATAATGAAAAAAGATCTGTGGGGACATCATAATGCTTCTGATGAAGACGTAGAGAGACCTGTGAGATGCTGGTTGCGGAAACAGAGTGTTGACTTCTTCCATTACGGCTTCAGAAAACATATTCATTGTTGGCAGAAATGTATCCAATTGTCTGGTGATTGTGTGGAAAAGTGAATAGTGGCAGTTAAAGAGCCCATTCTAAGGATTATTTATGTGTTTGATTTAATAAAATATTCCCATCCACACCCAAATAACGAAGATGGAGGCATTACTTTTCATTCAACCCTCGTATTACAAAAGGAAATGAAAGGCCGACTCTCCCTCCCAACTGCTACTGCCCTGGTCTCAGAAAGAGAGAAGAAGATGCAAAATCCACTAGACTCCAACATTGCCATTAGAGTGATGGTGTCATATAAAATAATACTTATAATGATGATGATGTCTTCAGTCATCTATCTTTCTTATATAAATAAATAACATGCGGGGGTTGTTCTGTTACAATAACTTCTCACTCATCAGGGAAATAACAGGAAATAACATATGCATTATGCCTGTATTCGTACCATATTGATATATTTGAAAAAAATCCATTTATATTTGTAGTCTTCCAGTTTAATCAGATTAAGCATAAATTTGATGGAGCAGAAGATTTCTGATTAGCAGAAATGGGAAGATGTCCTCATTTTTTTTTAAAAAAATGAAATAAACAAATATGTTGTCTATTTCCTGGAATATATAATGATTCTAAAAGTGCATTTTGGTAGAAAAATAGAAGAATTTAAATCAGGAACGGGGAGCATGAGGCAGCCCTACAGACATGTATTGGGCTTCAAATCTCGCCATTCCTCACAAATTACTGGCTGGGTTTAAAGGAATTGAAGCTGAATAACATTTAGACTGAATCTTCACTGCCATATACTCCAGATTATTTTTACATTGGTTTATATGGCAGTGTGGACTCATATAATCCAGTTCAAAGCAAATCATGTGTATTATATGCAAATATGCAAATGTGAGTAGATCAATAGGTACCGCTCCAGCGGGAAGGTAACGGTGCTCCATGCAGTCATGCCGGCCACATGACCTTGGAGGTGTCTACGAATGACACCAGCTCTTCGGCTTAGGAATGGAGATGAGCACCAACCCCCAGAGTCGGATGTGACTGTACTTAATGTCAGGGGACAACCTTTACCTTTGACTACAATATATTACATTACATTACATTACATTATTAACATAGCACAGGAGACAAGGTTTAGACATTTCCATTTCTAAACCAAAGAGCTGGCGTTGTCTGTAGATGCTGCCAAGGTCATGTGGCCAGCATGACTGCATGGAAATGTCTAAACCTTGTCTCCTGTGCTATGCTAATAATATAATATAATATAATATGATATAATGTAATATAATATAATATATTGTAGGCAAAGGTAAAGGTTTTCCCCTGACATTTCCAGTCGTGTCCGACTCTGGGGGTTGGTGCTCATCTCCATTTCTAAGCCAAAGTGCTGGTGTCATCCGTAGACACCTCCAAGGTCATGTGGCCGGCATAACTGCATGGAGCGCCATTACCTTCCCGTCAGAGCGGTACCTATTGATCTACTCACATTTGCATGTTGTCTAACTGCTTGGTTGACAGAAGCTGGAGCTAAACAGCAGGGGCTCACCCCCACTCCCCAGATTCAAACTACCAACCTTTCCATCAGCAAGTTCAGCAGCTCAGCAGTTTAACCTGCTGCACCACCAGGAGCTCCACCCCTAATATAGGAAAATGCAATATTTTGTGTTCCTTCAAGTCTTTTCCATCTTATAATGACCCTAAAGGAGACCTTTCCCAGGGTTTTCTGGGACTGAGAAAGACTCACCCAAGGGCACTCAGTGGGTTTCTATGGCTGAGCGAAAATTGGTGTCCAGAGACATTGTCAAACCACTACACCATGAAGTTTCTGTCTTCAAATAAATTAGTCCCCAATCCTCTCATTTCACCTCTCATTTCAACTGAATGCAGAAATGCATTTGCTCGCATCATTTTGAGGAGGAGGCAGAAATCCAGAAAGCGGTGCCTTTATAGCACGGTTGAACAGTGATTCAGGGATCTCCAGATTTTTACCTGATAAGGAAACAGAAAAGAAAAAGGAAGAAAAAGAATGAGTGGAAAATATGGGTAAGAGATATTGGGAGGGCAATTCTTGGGAAGGGCTTTAAACTTTGGGAAAGTTACTCAGATTTATAGCAACTCGCATCACCAGCTGACAAACTCTTGAAGTCGATCGTCTGGCTGTGTTTACATCTCTGCAGTGAGATGGAACTGCTCTTAAGCTGAAAAGTATTTTTAGACGTTCATTTTTGGGGACTTTCAATTAATTTCCCTTTTTATTATACACAGAATGTGGGGCTAATGCAAAAGTCACATGCAACAAGACAAAACGACCAGCTTATTTCTTTCTGATGTACGTGCTGGGATTATTTTTTCACTTTTACTGAAAATGATTCCAATTAAAGAAAATCCACAGACAGGTCAAACTGAGGGAAATTGGCATATGAATCCCTTATACAGACCTGCTTTTGTTAATAGTCGCAAAGGCCAAATACAGACAGTCCCCAAATTATGAACAAGATAGGTTCTGTAGGTTTGTTTTTCAGCTGAAGTTGTATGTAAGTCAGAACAGGTACATTTTTAAATATAATTCCAGCCACACACATACACAAGCTTTGAGTTGGAAAGGAGAGGAATTTGGGGTACAAAATCTTGCCCTTCCCAGTAGGTCCAGCAAAAGCAAACTGTTGCAACCTCTTGCAGCTGGTGCGTCCTTCCACACTAAGCACTTTTGCCACAGTTTTCATCTGTAAAATCTTCAAAGGCATAACACACACTTTCAAGTTAGTTGCTGCACTCCAGGCCTGTGTAAAAACATATAAAAAGCACATAAAATCAGAAATAAGAAAGGAAGATATATAATCCAAAAAGGTTTAGCAGCAGGTAATCCAGACAATAATCCAAATGTCAGATAAAGTTCCAGAGGTGGAAAAAGTCCAAGAACAGCCAGAAATCACAGACACAGCATAACTCCATCATCCAGAAGGTATAACTAGTAAAACTTGAATGAACATGAACAGGAGCATAGAAAACTTTCAAAAAGCTTGATTTGAACCAGGAACAAGAGAGGCTTAGCTTCTCACTCTAACGCAGTGTTGCCTGAACTGACCTTCAGGTAAAGAACTTGTTTCTAATAGACACCCATGAAATCATTCAATTTCCTGTGAATTTCCTTCACAACTTCTCATGTAATCTCTTGGAATGACGCAATCTATTTTTGGCTCTGACTTGTATACAAAGACTTTTGTTGAGCTCCATAGCTACAGGTGGGTTCTCATGGGACCCTTCTTTGATTCTTTATCTGCTGTTGCTACTTCTGGCTCCCCTGAATGCCCTTGAGGCCCTGCACTTTCTGAGCCAGTTTTCTCACAGAGAGAACCATCATTTCCCAGACTTGAATTTCCCAGACTTGAGAGTCCATCACTTTGTGTGAGGAAAGGTCACAATTCTCTCTAAATCAGCATAGATAGATAGATAGATAGATAGATAGATAGATAGATAGATAGATTTCATTCCACTTCATTTTAGTGTAAAAAAAATACCAATTCCTCAAGTTATTTTATGTTTTCCTACTTAGGGAAGCACAACAGATAGATCAGCCTCTGGTTGATCTACAACAGTAGTGCTCTTGCCCTGAGATTCCTCCTTTTTACCCCAAAGATTGGAAAAGAGGGGCAAACCCTCAAATTTAGGAATACTATTTCTCAGATAGCAATATCTATCTATCTATCTATCTATCTATCTGAGCTCCATCGCTATCCTTGATATTTGGGGTTACCCTGTTCTTCTCATGAACAAATATAGGCTGGGAAACAAACTTGCAATTTTCACTGTTATATAGGCAAACTAGAAATAGAGCAAATTACAGTTCAAAAGCTGATAGAAAGAGAATCATCTCATTTGAAATGTGATGCTGGAGAAGAGTTCTAGTGATACCATGGAGTGCCAAAATGACAAATAACTGGGTATGAGAGCAAGTCAGTACCAAATGTTCTCTAGACACCATGATGACTAAACTTTGGACAAGTCATCAGAAGATGTGGCTCAATCGAAAAGATAATCATGGTCGGTAAGGTAGAAGACAAAGATCCCATTCCAGATGGGTAGACTCAACCAAGGAAGCCAAATCTCTGTTTGCGGGATTGATGATGGGGATCTTGGAGGTCTCTCATCATATGGTTGCCATATATTGAAGTCTATAATAACTACAACGCACCATAAAATAGGCAAGCAGAGTTGTTGGGTTTAAGAGAATAACAGTTGGAGAAGCAATATGGAAGATTGATCCAATATATGATTTCAGCTGCCAGGCTGCTGTACTCACAAAAATGAGAAAACTTCAATATATCATCCCAAGATAATAGAATGAAACTGTGCAACCTTGCTGGGATAGATGTTTGAGAAATAGTGATTGTCTTTTTGAAGGAGCACTGGACAAAACTATTATGTTATTTATATTATAGCACAAGAATAAATAAGAAGCAGAACTCATGTTGGGCAGCTTTCTCATATCTGCAAATTTACCCATGTTGTTTTTCTTGAATCATGAATAAACAAGGTTTTGCTTTTATTAGTCTAGAAATGATAAATAAAGGTTATCTGGATTATTATTATTATTTAAGGACATGTTGCAGGAAGTTTCACAGATAAGCACTTGAAGCACACAATAAAGGAATCAATGCCAGGAAGTGCGGAGCTAAAGGAGCACAGCATATCCTTGGAGGCAGGCCTTGGAAAATACAGGATTTTTTGTTGTTCTGTGGTGGAAAATGTCAGGAAACCTCATCAAGAATGTTTTCCTGCCTCAGGAGTCTCGTCTGCCACGCCTGACTTGACTCTTCGTTTGGCTCATCATAATTGTTCTTACAAATCCTGCCTTGCCTAAAGTGTTTGTTTTTATTTCCCTTTAAGTGGGTGTTGTTAACACTGTAGTTTATTGCTTCACCATCATTTAAAGAATGTTGTGCATGAAACAAAGTTTGGGTACAAAGCGTCATTATATCAGCCACCAATCTGGGCAATTTTGGAGTAATTTGGATTTGGAATTCCAGATAAGGGATAATCAACCTGTACAAGACAACCTGGACATTTAAAAAAGAACCTGAACATAAATTTTAGTTGTGAAAAAGAAAACATTTCCAGGGAAAGGGCAATGAATAGCAGCCCTATTTAAGGTATTATGCCCAGTAGAGTTGTGCACGAATCTGTTTTCCTTCGGTACATACATTCTTTCATTACTTTTGTTACCTTTGGGAGCACGTAATGGGAAGGCCCCTCCAATACGAAAAGTAGCTTGACACGAAAGCAAGCGGGAGCCGATCTCGACTCCTCTTCTGCTTTTCGGCATCACAGTTTAATCTTTTTTTTATTAACACCTCAGAAAACAAAAAGAAATCCCTAATTCTCTGAAAACTACTTTCCTCTTCCTAACCTAGAAGTGGGAAGCCTCCTTAAAATGCCTTGGAAATAGTGCATGACTGCTGGCATGGTGCAGCCTGGGACAGAGAGCATGCCTGCGTGCCTTCATCCAAGCGCCTCTCTGTCTCCTTTAGAGTAAGAAGCAGAACTTGCCTCCTGTAGAATAGAAACAGGTAAGAAGCCTCCTTAAAGCACATGCCTGCCTACAGCTGAGCACCTCTCCTCTAGGGTAAGAAAGAAACAGCATTGAGAACTTGCTTCCTTTAAATGCCTTGGAAAAAATGTGTGTGGCTTGCAGGCCCAGGAGAGAAAGCAAGCACATCTGACTGCAACCAAGCGTCTCTCCTCTAGAGTAGAAACAGGTAAGAAACCTCAAAGCATGCGCCTGCCTACGGCTGAGCACCTCTCCTCTGGAGCAGTGGTTCCCAACCTGTGGTCTGTGTACCACCAGTGGTCCACAAGAACTAGAACATGGTCCACGGCCTCACAGTTACTACACCATTGCAACAAGAGCAGCTGGTCTTCCGAAGCCCTCTTATAGTACTGAAGCTTATTAAATATGGTTTTCTGTGGGCAAGCAGATGGTGACTACTGGATGGCATATGTTCTGTATCAGAAACTTGAGTTGATGTGGTCTATGCAATGCAATTTTCTGAATCAGCACCCCAAATAACCAAACTGAATCAGCACCCCAAATAACCAAACCAAACCAAATTTGACCAAAAATTGATTCGTAACCCTTTTGGTACCAATGTTGGAAAGTGGTCCCTGGTTAAAGTGGTCCCTGGTCAAAAAAAAGGTTGGGAACCATGGCTCTAGATTAAGAAACAGTTTAAGTGCCCAAAATGATGGGAAGGGGAGCCTAGGAAGCCTCCCCCCCATAATGGACCGACAGAAAATGGATCTTTCGGCACCCCAGAGCAAAAACAGATATCTTCCCTCCCAATTTCAGGAGGCTCCCAAAAAACAGATCAAGGTCCCCACTGAAAGCCAGGACACAAAATGGGTCAAGGTTTACCCAGATTACGCAGTGTCTCTCTCAACATATCCTCCATTATATATCTATTGGCTTCTAAATGTACCACAATAAGACACAATACCGCAATAAGTTTCTTCTTATTCTTTGTGGGAGGTCCAGTATGTTAATAAAATGTAACTTTTCCTCTCCGCTCTCCTTAAAGTTTGGTCTCAAACCCACATCCTTGTGCATTTTCTATGGGAAACATGTTTTTTTTCCCACAAAAGATGTTTATCCTTTGTAAACGGGAAAGGCATCATGCCAAAGAATTGCATGTTGACTTTACAGTCGCTGCTTTTTCCATTATAAATTGTGTCTGTCATGAATTGCTCAGCCTCTAAGCCACATGTGTCCAACGTAAGCCCCATGAGTCAAATCTGACCTTCTGTGTTATTTCATGTGGCCTTCCTCAGATGCTGAACTACAACTCACAGACAAGGTGATTTGGTATGTCCATACCACCAAGAACTTGCCACAATTTATTATGATCCACACAGTCAAGGGCTTTAGAATAGTCAATAAAACAGAAATAGATGTTTTTTCTGAAACTCCCTGCCTTTCTCCATTATCCAGCGGATATTGGCAAGCTGGTCTCTTGTTCCTCTTCCTTTTTGAAACCCAGATTGTACATCTGGCAACTCTTGCTCCATGTCTTGCTGGAGTCTACCTTGCAGGATCTTGAGCATTACCTTACTGGCATGAGAAATAAGTACCACTGTACGAAAGCTTGAGCATTCTTTAGCATTCCCCTTTTTTGGTATGGGGATATAAGTTTTTCCAATCTGATGGACATTCTTGTGTTATCCATATTTTGTTGGCATATGGCATGCACCGCTTTGACAGCATCATCGTTCACGATTTGAAACAGTTCAGCTGGGATCTCAAATATGTGTACCAAACCAAATGTCTCTTCTTTTCCTTTGATCTAGAGGAGTTATGTGGAAGAGACAAACATCTGCTGATGTTTTACATGAGAATTGGTTTTTAAAATAACATGTTGGAAGAAATTCAAAGACAACATGATAATATGTTCTTCACAATGACTGAAGAACCTAAGGAGAACTGCCTTTCTGTGTATCTTGGCCCAAAGTGAAAAGGATGAGAGGCTGGGGTTCATGGAAATCGCTCATGTGTCCAGCAAAGATGCTTCCAGGGTATAGTGCAACCAAATATTTCCTCCCATTCTAGGCCCATAATAAAATAGGAATGGAACAGAGCTTGGAAAAACAACTTTTGGGGGGCTAGAGGTCCTAGAAACCTTCAGTCAGTATGCCAGTTCTGGAAGCTGCATGCTTTGAAGAGTACGACTCTAGATCTGGGTCTGGTTGACCAAAAAATAAACTTTTCTAAACTTTAGTATGGATCTACATCAGTGTTTCTGAACCTGGGGTTCGAGACCCCTGGGGGGGGGGGCATGAGGGGGTATCAGAGGGGTCACCAAATACCATCAGAAAACAAAGTATTTTCTGTTGCTCATGGGGATTCAGTGTGGGAATTTTGGCCCAATTCTATCATCAGTGGAGTTCAGAATGCTCTTTGATTGTAGGTGAACTATAAATCCCAGCAACTACAACTCCCAAATGATAAGGTCTATTTTCCCAAACTCCACCAGTATACACATTTGGGCATATTGAGTATTTGTGCCAAGTTTGGTCCAGATCCATCATTGTTTGAGTCCACAGTGCTCTCTGGATGTAGGTGAACTACAACTCCAAAATTAAAGGTCAATACCCACCAAACTCTTCCAGTATTTTCTGTTGGTCATGGGGCTTCTGTGTGCCAAGTTTCATTCAGTTCCATCATTGGTGGAGTTCAGAATTCTCTTTCATTGTAGGTTAATTTTAAATTCCAGCAACTACATCTCCCAAATGACAAAATCAATCCTCCATTAACCCCACCACTATTGAACTTTGGGCGTATTGGGTATTTGTGCCAAATTTGGTCCAGTGAATGAAAATACGCCCTGCATATCACATATTTACATGACGATTCATAACAGTAGCAAAATGACAGTTATGAAGTAGCAACGAAAACAATGTTATGGTTTGGGGGTCACCACAACATGAGGAACGTATTTGCGCCAATAGGAAGGTTGAGATCCACATTATTATTATTATTATTATTATTATTATTATTATTTCCCAAGAAAGCTGTGTGTCAGGATCAGAAACCCTAAGAGGCGTTGTTTTTCAGTCTGTGTACACATTAAGTCCAATGTCTACTAATGTGAATTGTCTTGGCAAGTCATCCAGGCCCAAATGGAGACTTGATATTTAAACCATCCGTTTGGACCAAAGCTTAGGTCAGATCAGAGAAAGAACCATCCCGGATGGAGCAAGGAACAGGAAGCCTTGCCTGGGGTTTTCCTGTGGGAACAACTGGAACTTTTATTTGATCTTCCTGGAAGTGCGTCTATGGAACCTTTGCCAAGGAGGCATGCCAAGGAAAAGGGAGACAACCACTGGGATTCGTCCTAGCAGAGCACACTGACCTGCTTTTGTGTCATGGAAATCTTCTCAAGACTGCAAGGCAGAGTTGATATTTCTCCCTCAATTTTGCCCAGCTATGGCTTGAGGTCAACCTGCCATGATGCTATCCCTCTGACCAGATCCTCCGTGTTAAAATCTTGCTAATTTGTTGAGCCACACCTTCAGCTAGACACTTTCATTGCTTCCTTTCAGAACTCATTGAGTTTATTTTGAAATTAGAAACACAGTTTGATGTCCTGCATCAACGCTGTAGCTGAATTAATGCAGTTTGATCTCACTTTAATGATCATGATTTGATGCTATGCAGTCATGCAAGTTATAGTCTAGTTAGGCAGCAGCACTCTTTGGTAGAAAGGGCTCAAGAGCTCATAAAATGAACCATGGCGAGTAAAGTGGAATCGAAGTGCATTAATTCTACACTGTAGATGCACTTCTAGAGGTTCCCTTGCTGGAGATTATTCAGGAGTTTATGACTGCCTTAGAACCATGAATTTGTCCCAGCAGTCATCAAACATTCTGCAGTCTTGACTTTGTTTGGGATGATATAGATTTGGAGTAATTTCCCATCATTCTCTTATTATGGAATTAGATCAGTGGTTCCCAACCTTTTTTTGACCAGGGACCACTTGACCAGGGACCATTTGAACAGGTACCACTTTGACCTCCAACATTAGTACCAAAAGGGTTACAAATCAGTTTTTGGTTTTTTGGGAGTGCTGATTCTGAAAATTGCATTGGATAGACCACATCAGCTCTAGTTTCTGATACAGAACATATGCCATCCAGTAGCTGCCATTTGCTCACCCACAGAAGAAGAAGAAGAAGAACTTAATTTTTCTACCCCACCTCCATCTCCCCAAGGGGACTTGGGGCAGCTTACATGGGGCCAAGCGCAAGCAACATACAGATTAAAAGCAAAGACAATAGCAAATTGCAAATTAAAATAGTGCAAACAGCATAACAGTAATAAACAAGTATCAACCAACAGCAAACCAATTTTGGAGAGGGAAAAAAGGCCAACATACTAATTGGGCTCGTAGGGGAGGAGGCGGTCGTGCAGATACGCAGGTCCTGAAAACCATATTTAATAATCCAAAGCTGATGTGGTAGTAGTAATCTTTCATGGGTAGTCAGTCTCTTCCCTCCCAACATATTGTTGCCTCAGCACTATAAGAGGGTTTTGCGAGACCAGTTGCTGTGTGGTATTGAGGCAACAGTGTAGTAATGCGGACCATATTTTTGTTCTTGATCCACAGACCACAGGTTGAGAACCACTGACTTAGATCCTGTTTTGGAGAGGGTCATTCTTAGCAAGGATCGCCTTGCATGGACTTCCCTGCAGAGGACTGTGCTCTCCAAAGCTTCTTATCACATCAACACTTGGCTTCACAGAGAGTTCTCACAACCAAGGAATTATGGAAATGGCAGATTCAGAGATTTGTGATTTCCCAATCCCTTGGCTCTGAGGGCTTCCTTTCCCTACAACTCACAACATTCATCCATGTGTGTAAGGAAGTATTGCACAGCTCCTTTCTGGATCAATGAACATTTCCAACTTGCACAATACAGCAGGCAGACCATTTTGTTAGGGCATGTAAAAATCAATTGATTAGTGTGTTAGCTGAAAATACAAAGCACAAAGCTGATTTGTTGGGCCATGTCTAGGGAGCTAGCTGAGCCTGGGAATTTTGGCAACAGTTACATTTTTAGGCTTGAGCTATGCAAGTGCTTACAGAGAGAGACAGTTCTTGCTTCATGAGCTGCTGGAAGGAGATTTTCCAAATGGACACAGAAATACCATTTGAATCTCACTCAAAGGACATTGAGTGAGTCAATGCAACTGTCCACAGGAGATTGTATATATGTTGCTCTGCATAACAAAGAGCAAACTACTTGTTCTTTATTGTTCATCTGTGTGGCATATTTTCTTTCTCTGAGCTAGTAAAATGTCATCTACGCATGATTTTCATTAATTCAGCCTTTAAACCTATTTGGGCAGGGTGTTTCACCTAGATACCTGATTTGCTGAACATTTTACAAAATAAAACCAAGGCCTGTAATTGGTGAGTCCTGATCTAGATAATAGAAATTCTAATAAAGATTTGTGAATATCACGAAGAAGCTGGGATTTTTTTTTAAAAAAATACTGCTTTCTG
Organism: Anolis sagrei; assembly: GCF_037176765.1. Taxonomy (NCBI): domain Eukaryota; kingdom Metazoa; phylum Chordata; class Lepidosauria; order Squamata; family Anolidae; genus Anolis; species Anolis sagrei. The sequence goes on along the minus strand of NC_090030.1, from coordinate 15,325,856 downwards.
CATATAACTTAGCTTTTAGGAACTTGTGTTGTGTGCCTTCAAATCTTAGGGTGTTCCTCAGGCTTACTTATTGTGGAGTTTTCTTGGCAAGGTTTGTTTGTGAGTGTTTTGCCATTGCCTTCTTCTGGGGCTGAGAGAGTAGATTTCCACGATTGAGGCAAGATTCAAAACCTGTTCTCTATAGACTTAGTCTAGCTCTCAAAATGCTGACTGTTTTAGGAATTGAGTGTGGAAGACAAAACAAAACAAAACAAAAAACCCTGTTGATATTCTGGTGACTGTTTGCAGTTTACATAGGCAAATTGTGGGTTTGGAGATGAGGGGAAATTCCCTATGTAATGTGTAAATAGCTAGCCATGAGTCACTTTGTTATGCTTATGATTTAGCGGTGGCTGTTTTTAACCTGTCCAGTTGTTTTCTTTCTTTTGGCAATTGTAGATAATGTAAAACTAGACATGGGTAGCTTCCATTCAAGTCAGTTGGTGAATTCCCTCCAGTTTAAAGGCTGTGTGCAAAGTGCTGGGTGTTCTGTCATGTGCTGGGCCTATAGCAATTGGCTTTTGAACAGGACGTGCCCTTTGTGCCCAGCGGGAAGCCGGGGTGCCTCGAGTGAGAGGCCCTAAGGATTTTCCTATACAGAGTCTTTAGAAGCTTGAAAAGTTTAACAAAGTCCTTTATTATTGCTTAAGTCTTCAACAAACAATCAAATACTTCTTAGATCTTCAACAAATGCTTCAAGGCTTTGAATCGACTGGTGGCTTTCTTAATCTTGTCCACAAGGGACAGGCAACTAGCTTCGTGAACTGTTTCTTTTCTTTATGAAAAAAATGCTTTTTAACCCCTCCTTAGGCAATCTACTTTCTAAACTTTGCTGGTGTGGGCTCTACTCCCAGCTCCAAACTGCTTCTTGGGTCCCGAGTAGACCTACCAGTCAAGGCTTTGTAGATTCTCCAGCTGGAGTCCATGGGAACTGTTTCCCCCCGGATGCTCCCCGGAAACTGTTTCTCCCGGATGCTGTGAGAAACGAAGCTTCTCTACAGGTGGAGCAAATCCACATCCTGTAGCTAAGCTTTCCAATGCAAGACTGACCTAAAATGGCTCCCTCTCCTCCCAGAACCCTGGGGAAAGGGGTGGAACCAAAACTTAACAATGATTGATGGGTCATTGGCCCTATAATTGCAAACCAAGGGAAGCCACCTTATTGCAAAATGCATGGAACTTTGGAATACATGCAAACACACAAAGAAAGAAAAGGGATTTGGAGCTCCTGGTACAGCCGTACCAGCACACTGGGTCTATTTGGAGGATACGGTTCAACCCCTTGGCTGCAGCTATACTGTAGAATTAATGCAGTTTGACGTCACTTTAATTATCCTGGCTCGGTGATATGGAATCAGGAGAGTTGTAGTTTTACCATGTCTTTAGTCTTCTCTGTCAAAGAGTGTTGGTGCTTCACCAAATGAGAACGCCCAGGATTCCACAATATTGAGCTATGACAGTTAAAGTGGTGTCACACTGCACTAATTCTACAATACAGACAAACCCCTTGAGTGTTTTTTTTAAAACTCAGAGGAAATTTATTTATTTATCATATCAGGAGCGAACCAAGGGTACAGTTGTGATGTATTTAAAAAACACAAAGTTTAAAAACTTGGCATTATATTAAATGTACTTTGACCAGTAGCTGGCCACTTGGAGTGCCTCTGGTGTTACTATAAGGGGATCCTCCATTGTGCATGCGGCAGGACTCAGACTGCATTGTAATAGGTGGTCTGTTTGCTCTTCTCCACACTCGCATGTCATGGACTCCACTTTGTGGCCCCATTTCTTAAGGTTGGCTCTGCATCTCGTGGTGCCAGAGTGCAGTCTGTTCAACACCTCCCAAGTCATCCAGTCTTTTGTGTGCCCAAAAGGAAGTCTCTTATTTGGTATCAGCCATGAGTTGAGGTTCTGGGTTTTAGCCTGCCACTTTTGATCTCTTGCTTGCTGAGGTGTTCCTACAAGCATCTCAGAGGAAAACCCAAAGTGGATTCACCACCTCCTTGGAAACTGCCAACAAATGCTGAGATGTACTTGAAAGGATATTCTTTCCAATTACCGGTACTGCAAATTGGTGGTGCTGCTTAATATTATGTATTTATTTATTTATTTGCTTTATTTCTATACCGCATTTTTCAGCCCTTAACAGGCGACTCAATGCGGTTTACATGGTACAATTATCAAACAGTGTCAGTGCAATTAAAACATAACAATGCAACAAACAGGATCAACAGCATCAATCCACAACAGTTAACAATCAACAAGACAGAACGACAAAACAGACATAACATAACGCCTCAGTTGAAATCAGATCTGTTCTCATAATCCTTGTGCCATTCCTATGTTCCATTTACCGTCTTCCTATGATTGGTTGCACTGCTTAACCAAACGCTTGTTCATAAAGCCAGGTCTTAACCATTCTCCGAAACGTCAGCAGCGAAGGTGCCTGTCTGATGTCTGCCGGTAGGGCATTCCATAGCCGAGGGGCCACCACTGAGAAGGCCCTGTCTCTCGTCCCCGCCAAGCGCACCTGTGACGCAGGCGGGATCAAGAGCAGGGCCTCCCCAGACGATCTTAATGTTCTGGTCGGTTCATAGGTGGAGATGCGTTCGGAGAGGTAAGCAGGGCCAGAACCATTTAGGGCTTTATAGGCTAAAGCCAGCACCTTGAATTGTGCCCGGTAGCGGATTGGCAGCCAGTGGAGCTGGTTCAGCAGAGGAGTGGTATGCTGTTGTTGTATATTGGTTGCTGTTCCTGTGCCGTCACACCCAGATGCTGTAACGTTAAAACTAAGATGTGCTTCTCTCTTTATCTGGTGCTTCTCTCTTTACTTTCAGCAACTGATGCCAGTCAAGATATGAACATCAACAAAATATTTATTTCCAAAGTCCTTGGCAGACTTGGCACAGCTTGATAAAGTTACAACACAAACAGTAAATTTGGGAAACCACAGAAATGTTCTTTCTTTCTCTTTTTCTTCAATTACTGAGGTAACTTTTCTCCAAATGGTAGAAAAAATCCTGGGATATTTCACCCTAACCCTGAGCTGCTATGGTTAGAAAGAACAGGCCTTTCCCTATCTAAGTTCAAGGTTAGCTTTGGAGATGAAGTAATGCTCAATAGTACTCAATAACTATTTCTCTCTATTTCTCAATAAGCTTCTCTTTATCTCTATATCTATCTATAACTCAATCAGCTTCTCTGTCTAACTAACTCAATTTCTCAATTGCTATTCTATCTATCTATCTTAATTTCTCAATAGTACTCACAATGGCTTTATCAGAGCTTCCTAGCTGACCAACAGCACATCTGAGGCTTTTTTCTATATTGAAGGAAGCAGGGAGATTCCAAAATGGAGATCTCAACCCCAGGAAAAAGGGCGGACTCCTAACCCAAAGAGATACTTTCTAAACCAATAACTGTAGAGGGCCTGCAGCCTGGCTTTCCAGACTCTGATACTGTTTAACTCCCAGGGTGCTTCCGGGTCTATAGCAACCCTGGGGAAATGCAAAGGAATGTTATCCCATGCAGCTAAAAGGCAACATAAACCATGCTCCTGGAAGACGGAACAGTTCCCCTTATACTCCATTGATTATTTATTTTTAATACTTGCTAATGGCATAGAATACAGCCACATATAAAGATTTATTAGGCATACAACTGTCAAGTACAACTGTGCACTCCAACTTGTTAAAAATCAAATTTGAAATATACAATTGATCTTTCCAAATTGAATACTTTTAGCAATACAATAATGCTCTGTATCTTCTAAGGCTGGTGCTCACCAAATTAAATTATACTCATTTGAATAGCCAGTGATAGAACATTATGGATAGCTGAAGCTATGTACACACTCAGTGACCACAAAAAGACCGATTCCTAATTTCAAAAACCACTTAAGTTTGATAAGGTTTCAAGGAGGAACATCACTTTCTTATAAAAAACCAAATGGTGCCATGGGTTCTCAAAGCAAAAAACAAGATTATCCCAACGTTAGAGATGTGGTCTCTAGTTAACTGCTGGGAAGCTATTCCATTCTTGAATGGCAAAATATAACAAATTGGATTCATGAAACACCGTACTCAGAGCCCTGTCTTCCTTCTGTAGCCTCTGCATGCTTTTAACATCTGCCCTTCTTGCATCCTCTGTAAATGGAGTTTGTGGGTTGTCAGATTGAGGAGAGTGTTTTCTGTTTCCAGTAATGAAAAGTCCATTGGGACGAGCTTCCTTTCTGGCATGAAAAGGTGTGCTGGTACGGCTGTACCAGGAGCTCCAACTTCATTTTCTTTCTATTAAATGTCTGCATGTATTCCAAGGTTTCAGGCATTCTGCAAAGGTGACTTCCCTTGGTTTGCAATTATAGGGCCAATGACCCATCAATCATTGTTAAGTTTTGGTTCCGCCCCTTTCCCCAGGGCCCTGGGAGGAGAGGGAGCCATTTTTAGTTCCTTCTGTAAATTAAGCTACAGGACGTGGACCAGCTCTGCCTGCAGAAAAGCTTCATTTCCTACATTTGGGGGAAACAGCTTCCGGGGAGAAATAGTCCCAAAGCTCTGGCTGGGAACTTACAGCCTCTCAGCCTTACAGCATTCGGGGGAAACAGTTTTGCAGATCCAAAGAACTCCAGCTGGAGAATCTACAAAGCCTTGACTGGTAGGTCTACTCAGGACCCAAGAAGCAGTTTGGAACCGGTAGTAGGACCCACATCAGCAAAGCCTAGATAGAAGATTGCCTGGGAGAGGTTAAAAAAGGGTTTTCCTTTTAAAAGTAAAGAAATCGTTCTCAAAGCCAGTTGCCTGTCCCTTGTGGACAAGATAAAGAAAACTACCAGTCATTTGTATGATTGTTGTTGAAGACTGAAGAAGTATTTGTTTAATTTGTTCAATAATAAAGGACTTTGTTAAACCTTTCAAGCCTCTAAAGACTCTTCCAGAGGAAAATCCTTAGGGCCTCTCTATCAAGGCACCCTGGCTTCCCACTGGGCACAAAGTGCACGTCCTGTTCAAAAGACAATTATTACAGGCCCAGTGTGTGACAGCACAAAATGCACTATGGATATAAGTAAGTTATACTTTTGCTTTAAAATTGTGACGTTCTGTTGCACATCCTTGTAGACATCCTTCATAAACTTTACATAGAAGTTCTTGGGCATTATTACTTCTCATTTGCTTATCATTGCAGTTCAAGCATCCAAAAACCTCTATTGTTCAGTTTTATTATCCTCCAAGAAAGACACAACTTTGCAAACAGTTGGGAATATTCTCATCTACATCCCCCGGTGGTGCAGTGGGTTAAACCCATGTGCCGACAAGACTGAAGACCAACAGGTTGCAGGTTCAAATTTGGGGAGAGCGCGGATGAGCTTCCTCTATCAGAAAGCTCTTTGATTGTAGGTAAACTATAAATCCCAGTAACTACAAATCCCAAATGACAAAATCAGTCCCCCACAACCCCACCTGCCAGGACCCAGAAGCCTTAAACAATGCCAGACACAAATTAAAGGTTCAAACACAGCTTTATTGCAAACAAAAGGACCTAAAAAGCACTTAACATCAGTGCTAGGATCTGCTGGAGCAATTTGGCACCAAAAACAAGTCGATAGGAGAAACAAAAATATAATCCGGATTATAGCGCTGCCTAATAATCCAGATTAAACAAAAGATGAAGCGAATTGCTTAAAAATCAAAATAGGACAAAAGGACAGTCTTTGAAGCTGGAATAACATAGTTTCAAAACTAAAAGTTGTTAAAGTCACAAAGATATTAGCAAACAAAGTCCAGAAGTCCAAAAGCGAAGTCAAACCGGTCCGTAGTCAATTCCGTTGAGAAGCAAAGCTGGAACGCTGGAGTCACCGAGGAAACAGGAGCACAGGAACACACGAAGCTACAGCCCAGGACCCAAGGTGGAAAGTTGGCAGGTACAAAGAATTATGTCCCATGAAGACACTTTGCCTTCTGCGACTTGCAGTTCAAACTGAACCCACTTTTATCTCAAAGTTCTTCCTCAGAGCTTGATGAGCTCCCCACCCTCTCATCATCACTCCCAGCTGCTCCCAAACCTGCAGCTGAATGCCCATCCCTCCACCTCTGCCAACGATTATCAGGGTTCAGATCCTGCCAAGAGTCCCCTGGCTGCCAATCCCCAGTGAACCCCTCAAATTCCTCACTAGAGGTGGGCTGGTTACAGATATCCCTTATGTTTTGCACACGGGTCCAATTTAACTCCTCATCATCTTCCATATCACTCCCAGTCCCAGAACTCCCTTCAAACCCAAAGAAATCTCCATCCTCTGTTGGTGCACAAAGTATTTCCCAAATACGCTTCCTTTGTAATTCCCCTTCAGACTCTGGCTCACGAGCAGCCCTCTTTACACCTCTGCTCACTTCCCCATCCCCCATCCCACCATCGGAGAAACCTGGAAACGTGTCAGTATTGCTTGGAGCCATAATGATTTCTCTAATGTGCTGACACTGCTGTTCTCCCTCTGACTCCAAAGTATACCGGTTCTCCCTGCTACTAGGAGTAGCAACTCGAGCAACACGCTGAACTACAACACCACCAATATTCAAATTCAGGCGTATTGGGTATTTGTGCTAAATGTGGTCCAGAAATGAAAATACATCTTGCATATCAAATATTTACATTATGATTCATAACAGTTGAAAAATTCCAGTTATGAAGTAGCAACAAAAATAATGGTATGGTTGGGGTGGGGGGGGGGGGCACCACAACATGAGGAACTGTATTAAGGGTTCCCAACATTAGGAAGGTTGAGAACCACTCATCTACAGAGAAGAACAATATTCCAGCCCATCCTCTGAATCAACTGAAAGCAAACTGCTCTTGGATTTTTGAGCTCAGTTTGCAGCAATTGAAATCTATATATATAAATTTGTTAGGGGCATCCAACGAGGAAACAAAACTCAAAAAACCCCCAACGAAACTTAACCAAAATTCCCATGCCCATAACACAACCCACAAGGTACAAACATATCTACTCAAAATGAAAAACAACACAACAACACACTCACAAAACGGCAAAACAACAAAACTCAAAAATCCCCCAACGAAACTTAACCAAAATTCCCATGCCCATAACACAACCCACAAGGTACAAACATATCTACTCAAAATGAAAAACAACACAACAACACACTCACAAAACGGCAAAACAAAAAAACTCAAAAATCCCCCAACGAAACTTAACCAAAATTCCCATGCTCATAACACAACCCACAAGGTTCAAACACATCTACTCAAAATGAAAAACAACACAACAACACACTCAAAATGGCAAAAAAACAAAACTCAAAAACCCCCCAACGAAACTTAACCACAATTCCCATGCCCATAACACAACCCACAAGGTACAAACATATCTACTCAAAATGAAAAACAACACAACAACACACTCACAAAACGGCAAAACAACAAAACTCAAAAATCCCCCAACGAAACTTAACCAAAATTCCCATGCCCATAACACAACCCACAAGGTACAAACATATCTACTCAAAATGAAAAACAACACAACAACACACTCACAAAACGGCAAAAGGATAAAACTCTAAAAAAAACCAACGAAATTAAACCAAAATTCCCATGCCCATAACACAACCCACAAGGTACAAACATATTACTCAAAATGAGAAACAACACAACAACACACTCAAAACGGCAAAAAAACAAAACTCAAAAAACCCCAACGAAACTTAACCAAAATTCCCATGCCCATAACACAACCCACAAGGTACAAACGTATCTACTCAAAATGAAAAAGAACACAACAACACACTCACAAAACGGCAAAACAACTGAGCATGCGCATTGGCGCCCAGCCGCAAGTTCCCTGGCGCGCGCACATGCCCTTCCGGCCAACGTTCCCTCTGCGGAAACCATGCCCACTCCAAGCTCCACCGCGCCGCTTCCCGCACACACACACATACCCCTGCCGCACACACACACACAACCCCACACTCCATCACTCCCCCCCCGCCGCACACACACACGCAACCCCACACTCCATCACTTCCCCTGCTGCTGCACGCACACACGCAACCCCACTCCCCCCACCGCCGCACACACACACACACGCAACCCCACGCTCCATCACTCCCCCCGCCGCTGCACGCACACACTCAACCCCACTCCCCCTGCCGCCGCACACACACACACACAACCCCACGCTCCATCACTCCCCCCGCCGCTGCACACACACACACAACCCCACGCTCCATCACTCCCCCACCCCAATCTTACCTCCTTTTACTTCACGCCACCTCCAAACCCCACCCCGCCCCTTCCCGCCCTGTCAAAATCTAGGAAAGACAGGAAGGAAGGAAAGAAGGAAGAAAGAGAAAGGGAGGTAAAGAAAAAGGGGGAAGGAAGGAAAGAGATAGAGAACGAAGAGGAGAAGGAAAGATGGGAGGGAAGGAAGGAAGGAAGGAAGGAGGGAAAGAAAGAGAGAAAGAGGGAAGATTGGCCACAGCAACACGTGGCGGGTAAAGGTTGTTATTTCTATGATTATTATTATTATGCTATTCTTCCTCTGAGACCCTTTTAGGGGGAATGGGAGAGGTGTCAGGTCCCAGAGGCAATGCATTGCATTATTGTTATTGTTATGATGGTGGTAAAATAAAAGGAAATAAAAAGTGAAAGAAGGAAGCAAACAGGGAGGGAAGAAAGGCAAAGGAAGAAAGGGGGAGGGAATGAAGGAAAGAGAGAAGGATGAAATCAAGTAGTGAAAGAAAGAAAGAGGTAGAGAAGGAAGAAAGGAGAGAAAGGGGGAGGAAAAGGGGGAAGGAATAGGTAGGGACCTCTCTTTCATAATAGTCCAGATATCTACCTCAACTTTGATAACTTTTACTATAGGCCACAGCAACGCGTGGCAGGGCACAGCTAGTAAATTATAAAGGGGAAAAGTGGGAGAAGAAGAAAAAATGGTGCATGTTAAATGTAGCTGAAAATATGGGATGACATTAATCAGAACTGTCCCTTCAAAACAGTTGGGGGATATGCAGCTAGGCTATGGAATCCTGTAAGTGTTCAATACTCACAAAACAATAACTTATACTATGTTTCCCACACTGATAATGTCTAAGAGTAAATATTAATGGAGAGACCAATTGCCATATTTTCTTTGTGATTAGATTTGCTCAAGTCTTTTTCCAAGCATTCCTTAAACTTTCACTCTTGCCTTTCAAATGATTTAGTATTGCCAAAGTTGCTTTTTGGAGGGCCACCCATGGACGAAGCTGTTTTGGACCAAGATAAGATAAATGACATAACAGAACCATAAACATCTTCAAATACTTACTGTACTTTCTGTCCTAACCATTTTTTAATTGCAGTCTTCCTTCATGACATCATGTTAAACCCTTGTGCTGGCAGGACTGAAGACAGACAGGTCAGAGGTTCAAATCCGGGAAGAGTGTAGCCAGGACTGTAGCCAGAAAAAAAATTCGGGAGGAGTTGAAATTTTCGGGGGGGGGGGTGAAAATTTCGCAGGGGAGGTTGAAACCCTCCTCCTAGCTCACGCTGAAGCAAAGAGCACAGCAGGGGGCAGAGCAGCCTTCAATAGCCTGCAGCTCCGCCCTTGTCAACCACCTCCACCAAGTCTGGCCTCCTTAATGAGAGCATTCAACATCCCCCCCCCCCAACTTGATTGCTTCACTACTGTTCTGTTGTGTGCTGGGCCTGTAAATAATTGTCTTCAGAACAGGATGCGCAACCTTTGCCCAGCGGGAAGCCAGGGGGCCTAAAGAGAAGTTCTCAGAGGTTTCCACCACAAACAGTCTTTAGATGGCTTGAGAAGTACAACAAAGTCTTTTATTATTGAACAAACAGAAACTTCTCTTGTCTTCAGTAAAGTTAAGCAAATGATTCCAAGCTTTTAGGCAACTGGTGAATTCCTAATCTTGCCCACAAAGGACAGGCAACTGTCTTCAATAACTTCTTCTTTAAAGGAAAATCCCCGTTTTAACTACTCCCAGGCTGACTGTAATCTAACCCTTACTGATGTGGGCTCCGCTACCGGGTTGAACTGCATCTCAAACGCTGAGTGGACCTACCAGCAAGGCAGTAGATGTTCCCCAGCTGGAGTTCTTTGGTCTTTAGGGCTGTCTTCCTGGAAATTCTTTGGAGCTCTTAAGACCTTTCTCCCCTGGAAGGTCTTAAGGGTTGAAGCTTTTGTACAGGGGAAGCTTGCACACATCCTATACATAAGCTTACCTTGCTGAGACTAACTAAAAATGGCTCCCTTCCCTTCCCAATTGCCCTGAGCAAGGGGCGGGACCAAAACTTACCAATGATGGACAGGTGACTTGCCCTATGACTGCAACCAAAGAAGCCACCTATGTGCAGAGTCCCTGAAACCTAGGACTGCAAGCAAACATTTAATACAAAGCAAATAAAGTTGGAGCTCCTGGTACAGCTGTACCAGAACAACTACATCAACTATTGCTGCAAGTAATGACAGTGTGAATAAACTGCCAATATTTGCTTGAGATAGTGCTTGCAGTTCTGGAGGGACTCTTGTTTTTTTGCGTCTCATAGACTTAGCAGCATGGAGATTTGGTTAACCAGTTAAAATTCATGAGTAAACAGGTTTTTTTTAAAAAAAAACTGAAACATGTAGCTGAGCTCCCTCTGTCTGTTCCAGCTCCCCATGCAGGGACATGAGAGAAGCCTCCCACAAGAATGGTAAAACATCAAAACATCCAAGCGTCCCCTGAGCAAAACTAAAGTTCTGCTGCTGAAAACTAGGGGGCGCTTGTGCTTTGCTTTTGCAGTGTTGCTAAAGTTCTGGTGGTGAAAATTTCAGAACTCTAACAAAACTTTCAAAATTTCATTATTATTTCGTTATTGGAGATTTCTTTTATGACAGAACCAATTAGGAACTGCAATTTATAATGAAATTTTGAAAGTTTTGTTAGAGTGCTGAAATTTGCACCACCAGAACTTTAGCAACGCTGTAGAAGCAAAGCACCAGCACCTTCTAGTTTTCACCACCAGAACTTTAGTTTTGTAAGTACTTTAGAACCATTTAGAACCATGGATTGCCTATGCCTACTGGTCAAGCAGCCACAGAGCACCAAGATGGAAAAAAAAAACATTGAAAGACATTAGACATTGACTGCATTTCTAGTGGATTGAATTAACAGTCCATTATCTCTTGAGGACATCCTGCCTCACCAAATGACAACTCCCAGATTCCATAGCGTTAAGCCACGGCTGTTAAAGTGGGGCCAAACTGTATTTATTCTACAGTGTAGATGCAACTGTTGTTGCTGTTGTTGTTGCTGTTGTTATATCCTACCTTTCCACCAGTTTTGGATATGTAGGGTGATGGGAGATATAGTATCTGAAGAGTATCAGTTTGTAGAGGCAACTACTAAGTCAGGGAAGGGATGAGAGTTAAACCAATAGAAACCACACCTGAATGTTTCTTCCTTTACCTTTCATAGATTCATAGAGTTGGAAAAAACCTCATGGGCCATCCAGTCCAACCCCATTCTCCCAAGAAGCAAGAAAATCACATTCAAAGCATCCCTGACAGATGGTCATCCAGCTTCTGCTTAAAAGCCTTCAAAGAAGGAGCCTCCAACACACTGTGGAGCAGAGAGTTCCATTGCTGAACAGCTCTCACAATCAGGAAGTTCTTTCTAATGTTCAGATGGAATCTCCTTTCTTGTAGTTTGAAGCCATTGTTCTGTGTCCTAGTCTCCACTGCAGCAGAAAACAAGCTTGCTCCCTCCTCCTTATGACTTCCTCTCACATATTTATACATGGTTACCATGTCTCCTCTCAGCCTTCTCTTCTTCAGGCTAAGCATGCCCAGCTCTTTAAGCCGCTCCTCATAGGGCTTGTTCTCCAGAAACTTGATCATTTTAGTCACCCTCACCTTCCAGCCTGTCAACATCTCCCTTCAATTGTGGTGCCCAGAATTGGACCCAGTGTGATTCCAGGTGTGGTCTGACCAAGGCAGAATAGAGGGGGAGCATGACTCCCCTTGATCTATAGACTAGACTCCTATTTAAGGTAAAGGTTTCCCTTTGACATTAAGTCTATTTATTTATTTCATATATTTATATCCCGCCCTTCTCCTCACAAGGGGGACTCAGCGTGACCTCACATGAGCATCAGAGGATGCTAACAACATAAATACCATAAAAACTACAGCTCACAATAAAATCATTTTAAAACATTGTACATCATCAATAAAATTTAACAATAAATTAATAGATTAATGTGCCAGTAAAACCAAGCCGAGCCAGGAGAATCCATGTCGCAAAAATCCAAATTTCCTTTTCCTATTGCGACTGGCCTCTAATCGAATGCCTGGCCCCAGAGCCAGGTCTTTAGTTGTTTTCTAAAGGACAGGAGGGAAGTGGCAAACCTGATATCCTTAGGGAGAGAGTTCCACAGACGGGGGGCCACTGCCGAGAAGGCCCTGTCTCTCGTCCCCACCAACCACATTCGTGAGAGTGGTGGGATCGAGAGCAGGGCCTCTCCTGATGATCTTAATCTTCGTGTCCGACTCTTAAGTCTACTCGTGTCCGACTCTGGGGGTGGTGCTCATCTCCATTTCTAAGCCGAAGAGTCAGCATTGTCCATAGATACCTTCAAGGTCATGTGGCCGGCATGACTGCATAAAGTGCTGTTACCTTCCCGCCTGAGTGGTACCTATTGATCTACACACATTTGCATGTTTTCAAACTGCTAGGTTGGCAGAATCTGGACCTAATAGCGGGAGCTCACCCCGCTCCCTGGATTCGAACTGCCGACCTTTCTGTCAACAAGTTCCATAACTCAGCGGTTTAACTTGCTGTTACCTTCCCGCCTGAGCGGTACCTATTGATCTACACACATTTGCATGTTTTCAAACTGCTAGGTTGGCAGAATCTGGACCTAATAGCGGGAGCTCACCCCGCTCCCTGGATTCGAACCGCCAACCTTTCTGTCAACAAGTTCCATAACTCAGCGGTTTAACTTGCTGTTACCTTCCCGCCTGAGCGGTACCTATTGATCTACACACATTTGCATGTTTTCAAACTGCTAGGTTGGCAGAATCTGGACCTAATAGCGGGAGCTCACCCTGCTCCCTGGATTCGAACCGCCAACCTTTCTGTCAACAAGTTCCATAACTCAGTGGTTTAACTTGCTGCATCATCAGAAGCTCCAATAATCCTATTTATTCAGGCTTTTTTTTTGCCACAACATGACATTGTTGGCTCGTGTTTAACTTGTCGTCCACAAGGACTCCAATATCTTTTTCATACCTACTGCTGTTGAGCCAGGCATCATCCCCCATTCTGTATTGTTGCATTTCATTTTTTCTGCCTAAGCGGAGCATCTTGCACTTGTCTCATTTTTAGACCAAATGATTTTTGTCTAAAAGATGTTCCGGCCTTTCCTGTACAATAAATGGTATTTTCTAGCTTTACATCCCAACAGCTGGGATTTGCAGTCTGGCAATATCTGGGTGACTACATGCATGGTTCCCATTCCTGCTTTAAACATTAGTGGTTATGCTTTGCATTATTTTCATGCCAGCAAGACATTTCAGGCCCTTATTGGGGAGGATAATTCAATTATTTATTTGAAAAGAAAACAAACGCAGCAGGAAATTCTGGAATCCCTCTTTTCTGCCAGAACTGAGGGCCAACCCTACTCTTCATGATTTATTTTAAAAAATTGTTTAAAATCACACACCCCAACCCATATTTTTAATGGTTATGGGCCTGGCTGGAAGTCATTCTTTTCAATAGAGATTGCTATGGTTTTGTGCATTAATTCATTCCCCTCAACTACAGGGATCACTCGACACACAATAAATATAGAATAGGTTTCAACTCCTGCTAACATGGAAACGCTAAAAAATAAAAAATAAATCCAAACCTGATCAGCACAGTATTCAAAGGCTGAGCAAACCTGTTCAAATAAGATAGTAAACAGAGCCCTGAATCTAGATGAAGGCGTACCCTGTCCCTTGCAGATCGCTATTATGATAATAAGAAAGATCAACATCAAATGGCACACTGGATATAAATATAAAGCAAATATCATTCCACTAGTGAATCATGGTAGGTTAGGAAATGCAGGATATTGCAGGATATTGCTGTGAACTTTAACAGCTTTTTATGCCATTGTGTATTTGAACAGTACTTGAAATGGACGCCTTTCCGGGGAGAGTGTAGCTGAGCTCCCTCTGTCTGTCCCAGCTCCCCATGCAGGGACATGAGAGAAGCCTCCCACAAGAATGGTAAAACACCAAAACATCCAAGCGTCCCCTGCGCAAAACTAAAGTTCTGTTGCTGAAAACTAGGGGGCGCTTGTGCTTTGCTTCTGCAGTGTTGCTAAAGTTCTGGTGGTGAAAATTTCAGAACTCTAACAAAACTTTCAAAATTTCATTATTATTTCGTTATTGGAGATTTTTTTATGACAGAACCAATTAGGAACTGCAATTTATAATGAAATTTTGAAAGTTTTGTTAGAGTGCTGAAATTTTCACCACCTGAACTTTAGCAACACTGTAGAAGCAAAGCACCAGCGCCCCCTAGTTTTCACCACCAGAACTTTAGTTTTGTAAGTACTTTAGAACCATTTAGAACCATGGATTGCCCATGCCTACTGGTCAAGCAGCCACAGAGCACCAAGATGGAAAAAAAAAACATTGAAAGACATTGACTGCATTTCTAGTGGTTTGAATTAACAGTCCATTATCTCTTGAGGACAGACCCTTGATCATTCTTGAATCCACTCAGTGGGTTCAACCCTTTATGCCACTTTCTCCGCACCATTAAGAAGCCATCCTCCAAAACGTAACGGGGTTCAATTATCCTTCCACCACAAAGTACTTTGTGCACATTAATTTTTTTCGTGTCAGAAGCAATTTTAGAAACCGCAAGTTGCTTCTGGTGTGAGGGAATTGGCCGTCTGCAGGGACATTGCCTGGGGGACGTACGGAGGTGTTACCATCCTGTGAGAAGCTTCTCTGTTACGCAACACGTGTTTTATTCCAGCATCCTAAAGCCCCACTTGCTGGGGAAAATGGAAAGTAAAAGGAAGAGGAGCCGACCAAGGGCAGGATGGATGGATGGCATCCTTGAAGTGACTGGACTGACCTTGAAGGAGCTGGGGGTGGTGACGGCCGACAGGGAGCTCTGGTGTGGGCTGGTCCATGAGGTCACGAAGAGTCGGAGACGACTGAACGAATGAACAACAACAATGCCCCAAAATCCAGAGGCAAAAGACCTTCAGACCAATAGCCAAGGTAAACAGAAAATCTCTCTTTTACTCTGTTAACTTTGCAGAGATAATAATAATAATAATAATACTTTATTTGTACCCCGCTACCATCTCCCCAAGGGACTCGGTGCGGCTTACATGAGGCCAAGCCCAAATACAACAATACAAGCAATAAAACAACAATACACGCAAACATAGAAATAAAATATACAACATTATCAAAAAGAAAACACACAATTAAAAACAGTGGGAAGGCCAAATGTAAAATTAAAATTGGAAGTAATGCTAGGACATGGAAGAAAAGGTGATAATGGTGTTCGTGGAAGGGCATACGAGCAGACCTAAAGAAGGAGGACAAAGTGCTATGGGATCATTATTCTGGGAAGGCACACTGGAACAGCAACGTCTTCAAGCTCCTCCAGAAGACTGCCAGAGCTGGGGCCTGTCTGATGTTTTAAGGAGTGAGTTCCAGAGTCGAGGGGCCACCACCGAAAAGGTCCTCTCTCTCATCCCCACCAATCGCACTGCGATGCTGGTGGGATCGAGAGCAGGACCTCTCTGGATGATCGAAGGGATTGTGTGGGTTTGTATATGGAGATGCGGCCACGCAGGTAGGCGGGTCCCAAACCGTTCAGGGCTTTGTAGGTAAGAACCTGCACCTTGAATTGGGTCCAGTAGATGAATGGCAGCCAGTGGAGCTCCTTGAACAGGAGGGTTGAAACAAAACTGGCAGTGCACCACACAAAAATCAGCAGTGCAACTTTTTTACACAGTCTTTGTAATATGCATAAATTAAAGCATCTTCTAAACAGCAAATGGGAAATCAAAACAACCTGAAGTAAATAGCTATTTCACTATCAGCATCTCCTGCTGGAACTCCACACTGGTGAAACAGAACTCCAGCAGCAACCCACCAGAAATCCAGCACCCACCAGAATGTATTCAAAACACTCAAACAGTTATAGCCCCTTGGGCATGGCACAAGATTGCTGCTTGACCTACATAGTCAGCTGAACAAGATAATTACAAACAATAAGGTTTTTCTTCACACATATACTTGTGTCCTGCGAGGACTTACCGTAACATCATGTTCCCGCATGGGAAGCTGGAACTGACAAATGGGAGCTCACCCCGCTCCCTGGATTCGAACCACAGACCTTTCGTTCAGCAGTCCTGCCAGCACAAAGGGTTTAATGCATTGTGCCACCCGGTCAGCAGTCCTGCCACCACAAATGGTTTAATGCATTGTACCACTGGAGGCTCCTGAACATTAATGTCCCACCAACGCCTCCTGAGGTGGCGCTCCCCATTTGTTGGGGTTAGGAAAGCGAAAACCCTTGAGTAATATTTTAAAAATCACCCAAGAGAACACTTGTCTAGGAATCTCTAAGGATGGATCTACACTGTAGAATTAATGCAGTTTGACACCTCTCTAAACCTCTCTAAGTGCCCTGACTCAATATGACGAAATCCTGGCATTTGTAGCTTGTTGAGGCTGCACTCTTTGGAAACAAAAGACTTGTTAAAACTACAAACATTGTACATTGTGCCATGGCAGATAAACTGGTATCAAACTACATCCATTCCATAGTGTAGATGTAGAAGAATTGACCCAAGGAACTGAAAAGACACAAAACACTACTAAGTTTTGACACGGCAGCCTCTGGGAGTTGTTGCTGTAAAAACTGTTAATCTCATGTTGGCCGAACAATTACTAACATGTTTGACACTCCAGATAGTATCAGATAATTCATGTCAACTCATTGGAGATTTGAGGCCCTCCAGATACTTCAATCCCACCGTATAAGGACAGTGCGCAGTGGCCAGGCAACAAACACAGACTTAAGTAGGAGAGACATAAATGACATCTTTCTCTAAAGTAGGCTTTCTGCCAGATTGCTTCACACTGGTTAGCTTCTGCAATTTGGCTATTTATTTATTTACGAGCCCTATAAACTGCAGATAGCTGGGGTGGTAATGTGGTTTGAATCTTGGATTAGGACACTAAAGCTGGATCTACACTGCCTTATATCCCAGAATCTGATCCCAGATTATCTTCTTATCCCAAATGATCTGGCAGTGTGGACACATATAATCCAGTTCAAAGTAAATAATCTGGATTATTTGGATTATAAGGAGGCGCAGTAATATAATGGGTTAAAACAGTAGCTTCAGGAAAGCTGCTGACCAAAATGTTGGCAGTTCAAAGCCATGATTTGGGAGCGAGCTCCTGACTGACAGCTCTAGTATTGTTGAAGGCTTTCATGGCTGAAATCACTGGATTGCTGTAAATTTTTTGGGCTATATGGCCATGTTCAAAAAGCATTCTCTTCTGATGTTTCGCCTGCATCTATGGCAAGCATCCTCAGATATTGTGAGGTCAGGCAAAACATCAGGAGAGAATGCTTCTAGAACAGTGTTTCTCAACCTGGAGGTCGGGACCCCTGGAGGGTTTGCAAGGGGGTGTCAGAGGGGTCACCAAAGACCATCAGAAAAAACAGTATTTTTGTTGGTCATGGGGTTTCTGTGTGGGAAGTTTGGACCAATTCTATCGTTGGTAGGGTTCAGAATACTCTTTGATTGTAGGTGAACTATAAATCCCAGCAACTACAACTCCCAAATATCAAGGTCTGTTTCCTCCAAACTCCACCAGTGTTAACTTTTGGGTATATTGAGTATTCATGCCAAGTTTGGTCCAGATCCATCATTGTTTGAGTCCACAGTGCTCTCCGGATGTAGGTGAATTACAACTCCCAAACTCAAAGTCAATGCCCACCAAACCCTTCCAGTTTTTTTTCCTGTTGATCATTGAAGTTCTAAGTGCTAAGTTTGGTTCAATTCCATCATTGATAGATTTCAGAATGCTCCTTGATTGTAGGTGAACTATAAATCCCAGCAACTACAACTCCCAAATGACAAAATCAACCCCCTCCAACTCCATCAGTATTCAGATTTGTGTGTATTGGATATTTGTGCCAAATTTGGTCCAGTGAATACATCAGATCTTATTATTACAATTGATAACAGTAGCAAAATGACAGTTTAAAGTAGCAATGAAAATGATTTTATGTTTGGGGGTCACCGCAACATGAGGAACTGTATTAAGGGGTCGCGGCTTTAGGAAAGTTGAGAAACACTGTTCTAGAACATGGCCATATAGTCCAAAAAGTCTATAACAACCCTGTCAGCTCTAGCTTTGGCCAATCTAGCAGCGTGAAAGTATGCAATGTGAGTAGATCAATAGGTCCCACCTTGGCGGGTGCAGATATACAGACATGTCGGCAACACAATCAGAGAAGTTTATGGACAACAGGCTCCTCACCATGGAAAAATGGAACAAGAGCACCTCCCCGTGGCCGGAGTTGGGCATTGCCTCCAGATGTTGGAGACAGAAAAATTATTATTATTTTACTGACACAAAAAGACAGTATGCCACAGCAAACGAGATCTATCTGCTGGATTTCATATCACAAAATCTCAAGTCAAACACTTCCCAAGTGTCTAAGACTGTGTGATGAATTTTCGAATGATGCGTGCAGATCCAAGTAAGGTGGCCTTTTGCAGCTGACAGATTGTGATTTTGTCAGTGTCTATTGTTTCCAAATGCCGGCTGAGCCTTTGCAGTTTGATTTTCAGGTCTTGATAATGGCTGGGTTTTTCCTGTTGTTTTTCCTCAATGCGACTGTCACCTGGAATGGTGACATCAATAATCCAATTTTTTTAATATTCCACAATCGTGATGTCTGGAGTATTGTGCTCCAAAACGTTGTCAGTCTGGATTTGAAAGTCCCACAGTATTTTTGCATGTTTGTTTTCCACTACCTTTGCAATTCTTTTCTACTATTTGTGACATAAGTTCCAATGAATCATTTGGGCCACAGAGTTGTGCCTCTGTTTGTAGTCCATCTGCGCGATTTTCTTGCAGCAGCTGAGGAGATGATCCATGGTTTCATCAGCTTCTGTCAACAACCTTACAAAAACCAAACCTCGGCTATCAAACGTCTAAGAAATCTCACAAATTATTATTATTATTATTATTATTATTATTATTATTATTATTATTATATAATCTGGACTATATGGCAGTACAGATCCAGCCTCTGCTACTGATTTTCACCTCCCTCTGTGTGTGGATTAATATGCTCTTTTGCCTACACAAATGTCCTCATATGGCTAATGCAGATCACTGTGCGTTGGATTAATTAAAATGTATAGGAGTGCTAGGCAATTTCTCTTTCTCCTTCTGCAATTATTCTGTGAGCTTCTGAAAGACTCCATTTCCAAATTGCTGAGCCGTACTCAAATGAGCATCAGTTATGTAAATCTTTCGCATTCATCAGGGCTGCATGCCAGTAAAAAGAGTCTCGGCATTTTTCCTATTGCAGCTGGAGTATATAAACATTTCACAAAAGGTATTCATAGTTTGTGACATCTCAAGAGAGTTGTTTTGCAGAGAGAAAAACATGAAAAACATGAAGTTTTCTGCACATGCCAAATTGTACAGAATATCCTGGTGCAACAGTCTTTGAGAAGTGTTAGGAATCATCATCATCATCATCATCATCCTTTTTCCCACAAGATAAGATTCAAAGAGACATCTTATTGTTATGTTGCTGTTTTGCATCTTCAAGTCACTTCTGTTGACTTAAAGGAGAACTTATTACATAGTTACCTTAGCAGAAAAACAGTTTTCGGAATGGCACCAAACACAGGTTGATTCTGATCCATGGCAACTCAATAGAGGATTCTTGGACAGATTTAGTGATACCACATTTCTCCTTGCCTTCCTCTGAGGCTGAGAGAGTGTGACCTTCCCAAGATCATTTAATAGGTTTCCATGGCTGAGCAAGGATTTGAACCTTGGGGTGAATCTATTTTATAATTAATGCAGTTCAATGCTATTTTAAACTGCCCTGGTTCAATGCTATGGAATCCTAGGAATTGTAGTTTTACAATCTCTTTAGCCTTTTCTGCCAAAAGGTTATGGTGGATCACCAAACTACAAATCCCAAGACTCTGTTGCATTGAGCCTTGGCAGTTAAAGTGGGTTCTTTTCGTGTCAGGTGCAACTTGAGAAACTGCAAGTAATTTCTGGTGTGAGTGAATTGGCCGGATGTAACCTACTCCAATACTCAGAACTGTTACTCCCTGGTGGTTCACTGTTAGTAAATCAATAGTGAGGAACCTGTGATTTTTCCAGAAGCTCTCAGATATGTCTCCCTTTTTTTTGTGTGTCAGGAGCAACTTGAGAAACTGCAAGTAGCTTCTGGTGTGAGAAAATTGGCTGTCTGCAAAGACGTTGCCCAGGGGAAACCCGGATGTTTTGATGTTTTACTATCCTTGTGGGAGGCTTATCTCATTTCCCCACATGAGAAGCTGGAGCTGACAGAGAGAGCTCATCCATGCTCTCCCTGAATTAAAACCTCCGATCTGTCGGTCTTCAGTCCTGTCGGCACAAGGGTTTAACCCATTGCACCACCGGAGGCTCCCATCATCTCGAAGCATTAAATTGACGGAAGCCAGAGACCAACGACCAAACTACAAATCCCAATACTCCATTGCATTCAGCCATGACTGTTAAAGTAATATCAAACTGCTTTCATTCTACAGTGCAGACACACTTTTGGTCTCACAGTCGTAGTCTAATATTCAAAACTATTACTCCATGGTGGTTCTCTGCTAGTAAACCAATAGTGAGGAACCTGTGGTTTCTCTAGAAGGTGACAGATACATCTCCCATCATCTCAAAGCATTGTCCATGCTGGCTTTAAATTGATGGAAGCCAGAGACCAATGACCATGGAAAGATCACCAAGTCCTCTACTCCAACACCCAAAAATGTTTGTCATTTTCAGATACCATCTGGACATTTTGTTGGCAAACAGGGTTTATTTTGGCTCGAGGGGAAAGTACCAGCTTTTCCCAGTAAAGGCCCTGGTAAACGACTGATAAGCCTAAGTGGACGAGTTATACATGTATTGTCAAGAAGAAAACACATCCACAATCTCATTTTGAAGGCATCTGGAAAGCTTTGGTTTGATCAAGGAAGCAGAATATCATGTTCTACTTTGAGTAGTTTGGTCCATTAACACATTAGATTTCTCGTGGCTTCATCTGTGTGATTGTTTTATGCCCACTGTGTCCTTTTAAAAAATTACCTTGGTAAGAAGCAGTCCAGGTAGATTGCGGCATCCACACTGCCATATAAACTCTAGATCAGTGTTTCTCAACCTGGGGGTCGGGACCCCTGGGGAGCGGTGAGGAGGTGTCAGAGGGGTTGCCAAAGACCATCAGAAAACACATGGGGTTTCTGTGTGGGAAGTTTGACCCAATTCTATTGTTGGTGGGGTTCAAAACTGCCTCGAGTCACCTTCAGGTTCAGAGAGACAGTATATAAATATGGAATATATATAAATATGGTAAATAAGAATGCTCTTTCTTTGTAGGTTAACTATAAATCCCAACAACTACAACTCCTAAATGACAAGGTCTATTTTCCCCAAACCCCACCAGTGTTCACATTTGGGCATATTGAGGATTCGTGCCAAGTTTGGTCTAGATCAATCATTGTTTGAATCCACAGTGCTCTCTGGATTTAGGTGAACTACAACTCCAAAACCTAAGATCAATGCCCACCAAACCCTTCCAGTATTTTCTCTTGGTCATGTGAGTTCTGTCTGCCAAGTTTGGTTCCATTCCAATGTCGGTGGAGTTCAGAATGCTCTTTGATTGAAGGTTAACTATAAATCCCAGCAACTACAACTCCCAAATGACGAAACCAGTCCGCCCCCAACCCCACTAATATTCAAATTTAGGCATATTGGTTAATTTCATCCAGTGAATGAAAATACATCCTGCATATCAGATATTTACGATTCATAACAGTAGCAAAATTAGTTATGACGTAGCAATGAAAATAAATTAATGGTTAATTTAATTTTATGAATTTTAATGTAAATATCAGATATGCAGAATGTATTTTCATTCACTGGACCAAATTTGGAACAAAGACCTGATGTGCCCAAATATGAATACTGGTGGGAAGACTGGTTTTGTCATTTGGGAGATTTAGTTGCTGGTATTTATAGTTCACCTACAATCAAAGAACATTCTGAACTCCAGCAATGATGGAATTGAACCAAACTTGGCACACAGAACTCCCACAACCAACAGAAAATACTGGAAGAGTTTGATGGCATTTACCTTGAGTTTTGGAATTGTAGTTCACTGATCTCCAGAGAGCTCTGGACTCTAACAATGATGGATCTGGACCAAATACTCAATATGTCCAAATATGAACACTGGTGGAGTTAGGGGGAAATAGATCTTGACATTTGGGAGATGTAGTTGCTGGAATTTATAGTTCAACTACAAAGAACCCCTTGAACCCCACCAGTGATAGAATTGGACCAAACTTCCCATACAGAACCCCAATGACCAACAGAAAATCCTGTGTTTTCTTATGGTCTTTGGCAACCCCTCTAACACCCTCTCTTTATCCCCCCCAGGGGTCCCAACCCCCAGGTTGAGAAATGCTGTAGTAAATTATCTGGCAGTATAGATTCATATAAACTGATTCAAAGCAGATAATCTGGGATCATATCTTCAGATATAGGACAGTGTATATCCAGCCTGAGCTATGGCAACAAAGGGGCTGTCAAACTGCTTTAACTGTACAGTGTATATGTATGTAACCAAAATAGTATTACAGATACCCATTTGACCTCCCTTTATCCTTCCTATGGCTGAATTCAATCCTAGGGTGCATTTAGTGGACCCCAAGAATTTGCTCTTTGTAGCACTGGCTTCGCTTGGCCTGTTGAGCTGTGGATATGAACAGCCTAATTTGCATGAATTAACTGGCAGACCCACACAGTGGTGAGCAAATGATGCCCAGGGACTTTGTGACAAGGTTTCTTCTAAGTCTGGGAACCTCCCATTTTAATGTTTATATCCCTTTTTAGAGGCTTTGCTGTGATACACAGACCTTACTGCTTTGCTTGAAGGAAGGGGAACACGGTGTGGTTATCAATTCACCATCTCACAAGCAAATTTGCTCAGTATATCTGACAAGGATGCAAAGTAACTAACCTAAGTGAGTGATTTCACACTGATTTAGATCAGCATGAAACCAGCAGAGATGGAAATCATTTCAGTGTGCGAATGATGACATCGGAAGCCCCCAAAACAGTTTGAGGCCTGGATAGAGCACCTCAGAGGCTGGTCTCAAACTGGTTCCAGATTCCGCAGTGTCCATGGTTTCACAGCCTTAGAGAAATTCACCTTCCTCTCCATACTGCAATGTGTGGATCAACAGAGTACCTCTCCCTTGATCAGTTTGACTGTGAGATGTAGTTTTAAAAATACAAATAAAATTTGGAGAGTCTTTTTGTAAGCAGAGTGACGCAACAGAAACATTCTGGGCACATACCTGTTGAGTTCTTAATAAAATGAGATTTGGTGAGTCTTTTTGTTAGCAGATTAGCATAGCAGAAGTGTTCTGATGCCATAAATTGTTGGATTTTTAAAGAATGAGATTTAGTGAGTCTTTTTGGTAGCAGAGTAGTGCAGCGGAAGTGTGCTGGGCCCATAACCTGTTGAATTTTTAAAGAATGAGATTTGATTAGTCTTTCTGGTAGCGGATTAGCATAGCAGAAGTGTTTTGGGTCCATAACCTGTTGTATTTTTAAAGAATGAGATTTGATTAGTGTTTTTGGTAGCAGAGTATCACAGCAGAAGTGTGCTGGGCCCATAACCTGTTTTATTTTTAAAGAATGAGATTTGGTGAGTCTTTCTGGTAGCAGAGTAGCACAGCAGAAGTGTTCTGGACCCATAACCTGTTGTATTTTTAAAGAATGAGATTTGATTTGTGTTTTTGGTAGCAGAGTATCACAGCAGAAGTGTGCTGGGCCCATAATCTGTTGTATTTTTAAAGAATGAGATTTGGTGAATCTTTTTGGTAGCAGAGTAGCGCAGCAGATGTGTGCTGGGCCCATAACCTGGTGTATTTTTAAAGAATGGGGGAAATGGAAGGAAAAAGAAAGACCAAGGGCAAGATGGATGGATGGTATCCTTGAAGTGACTGGATTGACCTTGAAGGAGCTGGGGGTGGTGACGACCGACAGGGAGCTCTGGCGTGGACTGGTCCATGAAGTCACAAAGAGTTGGAAATGATTGAACAAATGAACAACAATAGACTAGATGCACAGAAGTGTTCTGAGTCCATAACCTGTTGGATTTTTAAAGAACGAGATTTGGTGAGTCTTTTGGGTAGCAGAGTAGCACAGTGGAAGCATTCTGGACCCATAACCTGTTGTATTTTTAAAGAATGAGATTTGGTGAGGCTTTTTGGTAGTAGACTAGCTTCGCAGAAGTGTTCTGGGTCCATAACCTGTTGGATTTTTAAAGAATGAGATTTGGTGAGTCTTTTTGGCAGCAGAGTAGCATAGCAGATGTGTGCTGAGCCCATAACCAGTTGGATTTTCAAAGAATAGGATTTGGTGAGTCTTTTTTGGTAGTGGACTAGCTTCGCATAAGTTTGCTGGGTCCATAATTTGTTGAATTTTAAAGAATGAGATTTGGTGAGTCTTTTTGGTAGCAGAGTAGCTCAGCGGAAGCATTCTGGGCCCATAACCTTTAATCAGATTTGGTGAATCTCTTTGGTAGCAGAGCGTATGGCACACTAAAGCAGAGAACATTAAGACCAGACACCTCCTCACAAGACACAGTCAAGCAGACCGAGAACCAAACTTAGTCAAAAGATACATACTCACAGCTTGTACATACACACAGGCTCAGCTTCTCAGGGTAAAGTGAAAGAAAAAGGGTTTTTTTTTTACATAGTATCAGGAAAGCAGAAGGTCTCATTCCAAGGATGCTAGCTCATTGTGTGCAGAATGGAGAAAAGTTATAGAAGAAAGGAATGAAGCAGTGTACACATCACTCAGGAAGAGAAAAGTTGTGGACAAACATGGAACAGATACACCATGCAAAATATGATAATTGTGCATGTTATTAATTTGCATGCATTGCTCACTGATATTCTATTGGATATATTGAGGAGTTTATAAGCAATCACTTCCCATCTGGGACCAAGGGAGCAATGTGGAATTAACATTTTTGCTACACTTTGACTTCCAAATCTCAATGCTATAGAATCCTGAGATTTGTAGTTTGATGAGTCCACAGCACTCTTTGACAGAGAGAGGTAAATATCTTGTCAAACTACAACTCTCATGATTCCAAAGCATCTAGCCATGGTAGTTAAGGCATCAAATCATCTGGGTGTCCCCTTGGCAACATCCTTGCAGACGGCCAATTCTCTCACACCAGAAGCGACTTGCAGTTTCTCAAGTCACTCCTGACTTGAGTCCATAACGACAAAAAAAAAGTTAAGGCAGTGTCAAACTGCATTAATTCAACAGTGTAGATGTACCCATAGATTCCTTTCTCAATAAAATCCCTGCAAATGATGCAGTCTTAGACCTGTGAATGTTTGAAGGGCCGCACATGAGGAAACCCTATAAATACGATCTCAGGCTACGTGTTAACAGAAGCAAAGCCTGGTATTTATTACAAGGAGGGATGCTCTAAGGTCATGGGAATCACGGGTGGTTGTTTACATCTTGAATGCAATGATGACGAGCAATGTCGACTGCATGGAACGTCATGTGCTTCCCAGCACAATCGTGTGCCGTCCTAAATAGTTAAGTGTGAGTTTTTGGGCAAATTATAATGTCCAATGTTTAGAAACCTCTGTGGAACGCAGTGATGTTCATAATGAGGAAATACGAAGCAGAGAACAGATAAACTGATAAGAGAATTCTACCCACAAATGCAAGTCATGCTCTCTGTCAGATCAATTTCTACCATTTTGAGTTTCAAAGATTTCTGGTAGGAAGGGATGGTGAGCGGTTGTAAATTAGAGAAGCCCATATAAAACAGAGTGGTAAATAGTCCAACTCAGTGGCAGGCAAATTCCTGTAGATGCCAATCTTTCATTTCCCCAGATATGGTTGGACTATAGTCCTCTCCACGCTGCTATATGAAATCCAGATTATCTGCTTTGAACTGGATTATATGGCAGCGTAGACTCAGATAGTCCAAATAGGATAAAGTGAATTAAGCACTCCTGTTTAAGCAGCTCCATGGGCTTCCAATTAGTTTCCGGTCCCAATTCAAGGTGCAGGTTATTACCTACAAAGCCCTAAATGGTTTGGGACCTTCGCAATCACATCATCCCCTATGAACCAGCTCGTGCCTTAAGATCATCTGGAGAGTCTCTTCTCTCACTTCCACCGCCATCTCAAGAGCAGTTGGTGGGAAAGAGGGAGAGGGCCTTCTTGGTGGTGGCTCCCTGGCTCTGGAACACCTTTCCTAAGGAGATTAGGCAAGCACCCACCTTGGCCACCTTCCAAAAGGAATTAAAAACTTGGACCTTTGATTAGGAAATTCACTAGAGAACTCCACATCTGTATGCTCGTCCACTATGCCCTGCCTCATGTACAGAGGAAGAATTGTTGGAGGCTACAAACAATGGAAGTATAGATGGGGACTCAGAAGAAGGAACTGGTGAGTCTTTCTTGCCCAAGAAAACCATCTGAAGCCTCATCTACACTGCCATGTAATTCTCTATAAACGCATATAATCCAGTACAAAATAGATAATCTGGATTCAGAAACTGGATTATATGTAGAGGTGAAAGCATGTCTTAAAAGTGTAAATAACATGCTATATTCCTGTAGATATGTTCAAAACCTCTTACCTTATAATATTTACACAAAGTTTTGTTCACTTACTGTGCAGGTACAGCTGTATCAGGAGCTCCAATTTTGTTTGCTTTGCATTGAATGTTTGTTGTAGTCCTAAGTTTCAGGGACTCTGCAGATAGGGGGCTTCTTTTGGCTGCAATCATAGGGCAAGCCACCTGTCAATTATAGTTAGGTTTCCTGGTCCCGCCCCCTTTTTGGGTATTTGGAGGGAATAGGAGCCTTTTTGGTTCAGTCCACACAGAGAAGCCTTTTGCACAGGACATAATACCAAGAGCTCCTGTAGAAAGATTTGTCTTCTATGGCTTGGCCGGGGAGATATACAGCCTACAGCTTAACCAGGATTTTACAGCCTTACAGCTCCTTTGCTGAGGGAATCCGGTCCCACAGCACTTCAGCCAGCCATCACTGAAACCTGAATTCCTTCTTTTCCCCTGGAAGTCTACAAAGCTCTGCTTGGTAAGGGTCACTCGCGGAAACCAGAAGCAGTTGGTACCGGGTGTAGGGGCTCCACGCCAACAGAGGCAAAGACAGACTGCCCAGATTAGAAGTTAAGGATTTCCCCATTATTTAAATTACAGTTTATGAAGATAGTGCCTGTTCCCTGTGGACAAGACTGAGAGAGCTAATAGACTGTTAAGAAAGCTTTAAAGTACCTGTTTGTTTTCATCAATAAAGAACATTGTCGAACCTTTAAGCAATCTAAAGACTCTGTTTTAAGGAACTCCAAGGGCCTTTAATCTGAGGCAGCCCCGGCATCCCGAATTTATGTCCTGTCTACAGTCTTATGCACAGGCCCAGCGTGCACATTTACCTACTTCTTATTACCTGCAAACTTCTCTGATTCTTGACTATTTCGTAAATGTATATGCTAATAGCTTCTGCCTCCTGTCTTCAAGATTCATTCATTATAGGAAATGTTTTCCTTTCTGTTTCCATGACTTGCATCCATTACCTTTGGTGCAAGGAAATTGTTTCTAATGAACATATCATATTTCCCTTCCCCTTCATTAAGTACATTTTTCGTCTTTTCCAAAGAACCAAAACTAATGACATTTCGCTTCCTGGAGTATACAGTAACTGAAATCTTTCTTGAATAGATTTTAATTTTCCCTAACAAAACATATTTACCCGACCAGTATATTTATCTAGCTTAATTTGTTTTACAGCAGAAAGTACAGCTCCATATATTTATTTCTAAAATATCTATCACGAGTGCAATCTTGGTATTTATCTTATTATGAAAAGGAGTAATCTGGTTATAATACATCATAACATATTATAAAAGGGGACAATGCTACAATGTATAAATCCGCTAAAAGCTCGGTGTTTCTCAACTTTCCTCATGCCGCGACCCCTCAATACAGTTCCTCATGTTGTGGTGACCCCCAGCCATAACATTATTTTCGTTGCTACTTCATAACTGTAATATTGGTGCTGTTATGAATCATCATGTAAATATCTGATATACAGAATGTATTTTCATTCCCTGGACCACATTTGACACAAATGCCCGTTACACCCAAATTTGAATACTGGTGGGGTTGGGGGAAATTGATTTTGCCATTTGGGAGTTGTCGTTGCTGGGATTTATAGTTCAGCTACAATTAAAGAGCATTCTGAACTCCACCAATGATGGAATTGAACCAAACTTGGCACACAGAATTTCCATGACCAACAGAAAATATTGGAAGGGTTTGGTGGGCATTGACCTTGAATTTTGGAGTTGTAGTTCACCTACACAGCCTTTGACTGTGTGGATCATAATAAATTGTGGCAAGTTCTTAGCGGGATGGGCATCCCAAGCCACCTTGTCTCTCTCCTGAGGAATCTGTACAAGGACCAAGTAGCAACAGTCAGAACTGACCACGGAACAACAGACTGGTTCAAGATTGGGAAAGGTGTACGGCAAGGCTGCATCCTCTCACCCAACCTTTTTAACTTGTATGCAGAACACATCATGCGATGTGCGGGGCTGGATGAATGCAAAGCTGGGGTGAAAATTGCTGGAAGAAACATTAACAACCTCAGATATGCAGATGACACCACTCTGATGGCCGAAAGCGAGGAGGAACTGAGGAGCCTTCTAATCAAGGTGAAAGAAGAAAGCGCAAAAGTTGGGTTGCAGCTAAACGTAAAAAAAAACAAGATTATGGCAACAAGAATGATTTACAACTGGGAAATAGAGGGAGAAACCGTGGAGGCCGTGACAGACTTTGTATTTCTAGGTGCAAAGATTACTGCAGACGCAGACTGTGGCCAGGAAATCAGAAGACGCTTACTTCTTGGGAGGAGAGCAATGTCCAGTCTCGATAAAATAGTGAAGAGTAGAGACATCAGACTGGCAACAAAGATCCGCCTAGTCAAAGCCATGGTATTCCCTGTAGTCACCTACGGATGTGAGAGCTGGACCTTAGGGAAGGCTGAGCGAAGGAAGATCGATGCTTTTGAGCTGTGGTGTTGGAGGAAAGTGCTGAGAGTGCCTTGGACTGCGAGAAGATCCAACCAGTCCATCCTCCAGGAAATAAAGCCCGACTGCTCACTGGAGGGAAAGATACTAGAGACAAAGTTGAAGTACTTTGGCCACATCATGAGGAGACAGGAAAGCCTAGAGAAGACAATTATGCTGGGGAAAGTGGAAGGCAAAAGGAAGAGGGGCCGACCAAGGGCAAGATGGATGGATGGCATCCTTGAAGTGACTGGAATGACCTTGAGGGAGCTGGGGGTGGTAACGGCCGACAGGGAGCTCTGGCGTGGGCTGGTCCATGAGGTCACGAAGAGTCGGAGACGACTGAACGAATGAACAACAACAAGTTCACCTACATCCAAGAGCACTGTGGACTCAAACAACGATGGATCTGGACCAAACTCGGCACGAATACTCAATATGCCCAAATGTGAACACTGGTGGAGTTTGGGGAAAATAGACTTGACATTTGGGAGTTATAGTTGCTGGAAGTTATAGTTCACCTACAATCAAAGAGCATTCTGAACCCCAGCAATAATAGAATTGGGCCAAACTTCCCACACCATACCCCCATGACCAACAGAAAATACTGTGTTTTCTGATGGTCTTTGGCAACCTCTCTGACACCCCCCTAGCGACCCCTTAGGGGTCCTGACTCCCAGGTTGAGAAACACCGTTCTTGCTGAAGGATCTTGAGAAGTTTCTCTAAACCTACAACAACCCAGTTTCTCTAAATGTTAGATTCAAATGTAGATAACTGACCTTAACCAGAAATGATAGCTGAGGCCCCTTCTACACTGCCCTATATCCCAGGATCTGATCCCAGATTATCCGAGTTAAAATGGATTATATGAGACTCCACTGCCAGATAATCTGGGATAAGATAATCAGGGATCGGATCCTGGGATATAGGGGCAGTGTGGAAGGGGCTTGAGACCCCACCAAAACAGCCCTATAAAATCCAGGTTTGAACTGGATTATATGGCAGTGTAGACTAATATAATCCAGTTCAAAACAGATAATTTGGATTTTATATGGCTGGGTAGATGGGGCCTGATATTAACCACAAATGCATCTTCCTATCTGGCTTGAATCTTTTGTATATGTTGATTGAGGCCCTTTCCACACTACTGTATACAATCCCACATTATCTGCTTTAAACTAAAAAAACCCAGTTCAAAGTTCACCTAAAATAAAGAGCACTCTGAACTCCACCAATGATGGAATTGAACCAAATATGGCACACTGAACTCCCTTGGCAAATAGAAAATATATATCAATGATTGGTTGGGGGGGGGGCACCAAAATACTGTTTGCTTACCATTGAAAATTACCTAGGGCCGCCTCTGTATACAGCTGTGTGAAAGGAGCCCCAGTTAGTGAACCCTGCTTCTGCCAAACCACTTCTGAACTGACCTAAGTGGTCAATGTAGATGAGCCCTGTGAAGGATTATAAAGGGCCCATCCACACAGTCCTGTAACTGCAGAATATCAAGGCAGAAAATTCCACATTATCTGAGTATGGACTCAGATAACCCAGTACAAAGCAGATATTGTGGGATTTTCTGTCTGGGATATAGGACTGTGTGGAAGGGTCCAAAAACTCCTTGTCTGTTGGGCCTTGAGAGTATTTCTCCGTCATTAGCCTTGGTTTGTTGTGCTCTATGGCTCAGCAGTGACCACAAGTGCGAGAAGCATAGCATCTCCACCTGATGCATTGGTAGAAAGACATCCTCTTTCTAAGCCACACTCCTTTATCCCCCTCTAGCGGACCATCTATCTATCGCATAAGCATTTCAAGAGCCTTGATCCCTGATTTTGCTCTCCAAATACAGTAAAATGATCTCCCACATCATCCTGAACTCTATTTTCTCAAATGCATCCACACCATAAAATTGATTCAGTTTAATGTCATTTGAATCACCATGTTGGGTGATGTTGGGATTTGTAGTTCATTGAGGTACCAACACCCTTTGGCAGAGAAGGCTGAAGGTCTGATCCCAGGATCCCATAGCCTTGAGCCAGGGTAGTTAAAGTGGTGTCAAACTGCATCAATTGTACAGTGTAGATATACTGGGTGCTCCAGGCCTCCAGTAATAATAATAAAGCACATAAAGGTTGTGAGGTATATAGTTTCTAATATGAGGAAGAACTTCCTGACTGTCAGAGCCGTTCAGCAGTGGAACTCTCTGCCCCAGAGTGTGTTAGAGGCTCCTTCTTTGGAAGCTTTTAAACAGAGGCTGGATGGCCATCTGTCAGGGGTGATTTGAATGCAATATTCCTGCTTCTTGGCAGGGGGTTGGACTGGATGGCCCATGAGGTCTCTTCCAACTCTTTGATTCTATGATTCTATGATTCTAATATACCTCACAACCTCTGAGGATGCCTGCCATAGATGTGGGTGAAACGTCAGGAGAAAATGCTTCTGGAACATGCCCACACAACCTGGAAGACTCATAGCAACCAGTGATTCCGGCCATGAAAGCCTTCGACATAAAGAAAACTGGCTATGTTTCAGTTATGGATATTTACAAGGCAAACCGTACCTTTCCACATAGTATTATTTAATGTATATATTCAGCTTTGCTTGCCTTGTGGATATTGATTCTGATACGCAGCTATTGCAGATATTTCAGCAGCTGTTGTTTACATAGTATAGATACATTACAATACTGCGCTTCCAGTCTTTGCCACAAGGTAGAGCCAGTTGCCCATTTCACAGTCGAAAACCATGACGCTTGATAAATGAGCATCATAGTGGCAAAGTGCGCATCTACACTGTAGAATAAATGCAGATTGACATCACTTGAATTGATATGGCTCAATGCTTTGGAATCCTGGGAGATGTAATTTGATGAAGCACCAGCACTTTTGGCAGAGTAGGATCAAGACTACGGTTGTTTGAACTGGATTATAATGGTCAGTGTAGATTCATGTAATGCAGACTGAACTGGATTACCGTATATACTCGAGTATAAGACGACCTGAATATAAGCTGAGGCACCTAATTTTACCACAAAAAACTGGGAAAATGTATCGACTCGAGTATAAGTGGAGGGTGGGAAATGCAGCAGCTACTGGTAAATTTCAACATAAAAATAGATACCAATAAAATTATATTAATTTAGGCATCAGTAGGTTAAATGTGATTGAATATTTACATAACACTGTAATTCAAGATAAGACTGTCCAACTCTGATTAAACCATTATTCTAACCTTCTTCAATGTAAATATGCTTACATGTCCTCCAATAATAATAGAGTAAAATAATAATAATAATAATAGCATAAAATAATAAATGTAATAACAATAATAAATAGAGTAAAATAATGAATGTAATAATAACAACAATAATAAAATAATAAATGTAATAATAATAATAACAACAACAAAGTAAAATAATAAATAATATTGACTCGAGTATAAGCCAGGGGAGACTTTTTCAGCCAAAAAAAAAGGACTGAAAAACTAGGCTTATACTCGAGTATATACAGTATATGTGTCTATAGTAAAGGTAAGGTTTCCCCTGACATTAAGTCTAGTTGTGTCTAACTGGGGTTTGGTGCTCACCTCCATTTCTCAGCTGAAGAGCTGGTGCTGACCATAGACGCCTCCAAGGTTATGTGGCCAGCATGACTGCATGGCGCGCCGTTACCTTCCCACAGAAGTGGTACCTATTGATCTACTCACATTTGCATGTTTTCAAACTGCTACACTGACAGAAGCTGCGGTTAACAGCGGGAGCTCATCCTGCTCCCCGGATTTGAACTGACAACCTTTTGGTTAACAAATTCAGCAGCTCAGCGGTTTAACCTGCTGTAACACCAATATGTATATGTGTCTATACTGCTATATGATCCAGTTCAATGCAGTTGATCTGCATTATGAAACTGGATAATATGGCAGTGATCTGGCCTTTGTCAAACTACATCTTCCAGAATTCCATAGCATTGAGCCACAGCAGCTGAAGTGGGTCAAACTGTATTAATTCTGCAGTGTAAAGGTAAAGGTAAATGTTTTCCCCTGACATTAAGTCCAGTTGTGTCCGACTCTGGGATGTAGTGCTTATCTCCATTTTTAAGCCGAGGAGCCAGCGTTGTCCATAGACACCTCCAAGGTCATGTGGCCAGCATGACTGCATGGAGCGCCGTTACCTTCCCACCGGAGCTGTATCTATTGATCTACTCCCATTTCCATGTTTTCGAACTAATAGGTTGGCAGAAGCTGGAGCTGACAGCGGGAGCTCACACCACTCCCCAGATTTGAACCTGCGACCTTTTGGTCAATGCACCGCTGTAGATGCACCGAAAGTTTAACGGCATTTTAAAACCTCATTGTGAGCCATTTGCAGATTTAAACTATTGTCAGAGAACAGAACGTAATTAAGGAGTGTTTGTCTCATTACGATCTGTACTTTCGCCTCTTTTTTCTTGTTCCTGTGCGTGATTCTTGGACCTTCTCAGCCTTAATGAACGCTGACTCTGCAGCGAACAAAGTCAGGGTTATTAGCAGATAATAATTAATTAGTGTATGAGACCTACCTTTGGCTTGTAGTTATTTTCCATAAGTCCCTGAGGGGAAGAAAAACCCCAGGAGAAGCAGAACGGAGCGTCCTTTCATCGAGTCTATCTTTCTTCCAAAGGGGTATTGACACATCACAGGATTAGCAAGAAAAACCATGGAAAAGGACATGATAAAAGTAGAGAAGCTGAACAGATTTTCATTCAAATGGTATCTGAGAGACAACTTACTATTGCCTCTGAGTTCTTTATTACGAGCTGTTCCTAGGGTTATTTGGATTGCTGATTCAGAAAATTGCATTGGGTAGACCACATCAGCTCTAGATTATTAAATATGTTTTTTTTTTGGGTGAGCAGATGGCGACTACTGGATAGCATATGTTCTGCATCAGAAACTGATGTGGTCTATCCAGTGCAATTTTCTGAATCAGCAATCCAAATAACCAAACCAAATCTAAAGTTGACCAAAAACTGATTCGTAACCCTATCGGTACTAATATTGGAGAGTGGTCCCTAGTCAAGTGGTCCCTGGTCAAAACAAGATTGGGGACCACTGTTGTTGTTCATTCGTTCAGTCGTTTCTGACTCTTTGTGACCTCATGGACCAGCCCATGCCAGAGCTCCCTGTCGGTCATCTCCACCCCCAGCTCCTTCAAGGTCAATCCAGTCACTTCAAGGATACCATCCATCCATCTTGCCCTTGGTCGGCCCCTCTTCCTTTTTCTTTCCATTTCCCCCAGCAACATTGTTTTCTCTGAGCTTTCCTGTCTTCTCATGATGTGGCCAAAGTACTTCATCTTGGCCTCTACTATCCTTCCCTCCAATGAGCAGTCGGGCTTTATTTCCTGAAGTTTGGACTGGTTGGATCTTCTCGTGGTCCAAGGCGCTCTCAGAACTTTCCTCCAGCACTACAGCTCAAAAGCATCTCTCTTCCTTTGCTCACTATTCCTTATAGTCCAGCTCTCACATCCGTAGGTGACTATGGGGAATACCATTACTTTAACTATGCGGATCTTGGTTGTCAGTGTGATGTCTCTACTCTTCACTATCTTATCGAGATTGGACATTGCTCTCCTCCCAAGAAGTAAGCGTCTCCTGATTTCCTGGCTGCAGTCTGCATCTGCAGTAATCTTTGCACCTAGAAATACAAAGTCTGTCACTGCCTCCATGTTTTCTCCCTCTATTTCCCAGTTGTCAATCATTCTTGTTGCCATAATCTTGTTTTTTTTATGTTTAGCTGCAACCCAGCTTTTGCACTTTTTTCTTTGACCTTGGTTAGAAGGCTCCTCAGCTCCTCCTCGCTTTTGACCATCAAAGTGGTATAATCGGCATATCTAAGGTTGTTAATGTTTCTTCCAGCAATTTTTACCCCAGTCTTAGTACAAAGAGAAAGTGCTAACTTTTAACAATTTAGAGATTTGCCACCGTGGGAAATCTGACATGGGAACCTAGGCAGTAGACATGTATGTGGTATTAGTTTCTTTTGTTTTATTTACTGTTTTGTTCCTTTTGGTGGTTTCAACAAGCATTTGAGAATGACTAGTTCTAGCTCGGCCCTATGTTCAATATGGCCTTATTTTTCTTACCAATTACTCAGGTCACTTTCTCTAATAGGCCCTGGAGATGAACAGCCATAGACCCTGCTATAGCGCTGCACTTAATTCCCGGGCCGCCTAGAATTTTTGAGCTTGCTCTAATCTTGGCCCAGCCTTTTAAATTGCCTTGAACAGGCAGGGTTAATTTTAATATATATGTGTTATGACAACAGTGTTTATGTATTGTTGAAGGCTTTCATGGCCGGAATAACTGGTTGTTGTAGGTTTTTTCGGGCTATATGGCCATGTTCTAGAGGCCTTTTCTCCTGACATTTCGCGTACATCTATGGCAAGCATTCTCAGAGGTTGTGAGGTCTGTTTGTTTAAATTGTTGAAGACTTAAGCAAAAATAAAGGACTTTGTTAAACTTTTCAAGCATTTAAAGACTTTTGTATAGGAAAATCTTTAGGCCTCTCACTTGAGGCGCCCCGGCTTCCCGCTGGGCACAAAGAGCACGTCCTGTTTAAAAGACAATTATTATAGGCCCAGCACGTGACAGCACAAATACTGTTATTGTGCTATGCTAATAATATAATATATTATTATATATTATATTATATATATATGCTCTGAGTCCCCTTTGGGGTGAGAAGGGTGGCATATAAATGCCATAAATAAGTAAATACTTATTGTATTAGTTTATCATTCCTAACGTTAAGGTGGAATCTCTTTTCTTGGAGAAGAGCAATGGATTCAAGTTTAAAAAAAGGTGATTCTTACCTAAACATTAGAACCTAGTCTCTGAAGCAGCAGAAAACAAGCTTCCTTCCTCTTCAATATGATACCCTTTGAAGTCTTTGAACATGTGTATTGCATCTCCTCTTAACCTTCTCTCCTTCGAGATAAATATACTATCTCCCAAAGCTGCTCCTCCTAGGGCTTGGCTTCCAGACCTTTGACCACCTTTCCTAGATACATGATGGCTTGGTATAAAAGACAATGTGCTTTGAGGTCCAGCGTCAGTTGGGAACAGTGAGGTCATAGAGCGTTGCCAGGCTCTCTGGAGGAAACATGGAACTTTGTGGGCATTTTCTAGCACTAGAGCTTGGACTCAGTGGAGTTCTGCCTCTCCTCGAACATCTATAAAGCAGCCCATTGAGTATGGTTTGGCTTAAAGGATAAGCATTTACTTCTTAAGAGTTATAACCAGGCGTGGGATTCCAATCTCCAACAACATTAGGATTTGTGAGATGTCTTAGCCCAGGGGTCCTCAAAACTTTTTAAACAGAGGGCCAGGTCACAGTCCTTCAAACTGTTGGAGGGCTGGATTGTAATTGGGGAAAAACATGAATGAATTCCTATGCACACTGCACATATCTTATTTGTAGTGCAAAAAACACTTAAAATAATACAATAATTACCGTATATACTTGAGTATAAGCCGACCCGAATATAAGCCGAGGCATCTAATTTTACCACAAAAAAAACTGGGGAAACATATTGACTCGAGTATAAGCCGAGGGTGGGAAATGCAGCAGCTACTGATAAATTGCAAAATAAAAATAGATACCAATTAAATTACATTAATTGAGGAATCAGTAGGTTATATGTTTCGAATACTTACAAAAATGGTAATTTAAGATAAGACTGTCCAACTCTGATTAAATGATTATTTACCTTCTTCAATGTCAATTTGCTTACGTATCCTTCCAATAATAATAAAGAGAGCAACATAACAAATGTAATAATAACTGAGAGGGGCGGTCAATAAATGCAAAAAATAAATAAATAAATAAATAAATAAATAATAAAAAGAGTAAAATAATAAATGTAGCAATAACAACAATTATACAGTAAAATAATAAATGTATAATAATAGAGTAAAATGATAAATGTAATAATAATAAATAGAATAAAATAATAAATGAAATAATAATAATAATAATAATAATAATAATAGAGTAAAATAATAAATAACCTTGACTCGAGTATAAGCCAAGGGGGACTTTTTCAGCCTAAAAAAGGGGCTGAAAAACTAGGCTTATACTCGAGTATATACAGTAAATGAAGAACAATTTGAACAAATATAAACATATTAGTATTTCAATGGGAAGTGTAGGCCTGCTGTATTGTCTCAGTATTGGGTCCCAGCTATCATACTTTTGCCATAAACTTATTAGTATTTCAATGGAAAGTGTGGGCCTGTTTTTGGCTGATGAGATAGGATTGTTGTTGTGTGCTTTCAAGTCGTTTCAGACTTAGGTTGACCCTGAGCGAGGGCCAGGTAATGACCTTGGAGGGTCGTATCTGACCCCCGGACCATAGTTTGAGGACCTCTGTTTTAGCCCTTTTCATACACCAAACAGAGGCAACAGAAAATTAGTGTAACGACTGTGGATTTGCTGACTCGAGAATTCCATTTCAGGCTACACTGCTATATAACTCGGTTTCTGAACCCAGATTATCTACTATGAACTGGATTATATGGCAGTGTAGATCCAGCCTCAGGCAACTGGAAGTGAGGAATGAAGGTGAAAAGGTGATAGAGATAATAGAATAGTGATTTTACATTTCTGTTTGAAATGTAGGGTGTCCCTGGTGGCACAGTGGGTTAAACCACTGAGCTGCTGAACTGCTGACCAAAAGGTTGGTGGTTCAAATCTGGAGAGCAGGGTGAGCTCCCGCTGTTAGCCCCAGCTTCTGCCAACCTAGCAGTTTGAAAACATGCAAATGTGGGTATATCAATAGGTACCGCTGCGGCAGGAAGGTGATGGCACTTCATGCAGTCATGCTAACCACGTGACCTTGGAGTTGTCTATGGATAATGCTGGCTCTTTGGCTTAGAAATGGAGATGAGCACCACCCCCCAGAGTCAGACTGGACTTAATGTCAAGGTAAAACCTTTACCTTTACCTTGATGAAAAGAGAGTGTAGAAGACACATGGTGTTGACATTTGAAAAAGGAAAAATAGAGGAAAAAAGCAGTTTTTTCAATTTGCCAAAGGCAATTAGAAGCTCAGAGATTTAATGGGGACTCTGATAAGACTTTCCTTTCGCTCTGACTCATACCAATTAGAAATAGATTTTTGCTTGGTAGAAAACAAGAGCCTTCATTACATACATATATTCACACTTACTTTATGTTAATTTCCTGATGAATCGATGATGTAATCCTGTTTGTCATAGTCAGCCAACAGAGCTTTTATGTAAATACACAAAGATTGTAAATTCTGGTAAGAAAAGATAAAAGTTTCCCTTTGACATAAAATCTAGTTGTGTCCTACTCTGGGGGATGGTGCTCATCTACATTTCTAAGCTGAAGAGCCAGCGTTGTCCATAGACACCTCCAAGGTCATGTGGCCAGCATTACTGCATGGAATGCCATTACCTTCCCTCTGGAGCAGTACTTATTGATGTACTTACATTTGCATTTTTTCAAACTGCTAGGTTGGCAGAAGCTGGGGCTAACAGCGGGAACTCACCCCACTCCCCGGATTCAAACCTCTAACTTTTTGGTTAACAAGTTCAGTAGCTCAGTGCTTTAACCTGCTGCACCACTGGGGTAAATTCTGGTACTTTAGGGGTAAAAACACCACTTTAGAAACTTTTTTCCCAAGGACTTTTTTCCCATTCTACAGAATGTCAAAGAATTATTGCTTTTCCACATTTGAAAGTGTTTTTTTAAATCCAAAAATTCTCTGCAACGTAATGATAAACCCTATAACAAAAGCTAGCTCCATTGGGGATGTGCAAGGCAGTCTTTCATTTTGAAAACAGCATGTCTACGCTGCCTTATAATGTAGTTTCAGAATGCAGTTTAACTGTATTGAACTGGATTGTATGGCAGTATAGCCTTATAACGGCACTCCATGCAGCCATGCCGTCCGCATGACCTTGGAGGTGTCTATGGACAATGCCGGCTCTTCAGCTTAGAAATGGAGACGAGCACCAATCCCTAGAGCTGTTGTTCTCAACCTTTCTAATGCCGCGACCCCTTAATACAGTTCCTCATGTTGTGGTGACCCCCAACCATAAAATTATTTTTGTTGCTACTTCATAACTGCAATTTTGCTACTGTTATGAATCATAATGTAAATATCTGATATGCAGAATGTATTTTCATTCACTGGTCCAAATTTGGCGCAAATGCCTGATATGTCCAAATTTGAATACTAGTGGAGATTGATTTTATCATTTGGGAATTGTAGTTGCTGGGATTGATAGTTCGCCTATAAAGAGCATTTTGAACTCCACCAATGAGGGATTTGATCCAAACTTGGCACACAGATCTCCCATAACCAACACAAAATACTGGAAGGGTTTGGTAGGTATTGACCTTGAGTTTTGGAGTTGTAGTTCACCTACATCCAAAGAGCACTGTGGACTCAAACAATGATAGATCTGTACCAAACATGGCACAAATATTCAATATGTCCTAATATGAACACTGGCACAGTTTGGGGAAAGTAGACTTAACATTTGGGAGTTGCAGTTTCTGGGATTTATAGTTCACCTACAATCAAAGAATATTCTGAACCACATCAACGATAGAATTGGGCCAGACTTCCTACACAGAACCCCCATGAGTGTGTTTTCTGATTATCTTTGGCGACACCTCTGACACCCCTTCGTGACCCCCCCCCCAGGGGTCCTGACCCCCAGGTTGAGAAACACTGCCCTAGAGTCAGACACGAGTAGACATTGACCTTGAGTTTTGGAGTTGTAGTTCACCTACATCCAGAGAGCACTGTGGACTCAAACAATGATAGATCTGTACCAAACTTGGCACAGATATTCAATATGTCCTAATATGAACACTGGCACAGTTTGGGGAAAGTAGACTTAACATTTGGGAGTTGTTGTTTCTGGGATTTATAGTTCACCTACAATCAAAGAGCATTCTGAACCCTGTCAACAATAGAATTGGGTTAGACTTCCTACACAGAACCCCCATGAATGTGTTTTCTGATTATCTTTGGCGACACTTCTGACACCCCTTCGTGACCCCCCCCAGGGGTCCCGACCCCCAGGTTGAGAAACACTGCCCTAGAGTCAGACACGACTAGACATAATGTAAGGGGAAAACCTTTACCTTTGGAGACTCCAGTAGTGCAGTGAGTTAAACCTCTGAGCTGCTGTACTTGCTGATCCAAAGGTTGCAGGTTCGAATCCAGGGAGTCGCATGAGCTCCCACTGTTAGCCCCAGCTTCTGCCAACCTAGCAATTCGAAAACATGCAAATGTGAGTAGATAAATAGGTACTACTCCGGCAGGAAGGTAACAGTGTTCCATGCAGTCATGCCAGCAACATGACCTTGGAGGTGTCTATGGACAACACCAGCTCTTCGGTTTAGAAATGGAGAAAGGGAGAGTCAAACACAACTGGACTTAATGTCAGGGGAAAACCATTTCTTTTTACCTATAGCCTTATATAGTTCAGTTCAATGCAGTCAATCTTTATTTTGAAGCTGCATTATATACCAATGCTTATCCAGCCTAGGCCATCCCTCCCCATTCCTCTTTTTAAAATATATGGATTCTTCATGATGTGCAAGCCTGAAATGTATGCCCGATGCAATGCTGGTTTTAAAATATCCCCTTCATTCAGGAGGAGTTAAGGAGATATTTCAGAAAGGAAATTAAATTCTCCTTTCAGTCCCATGAGGCCAAATTTCCCTCTGTGCTACGGAGGAATGTAATGGACTGTGAAGTGGA
Source organism: Anolis sagrei (assembly GCF_037176765.1). Taxonomy (NCBI): domain Eukaryota; kingdom Metazoa; phylum Chordata; class Lepidosauria; order Squamata; family Anolidae; genus Anolis; species Anolis sagrei. The sequence continues at coordinate 15,284,564 of NC_090030.1, read as the reverse complement.
TGTCTGTGGTGACAAATGCTGTCATTTTCAGCATAATCTGCTCTGTAGCAAAGGGATGCCAGGCAGAATAAAAGCTCTATTAATACTATGATTCTCTCTCGAATCAAGAACTCATGTATAAGTCTAGAAATAGTCACAAAATTGACCCAAAAAGCTTGAGACCATGGATCAGGGTCCTTTTGACATTAGTGTTTTCCCCTCTCTGCAGAATGACCCACGGTTTATCCATGGGCTATCTAGTCCAATCCCACTCTGCCAAGAAGCAGGAAAATCGCATTCAAAGCACCCCCAACAGATAGCCATCCAGCCTCTGCTTAAAAGCCTCCAAAGAAGGAGCCTCCACCACTCTATGGGGCAGAGAGTTCCACTGCTGAACAGATCTCCTTACAGTTAAGAAGTTTTTCCTCTTGTTCAGGTGGAATATCCTTTCCTTTACTTTGAAGCCATTGTTCCATTACAGGACCCCCCAGTGGTGCAGTGGGTTAAACCCCTGTGCCGGCAGGATTGAAAACCGACAGGACGCAGGTTCGAATCTGGGGAGAGTGTGGATGAGCTCCCTCTATCAGCTCCAGCTCCTTGTGTGGGGACATGAGAGAAGCTTCCCACAAGGATGATAAAACATCAAAACATCCGGGTGTCCCCTGGGCAATGACCTTGCAGACAACCAATTCTCTCACACCAGAAGCAACTTGCAGTTTCTCAAGTGGCTCCTGACATGACAAAAAAAATACTGCTCCATTGTGTCGTAGTCTCCAGGGCAGCAGAAAACAAGCCTGCTTCCTCCTCCCTATGACTTCCCCTCACATATTTATACATGGCCCTGATCATGTCTCCTCTCAGCCTTCTCTTCTGCATGCCCAGTTCTTTAAGCCACTCCTCATAGGGCTTGTTCTCCAGACCCTTGATTATTTGTGTCACCCTCCTCTGGACACCTTTCAGCTTGTCAACATCTCCCTTCAATTGTGGTGCCCAGAATTGGACCCAGTGTGATTCCAGGTGTGGTCTGACCAAGGCAGAATAGAGCATGGGTAGCATGACTTCCCTGTATCTAGGCACTAGATTCATGTAGGCCAAAATCCCATTGGCTCTTTTAGCTGCCACGTGATATTGTTGGCTCATGTTTAACTTGTTGTCCACCAGGACTCCAAAACCTTTTTCACACATCCTGCTGTTGAGCCAGGCATCGTCCCCCATTCTGTATTTTTGCATTTCATTTTTTCTGCCTAAGTGGAGTATCTTGCATTTGTCCCTATTTTGTTAGTTTTGGCCCATCTATCTAATCCAGGGGTCCTCAAACCTTTTAAACAGAGAGCCAGGTCACAGTTCCTCAAACTGCTGTTGGAGGGCCCAATTATAATTTGAAAAAAAGCATGAATTCCTATGCACACTGCACATATTTTATTTGTAGTGCAAAAAAACACTTTAAAACAATACAATAACTAAAATGAAGAACAATTTTAACAAATATAAGCTTATTAGTATTTCAATGGGAAGTGTGGACCTGCTTTTGGATGATGAGATAGGATTGTTGTTGTTATGTGCTTTCAAGTCATTTCAGACAGGTTGAACCTAAGCGAGGGCCGGGCAAATGACCTTGGAGGGCTGTATTTGGCCCGCGGGCCATAGTTTGAGGACTCCTGCTCTAATCTGTTTAGATCATTTTGGATTCTGCTCCTGTCTTCTGGAGTATTGGCTTTCCCTCCCAATTTGGTGTCACCTGCAAACTTGATTATCATGCTTTCTAACTCTTCCTGGAGAGAACATTTCGACCAAATCTGCAAAAGTCAAACCCACAAATGTGCATCCCATGTGCTTGTCTTTTGCAGATTCTTCCAGGCCCAAAGAGTGGAATTTGCCCATCCAAAAGAAGTTTTGGTGAATCCAAGCCAGAGGAAGCAAGTTGGTGGCATTACCTTTGTGTGGCCCAGGAAAGCCATGGGTCTGATTTGTCTCGAAACGGCATGCCTCCACATGCTATGCCACATAGTTTTTGCATCCTGCATCCAGAGCAATGACACACCTGAGCTGGGATCCACTGCACTTGATGCTCTTCCCAGGTTTAGAAGAAACACATCACAGAAGATACTCCAGGGACATTTCCAGGCGTCGCAGGAGAATGAGGAGCAAAGGGATCAAGACACAGGCCGCCAAATCCACCGTAAGGTTTCTTTCTCCCTTTTCTTTAAAGTGGTCCAAGTGCTAGTAGTATCTGCCAATAAGAGCTTGCATTGTAAGGAAATCAGCTGCTCTCCCAATTATGTAAAAAGTTTGGGAGACAACAACCTGCCTATTGAAAGATCCATGATTTTTAGTAACGCCTTTCATGATATGAATTAGGCTTTGGGTGCATCTGTACTACCGAATTAATGCAGCTTAAGACCACTCTAACTACCATGATCTTAATGTTATGGAGTCCTGGGATTTATAGCTTTGCAAGCTCTTTAGCCTTTCCTACCAAAGAGTGGTAGTGCTTTAATTCCAGGATTCCATAACACTGAGCCATGGCACTGAAAGGTGGTCTCAAACAGCATTAATTCTATAGTGTAGATGAGTGTTTCTCAACCTGGGAGTCAGGACCCCGAGGGAGGGGTGTTAAGAGGGGGGTGTCAGAAGGGTCGCCAAAGACCATCAGAAAACAGTATTTTCTGTTGGTCATGAGGGTTCTGTGTGGGAAGTTTGGCCCAATTCTGTCGTTGGTAGGGTTCAGAATGCTCTTTGATGGTAGATGAACTATAAATCCCAGCAACTACAACTCCAAAATGTCAAGGTCTATTTTCCACAAACTCCACCAGTGTTCACATTTAGGCATATTGAGTATTCATGCCAAGTTTGGACCAGATCCATCACTGTTTGAGTCCACAGTGCTCTCTGGATCTAGGTGAACTACAACTCCCAAAACTCAAGGCCAATGCCCACCAAACCCTTTCCAGTATTTTCTACTGGTCATGGGAGTTCTGTGTGCCAAGTTGTATTCGGTTCCATTGTTTATGGGTTTAGAATGCTCTTTGATTGTAGGTGAACTATAAATCCCAGCAATTACAACTCCTAAATGTCAAGGTCTATTTCCCTCAAATTCCACCAGTGTTTACATTTAGGCATACTGAGGATTCATGCCAACTTTGGTTCAGATCCATCATCATTGGAGTCTACAATGCTCTCTGGATGTAGGTGAACTACAACTCCCAAAACTCAAGGTCAATGTCCACCAAACCCTTCCAGTATTTTCTGTTGGTCATGGGAATTCTGTGTGCCACATTTGGTTCAATTCCATCATTGCTGGAGTTCAGAATGCTCTTTGATTGTAGGTGAACTATAAATCCCAGCAACTACAACTCCCAAATCACAAAATCTACCCTTCCAAAAAAAAAACAACCCACCAAATTTGTGCATATTGTTTATTTGTGCCAAATATAGTACAGTGTATGAAAACACATCCTGCATATCAGATATTTACATGACGATTCATAACAGTAGCAAAATGACAGTTATGAAGTAGCAACGAAAATAATGTTATGGTTGTGGGTCACCACAACATGAGGAACTGTATTAAGGGGTTGTGGCATTAGGAAGGGTGAGAAACCAACAGGAGACTTGAATACAACTACGTACACACATGGGGGGGGGGGGGGGGGGAATTAACCAATTGTTGTTAGTACATCCAGTTAACCAGCCATCCAATGCCTCAATTCCAGTTACGACTTGGTTTCAAATGGTTCATTAAGCATATGCATCAGTCCCGGGGATGTATTCTGCTTGCTGAGTCAGTAGCTGTCCTCACAGTGATGAATCCATCTCATTGGGAAATTAGTTTCCATTTGCAGGAACACACACGCTGAGATGCCACACTGGTTTTCCATGTTGCCTTTTACCCCTTGTGACTCCCTCCCTTTGGTGCTGAAAAGCTTCCTGTCTCTGCAGGTGTCCGCCGGTCCTGGATCTCTGACTTCATGGATGATCTTTGGTCCCACGTCCGCATTTCCTTCCCCAGAGCTGTTTTGTATGCCTTCCCGTTTGCCGTGCTGATCATGTCTCTCCTTTGCTGCATCACGTAAGTGGGCAGCCGAGCGGGAAATGTCGGGAGCCTCTCTCAGCGGCATGGCAAGCCAGCTCCATGAGTTCCACCTGGCAGTGTTCCAGGCCTGAAACAAAGTACTGGTGGCAGTGAAGGAGAACCTAGAATGCATCTCCAGTGTCAAATCAATCCACTTTAACTCGAGGTTATAAGCACTTGAGCTTTCGCTGCCAAAGAGTGTTGGTGCCTTACTAAACTGCAAATCCCAGGATTTCCTAGCATTGAGCCATGGCAGTTAAAGTGGTGTCAAATTATATATATGTGTGTGTATATATGCACACATACCTACACATGCATACACATACAAACATAATAAAATTAATTACAGAAATTATACACCTGTAATTTCCAGTGACATCACAGGGGGCCACTTCACTTAGCAACAGCCAACTGATATCACAGTTTGCCTCTTCACCTAGCAACAGCCAACCCTGTGACATCACAGAGGGTCACCTCACCTAACAACAACTAACCCAGTGACATCACAAGGGGCCACCGTACCTAGCAACAACAAACCCTGTGTCATTACAGAGGGTCACCTCACCTAGCAACAGCCAAGTCAGTGACATCACAGAGGACCACCTCACCTAGCAACAGCCAACTGATATCACAGTGTGCCTCTTCACCTAGCAACAGCCAACCCTGTGACATCAAGCTGGACAAGCTGGAATGTGTCAAGCTGGAATGTGTCCATAGGAGAGTGACTAAAATGATCAAGGGTCTAGAGAACAAGCCCTATGAGGAGCGGCTTAAGGAGCTGGGCATGTTTAGCCTGAAGAAGAGAAGGCTGAGAGGAGATATGATAGCCATGTATAAATATGTGAGAGGAAGCCACAGGGAGAAGGGAGCAAGCTTGTTTTCTGCTTCCTTGGAGACTAGGACGCGGAACAATGGCTTCAAACTACAAGAGAGGAGATTCCATCTGAACATGAGGAAGAACTTCCTGACTGTGAGAGCCGTTCAGCAGTGGAACTCTCTGCCCCGGAGTGTGATGGAGGCTCCTTCTTTGGAAGCTTTTAAACAGGGGCTGGATGGCCATCTGTCAGGGGTGATTTGAATGCAATATTCCTGCTTCTTGGCAGGGGGTTGGACTGGATGGCCCATGAGGTCACAGAGGGTCACTTCACCTAACAACAGCCAACTCAGTGACATCACAGGGGGCCACCTTACCTAGTAACAACAAACCCTGTGTCATCACAGAGGGTCGCATCACCTAGCAACAGCCAACCCAGTGACATCACAGAGGACCACCTCACTTAGCAACTGCTAACCCAGTGACATCACAGAGGGTCAACTCACCTAACAACAGCCAACCCAGTGACATCACAGAGGGCCACCTCACTTAGCAACTGCCAACCCAGTGACATCACAGAGGGTCACCTCACCTAGCAACAGCTAACCCAGTGACATCACAGAGGGCCACCTCGCCTAGCAACAGCTAACCCAGTGACATCACAGAGGGTCACCTCACCTAGCAACAGCTAACCCAGTGACATCACAGAGGGTCACCTCACCTAGCAACAGCTAACCCAGTGACATCACAGAGGGTCACCTCACCTAGCAACAGCTAACCCAGTGACATCACAGAGGGTCACCTCACCTAGCAACAGCTAACCCAGTGACATCACAGAGGGTCACCTCACCTAGCAACAGCTAACCCAGTGACATCACAGAGAGCCACCTCGCCTAGCAACAGCTAACCCAGTGACATCACAGAGGGTCACCTCACCTAGCAACAGCTAACCCAGTGACATCACAGAGGGCCACCTCGCCTAGCAACAGCTAACCCAGTGACATCACAGAGGGTCACCTCACCTAGCAACAGCTAACCCAGTGACATCACAGAGGGCCACCTCGCCTAGCAACAGCTAACCCAGGGACATCACAGAGGGTCACCTCACCTAGCAACAGCTAACCCAGTGACATCACAGAGGGTCACCTCACCTAGCAACAGCTAACCCAGTGACATCACAGAGGGTCACCTCGCCTAGCAACAGCTAACCCAGTGACATCACAGAGGGCCACCTCGCCTAGCAACAGCCATCCCAGTGACATCACAGGGGGCCACTTCACCTAGCAACAGCCTTCATGAGACAAGCAGACAGACAAACAAATGCATACTTTGACTTTTATATAGAGAGAAGATATATATAAACACACATCCATACTTATTCGCACATAGACATACATCACATATACACATATAAAGATAATGAAGTTTATTACAAATATATATATATATATATATATATATATATATATATATATACACACACACACACACATTCATGTGTGTGTGTGTACACACAAGTACACACCCATACATACATACATGGGGCAAAGAAAGTGGGACTAGTCCCTACTTTTCATGGCACCCCATATTTCCCACTCATCTCTGCCTAATACTAGAACCGGTTTCTTTCCGGTTTATGCTGTTGCGTTGAACCCTGGACTTCTGACCCAAGCCCTTCCCTGATTTCAGGACAGAACAGCCTCCTACAGTTCTGAGAAACAGACTTTGTTGTCCATGACTTTGCTATGTGGGCATTGCGTATCCTGAGCTGCTCCGGCCCAAGCTAGACCGAGCCCCAGCCCATCCGATGGAGAGTTCAGCCAGCCTGCTATTTTGGTGGCAGGCTTCAAATAACGTCCTTTGAGGAAGAGGGAAGCCGGTCTGTTTTGAAATGCGGCACCCAGAGAACTCCAGGGAGGCAGCTCAGCAAAACACATCTCCAGTGTCAAAGAGAGCTCCAGACCACCAAAGCAACTTGAGGTCATCAGGAACACCGTAATAATAGCTTTCGGTGTTATTTCTGGAAATGTCAGTGGCAGGTTTGAAATAAATAGGGATCATCAGAGAAGCCTGCTTCCCCCAAATGTGCCCAGACTGGGTTAGATTTCACTCTCTGTCAAAGTGGCACCATTTGATTTTTCTTTGGAATCAGATTTTCAGTATTGTGTGGTTTGGAGCTAAATGAATAAAGAACACTGTCTTCACTACCCTTCTAAGTGTATAAATAGTGGAGTATAAGAACCAGGAGATGCTTAAATACCTTAAAGGTACCAGATCTCTTTTGATCAATGAGCCCTGGTTAGAACTTCGGTTGAAGACCACCAACGAATACCTGGTGCTGTTGGATGTATTTCAAAGGAAGCAAAGGGAAAACTACCTTTGAGTATTCCTTGCCTAAGACATTCCTATGAAATGTATGTGGTTGCCACGAGTCAACAGGCAACTTGAAGCCACAAACATATAGAATCCAAGGATCTTAGTCCAAACATATTCCACAACCATGCTCCTTAATCTCACTGGATTCACCTGAAATTCATAAAGTTGTGTGTGTGCATTTTGCAGTATTAATTGTAAAAATATACAGAGCAATTAATTCCCACTGACTTTACAAAAGACCTGCCCTTGGTAGGAATGGAAAGCCTTTACTTTTACCTGTGTGTCTAATTGTTTCGAGACATTGAATGTTTGCTTAGTGTCTCTATATTTGCTGGAATGCACCCTGAGTCCCCTCAGGAAGATTGGGTGGAATACAAATAAAGTGTTGTTATTATTATGTTATTAAATGCCCAGAGTATAGATTAGCCCAGTTGCCTATATTCTGGATACTTCCTACGAGATGAGAGTTTAAATGTTATTAACTAATACTACACCAGTATAGATGCTATAATATTTTTAAAAAATTACTTTGGATGGGATAGCAATTAGTTGTCCATGACAGAAAGGATATTATTATTATTATTATTATTATTATTATTATTATTATTATTATTATTCCAGAGGTGTCTCATGAAATTATATTTCATTCTAATAACAGTATATACACTACACATGTAATAAATAATAATAATAATAATAATAATAATAATACTTTAATTTATATTCCACTCTATCTCCCCAAAGGGACTCAGGGCGGATTCCAAACATAAAAGGCAAACATTCAATGCCCGAATACAACAACAATACATCCATATTAACAAAATGTATACAACCCAACATATAAATATGAATTATAACTTAACTAAAATTAAATTTAAAAAAAACATAGCCTGTTTTAACAGACATAAGACAAAACACAAATACATACATATTGGTGTGTTGTTTTTTGTTTGCTTGTTTGTTTACAGTATTTTTATTCCTCCCTTCTTACCTCGAAGGGGACTCAGGGTGGATCACAGAACACATATACAACAAACATTCAATGCTGTTATACACAGACAGGACAGACAACAGTACAGATAGTGGTATATAGACATTTTTCATCTTTGGCATCCTAGAGGTTGTGCTCAGTTCCGGCCACAAGGGGGTGCTGTCACTCCATCCTCCATGTCGAAGAGCCTTGTTCACAGACTTCCTCCTTTTTTTATCGCTGGCATTTTCCTTATGGTGTCATTAAAATACCTCTCCACTTAAGCAGTACCTATTTATCTACTCACAGTTGTTTTCGATCTGCTAGGTGGGGAGTGAGCTGGGCTGAAGGTTAGGCGCTCACCCCTGACCTGGACTTTGAACTGCCAACCTTTTCATAGAATCATAGAGTTGGAAGAGACCTCGTGGGCCATCCAGTCCAACCCCCTGCCAAGAAGCAGGAAAATCGCATTCAAAGAACCCCTGACAGATGGCCATCCAGCCTCTGTTTAAAAGCTTCCAAAGAAGGAGCTTCCACCATACTCTTGGGAAGAGAGTTTCACTGCTGAATGGCTCTCACAGTCAGGAATCTCTTCCTAATGTTCAGATGGAATCTCATTTCTTGTAGTTTGAAGCCATTGTTCTGTGTCCTAGTCTTCAGGGCAGCAGAAAACAAGCTTGCTCCCTTCTCTCTATGACTTCTTTTCACATATGTATACATGGCTATCATATCTCCTTTCAGCCTTCTCTTCTTCAGGCTAAACATGCCCACCTCTTTAAGCCGCTCCTCATAGGGCTTGTTCTCTTTTAATTGGCAAGATTTATGGCAGCTGGTGGTTAACCTGCTGTGCCAAAGCCTGGCACTGTTGTTGTTGTTATTCCAAGTGGTCTCATGAAATTGTATTGTATTATAATGGCAATATATACACTATACATGCACATACATACATATTGGTGTTGTTGTTGTTGTTGTTCCCAGTGGTCTCATGAGATTCTATTCCATTCTGGGTCCTTAGTAACTATAAGTGAGGCATCAATTCAACAGATGCAACCCATTTTAACACTGCAACATAAATGCTGGGAAAATGTACACAGACAAGCTGGCAACCTTAACAGGATTTTATTGATTTAGGGGTCTGTGTCTCCTTTCTCTTTTTACTTTCCAGAATTCTCATAGATTGAAGAGGATCTTCCAGAAGTGATCAGCGTCTTTTGATTACCAGACCCAGGAATCTCTCCGTTGAGAAGCCCCACTTTGCGAAGAAAGTCTTGGGGAGCTTGGAAAAGTTACTTTTTAGGACTATAATTTCTTTAGCCAGCAAGGACACTGCTCGGCTGACTAGGGTTGTTTTGCTTCTCTAAATGCAATTTTTCAGAAGGAGGCATATTACCCTTTCTGTTATTGCAAAACAGTTGCAATAACAGAAGTTCTGTCACTGTCCGTCACTTTGCGACAAACAATGTTGTTTAAGATGGAGCAATTCTGGTGTGGACAAGAGTGAGTATCTGTGTTTCAAAGATAGAGATATTTGAACAGGCCAGTAAAATAAAAATGTTTACATTTACATTACTTGATGTAATCAATAAAATGTCTGCTGTTTTGACTCTCTGTCATTTGTTGAAATGCTTTAGAGCAACTCCAGATGGATTGAAATGTTCCAGATTTTGGGTTGCCGTGAGTTTTCCAGGCTGCATGGCGATGTTCCAGAAGCATTCTCTCCTGACGTTTCGCCCACATCTATGGAAAGCATCCTCAGAGGTTGAGGGATCTGTTGGAAACTAGGCAATAATAATAATAATAATAATAATAATACTTTATTTGTACCCCGCTACCATCTCCCCAAGGGACTCGGTGCGGTTTATATATCTGTGTAATGTCCAGGGTGGGAGAAAGAACTCTTGTGCATTTGAGAAAAGTGCAAATGTTGCAATTGGTCACCTTGATTAGAATTGAATAGCCTTGCAGCTTCAAAGTCTTGCTGGTTGCTGCCTAGGGGAATCCTTTGTTAGGAGGTGTTAGCTGGTCCTAGGGTCAGCTAACTCCTCCCAACAAAGGAGTTCCCCAGGCAGCAAAAACCAGGCTTTGAAGCTGCAAGGCCATTCAATTCTAATTAAGGTAGCCAATTGGAACATTCATACTTGCCTCCAACAGACAAGAGTTCTTTCTCCCACCCTAGACATTCCACTGATATATCAACCCCACTTGCCTAGTTTCCAACAGACCTCACAACCTCTGAGGATGCCTGCCACAGATGTGGGCAAAACGTCAGGAGAAAATACTACTGGAACATGGCCATACAGCCCAAAAAATGCTCAGCAACTCCAGCAATGAAAGCCTTCAAAAACACATTGTTCCAGTTTTTGTTCCTGTTCTTTCCAATTTTCTTCTGGGGTCCATTCACATTGAATAATTTCTATGAGCTGCTGGCACACTAGTAATTATCCATGCTATTTTAAGATATAACAAACCATTTTCACAGCCAAGACCGTTTAAAACCTATTAGAAGACAGAATACAAAAGATCTGTATTTCAAAGCTGATCACAGGGTGTATCTGCACTGCAGAATTAATACAGTTTGACACTATTTGAACTGCGACGTCTCAGGTGCTGTTTCCACTGCCATACAATGCAGATGAACAACACTGAACTGCATTACATAGTAGCATAGATTCATATAAGCCAACTTGATGCAATTAATCTGCATTCTGAAACTGTATTATATGGCAGTGTAGATAGGAGCCTCAATGTATTGGAATCCTGGGAATTTTGTTTATAGCACTGAGCCATGGCACTGAAAGTGGTCTCAAACTGCACTAATTCTATAGTGTAGATCAATGTTCCTCAATCTAGAAGTCAGGACCCCGTGGGGGGTGTTGTGAGAGGGGTGTCAGAGGGGTTGCCAAAGACCATCAGAAAACGCTGTTGGTCATGGGGTTTCTGTGTGGGAAGTTTGGCCCAATTCTATCATTGGTGGGGTTCAGAATGCTCTTTGATTGTACGTGAACTACAAATCCCAGAAACTACAACTCCAAAATGTCAAGGTCTATTTCCCCCAAGTTCTACCACTGTTCACATTTGGGCAAATTGAGTATTCATGCCAAATTTCATCCAGATCCATCATTGTTTGAGTCCACAGTACTTTCTGAATGTAAATGAACTACAACACCCAAAACCCAAGGTCAATTCCCACCAAACCCTTCCATTATTTTCTGTTGGTCATGGGAGTTCTGTGTGCCAAGTTTGGTTCAATTCCATCATTGATGGAGTACAGAATGCTCTCTGATTGTAGGTAAACTACAAATCCCAGCAACCACAACCAGGGGTGGCTCGTCCATTACGCGAAATAAGCGGTCGCAGAACACTTTTTTTGCCAGGGGCGCAGAGGTGCCTCTGTAAATGCCCCTTGACCGCCGCTTGAGGAGCAGCTCACAACAGCCCTAGAAGTCCGGGGGGAGCCTCGGCTTTCTTGCCTCACCGCTGGGCGATCCTCTTCCCAAAGGGGCCGGGCCCTTGAGCCTCGCCTAGCCCCTCTCCTTCCTGCTCCACCCAGCCACAGGGTGCGCGAGCAGAGCCGGCACTCAATCGTTTTCCGCGTTCGATCCCTTCCCCATGATTGGCTCCCTTTCACGATCCCCCGGCACTCCACCCGCCTCCTCTCCTCTCCCCAATCTGTGGGTGGGCCAAGGGGTGGAGCCGCTGCGCCTGGCCCGCTTCAGGTCCGGCCGGCATGTCTGAAGACCCCAGCGTGCGCACCAAAAGTCGCCTCTTCTCCTGACTTTCTCTTCAGCCATTGGGACCGAGAGAGAGAGAGAGAGAGAGCCCCTCCGGCTGGAGGTATCTCCCACCTCCGCTCCCTCCTTTGTTTTTGCACCTACCTACAGGAAAGGTGGGCATCTCCACCTCTCTCTCTCTCTCTCTCTCTCTCTTGGTCCCACTGGCTGAGGAGAAAGTCAGGAGAAGAGGTGACTTTTGGTGCACACGCTGGGGTCTTCAGGCACGCCTCCAGACCCAAAGCGGGCCAGGCAAGGGAGCAAGTGCAGCAAGTGCAGTTACTGGGATGTATAGTTCACCTACAATCAAAGAGCATTGTGAACTCCACCAATGATGGAATTGAACCAAATATGGCACACAGAACTCCCACAACGAACAGAAAATATATATCAGTGATTGATTTGAGGGGGGAGGGGGTGCCAAAATACTGTTTGCTTACCATTGAAAATTATCTAGGGCCGCCTCTGATGGCAGGAACACTTTTCCTCTGGGTGGGTCTTCATCTTTACTCTCGTGGCTTGTTCTCGGTTGTCTTGCAGCTCTTCTGATGTCTGAGGTGGAGTCTCCATTGGCCTGGAGAGCCCAGTTGAGGTGGTTCAGTTCATCTTGGAGGAGGTGGGGTTCGCAGATTCTTTTTGCACGGTCTGCCAAGGCTTTAATGGTGCTTCTTTTTTGACTTGGGTGATGGTTGGAGTTTTTATGTAGATATCTATCTGTGTGTGTGGGTTTTCTGTAAACGGTGTGACCCAACTGTTGATCTGGTTTGCCCCTTTTTTCCCAGTTTCCAGCAGACCTCACTACCTCTGAGGATGCTTGCCATATAGATGCAGGCGAAACGTCAGGAGAAATGCCTCTAGAACATGGCCATATAGCCCGAAAAAACCCACAAGAACTGAATAATAATAACTACAACCCCCAAATGAGAAAATCAATCCTCCACAACCCCACCAGTATTCAGATTTGGGCATATTTTGTGCCAAATTTGGTCCAGTGAATGTATATACAGGCACGCCTGGCGGGGATGAGGGATAGGGCCTTCTCGGTGGTGGCCCCCCGGCTGTGGAACGCCCTCCCTGTAGACATCAGACAGGCGCCCTCCCTTATGACATTCCGCAAAAGACTAAAGACATGGTTATTTGAGAGGGCGTTCGACTAAGTGCTACAATTGGCAATGATGACTGGAACGGAATATGGATAACGAGATTGGTTATGATTCTACGATGAGACGGCGCGGATGATTTAGTATAATCGTATTATTGATTGTTATGTTGATATTATTGTTGTGATATTCCCTTATTGTAAACTGTTTTTATATGTTGTACACCGCCGTGAGTCGCCCTAGGGCTGAGAACGGCGGTCAACAAATGCAGTAAATAAATAAATAAATAAATAAATATACATCCTGCAGATCAGATATTTACATGACGATTCATAACAGGAGCAAAATGACAATTGTGAAGTAGCAACGAAAATAATGTTGTGGTTGGGGGTCACCACAACAGGAGGAGCTGTATTCAGGATGCCAGAGGATAGAGTTCAGGCGGGGTCAACCTGCGTTCACTGCAGAGGGTGTAGATGCAGCCGTGGGCGGCAGGGGGCGCTGCCGCGTTGCGGGCAAAGGCAGCGGCGCGGCGGGGCTCGGCCGGGGTCTCCTCCTCCTCCTCCTCCTCCTTCTCCTCCTGCGTTGCCTTTGCGCCAAACGGAGGCACCGGGAGGGGCGCTTCCCGGGCTGCCTCCTCCCCGAGAGCCGCCTCCAACCCGCCTCCCTGCCTGCCTTCTTCCCCGGAGCCCAGCCCCGCCGCAGCCCTTTCCGCCTCGGGACGCCCCAGGGATCGGGGCCAGGAGAAGAAGAGAGCAGGGCTATCCCCATCCATCCCTCCATCCATCCATCCCTCCATTGATCCACCGGGCAGCATGACGCTCAAAGGCGGGCAGGCAGGCGACGGCGCGAGCCGCATGAGGACAGTCCTCTCGGACCTCTACCTGGAGCACCTGCTGCAGAACAGGCCCAAGGCCGAGGCGAGTTGGGATGGGGTGGTATGGAGAAGGGGGGGGGGGTCAAACTGGAGGGAGGAGGGGGTGCACGGTGTGTGTGTATATGTGTCCCCACTTTCGCCTTTTCCTGTTTGGGGCTTCCCATGGGGAAAAAAATGCAAATGCATGCTAATTTATGCTAATAATGCAAACATATGCAAATGCATGCTAATGCCCGTATATAAAAACACACCACTTTTGCATCTCCCTCTATACAAATAGGCCCAAATAATGCAAAATAATAGGTTCTTGTAGGTTTTTTTCAGGCTATAGGGCCATGTTCTAGAGGCATTTCTCCTAACACCTCTCAACAGAACATTTTCCCAGGCTCAGCCAAGCCTGCATGCTAATACCCGTATATAAAAACACACCACTTTTGCATCTCCCTCTATACAAATAGGCCCAAATAATGCAAAATAATAGGTTCTTATAGGTTTTTTTCAGGCTATAGGGCCATGTTCTAGAGGCATTTCTCCTAACACCTCTCAAGAGAACATTTTCCCAGGCTCAGCCAAGCCTGCATGCTAATACCCGTATATAAAAACACACCACTTTTGCATCTCCCTCTATACAAATAGGCCCAAATAATGCAAAATAATGGGTTCTTGTAGGTTTTTTTCAGGCTATAGGGCCATGTTCTAGAGGCATTTCTCCTAACACCTCTCAACAGAACATTTTCCCAGGCTCAGCCAAGCCTGCATGCTAATACCCGTATATAAAAACACACCACTTTTGCATCTCCCTCTATACAAATAGGCCCAAATAATGCAAAATAATAGGTTCTTGTAGGTTTTTTTCGGGCTATAGGGCCATGTTCTAGAGGCATTTCTCCTAACACCTCTCAACAGAACATTTTCCCAGGCTCAGCCAAGCCTGCATGCTAATACCCGTATATAAAAACACACCACTTTTGCATCTCCCTCTATACAAATAGGCCCAAATAATGCAAAATAATAGGTTCTTGTAGGTTTTTTTCGGGCTATAGGGCGATGTTCTAGAGGCATTTCTCCTAACACCTCTCAACAGAACATTTTCCCAGGCTCAGCCAAGCCTTCAAATGCTAATGAAGGTGATCAGCTGAAACATTCACACCTAGCTTCAGCAGAGAGCTCTTTGCCCCACCCCAGTCATTCCACAGATATATAAACCCATTTTCCTATTTCCAACAGAACTCACTGCCTCTGAGGATGTTTGCCATAGATGCAGGCGAAACGTCAGGAGAGAATGCCTCTAGAACATGGCCCTATAGCCCGAAAAAACCTACAAGAACCTAGTGATTCCAGCCATGAAAGCCTTCGACAATACAATGCAAAATAATCATTTATACTAATACTAATATATGCACATACTATATGTGCCCATATATACGTAATATGCCACTTTATGCAATTGTCCATCTCTAGATAAATAGCCCCCCCCCCCCCCCAGTGGCGCAGTGGGTTAAAGCACTGAGCTGCTGAGCTTGTTGATCGAAAGGTCACAGGTTCGATTCCGGGGAGTGGCGTGAGCTTCCGCTGTCAGCCCTAGCTTCTGCCAACCTAGCAGTTCGAAAACATGCAAATGTGAGTAGATCAGTAGGTACCGCTCCGGCGGGAAGGTAACGGCGCTCCATGCAGTCATGCCGGCCACATGACCTTGGAGGTGTCTATGGACAACGCTGGCTCTTCGGCTTAGAAATGGAGATGAGCACCACACCCCAGAGTCAGACATGACGGGACTTAGTGTCAGAGGACTACCTTTACTTTTACCTTAGATAAATAGGCCTATTTACGTAAAAATGTCTTATTTATGCAAATGTGCTAATTCATGCAAATAATGCTAATATATGCAAATCACTCTCTCTCTCTCTCTCTCTATATATATATATATATATGCCCATTTATGGAAACTTGCCACTTTCTGCAATTGTGTCCATCTATACAAATAGATCCATGAGGTCAGAAAGAATCGGAGACGACTGAACGAATGAACAACATACAAATAAGCCCACTTATGCAAAATACCCATTTATGCAAATGTATTTATGCAAATAATAGTAATATACAGGAGCCCCCCGGTGGCGCAGTGGGTTAAACCCCTGTGCCAGCAGGACTGAAGACCGACAGGTCGCAGGTTCGAATCCGGGGAGAGGTGGATGAGCTCCCTCTATCAGCTCCAGCTCCTCATGCGGGGACATGAGAAAAGCCTCCCACAAGGATGGTAACACATCAAAACATCCGGGCGTCCCCTGGGAAATGGCCAATTCTCTCACACCAGAAGCAACTTTCAGTTTCTCAAGTCGCAACTTGAGAAACTGCAAGAAGCAACTTGCAGTTTCTCAATATGCAAATGCATGCTAATATATGCAAAAAATACTATATGTGCCCATATATATGAAAACATGCCACATTATGCAATTTTGTCCATCTATATACATAGGCCGGTTTATGTAAACTACCAATTTATGCAATATATGTCTTATTTCTGCAAATATTCCTAATATATGCAAATACTTAATATATACAAGTACATGCTATATATGCCCACATATATATATAAACATGCCACTTTATGCAATTATGTCCTTCGATACAAATATGCCCATTTTTGCAAATATGCCCACTTATGCGAAATCCTTATTCATACAAATATGTCTTATTTATGCAAGTATTACGAATATATGCAAATACTAATACATACAAGTGCATGCTATATATGCCCATATATATATATATACTTATACAAATACCACTTTATGCAATTATGTCCATCTATACAAATATGCCCATTTTTGCAAATATGCCCCCTTATGCGAAATCCTTATTTATGCAAATATGCTTTATTTATGCAAATGTACTCATACATGCCAATCATGCTGCATGCCTTTAGCTCTTTCTCACAGAACCTGGTTGAGGGAGGCAGGGAAATAGGGAATCTCATCTGAATGAATGAATGAATGAAAGAATGGAGTGTCATCCTGGGAGTTGTAGTTTGACCAAGTCTGTCTCCTTCTCTGCCTCGGCCCACTACAACTCTCAGGATTGTGTAGTACCGAGACATAGATGTGGGTTGTCAAACGGTGTCCGTGCTACATGCGAGATGCACTCTTCTCAATGTGATGCTTTGGGTTACAAGCATGCTCACTTGCTCTCCATTTTTAGGAGGACTGAATGCATCTACAGAAGGCTCAGGCAAAATTAGGTCCTCCGGGTGTTTTGGACTCCAACTCCCACCATTCCTAACAGCCTCAGGCCCCTTCCTTTCCCCCCTCAGCCGCTTAAGCGGCTGAGGGGGGAAAGGAAAGGGCCTGAGGCTGTTAGGAATGGTGGGAGTTGGAGTCCAAAACACCCGGAGGACCTAATTTTGCCCATGCCTGATCTACACTTACTACTTGAATGCTTGGGAGCCAGGATAGTTATAGTTTGAGACCCTGTAGTGGATCCTAGGCATGAAAGAGATGTGTTCCAACAACCGTAATGTGTCTGCTTGGATTGTTATCCTTGGAGGGAGCTTTTGGTGCTTTGCTGCTGCGGAAGGAGCCGGCTCTTGTTTGTGCCGCAAAGCTGGTTCGAACTGGAAGTGGCTGTCGCTTGGGCTGCGGAGCCGAACCAATGGGAGCACGAGAAGCCTCCTTGCGCAAGGCAGGCCACATTCATCTCTGTCGGTATCGAGTGCAGATTTTCACCCTCGTTTCGGTTGAACCTGGGACATAACTCTCCCCAGGCAGCCGCTTTTCCCTGAAGCCACCGTCTCTGCAAAACATCACATTATCTAAAAATCACAGCAGTGTGCGCGGGAGAGATACAATTCTAACTTCATTAGGATCCCAGTGAAAAGTGGGACAAAGTTACTTTTCAAAAGCAGGGCAACACAATAGAAATAATGCTACATTATTGGTGCAATGGATAACATTTAGTTCCCAACCTTCCTAATGCCGCGACCCCTTAAGACAGTTCCTCGTGTTGTGGTGACCCCCAAATATAAAATTATTTTTGTTGCTACTTCGTAACTGTAATTTTGCTCCTGTTATGAATTGCAATGTAAATATCTGATATGCAGAATGGATTTTCATTCACTGGGCCAAATTTGACACAAATACCCGATATGCCCAAATTTGAATACTGGTGGGGTTGGGGTAAGATTGATTTTCTTATTTGGGAGTTGTAGTTGCTGGGATTCAGCTACAATCGAAGAGCATTCTGAACCCCACCAACGATGGAATTGAGCCAAACTTCTCACACAGAACTCATTTGGGAGTTGTAGTTGCTGGAATTTATAGTTCAGCTACAATCAAAGAGCATTGTGAACACCACCAACGATTGAATTGAACCAAACTTGGCACACAGAACTCTCATAAGCAACAGAAAATACTGGAAGGGTTTGGTGGGCACTGACATTGAGTTTTGGAGTTGTAGTTCACCTACCTCCAGAGAGCACTGTGGACTCAAATAGTGATTGATCTGGACCAAACTTGGCACGAATACTCAATATGCCCAAATGTGAACACTGGTGGAGTTTGGGGAAAATAGACCTTGCCATTTGGGAGTTGTAATTGTTGGGATTTATAGTTCACCCACAATGAAATAGCATTCTGAACCCCACTGATAGAATTGGACCAAACTTTCCACATAGAACCCCCATGATCAACAGAAAATACTATGTTTTCTGATGGTCTTTGGTGACCCCTCTGACATCCCCTTGCAACCCCCACAGGGGTCCCGACCCCCAGGTTGAGAAACACTATTTTACAGTGACCCTTTGGGGTGATGGTTCTCAACCTTCCTAATGCCGTGATCCCTTAAGACAGTTCCTCATGTTGTGGTGACCCCCCAAATATAAAATTATTTTTGTTGCTACTTCATAACTGTAATTTTGCTACTGTTATGAATTGCAATGTAAATATCTGATCTGTAGGATGTATTTTCATTCACTGGACCAAATTTGACACAAATACCTGATACGCCCAAATTTGAATACTAGGCTCTGGTCTAGCATACCTGTTCGAACGTATCTCCTTCTATGTCCCACCTCGGAGCTTAAGATCTTCTGGGGAGGCCCTGCTCTCGGCCCCGCTTTTGTCTCAAACACGTTTGGCGGGGACGAGGGACAGGGCCTTCTCGGTGGTGGCCCCCCACCTGTGGAATTCGCTTCCCGGGGAAATTAGGTCATCGTCATCCCTCCTCACCTTTAGAAAGAAGGCAAAAATGTGGTTGTGGGGCCAGGCCTTTGGGCAATTAAGTTTAAGGACAATTGATAATGCTTGACTATGGCTTGGAAGTGGATTTGGATAAGTGAAGCGGAGTAATAATAATTAGTATATGGCTAAATAAATAGCCACCAGACTGGCAATAGCTACATGGATCCTAAGTATACTGTTTAATCTCTATTTCTTAATGTTCATGTTTTTAGTTGTTATATTTGTTATTTTGTATTTTATGATGCGGCATTGAATTATTGCCAATTGGAAGCCGCCCTGAGTCCCCCTAGGGGTTGAGAAGGGCGGGGTTAAAATGTTTGAAATAGATAGACAAATAAATAAAATAGTGGGGTTGAGGGAGATTGATTTTCTCATTTGGGAGTTGTAATTGCTGGGGTTTGTACTTCTGCTGAAATTGTCCATATGCTTGTGGACTTCAATGGCTTCTCTGTGTAGACACAGCATATTATTTGAGAACACAGAAATGCTGGACCACTCTCACAACCACCATGTCAGACTACACAGAGAAGCCATTGAAATCCACAAGCATGAAGACAATTGCAACAGAAAAGAGGAAACCATGAAAATGAACAAAATCTGGCTACCAGTATTAAGAAACTCCAAAATTACAACAGCACAACAACAGAGAGTAAACAATCAGGCACATCTATTCACCTCTCAACAAAAGATTTCCCCAGGCACTGCCAAGCCATCAAATGCTAATTAAGGTGGTCAGTTGAAACATTCACACCTAGCTCCAGCAGACAAGAGTCCTTTGTCCCACCCTGATCATTCCACAGATATATAAACCCATTTCCCTACTTCCAACAGACCTCACAACCTCTGAGGATGCTTGCCATAGATGCAGACGAAATGTCAGGAGAAAATGCCTCTAGAACATGGTCATATAACCCAGAAAAACCTACAACAACACAGTATATATAATATTATAATACAAATTAAAACAGCATAAAACACAACAAGGCAATAAAAACAACATCATTAGCATCTCCTATATTATCAAGCATTGCCCATTTCTATCGTCAAGTCATCAGGTTTCCTATATCAATTACCTATATCCGTTACTCTGCATTTGTAAACGCTTGCTCAAATAGCCATGTTTTCACTTGCTTCCGAAACCTTAAGAGGGAGGGAGCAGATCTGATCTCCCTAGGGAGGGCGTTCCATAGCCAAGGGGCTGCCACTGAGAAGGCCCTGTCTCTCGTCCCCACCAGAAGTACTTGTGACGAAGGCGGGACTGAGAGCAGGGCCTCCCCGGACGATCTCAAGGTCCTTGATGGTTCGTAAGGGGAGATGCATTCAGACAGGTAAGTTGGGCCAGAACCGTTTAGGGCAGTGGTTCTCAGCCTGGGGTCCCCAGATGATTTTGGCCTTCAATTCTCAGAAATCCTAACAGCTGGTAAACTGGCTAGGATTTCTGGGAGTTGTAGGCCAAAAACATCTGGGGACCCCAGGTTGAGGACAACTGGTTTAGGGCTTTATAGGCCAAAGCCAGCGCTTTGAATTGGGCTCAGTAGCAAACTGGCAGCCAGTGGAGCTGGCACAACAAGGGGGTTGTATGCTCCCTGAGAGCCGCTCCTGATAGCAACCTGGCTGCCATTCATTGGACTAGTTGAAGCTTCCGAACCATCTTCAAAGACAACCCCATGTAGAGCGTGTTGCAGTAGTCTATACGGGATGTAACCAGAGCGTGTACTACCATGGCCAAGTCAGACTTCCCAAGGTACGGGCGCAGCTGGCGCACAAACTTTAATTGTGCAAATGCTCCCCTGGTCACCACCAAAACCTGAGGTTTCGAGCTCAGCAGTGAGTCCAGGATCACACCCAAGCTGCGAACCTGCGTCTTCAAGGGGAGTGTAACCCCATCGAACACAGGATGCATATTGAACTCAGTTTGCAGCCGTTGGATTAAGCTAAGGAGGGAAGTGTGGGGAAGAGAAAAAAATGTGCGGACAATGGGATACCTGCATATGAACCAAATGGGGAAGGTTGATGGCACGGTGTTGTATTGCACAGCTTGTTTGCTTGAAACCAAAAATTGAACTTTGACTTAATGATGCATGAATACACACTTGAGTGCTTAAAAAAAATCTCCACGTCTTCTTGTCACTAGCTTTTGCTCTAAACAAGTTTAAGAATGGACACATGTGCATTGATAAGAGCTATCTTATCCTCTGAAGATATGGCCTTTTCTTTCTTTTATGTACATAGCCGAGTAACTCAAGGACAATGGGATTATCACTAGACGGTCTCAAGTATCACTGTGGGACAAGGCTTGTCTGATAGCTCATGTCTTACACTACTTTAGGGCAGGAAAACTGACATTAGAAGCTCCACAAAATATACAAGCCACAACAGAACGATTTCAATGGATCGGGAATGTACCCAGTTTTAGAAAACTGGCTATTTCAGGCTCTCAGTTTCCCCCCAAATTGTTGTAAAACATGGTGCGCTTTTCTATTTCTCCAAAACTGAAAGATCAGGTGGTTTCTCTCCCTTTCGTTCCAGTCTCTTGTTGGAGAAACAAGTAAAGTCTGACTAAGTGTGACCTTTGGGCCAGAAGGATGGTTTTTAACAGAGCTAATGACTTGGAAATGAACGGCCTTGTTAATGTTTGAGCCTATTAATGCACTGCTTTGCATTTTACTGCAGTTGGGGAAATGTCTCTTTCTTTTTGCGTAATAGCAGAACTGATTACTTCCTTTCAAAACCGTATGTAAAATCTTCTGCTATTTGGCAGGCCCAGATTGGAGATTTGTGACAATTTTTAGATTTATACCTTAGCTCTCAGGAAAAATAAACCTGCATAACGACCATTGTATTACTGGGTTGCTGTGAGTTTTCCAGGCTGTATGGCCATGTTCCAGAAGGATTCTCTCCTGAGGATGCCTCCTATAGATGTGAGAGAAATGTCAGGAGAGAATGCTTCTAGAACAATGTTTCTCAACCTGGGGGTTGGGACCACCGGGGGGGGGGTGTCAGACCATCAGACAACACAGCATTTTCTGTTGCTCATGGGGGTTGAAGTTTGGCCTAATTCTGTCATTGGTAGGGTTCAACATGCTCTTTGATTGTAGGTGAACTATAAATCCTATCAACTACACTTTTACTTACTTACTTAGGCGATCCCTCATTGTCCAAGTAGGATAATCCTCCAGGTTGGGTCTGTAGGTGACTATGGAGCCCTATTCTTGATCTGCATCTTCTCCCACAGTGAGGGCATAGGTTTCCAGGTGGAAGGCAGTCCCAGTTGGGGTTGGCTTGACGCGCCTTCCTCTTGGCATGTTTCTCTCTTTCACCCTCCATTCGTGCCTCTTCAAATTCTGCAGCACTGCTGGTCACAGCTGACCTACAGTTGGAGCGCTCACAGGCCAGGGCTTCCCAGTTCTCAGTGTATATGCCAGAGATTTTAGGGTTGGCTTTGAGCCCATATTTACATCTCTTTTCCTGTCCACCAACATTCCGTTTTCCATTCTTGAGTTCGGAGTAGAGAAACTGCTTTGGGAAATGGTGGTCAGGCATCCAGACAATGTGGCCAATTCCCAAACTCCACCAGTGTTCACATTTAGGCATATTGAAGATTTGTGCCAAGGTTGGTCCAGATCCATCATTGTTTGAATCCACAGTACTCTCTAGATGTAGGTGAACTACAACTCCAAAACTGAAGGTCACCAAATACTTCCAGTATTTTATCTTAGTCATGCAAGTTCTGTGTGCTAAGTTTTTTTCAATTCCGTCAATGGTGGAATTCAGAATGCTCTTTGATTGTAGGTGAACTATAAATCCCAGCAACTACAACTCCCAAATTACAAAATCAACCCCCTTCCCAAATCCCACACGTATTCAAATTTGGGTGTGTTGTATATTTGTGCCAAATTTGGTCCAGTGAATGAAAATGCATCCTGCACATCAGATGTTTACATTACGATTCATAACAGTAGCAAAAGTACAGTTACGTAGTAGCAACGAAAATAATGTTATGATTGGGGGTCACCAAACATCGGGAACTGTATTAAGGGGTTGCAGCATTAGGAAGGTTGAGAAACACTGTTCTAGAACATGGCCATACAGCCTGGAAAACTCACAGCAAACCAGTGATTCTGGCCATGAAAGCCTTCAATAACACAATCTAGGGCCAGTTAACACTTCCTAACAAAGGATTCCTCCAGGTATTTCTGCTCCTAATTATAGTTTGAACAACCCTTTATGCACAATCCTGAAATCAGAAATAATCCACAACCCAAAATTGCCCAATATCCACTCAGGTGGCAGAGATGGTGTCATGTTTGCCTTCTGATGGTTCAAAGAACACAAGCTTGGTTTCATACACAAGGGATGGTGCATGAAATTACCTCCAGTTTGTGAAACACCAGTTAATTTCATGGGTTGTCGTAGGATTTTTCAGGCTATATGTCCATGGTCTAGAGGCATTCTCTCCTGACGTTTTGCCTGCATCTATGGCAAGTATCCTTAGAGGTAGTGAGGTTAATTTCATGTTTAGGCTTGGATCCCAGCCCCAAGATATCTCATTAGTTATGCAAATACAAGTATTCTGAAGTCCAAAACACTTCTGGTCCCAAGCGTCATAGATAAGGAAGACTTAACCTGTATTATCTGCTGTTTTTTAGCTCCTCCACAATGATTTACTCAGCAGAGAAGCTTTAAAAAGCTACTTATGGAGAAACTACTCACCAAAAGATAGCAATCTGGTGACAAACTGGTCACAGTTACAAACAATAGTTTGAGATTAGCTTCTGTGAAAT
This sequence comes from Anolis sagrei, assembly GCF_037176765.1. Taxonomy (NCBI): domain Eukaryota; kingdom Metazoa; phylum Chordata; class Lepidosauria; order Squamata; family Anolidae; genus Anolis; species Anolis sagrei. The sequence continues at coordinate 15,260,588 of NC_090030.1, read as the reverse complement.
CAATGAAATAATCCATTTTCAGAGTAACCAGTATACCATCAGGCCTCCACATTTGCTGGGATTAGAAACTCAGGGACCTCATAAAAATGGAAGAACAATGGATTAAACCCATAATTTTTTACATCTAGGAACCATTAGGTCAGTGGTTCTCAACCTGTGGGTCCCCAGGTGTTTTGGCCTACAACTCCCAGAAATCCCAGCCAGTTTACCAGCTGTTAGGATTTCTGGGAGTTGAAGGCCAAAAACATCTGGGGACCCACAGGTTGAGAACCACTGTGTTAGATCTTCCAGCACAAGTCTACTGTCAACTTCTTCCAAAAGCTCACCATAGAATCACACTAGGAGACCAACAAATGCCTAGAAAAGTGTTCTTAGGAGCTTAAGATTGCCTGGGGAGGCCCTGCTCTCAGTCTCACCTCCTTCGCAGATGAGATTGGCGGGAATGAGAGATGGGGCCTTCTCAGCGGTGGCCCCTTGGCTATGGAATGCCCTCCCTAGGGATATCAAATCCACCCCCTCCCTCCTAACATTTAGAAAAACAGTTAAAACCTGGCTTTTTCAGCAAGCATTTGCAAATGTATTGTAACAGGCAAATTTAGACCCATGGAACGATTGGATGATGTGACTGGAAAATGATATTAACAATGAAACGCTGAGGACTTGTGTTTTTATTGTTTCTACTGTTTTTATATGGTTTATATTATATGTTATTGCCAACTGTAAACCTCCTTGAGTCGCCTTCGGGCTGAGAAAGGCAGTATATAAATATGGTAAATAAAGAAATAATAAATAAATCCATCAGTACAACACTGGTAGAAGCTGACATTAGAGTCACACTGGAGGATTTAGATATTCCTAGAACATTAGAGTCACACTGGAGGATTTAGATATTCCTAGAACAGGCACGGGCAAACTTTGGCCCTCCAGGTGTTTTGGACTACAACTCCCACAATTCCTAACAGCCGGTAATGTCCTCCATGCTGTTACGCAAGAACCATTTAAAGACAGTCTCACCGAGGTATGACTTTAACTGTCATGGTGAATGCTATTGCATCCTTGTAGTTTTGCAAGGTCTTTAGCCTTCTCTGGTGATGCCTCATCAAACTACAAATACTCCATAGCGTTGTGTAATGGCAGTTAAATTAGTGTCAAATTGCATTCTTTCTCCAGTGTAGTTGCATACCGAAGAACCCCAGTCCTTAATTCCTCACTCTTTAACCAAGGCTTAATTTGCCCGGTGTTGAGTAAGAAAACATCACCTCACTATCTTCTCCAGTGTTAAGGGAGGTCTGCTGGCTTGTTTTCAACCTAGGATTTCTCTAGACGCAGCAGAATAGGATGAACTGGCTGGACCTTCTGCCGCTTCCTGGATTCAGTACTTGTTTTATTGCTGCTGGGTTTTGCTGAGTGGCCTGATGTGCCTTGCTCCATTTGTCTGCTCCGCGTAGTTGTCTGGGATGGTTGTAGCTTCCTACAGATGTTTCCTCTTTTGCAGACTGCCATCCTTTAACATCCAGCAGGACAAGGAATAGTTGTCCTGTATCAAATTGTACATGCTCTCTAGTCTTTGATATGAGAAGGCCCTTTCAGGAGTTACACCTGAATATGCACATCTTCATTATAGACCACTCTGGGTTTTACATCTGAAAACACTATGTTTGAGATGCTCATCATCCTGAATTGTTCCTGGACTTAGGAACAAGAGTCATAGAGTTGGAAGGCACCACATGAATAATCCAGTTCCGACTACTGAAATGCAGGGACACTCCATCAAAGCAAACTCCTCTTACATGAAAGATGTAAGTTAGGTGTTTATGAGTTGGACACCAAAATTTGGAGCTTCTATGTTCAGCTAAATGCTGTTACAGTTTGTCAGACACAACATGTAAACGTAGTTTGATATGATAGGACTGTGGTTGGGTGCTCTTTCTTATCCCAGTCCCTGCCTGTTTCTCGCAGCTTAAGAATGCATCTACATAAGTGGTTTCCAACCTGTGGTTTCTGTACCACCATTGGTCCGCAATAACTAAAATATGGTCCACTATCATTGCAATGAGAGTGACTGGTCTTGCGAAACTGTCTTATAGTACCAAGGCTTGTTAAATATGGTTTTCTGTAGGCGAGTAGATGGTGACTACTGGATGGCATATGCTCTGTATCAGAAACTAGAGCTGATGTGGTCGATCCAGTGCAGTTTTCTGAATCAGCTCCCCAAATAACCAAACCAAATTTAAAGTTGACCAAAAACTGACTCATAACTCTTTTGGTACTAATGTTAGAGAGTGGTCCCTGGTCCAAGTGGTGCCTGGTCAAGTAGTCCCTGGTCATGTGGTTCCTGGTCAAGTGGTCCATGTTCAAGTGGTTCCTGCTCAGTGGTCCCTGGTCTAGTGGTCCCTTGTCAAAGTGGTCCCTGGCTCAAGTGTTCCCTGGTCAAATGGTCCCTGGTCCAAGTGGTCCCTAGTCCAAGTGGTCCTTGTTCAAGTGGTCCCTGTTCAGTGGTCCCCGGTCAAGTAGTCCCTGGTTGAAGTGGTCCCTGATCGAAGTGATCCCTGGTCAAGTGGTCCCTTGTCAAAGTGGTCCCTGGCCCAAGTGGTTCCTAGTCCAAGTGGTCCTTGTTCAAGTGGTCCCTGGTCGAAGTGGTCCCTGGCCCAAGTGTTCCCTGGTCCAAGTCATCCCTTGTCGAAGTGGTCCCTGGCCAAGTGGTCCCTCCTCAGTGGTCCCTGGTCAAAGTGGTCCCTGATCAAGTGGTCCCTGGTCAAATAGTCCCTGGTCAAAGCGGTCCCTGATCAAGTGGTCCCTGGTTCAAGTGGTCCCTGGTCAAGTGGTCCCTGGTTAAGTGGTCCCTGGTAAAAAAAAAAAGGTTGAGAGCCAGTGATCTACATTCTAGAATAACTGCCATAGCTCAATTCTATGGGATTCTGGGAGTTGTAATTTGGTGAGGCACTTGCACTGTTTGGCAGAGAAGGCTAAATATCTGGTAAAACTACAACTCCCAACATTCCATAGCATGGAGCCCTGGAAGATCAAATGGTGTCAAAATGTAATAATTCTGCATGGAGACGACCCATCCCATTCCCTGGTTTGAAAAGACAGTGGTGACGGTGTGAGTGTGAACAATTGATTGGCCCAAAATGGACCCGATCCAGCTGCCCGGAAGGCTATAGAGTTGCAGACTTTGGGTTAAGGACTAAATATAAAAATGGATGAAGGTCATTTGGTTGTTTTTGTTTGTATCATGGTCTCAGGCATGACTTGCTTCTCATGAGTAACGCACCATACGTTGCATCTAATACATTTTTTCCAAGAAAAAGAACTAAAAATCACCCCCATAAACCATTTCTGCAACAGCCAGTAAACTAAAGTAATATGCTGTACCTCGGCAGACTCCAAGTTACTTTTAATATGTTACTTCTGCTCCAAGCTCTTCATGCTCTGGCTCTGTCCTTAGCACGAGACTCATGTTTTCCGTCTCTCAGCCGAAAGCAAAGGTTGGGGAAAGGCTTTGCGATGGGGGAAAATCCTGAGCAGGCTGGCCTTCCTGCTCCTGGAATGTGCTGTGTTTTGGGGAAATCTTTGCTGAGTCCAGAGATCTTTTGCTGCGCGCTGTGTCATGGGCTACTTCAAGGAAAGGAGAGAGATAACGGAGTGGGCTGGGCTGAGTCAGCTCTCTGTTGGGCACTTTGAACCCGGGCCAAACAGCAAGTCAGCTACAGCTGCACAAGATAAGGCTAGAAGCAGTTGGCTTCAGGGGCATTGCAACACAGGGCAGGCAGCAGGCTCACATGACGCTCCGGAGAAGACTTCTCTGGCTCCCTGTCTTTAGATTTAGGCAGCCTGTCTTTCACTTACGCATCCTCATAGGCGATCCCTCGTGCCCCATGATTATTCTAATTGTTTTCCAAGGGTAGAATCTTAGTAGTGTGTCCATGAGTGATTGTAGAGACCTCTTCTGGTTCCACACGGTTCTTCTTTCGCATTGAGGACATAGGTTTCCAGATGTAACCATTTCTTAGTCAGCACCCCAAATAATCAAACTGAATCTGAAGTTGACCAAAACCCCTTTTTGTAACCCTTTTGGGGGTTTTTTTTCATGTCAGGAGCGACTTGAGAAACTGCAAGTTGCTTCTGGTGTGAGAGAATTGGCCGTCTGCAAGGATGTTGCCCAGGGGACACCCGGATGTTTTGATGTTTTACCATCCTTGTGGGAAGCTTCTCTCATGTCCCCGCATAGGGAGCTGGAGCTGATAGAGGGAGCTCATCCGCGCTTTCCCCGGATTTGAACCTGCGACCTGTCAGTCTTCAGTTCTGCTGGCACAAGGGTTTAACCCACTGTGCCACCCTTTTGGAACTAATTTTGGAGAGTGGTTCCCTGGTCAAAGTTGTCCTTTACCAAGTGGTCCCTGGTCAAAAAAAGGTGGGAACTACTGATGAAATTTGGAAGTCTACTACCAGTACAGAAACAATCAATAATCCCTAAATACATAGTCATCACAGTATTGCAATCCCTACATACATAATATTAAATACATAATGCGAACTAATCCCTAACTATATAGTCCTTGCAGTTTTGTGGCACTGAAGGCACAATAGGCCCACTAAGTATGTCAATGAGAGTAAACACTCGATTTGGTTTGACATTGCTGCCTTCATCAGTGGCCATTATCAAAGTATACACAAACACATGTTTTTATTTCCAGCATTGGCATATTAATTGATAAATTAACCTCTGTTGGTTAATCATTCCCCCTCTTTGTGTTGTCGAAGGCTTTCATGACCTGAATCACTGGGTTGCTGTGAGTTTTCCGGACTGCATGGCCATGTTCCAGAAGCATGCTCTCCTGACGATTCGCCCACATTCCCCTCTCTTTGTATGTGTGCACAAATACTATATAAGGCAAACGTTTAGCACTCCTTTTCCTAATGCCCTTTCCAATGTAAATCTGATACACTCCCTGCCAAAAAGAAATGTTCCGTTTGCAATGTACAGAAGTTCTGCTTTTAAGGGTGTTTTCGTTTCTTATTAATGTGACATGATGTTTCTCCTTTGGTGTCGACAGAAGATGTAGGAGCTGAATCAACACATCTCTGTATGTAGTTCTGTAGCAATGTAGTTTTGCTTCTTTTGTGGTCCCAAATGCTATAGAAGGCTGTCATCTGTTGCTATTCCTCAGAGTCACTGAGGATGCCTGCCATTGATGGGGGCAAAACGTCAGGAGAGAATGCTTCTGGGTCATGGCCAGATAACCCGGAAAACTCACAGCAACCCATTGCTGTTCTTGTTTGTTTGCTTTTAAACTATTGGAGGGGGAAATAATGATTTGGATAGATCCTGAAACCATTGTAAATAGACTATGTGTCATGGACAGGTGATTGGATAATGATCTTAGGCCCATAAGTTGTTTCTTGGATCAGAAAGTTGGACTCAATTACTTAAGAATTTCATCTATTTATTGGCTATGTTTGTATCTCGAATGAGCTCTAGGGAATGCACATGTTGTTTACACAACAGTCCTGTGAATTGATCAAGTTGAGAGTAAGTGATTGATCTAAAGTAAGTTTAGTGCAGGTATGGACAAACTTGTGCCCTCCAGGTGTTTTAGATTTCAACTCTCACAATTCCTAACAGCCTCAGGCCCCTTCCTTTCCCCCCTCAGCCACTTAAGCTGAAGAACGAGATACCTCTGCAGTTTGTCACTGGCCCATGAGTTAATAAGACAGCTATTTTCCATCCTGAGGTCAAGGTGTGAAAAAGTAAACAGTGCTTCAGCGTGCCCCATTGTTTCAGAGCCGGTCTGCAAGTTAACAGGCAGCCTTGGGGTGAGATAAGGCCCTTCCAGCAGATGATAAAATCCTTTCCTTAACTCTATGCATTTCTGTGAATATTTTTGGAGAATATTTTTGGTGAATATTTTCGCGATTATTAGTTGGAATAGGTTCATGGTTGTTTTTGTTAATATGTTTTGTGAATATATTTTATGCAAATATTTTTGTGAATATATCTTGCAAATATTGTTGCAATTAATTTTGTAAACATTTTGGGAATATTTTTGGTGAATATTTTTGTGATTATTTTTGTGAATATTTTTGCAAATAATGTAATTATTTTTGTGAATGTTTTGTGAATATTTTCATGAATATATTTTGTGAATATTTTCATGAATATATTTGTCAATCAATCTATATAAATAAAAAAGTAATGTTCGTTTGTGGGATTAACATAACTCAAAAACCACTGGACGAATTGACACAAAATTTGGACACTTTACCACTAACAGACCAATGAGTGACCATCACTCATAACCCACCCTCTCCCAAAAAAAGTGGAAAGGACTTAAAAACCCCAAAAAGCTAAATGACAAAAAGCTAAATGACGATACAGGGGGAAAAAGGGAAGGATGAGGGAGGAAAGGAGAGAAAGAAAGAAAGAAAGAAAGAAAGGAGAGAAAGAGGGAGGAAAAGAAAGAAGGACAGAGGGATGGAAGCAAAGAGTGAAGGAAGGAAAGAGGTAGAGAAGGAAGAAAGGAGAAAAAGAAGGATAAAAAGAAAAAGGGGGAAGGAAAGAAAGAGGTAGAGAAGGAAAAAAGGAGAGAAAGAGGGAGGGAAGGAAAGAAGGAAAGACAGAAGTATGGATAGAAGCAAAAAGCAAAGGAAGGAAGGAAAGAGGTAGAGAACCAAGAAAGGAGAAAAAGAGGGATGAAAAGAAAAAGGGAGAAGGAAAGAGATAGAGAAGGAAGGAAGGAGAGAAGGAAGGAAGGAGAGATGGAAAGAGGTAGATAGAGAAGGAAAGAGGTAGAGAAGGAAGGAAGGAGAGACGGAAAGAAAAAAGGGAAGGAAGGAAGGAAGGAAGGAAGGAAGGAGGGAGGGAGGGAGGGAGGGAGCGAAGGAAGGAGGGAGCGAAGGAAGGAGGGAAAGAAGAAGAGAAAGAGGGAGGGAAGGTTGGCCACAGCAACGCATGGCGGGTACAGCTAGTGTATGTGTGTGTGTGTGTGTGTGTGTGTGTGTATACACACACACACACACATATAAACTCTATTCATGATTGCAAGTGTCCCCTTGAGCAAGTTAAAACTCCATTATGTCATTTTCTGCTTTGAGGAAATAAGACTAAGAACAATAACAAAAACATAAGGAATAATCTGGATGAGGACTTTCTGGGAGGAATTTGCAGATTCAACAGTTTGGGGTGTGCATCTACACTGCATAATTTATGCAGTTGGGGAAGAAGCAGGAACACAACCAAGATGACTCAAGGTCTGGAAAACAAGCCTTTTGAAGAAGGACTCATAGTGTAGAATAAACACAGTTTGGTGGCTCAAAGCTATGGAATCCTGGGAGTTGTAGTTTGGTAAAGCTTCAGCATCGTTAGGCTTTACTCCTAACCCTGGGTTTTCTTTTTGGCCTTTGCAGGCAGTTCCCTGCCCTCTGAATGCAGTGACTGAGGATATTTACACCAATGGCTCAGCCATGCTGGGCAGCCCAGTCCACGCCAATGACCGGGAGATGCGAAAAATCAGGTTCATCCAGTTTGAGAAAGTCACGGAGGAACCCATGGTGAGCTGAGGGGAACGAAAGCCATAGACTTTATGTTTCCAGATGCTGGGGACAAGTAGGACTCCTGCTTGTCTAGACAAAGCCCTGGGGCTGGTAGAACAAGAAGGAAAGGTCTGGGTGAGTTCAAGACAAATAGATCTATTGAGAAAGGTGAGATCCCTGGCCAAAGGCAGTGAAGCAAGTAGGAAAAGGTAAGGTAGCAATAGAGTTTGGGTCTTCCTAGATGAGTTCCAAGGCCATTGCTTTGTTGGAACTCCTTGGCTCAGGCGTTGCTCCATGCCTACTTCTCTTCCAGGTATGGAAGGAGAGTCCCAGGGCAGGACAATGCTTCAGACTACAGATCCCATCATCCTTGAACACCACAACTTGGACTGCTGGACATGGTTCCCTGCATTATCCAAGATTGTTACATGGCTTGCTGTGAGCTAGAGAAATTGTTCCCAATGTTTGCTCCTCCAAGTGTTTTGGAGTATTTATTTATTTTATTTATTTATTTACTGTATTTATATTCTGCCCTTCTCACCCCACAGGGGACTCGGGGCAGATTACAATGTAGACCCGAAGATTGCAATGTACATATACATGGCAAACATTCAATGCCATAGACATACAACATATATAAACAGACACACAGAGGCTATTTAACATTCCAGCTTTTTGATGAGGGTATTCTGGCCACCAGGGGAGCTGTCGCTTCACCGTCCATTTGTGACACTGATGAAGTACTTCCTCATTCTTTGCATGCTTGCTGGAGATTTTTATGGTATTGTAAATTAGTTAAATTAGCCTCCCCGCGTAGGCGGTACTTGACAGATGCAACTGTCTTTCGGGCTGCAAAGGTCAACAGCAAGCTACACAAATTGGTCGGAAGCTCACTCCAACCTGGGCTGGCTTCGAACTCATGACCTTTCGGTCAGTAGTGATCTTAATGCAATGGACTCCCAGCCAGCTGCACCACAGTCCTGGTGCTAAGTACCTCTCAGGGCCCTTCCACACAGACATATAACACAGAATATCAAAGCAGAAAATCCCACAATATCTGCTTTGAACTGGGTTATGTGAGTCCACACTGCCATATATCCCATAGTTCAAAGCTGTAGGATTTTGTTCCATTGTATGGAAGGGGCCTAACAGTTGGTCTACCTTGGATTTGAAGTCCCAAATACCCAGAGGACCAAATGCTGGGAACCAAGGATCTAGAGGAAAGAGAGTATTGTTAAGTAAAGTAAAAATGGATATGGAGGAAGTTGACAACAAGTCTCCTCTCATAGAAAAGCCAAGCAAGACAGTTGTCAGGATGAGAGGTCTATTTGCAGAGAAGCAGTAATAACTTACTTTCTGAACTACGGCTCCCAGGATCTACCATTCACAGGACTGTAGGAGCTGTAGTCGCTTTCCAAACCTTGTCTCAGTGCAGGTTGCCATAGGCTCTGCTGTCTGTTCCAGGGCATCACGCTGAAGCTGAATGAAAAGAAGAGCTGCATGGTGGCCAGGATCCTCCACGGAGGAATGATTCACAGGCAAGGTAAACAGACCAGGAGCAGGCCTGGAAAATTGTGCCCAAGAGGAACCCACAAGTTGTCCGTGACTCTCCCTAGCCCAGACTTCCCAAACTGTCAGTGGGGAATGTATTGCTTTCATGGCCAGAATCACTGGGTTGTTGTAAGTTTTTCAGGCTGTATGGCCATGTTCCAGAAGCATTCTGTCCTGACCTTTTGCCTGCATCTATGGCAGGCATCCTCAGAGGTTGTGAGGTCTACAACCTCTGAGGATGCCTGCCATAGACCCAGGCAAAATGTCAGGAGAGAATGCTTCTGGAACATGGCCAGATATAACTAATCGCACCGCTGCTCATCCAAATTATAAAGATTACACCGCTGTACCACCAAATTATAACGATGACACCGCTACAGATTAGCTCACCAAAGTATAGAGGGAGTAATGGTTGTTGAAACCAACTGTATATTTAGAAGTTAGGAACTGGGAACCACTGGAACTGTGAGACTTAAAAGAATTCTTTAAAAGGTTTCTGCTGCCACCATATTACAGGCTGAGGTTGAGAGGTTGTTCAGTAACACACTCTGTGTTACTCTAGTTTTCTTAGAGGCTGGTAAAAGGCTGACTTGAATAACACTTTTACCACAAAGGTATTCACACTGAGGCTGGTATAAGTTGGTAAAAATAACAAGAGCTTTTATTGAACAGACTTGGATATTTCAGGTACAAATGCTTGATGGTTTCAGTAAAAATCTGGCATACAAAGCTTGTGGTTACGTTTGAGAAGAGATCTTAAAAACTTCTGGGTTACAAGTCTTAAAGGTTTCCACACAGAAAATTACTTCATGAAATGAATCTCTGAAAGTAACTCCCACAAAAATCCCCCTTAGGAAACTAGCCAAAACCTGAACTAGCCTTCCTTAAGGAAAAGAACAGACCACTAATAGGGTTCTGCTCCCCACAGTATTCTAGCTATACTTCTCTATAGCTACCCTGAATACTAAACAAAAGAGTGGCCCAAATTCTTCTCCAAAACCCAAAATCGCTCTCACTAACACCCTTTCCAAGCTCCAACTCTCAGCTGGCAATCTGAGAACTCAAGCCTCAGTTTAAAAGTCACCTCAGTTTAAAATTTGTTGCTGAGGCACTACGATTGCGATAATGATTGTTGTTTGATCTTGTATGTCTGTATAATGTGTTTTAATTGCCTTTTTTGATATTGTTGTGATAACCTTTATTATGTAAACCGCCTTGAGTCGCCATTTCGGCTGAGAAAGGTGGTATAGAAGTAAAGCAAATAAATAAATAAATAAATAAAAGCCCACTCTCTTAGGCCTGAGCTAGCTTACAAGGTAAGGGATTCATTACACCATACAGCCTGAAAACTTACAACAACCTACTGCCACTGAGGATTTTCTTGCCCTTGTCTCCAGGATATCATGAGTGCTGCTTATCAAAGGGCCTCTGCCACCAGCTTAGCTGGAAGTCCTCAGCTGTGCCGGCAGGACTGTTGACCGAAAGGTCGGTGGTTTGAATCTGGGGAGTGGGGTGAGCTCCCATATGTCAGATCCAGCTTCTCCTGTAGGGACATGAGAAAAGCCTCCCACAGGATGGTAAAACATTCAGGCCTTTCCTAGACAACATCATTGCAAATGGCCAATTCCCTCGTACCAGAAGTGACATGCAGTTTCTCAAGTCATGAAAAAAAACAGCTTAGAGAAGACCCAAGAAACGATACTTTGCTGAACATCTTTTCAGACCTGTAACTGGCTCTGATGGAAAACCATAGCCTGGGTAGCTGTTGTACTTAGGAGCTTATCACATGAGACAAATTGCACTTACAGCAGGATAAGAGCATCCTTGTCTAGGACTTATCACATGACGTTGCTTCTTCCCTGGGGGAAGGAGGCCTGGAAAGTGTTTCTTTGACAAACATAAATAATCCATTAATGATCTCCTGTTGTAAAAGGATAGCTAATACTCCAGAAGACAGGAGCAGAATTCAAAACAATCTTAACAGATGAGAGAGATGGTTGGCCAAAACTAACACAATGAAGTCCAGCAGGGACAAATACAAGATACTCCACTTAGGCAGAAAAAAAAGGAAATGGAAAGATACAGAATGGGGGACGATGCCTGTCTCGATAGCAGGCTGTGTGAAAAAGATCTTGGAGTCCTCGTGGACAGGAAGGTGAACATGAGCCAACAATGTGATGTGGCAGCTTAAAAAGCCAATGGGTACTGGTCTCCATAAATAGGTGTCTAGTGTATAGATCCAGGGAAGTAATGCTCCCCCTCTGTTCTGCCTTGGTCAGACCACACCTGGAATCACACTGTGTCCAATTCTGGGCACCACAGTTGAAGGGAGATGTTGACAAGTTGGAATGTGTCCAGAGGAGGGTGACTAAAACGATCAAGGGTCTGGAGAACAAGCCCTATGAGGAGCAGCTTGAAGAGCTGGGCATGTTCAGCCTGCAGAAGAGAAGGCTGAGAGGAGACATGACAAGGGCCATGTGTCAATGTGTGAGGGAAGTCATAGGGAGGAGGGCGCAAGCTTATTTTCTGCTGCCCTGGAGACTAGGAGGAGGAACAACGGCTTCAAACTACAGAAAAGGAGATTCCACCTGAAGATGAGGAAGAACTTCCTAACTGTGAAAGAGCTGTTCAACAGTGGAACTCTCTGCCACGGAGTGTGGTGGAGGCTCCTTCTTTGGAGGCTTTTAAACAGAGACTGGACGGCCATCTGTCAGGAGAGCCTTGAATGCATTTTTCCTGCTTCTTGGCAGAATGGGGTTGGACTGATTGGCCCATGAGGTCTCTTCCAACTCTATGATTCTATGATTCTATAAATTCCTTCCAACAATCTCTCGCTGGGAGAATAACAGAAGAGGGACGACACCATGTAATACGCCCCACCGTAATTGCAATCTACCTGCTTCATGCAATGTGGTCTTTAGAGTCACAGTATGAACTCAGACAGGGCTTTATCATTCATTGTTTTTTTTATAGAGTGAGGCAGTCACCCCGGTGGCGCAATGGGTTAAACACTTGTGCCAGCAGGCCTGCTGACCAAAAGGTCAATGGTTTGAATCCGGCGACCAGAGTGAGCTCCCGTCTGTCAGCTCCAGCTTCTCATGCAGGGCCATGAGAGAAATCTCCCACAGGAGGATAATAAAATAATAATAATAATAACAACAACAATAACAATAACAACAACAACAACTTTATTTATACCCTGCCACCATCTCCTCAAGGGGACTTGGGGTAGATTACATGAGGCCAAGTCCAACAGTACAGCAAGGCAAGTATACAACATAATTTTTTTTGTCGTGTCAGGAGTGACTTGAGAAACTGCAAGTCGCTTCTGGTGTGAGAGAATTGGCTGTCTGCAAGGACGTTGCCCAGGGGAGGCTCGGATGATTTGATGTTTTTATCATCCTTGTGGGAGGCTTCTCTCATGTCCCCGCATGAGGAGCTGGAGCTGATAGAGGGAGCTCATCCGCCTCTCCCCGGATTCGAACCTGCAACCTGTCGGTCTTCAGTCCTGCCGGCACAGGGGTTTAACCCACTGCGCCACCAGAGGCTCCAGTACAACATAAAATACAAACAGTAAAAAATAAATAAATAAATAAATAAATATAATAATAATAATAATAATAATAATAATAATAATAATAATAATAATAATGGCATAAACCAGTAAAGGTGGTCTCAGTGGTCATCGGCACACTGGGTGCCTTGCCAAAAGATCTCAGACGACATTTGGAAACAAGAACTTTTGACAAAATCAACTGCAAAAGGCCACCTTACTTGGATCTGCGCGCATCATTCAAAAATACATCGCACAGTCCTAGACGCTTGGGAAGTGTTCAACTTGTGATTTTGTGATACGAAATCCAGCATATAGATCTTGTTTGCTGCGACATAATGTGCTTTTGTCTCAATAATACAAAAACAGTATAAACAAACACACCAGGGTTTATTTATATGGATGGTAAAACATCCCAGCGTCCCCTGGGCAACGTCCTTGCAGACGGCCAATTCTCTCACATCAGAAGCGACTTGCAGTTTCTCAAGTCGTTCCTGACATGGGGGGGGGGGGCATTCACAGTTTCTTCGCCACCTGACTTGGATCTGCGCGCATCATTCGAAAATACATCATACAGTCCTGGATGCTTGGGAGAAGTGTTCGACTTGTGATTTTGTGATACGAAATCCAGCATAGAGATCTCGTTTGCAGCAACATACTGTGCTTTTGTGTCAATAATACAAAAACAGTATAAACAAACACACCAGGGTTTATTTATATGGATGGTAAAACATCCCAGTGTCCCCTGGGCAACATCCTTGTAGATGGCCAATTCTCTCACATCAGAAGCGACTTGCAGTTTCTCAAGTCGTTCCCGACATTTGGGGGGGGGGGGGACATTCACAGTTTCTTCTGAGACCCCTAACAATTTGGAAGACATAGGCTATATTTCATCCTGTAACCAAGCCTGCTGTGTTCAGGTGCCTGTCCCATTGCTTCTTGTGTTCGGCCGCTCATCTGGATTTCTGTAATCCTCCATAGTTGGCATTGTGCAGGCATCGTCTGCCTTTTCTCCTGCCTCACGCACCTCTCTCTCCTACCTGGCAGGCTTCCTTCATGTGGGGGATGAGATCCTAGAAATCAATGGGAAGAGTGTCAGCAACCACTCTGTAGACCAGCTGCAGAAGATACTGGTAGGTACAGAGGCAAGAGGGGGACGGATCTGGGAGAAAGAGAGAATCAGAGCTTGACTAAATTAGTCAGCATTCATTGCATTCCAAAAAGGGGGATTCCTGAAATTGTAGGGGGTGGAATTATTTCTCCAACCCCTCATTACATATATATGGCCACTAGGTCCTTCTTGGTTAAGGGTTTGATTCTCTTCCTTTCCTTTTATCCACTAGAAAGAAACCAAGGGCACAGTGTCCCTAAAGGTCCTTCCAAACCAACAGAGTCGCATTCCTGCCCTTCAGGTAGGTGGGCGCTTCCAGCTTTAGATCAGTTCCAGTGCGTATGGCTTTTAATAAATTTGCACCAAGGAAAGAGGTTTTCTGCAGCTAAAATGTGAAATTGATACCTTCTGGCTTCACTTTTCTATATTATATAGTAATGAAGATAGCCATTTAGGGTTTAGGGCTGGCATAGTGGGTTAAACCCCTGTGCCAGCAGGACTGAAGACCGACAGGTCGCAGGTTCGAATCCGGAGAGAGGTGGATGAGCTCCCTCTATCAGCTCCAGCTCCTCATGCGGGGACATGAGGGAAGCCTCCCATAAGGATGATAAAAACATCAAAATCATCTGGGCGTCCCCGGGCAGCGTCCTTGCAGACGGCCAATTCTCTCACACCAGAAGCGACTTCTGACACGACAAAAAAAAGCCATTTAGTCTTACCTATTACTGGTCAAAGTAGGTAGGTAGGGAAATAACACTTTGTGTGGGTTGTTGTGTGTTTTCCGGGCTGTATGGCCATGTCCCAGAAGCATTCTCTCCTGACTTTTCACCTGCATCTATGCCTGCCATAGATGCAGGTGAAACATCAGGAGAGAATGTTTCTGGAACAGAGCCAGACAGCCCAGAAAACACACAACAACCCAGTGATTCCGGCCATGAAAGCCTTTGACAAAACACTTTGTGTGTTTCTAATCTTAGGACGCTCCCAGTGGTGTAGTGGGTTAAAGCGCTGAGCTGCTGAACTTGTTGACCGAAAGGTCACAGGTTCGAATCCGGGGAGCAGCGTGAGCTCCCGCTGTTAGCTCCAGCTTCTGCCAACCTAGCAGTTCGAAAACATGCAAATGAGGGTAGATCAATGTCTACTGCACCACCAGCGGGGCCAGATACATAGTAGGGATGAGCAAATCTTCATTTTTAAATCCTAAGTCGTATCTAATTTGTAAGTTGTGTATATATAAACAGAAATTAAGAAACACAAAAAAGTAGTTAACTTATAGTCCTGATATAGGCTGCAGTGGCACATCAGGTGAAACCACTGAGCTGTGAAACTTGTGACCAAAATGTTGGTGGTTCAAACCCAGACAGTGGGGTGAGCTCCCTCTATTAGCCCCAGCTTCTGCCAACCTAGCAGTTTGAAAACATGCAAATGTGAGTAGATCAATAGGTACCGTTCCAGCGGGAAGGTAACGGCACTCCATGCAGTCATGCTGGACATATGATCTTGGAGGTGTCTATGGACAATGCTGACCCTTTGACTTAGAAATGGAGCACCACCTCCCAGAGTCGGACTTGACTAGACTTAATGTCAAGGGGAAACCTTTACCTTACCTAGTTATGGTACGGACTGCACCCAGTTTCAGAAACACTTTACAAACTATTTGTCCTCCATCCCCTAATTTCGTAATGAGTATTGAAATGTTTTTTATTGATTGCACAGGCCAGATAGATGGATGGATGGATGGATGGATGGATGGATGGATGGATGGATGGATGGATGGATGGATAGATAGATAGATAGATAGATGATAGATAGATAGATAGATAGATAGATAGATAGATAGATAGATAACTTAGGGTGTGTGGGTCTGAAAAGCTAGCTGACAGTTGGGAGAAAACCTCTGGGAGACTGTCAAGGAAAAGGCTGGAGTATTTGGGTTATGACACCATATGCTGCAACATGTTGTTTTGGGTTTCACTTCCAATTTTGGAAACAACTTAAAACATTCAATGGAAACAATGAAAAAAACCAAAATATAGCAAACTGCATAAAAACATGATAAAATAATGCAACTGTGTAGAAGCTTGCGAGAATAAAAATCAGTCTGTAGGCTCTTGGGAAGTGCAGGAAACAAGGCATTCATTCCTCTCTTGAAGGACTGTTCCACATCTTGGGTGTCTCTGCTGTTACACTCCCCCTGAAGGCGCAGGTTCGCAGTTTGGGAGTGATCCTGGACTCATCGCTGAGCCTGGAGCCCCAGGTTTCAGCGGTGGTCAGGGGAGCTTTTCACAATTAAAACTTGTGCGCCAGCTGCTCCCATACCTTGGGAAGTCTGACTTGGCCACGGTGGTCCATGCTTTGGTTACATCCCGTTTAGATTACTGCAACGCTCTCTACATGGAGTTGCCTATGAAGACTGCCCGGAAGCTCCAACTAGTCCAACGTGCGGCAGCCAGAATGCTAACACGAGCAGGGTACAGGGAGCATACTACTCCTTTGTTACGCCAGCTCCACTGGCTGCCAATTAGCTTCCGAGCACAATTCAAAGTGCTGGTGTTAACCTATAAAGCCCTAAACGACTCCGGCCCAGTTTACCTGTCCGAACGTATTCTTCCCTAGGAACCATCTAGGTTGTTAAGATCGTCTGGAGGGGCCCTGCTCTCAGTCCCACCGGCCTCTCAGGCTCGTCTGGTGGGGACGAGGGATAGGGTCTTCTCGGTGGTGGCCCCTCGACTCTGGAACTCTCTCCCACTGGAGATCAGAACTGCCACCTCCATTCTGTCGTTCAGAAAACGGGTGAAAACCTGGCTATGGGGTTTGGCTTTCAACGAATGAATATTTCTGTGATCGGATAGATGATGATGAATGATGGACAACGAATTCACTATGACGACTGACCATTGTTATTATGTGATTGCATTTTGCTATTATAACGTTTTAATTGAATATGTTATATGATGTTTTTAATGATTGTTTTGTGATTTTATTGTTGGAAACCGGCCCGAGTCCCCCGATAGAGGGGAGAAGACCGGTATACAAAATTGCTAAATAAATAAAATAAATAAATTATGTTGCCTGCCCGCCTGCCCTGTCTCAGATGGCAAGTGCATAGCTTGGAAATGTTACATTGGGGCACTACAACTTGTAGGTGGAGGGTTCTGGAGTTTGCAATCCAAGAAGTAGTTTTCTTAAGGCTGTTGGTCACATGCAGATGCATGTAATTTGGAATCGGTTTCAATGTTCTGCTCCTGGAGAATGAGCCAGTTCGTATCCAAACCAATGGAGCCCCACCCTGTAACCACAGCAGAATGGGATCCAGTGAAGCCGCTAGCCTTTGGGGCTTTTGCAAGAGGTTTCCCACACACACCCAAGCCCACAAAGCTCATTTCTCACACATCTTGAGATGGGAGGGCAAAACATGTATATCTTGTAGTTATTGTGCAACAAACAGCCATCTGGATTGTGGGGAACTTTTTCTAACATGACAGTGTGATGGCACAATCTCTCTTCTTGCATACTTGTGTGTGTGTGTACGTGTGTAGCCTGTGGCTTTGAAGATGCACAGGGATGTTGATAATCTTGATTCTACCAGAGGTGGACAAAATCAGGATGGATCAACATATTCATTCGTCTTTGGGGATATTCATGGATTTGATTCATATGTTCTCTCTAGAAATCTGGCATTAGCTTGCCATAGAGTTGCACTAGAGGACCTAGAGATTCCTAGAAAGCATTTCACTTGGCATTTGTAGGTCCTCCAGTGTGATTCAATAGTCAGTTTCCAGTGTAAGGAACTAGAGCAGTGTTTCTCAACCTTCCTAATAACCCCTTAATACAGTTCCTCATGTTGTGGTGACACCCAACCATAAAATTATTTTCATTGCTACTTCATAACTTTAATTTTGCTATTGTCATCATGTAAATATTGGATATGCAGGATGTATTTTCATTGTTACAAATTGAACATAATTAAAGCATAGTGGTTAATCACAAAAACAATTTATTTATTTATTTATTTATTTATTTATTTATTTATTATTTGGAACATTTATACCCCGTCCTTTCTCGACCTCCAAGGAAGGACTCAGAACAGCGACCGACAGGCAACAATTCGATGCCGAAACAATAACACATCTTAAAATACAATAAATGCCAAAAAATAAATATCAAAACAATATGTAATTATATATTGTGAAAATATTTATTTCTAATTAAAAATAAATGAAATTTTGTCTTGAAGCATGGTGTAGCAAGGGTAACAGTTTTAATGTAACAACAGGAGACTACATTGCTGCATTTTGCAACAGTATGCATAAAAAGTTAATGTCAGTGCGAAGGTTGAGATTGCTTCTTTCTCACCATATCAGTAATTCTCAGGGCAGTCTTTGCAAGAGCACAACAAAGATCATCTTCCCCAACAAGTCTACTTCTGTATTTAGACTTGATAACCCAAAGGTGGCGAGAGAGTCGGGGAGGCATGGAAGAATCCTTCTCACCCTTTGCACTCAGTGCTATGCGTGTCTATGGCACCCCAAAGGGGCAGTGCGGAGGAGGTGGGGGTCCCCAACACACCTGCCCTCCCAGGCCTCAACCCACCATTGGAGGATCCTTCGAAGGGGGCACCAGGCCACTTTCACCTCCTCCTGCTCCTCCTCATCTTCAGAGTCTGTGGTTGGTGAGGCAGTGGTCCTGGAAAGCCAAGGAGGAAGATGTGCCTTCATCAGTCATCCGCCTTCCTCCTTGGCTCCTAGGGCTACTTGGTGATTTGCCAGCTCACCCCTTGACTGGCTGTTTTGCCGCTGGAGGAAGAGGAAGAGGGGGAGCCACTCTGTGCCAATCTAGAGGAGGAAAGGAGAGGAAACCGCATGGGCATGGGTGCTGGCTGGCAGTTTGGCTGGCAGAGGGGTCCAGCAGCCATTCTGGGGAAACGGAGGAGGCAGGGCTGAAGGAGGCGGTGGCACGACCCCTCTCAAACACCCGATTGACCACCCTAGGGGTCGCAACCCCCAGGTTGAGAACCGCTGAACTAGAGGTTCTTAGAGGAGAGTACTGGTTTTTATTGTTGTTTTTTTCCACAGCACAAACCACTTTACTGTAGTCTGGTTGCATACAGAAAACTCAGTCCTGGCTCATGTTGTTAGAAGTTTTTTGCGTTACTTGCACTCCAAGAAACTTAAAGAGTTCTGCATCAGAGAGAGAAAATATTCTTCATATAATGAAGACCTCAGGTTCACTTTTAATATAAAAAAGCAGGAGGGGGGAGGCCTAATTGCAGGTGGTAGGAGCAACACTTCCCAACATAAAGCCCTGGCTGAGAGTCAAAAGAAACAATATTGGCCGTAATAGACAAATAATCGCGTCTGGTATAAGGCAGTACTCTATTTTTGTTTGACATGGTGTTTCTCCTCCATTAGGCAAAAGGTGGAATACATCGTTCTTGCCTTCACATAGTGTTGCCATGTTTTCAAAACAGCCACAAAGGACATTTGAAATTCATGCCTGGTTAACCGCGAGGAAGTAGCTATTACAAAGTTTGTGTTCTGCTTAAATGTCGTTGTTGCCTGCCTTCAAGTTGGCAATATTAAGGTGAACCCGTCATGGGGCTTTCTTGGCAAGACTGGTTTAGGGCAGGTTTGGGCTTTCCTTCTCAGTTCTCCATCTGTCTTCCATCAAGGCGACTAAAATGATCAAGGGTCTGGAGAACAAGCCCTATGAGGAGCGGCTTAAGGAGCTGGGCATGTTTAGCCTGAAGAAGAGAAGGCTGAGAGGAGATATGATAGCCATGTATAAATATGTGAGAGGAAGCCACAGGGAGGAGGGAGCAAGCTTGTTTTCTGCTTCCCTGGAGACTAGGACGCGGAACAATGGCTTCAAACTACAGGAGAGGAGATTCCATCTGAACACGAGGAAGAACTTCCTGACTGTGAGAGCTGTTCAGCAGTGGAACTCTCTGCCCCGGAGTGTGGTGGAGGCTCCTTCTTTGGAGGCTTTTAAACAGAGGCTGGATGGCCATCTGTCAGGGATGATTTGAATGCAATATTCCTGCTTCTTGGCAGGGGGTTGGACTGGATGGCCCATGAGGTCTCTTCCAACTCTTTGATTCTATGATTCTATAAGCTTCTCTCCATTGCGATTTTACCCACCCTGAAATGTGCTGCCTGGGCCAATCATGACTCCTCTATTCCTACAGATGTTCATGAGGGCTCAGTTTGACTACGATCCCCAGAAGGACACCTTGATACCGTGCAAAGAAGCTGGGCTGAAGTTTCAGACAGGAGATGTCATTGAGATCATCAACAAGGATGACAGTAACTGGTGGCAAGGCCGGCTGGAGGGCTCCTCCACTGGATCCGCAGGACTCATCCCTTCCTTGGAGCTACAAGAGTGGTATGTCCTATGCAGAAGTGGTCATGTTACTTACATGCTGCCCTTCTGTTCTAGCTCCTGTTCAGGTGAGGCTCAAGGAGACAAGATTTGGTGATAGCAGCTCCCCGCTTCCTGGGATTTTGTCGCTGGCATGTGCTTTCTTCGCCTTTTCTTTTCATGCAGAACTCTTTAACTCCTGTCTAGCCCTTGCCTCCATTTCCCTTTGGAAAGATGTAATAAGAGGGGAATCTATTATGTAAAGAGGATCACCATTAGTTTGGAGATCCCACCGCTGTGTCACCAATTGTAATAGATTACTATTTAAAACTACTTAAATGCTTGGAGGCTGTAGAGCAGTGTTTCTCAACCTGAGGGTTGGGACCCCTGAGGGGGTCGCGAACGGGTGTCAGAGGGGTCGCCAAAGACCATCAGAAAACACAGTATGTTCTGATGGTCATGGGGATTCCATGTGGGAAGTTTGAGCCAATTCTATCGTTGGTGGAGTTCAGAATGTTCTTTGATTGTAATGAACTATAAATCCCAGCAATTACAACTCCCAAAAGTCAAGGTCTATTTTCCCCAGGCTCCACCAGTGTTCACATTTGCACATATTGAGTATTTGTGCCAAGTTTGGTCCAGATCCACCATTGCGTCAGTCCACAGTGCTCTCTGGGTATAGGTGAACTACAACTTCCAAACTCAAGGTCAATACCCACCAAACCCAATGTTTTCTGTTGGTCATGGGAATTCTGTGTGGCAAATTAGGTTCAAGTCCATCGCTGATGGAGTTCAGAATGCTCTTTGATTATAGGTGAACTATAAATCCCAGCAACTACAACTCCTAAAAGTCAAAGTCTATTTTCCTCAGGCTCCACCAGTGTTCACATTTGCACATATTGAGTATTTGTGCCAAGTTTGGTCCAGATCCACCATTGCATGAGTCCACAGTGCTCTCTGGATATAGGTGAACTACAACTTCCAAACTCAAGGTCAATACCCACCAAACCCTTCCAGTGTTTTCCGTTGGTCATGGGAATTCTGTGTGGCAAATTAGGTTCAAATCCATCGCTACATCCAGAGAGTACTGTCAACCCAAACACTGATGGATCTGGACCAAACTTGGCATACATACCTGGTATGTTGAATTTGATTACTGGAGGGGTTTGGAGGGGAAATGGCCTTCCTTTCTGGGAGTTATAGTTCATTCATAACCAGAAAAACTGTGACCTCCACTGATGATGGACCTGGACCAAATTGGCACACAGAACCCGATGATTAACTCAACCTACTGGAGGGGTTTGAGGGGACTGACTCACCATAGTGGGAGTTGCAGTTTACCCTACAGCCAGACCAGTGAAGCCCACCAGTGATGCATCTAGAGCAAACTTACCCAACATAACAAGCTTTAAGTACTGATGGAGTGTTTCAGGGTTAACCTAGCATGATGTGAGTTGTAGTTCACCCATAACCAGAAAAACTGTGACTTCCACCAATGATGGACCTGGACCAAATTTGGCACACAGAACTCCCATGACTAACTCAACCTACTGGAGGGGTTTGAGGGGACTGACTCACCATAGTGGGAGTTGTAGTTTACCCCACAGCCAGATAAGACACTGAAGCCCACCAATGATGCATCTAGAGCAAACTTGCCCAACATAACAAGCTTTAAGTCCTGATGCAGTTTCAGGGTTAACCTGGCATGATGTGAGTTGTAGTTCACCTATAACTAGAGAAACAGTGACCTCCACTGATGATAGACCTGGACCAAACTTGGCACACAGAACCCCCATGACTAACTCAACCTACTAGAGGGGTTTGAGGGGACTGACTCACCATAGTGGCACTTGTAGTTTACCCTACAGCCAGACAGTACACTGAAACCCACCAGTGATGCTTCTAGAGCAAACTTGCCCAACATAACAAGCTTTAAGTACTGATGGAGTGTTTCAGGGTTAACCTGGCATGATGTGAGTTGTAGTTCACCCATAACCAGAAAAACTGTGACCTCCATTGATGATGAACCTGGACCAAACTTGGCACACAGAACTCCCATGACTAACTTGACCTACTGGAGGGATTTGAGGAGACAGACTCACCATAGTGGGAGTTGTAGTTTACCCCACAGCCAGACAGGACACTGAAGCCCACCAGTGATGCATCTAGAGCAAACTTGCCCAACATAACAAACTTCAGGTACTGATGGAGTGTTTCAGGGTTAACCTGACATGATGTGAGTTGTAGTTCACCCACAACCTTATGCATTTTGTACAATTTAAAAAATGACTTTTTCAAATAACCCGGGCAATGCTGGGTACCCAAGCTGGTTTATTATAATACTAGCATGTGTACCCAACACTGGGACTGCTACTAGGAGCACATGGCTCTCTTTTGGTTCCCTAAGAGGTCCTTAAAGTTGCAGTCCCTTTCCTACTCTACCCATTCAAGGTGATAATGTTTGTGTTGCAACCATCATCTATTCATCTCACCCCAACTCCTTCTGCCTTTTCTTTGTGCTGGGATGAGATGATAGATACCAGCTTGTTCCAACACCTACTTTTTCTCATTGCAAAATTTATTTTCTTTTCCAATCCCTACAGGCGTGTTGCAAGCACAACCCAGGGGAACCCCACGCAAGCCCAGAGCTGTAGTCCTTTTGGGAAAAAGAAGAAATGCAAAGACAAGTACTTGGCGAAACACAGCTCAAGTAAGAACCTCTCCTTTCACACTGAGATGAATCACAGGGATGACTAACAGCCACCCTGGGCAGATTCTGTGCTTTCTCTTCGCCATGCAGTCTGGTTTTCCTGTTGTAGAGGGCAACAGAGATCCTTCTTGTTCCACTGTATGCAGCTACAAGGTCTAGAACAGTGTTTCGCAATCTTCCTAATGCCGCAACCCCTCAATACGGTTCCTCGTGTGGTGGTGACCCCCAGCCACAACATTATTTTCGTTGCTACTTCACAACTATAATTTTGCTACTGTTAGAAATCATCATGTAAATATCTGATATGCAGGATGTATTTTCATTCACTGGACCAAATTTGGCACAAATACCCAACACGGCCAAATTTGAATGCTGGGGGGGGGGGGGGATTTTGTCATTTGGGAATTGTAATTGCTGGGATTTATAGTTCACCTACAATCAAAGCGCATTCTGAACTCCACCATTGATGGAATTGAACCAAACTTGGCACACAGGACTCCCATGACCAACAGAAAACACTAGCAGAGTTTGGTGGGCATTGATCTTGAGTTTGGGAGTTGTAGTTCACCTACATCTGTAGACTCAAACAATGATGGATCAGGAGCAAAATTGGCACGGATACTCAATATGACCAAATGTGAATACTGGTGGAGTTTGGGGAAGATAGACCTTGACATTTGGGAGTTGTTGTTGCTGGGATTTATAGTTCACCTACAATCACAGAGCATTCTGAACACTACCAATGATAGAATTGGGCCAAACTTCTCACACAGAACTCCCATGTCCAACAGAAGATACTGTGTTTTCTGATGGTCTTTGGTGACCCCTCTGACACCCCCTTGCGACCCCTCCAGGGGTCCTGACTCCCAGGTTGAGAAACACTGGTCTAGCATGAACTAATGAAGTGGCCTGGATTCAGCAATAGGCTGCTAGTTGTCATGTTAGGGGGAGACCATACGGGCATCTTTTACTGCCACCTTCTGGTCAATCCTCTGTGCATGCAACAAACACGGTCCTGGTCCTTTTACCATATGTAGCCTTTTCTTCAAATGACAATGCTGATCTGAGAGGATTTTTTTTCCATGTCAGGAATGACTTGAGAAACTGCAAGTCACTTCTGGTATGGGAGAATTGGCTGTCTGCAAGGATGTTGTTCAGGGGACGCCTGGATGTTTGATGTTCTACCATCCTTGTGGGAGGCTTCTCTCATGTCTCTGCATGAGAAGCTGGAGCTGACAGAGGAAGATAATCCATGCTCTCCCCAAATTCAAACCTCTGATCTGTTGGTCAGCAGTCCTGCCGGCACAAGGGTTTAATCCAATGCACCACTAGGGGCTCCACCTGAAAGGATGAAAGCCATAATTTAGCACAGTGCTTCTCAACCTTGGGTCCCCAGATGTTTTTGGCCTACAACTCCCAGAAATCCCAGCCAGTGTACCAGCTGTTAGGATTTCTGGGAATTGTAGGCCAAAAACTCTGGGGACCCAAGGTTGAGAAACACTTTAACACATCCAAGAGTGATGGGGTTATAGTCCAATAGACCTGACTGAAGGAGGATTTTCCTACTCCATTATTACAATAGGTGTTTTTTGCCTTGGTATTTTGGGACAGGGTACCACCACAATAGGGCCCCCTGGTGGTGCAGCAGGTTAAACCGCTGAGCTGCTGAACATGCTGACTGACAAGTCAGCAGTTCGAATCTGGGAATCAGGGTGAGCTCCCACTGTTAGCCCCAGCTTCTGCCAATCTATCAGTCCGAAAACATGCACATTTGAGTAGATTAATAGGTACTGCTCTGGTGGGAAGGTAACGGCACTCCATGCAGTTATGCCGGCCACATGACCTTAGAGGTGCCTAGGGTCCATGCCAGCTCTTCAGCTTAGAAAGGGAAATGAGCATCACCCCCCAGAGTCGGGCACAACTAGACTTAATGTCAAGGGGAAACCGTTACCTTTACTTACCACCACAAGCTTCTTCATAGCATTTTGTGCCTCTGCTATGACAACAATTTGGAATTTTTAACCTTACCGCTACCATTAGGCACAAATGGAGTCTTAGAGAGGACAAGGTGGATAGATATGTGCAAGCAAGAACCCCAACAGACTCTTTGAGCCCTTACGGTAGCTCTCTAGATGAGTTTGCTCTCCTTTAGATTTGCTTCAAGTAAGGAAAATTCATTTCGAGAGTTACTGTAAGGCTGCCTTGTATTTACTGACGTGACTTGTGGTAAGAACCTTGTTGGAAGAAATTTGATATCCTCATAACACCTTGCCTGACTCATAACAAGCCATCCACAAGTCAGAAGGAAGTTCTCTTGTTGTGAAGCCTTGAGGTCAGTGCCAAGTTTCAGACAGATGATCCTAACACTTCATTTTTTGTGTGTGTGCCAGGAGCGACTTGAGAAACTGCAAGTTGCTTCTGGTGTGAGATAACTGGTTGTCTGCAAGGACATTGCCCAGGGGATGCCTGGATGTTTTTACTATCCTATGGGAGGCTTCTCTCATGCCCCCATATGAGAAGCAGGAGCTGACAGATGGGAGCTCACCCCTCTCCCTGGATTCAAACTGCAAACCTTTTGGTCAGCAGTCCTGCTGGCACAAGGGTTTAACCAACCTATTGCGCCACTGGGGGCTCCAATGTCTCAAATGAGTGCATAAAAAAGGAAGGAATGATGGAAAGAGAGCGATATCTATATCTATCTATCTAACTATCTATCTCGTATAGTTCTCATATTGCTAAAAGCAGAAGGAAGGGGGGGGGGGAGATACCTCACATAGCTCTAACATTATTAACAGCACACGTTTTGAAATACATTGTTCTCCAGGGTACTGCACCAAGAAAGACTATATTCCGTGACTTGCAAGAATCCCAGATAGCGGTATAGAATATGTTGTCCTTTTCCCCCATTTCAGGATTCTTCCCAAGCCTTATTATGGGAGCTGCAACAGAATATGTATGGAGACATACTAAACAAGGAGAACCTCTGTCTCGTCATTTTAAAAAAAATCTAATTCTCATTTCAGTTTTCGACCAGCTGGATGTGGTGTCTTACGAAGAGGTGGTGAGGCTGCCAGCCTTCAAACGGAAAACCCTGGTGCTGATAGGTATCTGATTTACAATCTGAATTTGTACACATTCAATTAGGGTTGCTTGAGGAAAGGGTAACACAATAAAAGTAACATAGGTGGGTGTGAAGGGCCTGTTTTTGCCAGCGTTTCCACCCCTTCAAGGTGCACACAATCCCAGATATGTCCATTTTACGCTGCAGTTATCTCAAGTTGTTGATAGGAATGGTATTACATCACTTTCAGTCACCATTTTGAGAGGCATTGCAGAGGAGTGGCATATGAACCCACGCAATCTCTTCGATCATCTGGAGAGGCCCTGCTCTCGCTCCCACCTCCTTCGCAGGCGCGATTGGTGGGGACAAGGGAGAGGGCCTTCTCAGTGGTGGCCCCCCGACACTGAAACTCACTCCCCAAAGATATCAGACTAGCCCCCACATTGGCAGTCTTTAGGAGGAGCCTGAAAACGTGGCTGTTCCAGTGTGCCTTCCCTGGATAAAGGAAACAATCCCCTGCAAAATATCCTGAGAAGCACTTTAATTACCCATTGGGTTGCTCGCCCTACATTTTGCTTAAAACCCTCCTACCAGATACATCCTACCTCCATTCATGCCCAGCGTTTATTTTTAAATAATTTAACTATTACATCTGGCCCAGCCATAGGTTTTTAAATCTTTGTGTGTTATTGTCTATATGTGAGTTGTATTAATTGTATTGTTTATTTGCTTATCGCTTGTTGTTTTTACTGATGTGTTGTTGGGTTTGGCCTCATGTAAGCCACTCCGATTCCCCTTGGGGAGATGGTGGCAGGGTATAAATAAAGCATTATTATTATTATTATTATTATTATTATTATTATTTGATTGTAGAGTACTTATGTGGTATTTTCACTGGCTTTCATGCATTTGAAATTCTTTGGGAGGCACAAAAATGGGATCCATGGGCACATTCAGTGCACACTCTCTCCATCCACTTCCAAACGTCCCATTGGACACGAAGAAAAACCCTTTCCTGCAGGTAAAACGCTAGTATCTCATGTATCCAAAACACGTTGAGAGTGAAAAAGTGTTTCTGATTTTGTAATACTTGTATTTGTATATATGTTGTCCTCTGCTGTGTGTCCTTTAGCCATGACAAATAGAGCTTTCTATTTCTATTTCTAAAGAAAGAGGAGGGTTTGAGTTTCTTTTGCCAACCATTTCTCTTCTTTTTGGACCAGGAGCCAGCGGGGTTGGCCGGAGTCACATCAAGAATGCCTTGCTCAGCAAAAGTCCTGAGAAGTTTGGCTATCCTATTCCATGTAAGTATACCTAGAAACCAAGCTTTCTCTGGCGGCTTCTATTTTGGGATTCTTGGAACTCGATCTTGTCTCAAAAGACTGTCTAACTGGGGAAACATTCTGCGGAAAGCTCCATTGCTCTCACTGCCTTTGTACTTCAGGTCAACGCTTAGAAGTAACTAAGTAGCAGACCTACCAAGTTATTCATTCCAGTAATTTTGTTTCTTCATTATGATTTGACTTGCTAGATTTCTCATTTAACATTTAACATTGTAAATGAGGGGTTGCCTTTGAAAACTGCTCAGAAGCTTCAAATGGTCCAGCGTGCGGCAACCAGGTTACTAACGGGAGCGGCGCTCAGGGAGCATAGAACTCCTCTGTTGTGCCAGCTCCACTGGCTGCCAGTTTGCTACCGGGCACAATTCAAAGTGCTGGCTTTAGCCTATAAAGCCCTAAACGGTTCCCGCCCAGCTTATCTATCTGAACGCATCTCTTCCTATGAACCCTCCAGGAACTTGAGATCATCTGAAGAGGCCCTGCTCTCGATCCCGCTTGCTTCACAAGCATGTTTGGCGGGGACAAGAGACAGGGCATTCTCTGTGGTGGCCCCTTGGCTGTGGAACTCCCTGCCTTGGGATATTAGATCAGCCCCCTCCCTCCTGACCCTTCGAAAAAAGTGAAATCCTGGCTCTGTGAGCAACATCTGGGGAGCCCAGGTTGAGAACCAATGACTTAGAGATTCCTAAAGAGCACATATTAAACAAATCTACATCCACAAAAGTGAACCCCACAAATAAGAAGTGCTGACTGTACTTTTCCAATCATAACTTCCCATTGTCTGAGCTGGACTAAGAAATTTACTTCTTGTTAAAGTTGAGTTCTAGGGGTGTAGATAGAGCATCTTTCTGCTCTTTGATAAGTCAAGTCGAACTTTTGAGTTACTATTCGCTGTGTGGTTATGTCTGTGTCAGCTTTTGCCCTTCCTGTAAAGAAAGGCTGCTTAACTTGCTGACTGAAAGGTCTGCGGTTCGAATCTAGGAAGTGGGGTGAGCTCCCGCTGTTAGCCCTACCTTCTGTCAACCTAGCAGTTCAAAAACATGCAAATGTGAGTAGATCAATAGGTACCGCTCTGAAGGGAAAGTAATGGTGCTTCATGCAGTCATGCCGGCACATGACCTTGGTGACCGAGAAGTTGGATTTGGCCACGGTGGTCCACGCCTTAGTTACCTCTAGATTGGACTATTGCAGTGCTCTCTATGTGGGACTCCCCTTGAAGATGGCCCGAAAATTCAAATTTATCCAACGGGCAGCAGCCAGATTATTAACTGGGGCAAATTACAGAGAGTGGTCAACCCTCCTGTTTAAGGAGCTCCACTAGCTGCCGTTTATTTTCTGGGCCCAATTCAAGGTGCAGGTCTTGACCTACAAAGCCCTGAATGGTTTTGGGACCCACCTACCTGCGTGACCGTATCTCCATCTACACACCCACACGATCTCTTCGATCTTCCGGAGAGGCTCTTCTCTCGCTCCCACCTGCATCTCAAGTGCTACTTGCGGGGACGAGGGAGAGGGCCTTCTCTGTGGTGGCCCCCTGGCTCTGGAACTCACTCCCCAGAGATATTAGGCAAGCCCCCATGCTAGCAATCTTCAGGAGGAACCTGAAAACCTGGCTATTCCAATGTTCCTTCAGTGATTGAAAAACTCCCTGACCAAACTTTGCACTAAATGTCCTTAGAAGCACTTTATTTATAGTTCGTGCAATTGAATCCTCCCTCATTCTTGGATCCTCATCCTGATGATTTAGCTTTGAATGTGGCCCTACCCAGTGAAATCCTCTGTTTTTAATTGTATGTTTTATATTGCCTGTGTCGTTTATTATATTTCTTTGCATTTTATGTATTTTATTTTCTTGTTATTGTTATGTTTTTGTATTACAATGTATGTACTGCTCTGATGGGCTTGACCTCATGTAAGCCGCACCGAGTGCCCCTGGGGGAGATGGAGCGGGGTATAAATAAAGTATTATTATTATTATTATTATTATTATTATTATTATTATCATTATTATTATTGGTGGCGTCTACGGACAACGCTGGCTCTTCGGCTTAAAAATGGAGATGAGCACCAACCCCCAGGGTCAGACATGACTGGACTTAATGTCAAGGGGAAACCTTTACTAGCGAAGATTTGGTTTTGGTAGTCCATGCTGGCTGCGTAGATGGGAATGCCACCAGCTTTCAGTGTTCCAACTCTTTGCCTTCTGTAGACACCACTCGGCCCCAGAAGAAGAACGAAGTGGATGGGAAAGACTACCATTTTGTTTCCACGGAAGAAATGACGAAAGATATTGCTGCCAACGAATTCCTGGAGTTTGGGAGCTACCAGGGCAACATGTTTGGCACCAAATTCGAGACGGTGCATAAGATTCACGAACAGGACAAAATAGCAATTTTGGATATTGAACCCCAGGTAAGGAACGAGAGATACAGTGGGCTTCTCTACATTTGCGTAAATCTGGGACGCTCATTAAACTTGCAGGAATCACGTACAGCAGAGAGTCAGTGTTTAAGAACCAGCAGTGGAAAAGAGAGACATAATAGAACCACCTCTTATTTCATTTCAGTACAAGGAAATGTGCTCAGAAAAAAATTCAGCAATTTAGTAAACCAACCAAGAAAAATCAGGGTTGTTGGGTAGATGCATAAAATTTATTTAATTTATTTATTTACAGTATTTATATTCCGCCCTTCTCACCTTGCAAGGGACTCAAGGTGGATTACAATGTACACATAGATGGCAAATATTCAGTGCCATAGGCACACAACATATATAGACAGACACAGAGGCTATTTAACATTCCAGCTTTTTCATGAGGGTATTCTGGCCACCAGGGGAGCTGTCGCTTCACCGTCCATTTGTGACACTGATGAAGTACTTCCTCATTCTTTGCATGCTTGCTGGAGATTTTTATGGCGTCATAAATTAGCCTCCCCACATAAGCAGTACCTAAATTTCCTACTTGACAGATGCAACTGTCTTTTGGGATGCAAAGGTCGACAGCAAGCTACACAAATTGGTCAGAAGCTCACTCCAACCCAGGCTGGCTTCAAACTCATGACCTTTTGCTCATTAGTGATCTTAATGCAGCTGACTCCCAGCCAGCTGCGCCACAGTCCAAAGAAGTTCGAGAACAACACTAGGACTGTAAAATATTCTATTTTAGAAGGGGAGTTTATCTTGTTCTCTTAGACAATCAAATTGAAGGGGGGAAAGATATTGCAAGGCTATGCTCCCCTAAATTAAGATAACTCGCGCCTGAGCATCCTGGACTGGTTTGTTACAATGCATGCAGCTATATTTTTATCTTTAAACTTTCTTCATTTAGTTGCTATGAGTCTTCCAGGCTGCATGACTATGTTCCAGAAGCATTCTGTCCTGATGTTTTGCCCACATCTGTGGCAGGCATCCTCAGAGGTTGTGAGGTCTGTTGGAAACTAAGCAAATGGGACATATATAATCTGTGGAATGTCCAGGGTTGGAGAACAAAGAACAAACTCTTTGTCTGCTGAAGGCAAGTGTGAATGTTGCAACTGACTACCTTGATTAGCATTTAATTTTTTTGTCGTGTCAGGAGTGACCTGAGAAACTGCAAGTCGCTTCTGGTGTGAGAGAATTGGCCGTCTGCAAGGACGTTGACCAGGGGACGCCCGGATGATTTTATGTTTTATCATTCTTGTGGGAGGCTTCTCTCATGTCCCCGCATGAGGAGCTGGAGCTGATAGAGGGAGCTCATCCGCCTCTCCCCGGATTCGAACCTGCAACCTGTCAGTCCTGCCGGCACAGGGGTTTAACCCAGTGCGCCACTGGGGGCATTTAATGACACTGCAGCTTCAAAGCCTGGCTGCTTCCTGCTTAGGGAATCCTTCTTGGGAGGTGTTAGCAGGTCCTGATTGTTTCCTGTCTGGAATTCCCCTGCTTTTTTAGTGTTATTCGTTATGTACTGTCCTGATTTCAGAGTTTCAATGGCTTCTCTGTGTAGCCTGACATGGTAGTTGTGAGAGTGGCCCAGCATTTCGGTGTTCTCAAATAATATATTGCATCCAGTTTGGTTCATCAGGTGCTCTGCTATGGCTAACTTCTCTGGTTGAATTAGTCTTCAGTGCCTTTCAAGTTCCTTGATTTGTGTTTAGGCACTGTGTTTAGACACAGTCCAAAAATGCTGGACCACTCTAACAACCATCATGTCAGACTACACAGAGAAGCCATTGAAATCCACAAGCATGTGGACAATTTCAACACAAAAGAGGAAACCATGAAAATGAACAAAATCTCGCTACCAAACTCTAGAATCAGGACAGTAAATAAAGAGCAATACTTCCAAAAAAAAAAAAAAAACCAGGGAAATTCCAGACAGGAAACAATCAGGGCCAGCTAACACCTCCCAACAAAGGATTCCCTCCAGGCAGGAATCGGCCAGGCCTTGAAGCTGCAAGGCCATTCAGTACTAATCAAGTTGACCAATTGCAACATTCACACTTGCCTCAAAATAGACAAGAGTTCTCTCTCCCACCCTGGACATTATTCCACAGATATATAGCCCTCACTTTGTCCCACCCTGGTCTTTCCACAGATATATAAACCCTTTTTTCCAATTCCAACAGACCTCACTACCTCTGAGAATGCTTGCCATAGATGCAGGCGAAAAGTCAGGAGAAAATCCCTTTAGAACATGGCCATATAGCCCAAAAAAACCTACAACAACCCAGTGATTCCGACCATGAAAGCCTTCGACAATACACTCATTTGCCTAGTTTCCAACAGAGCTCACAACCTCTGAGGATGCCTGCCATAGATGTGGGCAAAACGTCAGGAGAGAATGCTTCTGGGACATGGTTGTACAGCCCAGAAAACTCACAGCAACCCAGCCATGTTTTTATCTTCAAACTATTTTCATTTAAGTCACACTTTTTTTCTGCCTTTTTAGACGTTGAAGATTATCCATACAGCGGAGTTTTCTCCTTTCATCGTATTCATTGCTCCAACCGACAAGGCCAATGAGGTAGGATGTATGTAAGGGTTAAAATAACCTTTGTACATACATATACACACATGCACACTCTTAAGACTTGGTTCTGGGACCAGTTTGAATGGCAATGTCCACCCAATGTGGACTTTATATGTTTAGTGTATGTTCTTTATTCTGCCAATTTGACATTTGTTGGCTGTCACTATTCATGTGTTTGTTTTGCCCTGGAGTCGGAAGGCTGCAATCAAGCGCTGGTTCGCTCCATATCAAGCCCTACTTCTTTCCAGGGATTCCTGGAGTTTGATATAGGCCCATTCTACACTCTCCTTATATCCCAGGATCTGATCCCAGATTATCTGCTTATACCAGATTATATGGCAGTGGAGACTCAGCCATATAATCCAGATTATCAAAACAAATACTCTGTCTTATCTGCTTCAAACTGGATTATATTGAGTCTATACTGTCATACAATCCAGTTCAAAGCAGATAACTAGGTATCAGTCACTGGGAAATAAGGACAGTGTAGAAAGGGCCTTAGATCAGCATTTCTCAACTTTGAGGTCGGGACCCCTGGAGGGGTCACAAAGGGGGTTTCAGAGGGGTCACCAGAGACCATCAGAAAACACATATTTCTGATGGCCTTAGGAACCTCTTTGGCAGTAACTACAACTCACAAATGACAAAATAAATCCTCCCCAACCCCACCAGTATTCAAATTTGGGCATATCAGGTATTTGTGCCAAATTTGGTCCATATCCATAGTTGTTTGATTTAGGTGAACTACCTATCCCATAAATCACTTTCAACTCCTCCCATAATCTGTTGATTATGGGGGTTGTGTGTGGGAAGTTTGGCCCTATTCTATCACTGGTGGGTTCAAGGGGCTCTTTGATTGTAGGTGAACTATACATCCCAGCAAACATAACTCACAAATGTCAAGGTCTATTTCTCCCAAACTCAACCAGTGTTTACATTTGGGCATATTGAGGATTCGTGCCAAGTTTGGTCCAGATCCATCATTGTTTGAGTCCACAGTGCTCTCTGGATGTTGATGAACTGCAACTCCAAAACTCAAGGTCAATGTCCACCAAACCTTTCCAGTATTTTCTGTTGGTGATAGGAGTTCTGTGTGCCAAGTTTGGTTCAATTCCATCCTTGGTGGAGTTCAGAATGCTCATTGAATATAGGTGAACTATAAATCCCAGCAACTACAACTCCCAAATGACAAAATCAATCCCACCCCACCAGTATTTAAATTTGGGTGTATTGGGTATTTGTGCCAAATTTGGTCCAGTGAATGGAAAAAAATCCTGCATATCAGATATTAACTTTACGATTCATAACAGCAGCAAAATTACAGTTGTGAAGTAGCAACGAAAATATTATGTTTTGGGGTCAACACAACATGAGGAACTATATTAAGGGGTCGTGGCATTAGGAAGGTTGAGAACCAGAGCCTTAAATGGCTCCCCTCTCATCATCAATGCTGCATTTCCTTCTCTTCCGCAGACGGAAACCTTGCAACTGCTTCAGAAAGACTCCGGGGCCATCAGGAGCAGATATGCCCATTATTTTGATCTTTCGCTTGTGAACAACGGCATCGACGAGAGCCTCGAGCAGCTCCAGGCGGCGTTTGATCGGGCATGCAGCTCTCCGCAGTGGGTCCCCGTTTCCTGGGTGTACTGAGCTGGAACTGGAAGAAGTCACTCCCAGAAATCCCCCTCAATACATAGCATGCGGAGAACTTGGAGGGCCACCCACTCCCCTGCTCAACGCTTGGCACAGCTCTTCTGCTCCTACCTCAGAGCAGCTGTTACTTCTGGATCAGGCACCCTTGAAATACGAGGGTTATCCAGAAAGTAAGGTTACAAGATCTTTTTTAAAATGCAAAGAATGAATATATTTTAATAAAACTTAACATGGATTGTAGCATAGGTATTACATCATTTTTCTACATAATCACCATTCTGTTCGATACATTTTGTCATCTGTGGGACGAGTTTTTGATGCTTGTGTCATAGAAGTTTCCATCCGCCTTTTTCAGCCAGTTTGTCACTTTGATTTTCACCTCGTCGTCGTCGAAAAAGTGTTTTCCACCCAGGTGTTCCTTCAATTTATTAAACAGATGATAGTCACTGGGAGCAAGATCGGGGTTGTCAAAGGGGTGGCTTAAAACATCCCAACCAAAGGAAGTCAACAACTCTTGTGTTGCATGAGCAGTGTGCGGACACACATTGTCATGAAGGAGACAGACTTTCGCTGTCAGCATCCCATGACGTTTGTTTTGGATGGCTCTGCGAAGTTTCTTCATGGTCTCATGATATATTTTGCACCCATTTTGTCACATTATGTCCTCTCCATAAACGATTTCACGACAAATCGCAGTGGGATTCATGCCCTTAGCATTTTAGGTAGCGTATTACAGTGCAAACTTCTCACTTGGAGGGAAATGGAATGAGGACACTCATCTCTAACCTTCACAACAGCAGTTGATGAGCTACTGATGACTGGCACTGCTCGTTCGCTTCCACTGTCTTTCCGCAATACATTTTGTCATCCGTGGGACGAGTTTTTGATGCCTGTGTCATAGAAGTTTGTCACTTCAATTTTCACCTCGTTGTCATCGGAAAACTGTTTTCTACCCAGGTGTTCCTTCAGTTTAGTGAACAGATGATAGCCACTGGGAGCGAGATAGGGGCTGTGAGAGGGATGGCTTAAAACATCCCAACCAAACGAAGTCAACAATTCTTTGTGTTGCATGAGTGATGTGCAGACGCGTATTGTCATGAAGAAGACAGACTTCTGCCATCAGCATCCCACGATGTTTGTTTTTGATGGCTCTGAGAAGTTTCTTCATGGTCTCATGATACATTCCACAATATATCCTCTCCATAAATTTTGTCACAATATGTCCTTTCCATAAATGATTTCACCATGAATCGCAGCTGCATTCATGTCCTTAGTATTTTAGGTAGCATATTACAG
The DNA here is from genome assembly GCF_037176765.1 of Anolis sagrei. Lineage (NCBI taxonomy): Eukaryota > Metazoa > Chordata > Lepidosauria > Squamata > Anolidae > Anolis > Anolis sagrei. Next base: position 15,225,412 of record NC_090030.1, on the reverse strand, counting down.
CGCAAACTTCTCAGTTAGAGGGAAATGGAATGAGGACGCTCATCTCTAACCTTCACAACGTCAGTTGATGAGCTACTGACAACTGGCACTGCTCGTTTGCTTCCACTGCCTTCCTGCAATACATTTTGTCATCCGTGGGAAGAGTTTTTGATGCCTGTGTCATAGAAGTTTCCCTCCGACTTTATGTCACTTCGATTTTCACCTCGTCATCGATGGAAAAGTGTCTTCCACCCAGGTGTTCCTTCAATTTAGTGAAGAGATGATAGTCACTGGATGCGAGATCGGGGTTGTCAAATGATTGGCTTGAAACATCCCAGCCAAATGAAGTCAACAACTTGTGTTACATGAGCGGTGTGCAGACATGCATTGTCATGAAGGAGACAGACTTGCGCCATCAGCATCCCATTATTTTGTTTTGGATGGCTCTGCAAAGTTTCTTCATGATATATTCCACACCCATTTTGTCATATGCTGTCTTGACATTATGTCCTCTCCCATAAACTGAAATGATTTTGTGATGAATCTCAGTGGCATTCATGCCCTTAGCATTTTAGGTAGCGTATTACAGTGCAAACTTTGCACTTGGAGGGAAACAGAATGAGGACACTCATCTCTAACCTTCACAACGCCAGTTGATGAGCTACTGACGACTGGCACTGCTCGTTCACTTCCACTGTCTCCCTGCTATATGGCAATGATACCAACTTCTCCTGAGAAAATTCCCTACGTGCCTTGTAACCTTACTTTCTGGATAACCCTCGTAATAAGGAAGCGTGCCCTGAGACACCCTGAGGAGTGTGGCACCAGAAAAGCCATGGAGGGAGGATGAACCATGTCCAATAAACACACCTCTCTAAATTACATCAAAAGCCATACACTGCGAGTGGTCACAGGAGCAAAGCTCTTTTAGAAATATTAAATACTTTTGCCTCTGTTTTAGATCAATCTGGTCCTTTATATATACTCAGCCCTACCTTTTTCTTTGGGTTATATGGCACGGGGGGCCACGAAATGAAAAACCATTAATGAAAATAAGTATGTTTACAATCTTGATTGAATATTTCCATAGGAATCTTCTGACAGGGGAGCTGGAGCAGGTAGGGGCAAACTTGGGTCCTCCAGGTGTTTTGGACTTCAACTCCCAGCATTCCTAACAGCCTCAGGCCCTTAGGAAGGGGCCTGAGGCTGTTAGGAATGCTGGGAGTTGAAGTCCAAAACATCTGGAGGACCAAAGTTTGCACATGTCTAAACCAGACATTCCTAGAGAGAACATTTCTAATCCCATCAGCAGAAGTCAAACCTGAAACGTGGAGGTCTCTGCTCCTCCAGTCATAAAAGTGTGTGTGTTTGTGTGGGAAGGAGGCAACTGACACCTTCCCTTTCCCTACTACAGGTAGTCCCCAAGTTATGAACAAGATAGGTTCATAAGTCGGAACAGGTACACTTTTTCAGTGAAACTCTAGCCAAAAGTATGCATATTTTAGTTATGGTTAGCATAGGGGAGGAACCCCCAGTGGTGCAGCAAGTTAAACGGCTGAACTGCTGCACTTGCTGACTGAAAGGTTAGTGGTTTGAATCCGGGGAGGAAGGTGAGCTCCTCTTGTTTGCCTCAGCTTCTGACAAACATGCAAATGTGAGATCAATAGGTCCAGAGGGGAGGGAATGGCGCTCCATGCAGTCATGCCGGCCACATGACCTTGGAGGTGTCTATGGACAACGCCAGCCCATCAGCCTAGAAATGGAGATGAGCACCAACTCCCACAAGGGTTTACCCCACTGTGCCACTGTGGACTCCACATGGGATGGTGACTATTTTCCTACATGCTTGGTTCACAATCTTAACAATGATTGTATATGTGTATGTCTTTGCATTTACTGCCATAATGTATGCCGTGCCCCATAATCGTTTTGAAATATGTTTTAATCACAGCCAGAGAGCGGGATGGCAAAAAATAATGTCTGAAGGCTTGGGTTGTGTCTTCACAAGAGGCTGTCGTTGCCAAGTTTGTCATGAGCGTAGTTTAGTTCCTTTCCGTTTGATATTTTTGCCAGATTTCCTGAATCCCATTCAGTTGAGTCCTTTTGCTTCTGACCTTCTTGAAATCCCTAATGGCAGTTGATGACTTTTAGTCAACTTTTCCCCTCATAGTTTCTAGGTTTGTTTCCTAAGAGCATGAGTAGTTTTTAACATCATTGCTCTAACTATATTTTGAAACAGATGCCCTTTGACAAAAAGCCACAAAAAAGCAGATAGAGGTGCTTTTATGAATGCAGACACGATCTTCATATGAATATTATTGGGTCTGTATTGCAAGCTTTCTAGTGGCACAGCGGGTTAAATCGCTGAGCTTTGCTGAACTTGCTGAAAGGTTTGCAGTTCGAATCCAGGAGTGGGGTGAGCTCCTGCCATTAGCCTCAGCTTCTGCCAACCTAGCAGTTTGAAAATATGCAAATTTAAGCTCACTTTGGCAGGAAGGTAACGACTTTCCATGCAGTCATGCTGGCCACGTGACTTTGGAGGAGTCTATGGCCAACTCCAGCTCTTTTCGGCTTAGAAATGAAGACGAGCGCCACCCTCCAGAGTTGGAGACGCCTAGACTTAATGTCAGGGGGAAACTTTTACCTTTACTAACATAGTAAAGTAAAGGTTGTCCCCTGACATTAAGCCCAGTCATGTCTGACTCTGGGGTGTGGTGTTCATCTCCATTTCTAAGCCGAAGAGCCGGTGTTGTCCACAGACACCTCCATGCAGTCATGAGGCCGGCATGACGGCATGGAGAGCCATTACCTTCCTGCCGGAGCGGTACCTATTGAGCTACTTACATTTGCATGTTTTCGAACTGATAGGTTGGCAGAAGCTAGGGCTGACAGCGGAAGCTCATGCCGCTCCCCGGAATTGAACCTGCGAACTTTTGGTCAACAAGTTCATCAGCTCAGCGCTTTAACCCACTGCGCCACCTAACTAACATAGAGAAGAGTAAACACCCCTGTGGTGTCTGTGCCTCTGTTCAGAGGATTTCACTTCTTTCTGTCTCTATTATCATTGGGTTTTGAAAAATGTGGCTTGTTGTGGAAACAAGGATGGGTGACAGCTTCAGTGGTGTCCCCTTTCCCTCATGATAGTAACTCTTCCAGGAATTTTCCTTCTGATGGTTAGATTTCTCTCACTTCCCGTCATCTCATCCCCATTCTTAATTATAAGTCAGATGTTTGTAACTTGGGGAAGGCATGTATGTATTTTGGATGTTTGGGCTGAGAATCCAAAACAGTCCGACCGTGAAGAATGTACTCTTGGGGCTCAAAGAAGGTGCTATGTTTTTGTTTTTTATACTTGAGGCAAATGATAACAAGGAAATGAAACATTAGTCAGGACACGGCATGACAACTTCCAGCACCTGCATGCGGTATTTAAATGATTGTGGCCTAGTCCCATGACTTAGGGTAGCTCATTTGTTATATGCAAGGAAACTGCATCATCCTTTCTGCCTTTACCAAAAAGAACGACTTTGTTCCACTCTCACCTTCCCTTCCCTTCACCTGCAAACACAACTCAAGAGCAGGGAGTCCTCCGACAGCAGCACGCATCTAACACAAGATTTGTTTTGTGTGCCTTGGAGTGATGGGGAAGGGAAGCAAGCACAACATGTAACACAATAATACCCAACCATTAAAATCTGGTGATGGTTGGACATTCGGTTGAGTCTATTACAGGAATAAACAAACAGCAATAAAAATACGAAAGTATTGTGCAACTTGTATGTCCTTTTGTCATTATATGCCATGCTCCAGCCTGAAATTAACTCACTGAAGGTGAATAAGAGTAAAAGCAAGGTTGGAACAAAGTTTAAGACAACTACTTAAGTTGCAATTACCCAACATGTACGAGGGTTGAATGAAAGGTAATGCCTCCACCTTCGTTACTTGGGTTTGGATGGGAATATTTTAATTTATTTTTTTTGTCGTGTCAGGAGCAACCGCTCCTGTTGTGAGAGAATTGGCCATCTCCAAGGACGTTGCCCAGGGGACGCCTGGATGATTTTTTTGATGTTTTTATCATCCTTGTGGGAGGCTTCTCTCATGTCCCCGCATGAGGAGCTCAAGCTGATAGAGGGAGCTCATCCGCCTCTCCCCGGATTCGAACCTGCGACCTGTCGGTCTTCAGTCCCGTTGGCATGGGGCTTTAACCCACTGCGCCACCGGGGGCTATTTTAATAAATCACAATAAATATTTTAATAAATCAAACACACAGTATTTTCTGTTGGTCATGGGGGTTCTGGGTGGGAAGTTTGGCCCAATTATCTCATTGGTGGGGTTCAGAATGCTGATTGTAGATGAACTATAAATCTCAGCAACTACAACACCCAAATGTCAATGTATATTTCCCCAAAATCCACCGGTGTTCACAGTTGAGCAGATTGAGTATTTGTGCCAAGTTGGGTCCAGATCCACCATTGTTTGAGTCTACAGTGCTCTCTGGATGTAGGTGCTTATGTCAATGCTTATGAAACCCTCCCAGTATTTTCTGTTGGTTATGGAAGTTCTGTGTGCCAAGTTTGGTTCAATTCCATCATTGGTGGAGTTCAGAATGCTCTTTGATTGTAGGTGAACTATAAATCCCAGCAACAACAACTTTCAAATGACAAAATCAATCCCCCCAACCCCACCAGTATTCAAATTTGGGTGTATTGGAGATGTGCGCCAAATTTGGTCCAGTGAACGTAAATACATCCAGCATATGAGGTTTTTACATGACATTCATATCAGTAGCAAAATTAGTTATGACGTAGCTATGAAAATAATGTTATGGTTGGGGGTCACCACTACATGAGGAACTGTATTAAGGTGTCACGGCATTAGGAAGGTTGAGAAACACTGTTCTAAGGATTATTTCTGTTTTCTGATGGTCTTTGGCGACCCCCTCTGACACCCCCTCATGACTCCCCCCCCCAGGGTCCCGACCCCCAAGTTGAGAAACACTGCCTTAGAATGTGCTCTTTAACTACCACTATTCACTTTTCCACATAATCACCAGACAATTAGATACAATTCTGCCAACGATGAACAAGTTTTCTGATGCCATCACAGAAGGAATTGACACTGTTTCCGCAACACATTGTAACATTAGGACCTGCCTATATCTTCTGTGGAGCGCCCAGTGGTGCAGCAGGTTAAACTGCTGAGCTGCTGAACTTGCTGACCGAAAGGCTGGCAGTTCAAATCCGGGGGAGAAGGGTGAGCTCCTCCTGTTAGGCCCAGCTTCTGTCAACCTAGCACTTTGAAAACATGCAAATGGGAGTAGATCAATAGGTACCGCTTCTGCGGGAAGGCAACAGCACTCCACACAATCATGCCATCCACATGACTTTGGAGGTGTCTACGGACAACGCCAGCTCTTTGGCTTAGAAATGGAGATGAGCACCACCCCGCAGAATTGGACACGACTAGACTTAATGTCAAGTGGAAACTTTTACCTTTACATTTATATCTTCTGTAGTGGTCCAAACAATCAAACAACAATTAGATTTTGCAATCTTTTAATGTAAAAAATTAAGAACTGTGTCTGTCTCCTTTTAAAACCAACTTTGGTACATTGGTCTACAATTGGAGGGGAAAATAAAGGCCTGGCTGACATGTAACCCCAAACTGCGAGCGCAATATGCACACAGCTCCCAACATTGAATATGCGACCATAATACAGAGCCCCAACTTTCTCAAGGCATTTGCCTCAAGACAAGGGGAAAGGTTATATTCCCCCAAGTGGGCTAGATCAAGGGGTCATTGGGCAAATGTTGCTTATATACAGCTCCCCTTTAAGCTAAGAAACTGCAGAACCATTTCGAAAATCTTTCTTAGCCCAAGAAAAGTGTGGCTTGTGAAGGACAGGTTACGGAAATGAGACCCTGGGCACTCTCAAAAGGTAAACACCACAGGAAAGTGGCATCAAGAGAGGCTTGTCTTTGAACGTACTCACTGAAGATAGTCAAGGCAAGTACAAGGGAAGGGCATACACAATTAAGAACCTGTCCACACAGCCACTGACAACCCTTTACTTTACCTGCATCAGCACACAAGCTGAACATAATGAATGGCAGGAGAGGTGGGGGACGGTTCAGGTGTGCCATGATTGAGGGCAACATTGACACATTCTCAGAAATCCTGAAACGCTCGCAGCACTGACTCATAGAGAGGTCCTTGAGGGCCAAGGAGTTTTGCTACCTCAACGGCCTCCAGGCATCCTTAGAACAGGACGCAGGAGGACTTGCCACAATAAACCCCCTCCCAACCTGTACAATACTTTTTTTTGCACAGCAATTAGGACAATTCTCTGCTCATTGATCCAGTCTGAATTTCTGTTCTGGTTTCATTTCTCCTTATTCAACAGATCTGGATAAGTCTTTCGAGTTACTCTGAACTCTCCTCCACTTCCTCTTTCTTCTTCTTCTTTTTCTTCTTCTTTTTCACGCTTGTGTCACTGACCTGGGAAAGAAACAACAGGCCTTAAAGTAGTGACCCAATTCTATTGTTGATCGAGTTCAGAATGCTCTGATTATAGGTGAACTATAAATCCCAGCAACTCCAACTCCCAAATGTCAAGGTCTATTTTCCCCAAACTCCACCAGTGTTCACATTTGGGCATATTGAGTATTCGTGCCAAGTTTGGTCCAGATCCATCATTGTCTGAGTCCACAGTGTTCTCTGGATGTAGGTGAACTGCAAATCCCAAACTCAAGGTCAATGACCACAAAACGCTTCCAGTGTTTTCTGTTGGTCATGGGAGTTCTGTGTGCCAAGTTCGGTTTAAATCCATCGCTGGTTGAGTTCAGAATGCTCTTTGATTGCAGGTGAGCTATAAATCCCAGCAACTCCAACTCCAAAATGTCAAGATCTATTTTCCCCAAACTCTACCAGTGTTCATATTTGGGCGTATTGAGTATTCGTGCCAAGTTTGGCCCAGATCCATCATTGTTTGAGTTCACAGTGCTCTCTGGATGTAGGTGAACAACAACTCCCAAACTCAAGATCAATGCCCACCAAACCCTTCCAGTGTTTTCTGTTGGCCATGGGAGTTCTGTGTGCCAAGATTGGTTCAATTCCATTGTTGGTGGAGTTCAGAATGCTCTTTGTTTGCAGGTGAGCTATAAATCCCAGCAACTCCAACTCTCAAATGACAAAATCAATCAATCCTCCTCCCAACTCTACCATTATTCAAATTTGGGCATATTGGGTATTTGTGCCAAATTTGGTCCAGTGAATGAAAATACATCCTGCTTATCAGATAATTGCATTATGATACATAACAGGAGCAGAATTACAGTTATGAAGTTGCAAAATAATGTCATGGTTGGGGGTCACCACAACATGAGGAAATGTATTAAGGGGTTGTGGCATTAAGAAGGTTGAGAAACACTGCCTTAAAGTGTCACATCCTCCTCCGCCACTATTTCCAAGCTTCTCTATTCCACAAAAATGCCAATGGTGGAATATGCAAAGCTAGAGGAAGACATGACACCCAGGAAATTTCAATGGGTGGAGATCTCATCTCATCAAGCATAGTCTAAGCATGTGTTAAAATAGGGACCTCTTTACAATTATTTATTTACTGCATTTATTTATTTATTGCATTTCCATTTATTTAAGGCCCATTGCTAAGAAACAAACAAAACAAACAAAAATGCCACAACACTCCTTCTGCCCACAAAGAGATAGACTTACCACTTCAATCTGATCCTCGCTGCTCTCAGGAGACTCCTTCTTCTTCTCTTTCTTTTTCTTCTTCTTTTTCTTGGTCTCCACCTGCGGCTCTGGAGAATCGGAAGGAGTCGAGGCCGCCTCTCCCTGCTCTCCATCACTCTCAGTCTCCCTCTTTCTCTGGGAGAAACAGAGATCAACAGAAAGGTTATGATCCGATGACAAAATACGACGCTATGACAAAATATGTGACTGACATATCTATAGGCCAGGGATATGGATAATGTAACCCTCCAGATGTTTTTGGACTGTAACCACCATCTCATTTATTTATTTAAAGTATTTATATTCTGCCCTTCTCGCCCCAAAGGGGGTTCAAGAGTGGATCACAGAACACCTACATGGCAAGCATTCAATGCTGTTATACACTGACAAGACAGATAACTGTACATTGTAAAGGTAAAGTTCTCCCCTTGACATTAAGTCTAGTCGTGTCTAACTCTGGAGGGCGGTGCTCATCTCTATGTCTAAGAGACGGCATTGTCCATAGACACCTCCTAGTCAAGTGGCTGGCATGACAGCATGGAGAGCCGTTAATCTCCCACTGGAGCGGTACCTATTGATCTACTCGCATTTGCATGTTTTCAAACTGTTGGGTTGGCTCCTGCTTGGGGTAACAGTGGAAGCTCACCCCACTCCCAGGATTCGAACTGCCAACCTTTTGGTCAGCTCAGCAAGTTCAGCAGCTCAGTGGTTTAACCTGCTGCACCACGAGGAGCCTCTAAGTGTACATAGAGGCATATATATAGGCTTCCCATCTTCGGCATCTTGGAGACTGTTCAGTTCCGACCACTGGGGATGCTGTCACTCCACTTTTCCCTGTGATAGAGCTTTGTCGGTAAGCTTTCTCCTTAATCAACTTGCTGGCATTTCCTAATAGGTGCTTTAAATACCTCCCCACTAAGCGGTACCTATTTATCTACTCACATTGCTGTTTTCAAAACTGCTAAGTGGGCAGAAGCTGGGCTAAAGGGCAAGAGCTCAACCTGAAATGTCAACCTTTTGTTTAGCAAGATTTTTTTTGCAGCTTGGTGGTTAGCTTGCTGTGCTAAAATATTACTTTGTAATTGACTGGGCTGGCTATATCTGATGGGAAATGAATACATTCCTTAGCCCCGCTATAGACTGTTGCAAGCCATGAGAGGGCCAATAATAATAATAATAATAATAATAATAATAATAATAATAATAATAATACTTTATTTATACCCCGCTCCATCTCCCCAATGGGGACTCGGGGCAGCTTACATGAGGCCAAGCCCTGACAACATATTACAACAAAATAAAACCAAAACATCAAAATTACATTAAAAACAGCATTAAAAATATATTAAAAATATATGAATACAGTAACAAAATAACATTGCAATAAACACAATCACAGTGACACTGGGCGGGCCACATGTGTAGGATAAAATGTTTTTTAAAAAACTTGAATGAGATAAGAATAGGAGCAAGTTATCTGCAGGGAGCTCATAAAGAAACACAGGGTTGTGAAACTAAACTTCCCATTAAGGGGGGGGGGGTGTACTCGAGTGACAGAAGCATTAAATACCCACAACTACATTAAAGGGTTTAGACTAGTAAACAATCCCATTCCCAAGATAAAAAACAATACCAGGGTTTCTCAACCAAATCTTGTTTTTTGTTTTGTCTACTTTCCATTATTAAAAAAGGAGAGCAAAGTAAAAAATACAGAAGCAAACCAACCTTTGGTGCTCTCTCTGGCTCCACTTGGGCAACTTCTTGTTTTACCTCTTTCTTAACTGCAGAGCTACAAGGAAACAGACAACTTGGTTCACGTCTATCCATCAAGTCCAAATCAACTTTTCGCCATGACCATTTTATTATTCCCGTTTGGGATGTATGGAAAACTGGCAAAAGCCCCCCACGTGCAATGAGGCCTGGGTGCAGCTTTCCTGCATTTCCTCTAGCAGGCTGACTCCCTCTAGAGTCACAGAAAAGAGGCTAAAAAGGGATAACTGCCTGCTCAACTCACCCAGGGAAAATGGCAGCCCAGGACCATTCTCTTTGGCATGAGTTTCAAAAACACCACCCAGAATACTGCAGCAGCAGACATTACCTACTGTAATCTACATAATCCTTCTTCCAGGACTGGGGAGTGTTGTTATTGGGCTTGCCGTGTGCATCCAGCAAGCCTTCTTTGATCATCATCTTTTTCTGAGATGCCTGAAGGAAGTAAAAGGAAAGCGGCGTCAGTAGGCCTTAAGGTTCATAAGCAACCCTTGGCAACAAAAGATTGCTCCAAGGTGTTTATCTGTCTCTGGTTATCACTCATCTGAGCCATCAGCCTTGGGTGATAGATAAGAGTCCTCTTTGCACAGAGTGCTCAAGGAAATCTATTTTACATCATTTGGCTCAATCAGAGAGAGGTTCAATAGCATCTAATGCAGACATGAGCAAATTTGGGCCCTCCAGGAGGTTTGGACTTCAACTCCCACAATTCCTAACAGCCCCAAGTCCTTTCCTGGGGCTGTTAGGAACTGTGGGAGTTGAAGTCCAAAACACCTGCAGGGCCCAAGTTTGCCCATGCCTGATCTAATATGACAATGGTTAATGGAAACTGATCAAGTCATGGATGTAAATAACCATGCCTGAAAGATCAAAACATTGGGTCCACTGCAGAGGTAGGGAATTATAAGGATGTAACAAGCAGGCTTAGTAATTGTGTCGAATTCTCCTGTTTGTGCCCTCCCAATAAACGCCAGCCCCACTGAGGACTCACCTTAGGGCCAAGCCCCCACTTGCGTGGGTAAGTGTCCCTTTCCATGATCACCCGCTTGATCTTTGCCACAACTCCATGGTCACAGGTCGAGATCACGGCAGTCGTCATCAAAGCAATGGCTGCAAGGAGACAAGAAAGGAAAATTGGAAAACCTCACAAACTCTGAGGATGCCTGCCATAGATGTGGGCGAAACATCAGGGAGAATGCTTCTGGAACATGGCCATACAGCCCAGAAAACTCACAACCCAACACAAGCCTGGTTGTGCACTTACAATATTACCATTGCCTAGTAAACCCCTATCCTACTTTGACTCCTTCTAACTTATTTTTCAAGGAGATGTGGACACATGAATTCATTCTACATAGCCACCACCTTCAAAAGATTTACTACAGGGGTGGGAGAATGTGTGGTCTTCCATATACTGTTGCATTGCAACTTCCATTACTGATCACTGTCTTTTCTGGATATAGCTAACGGGAGTGACAGATTTGTTAGAAATATTAAAAATTAACTAGGTATTTTTAATTACAAAATGTGAGTCAAGCATTGAAAGGGTTAAATGGATGCAATGACCCAGCAAAAGCAACCGTTCAATGTAAGCAGGTGTGCCTGCAGCTTGATAGCCCTTAGTCTGTGAGGGGTCTCTGTGGAAGAAAGGCCTCAGCGTGTTAGCAGGCCTCAGTATGAGTAGGCCTCAATGGGAGAAAGCACTCAGTCTGAGAAAGTGATAGCAAAAGCTACAATTCAATGTAAGCAGGTGTGCCTGTAGCTTAGTAGCCCTCAATCTGTGAGAGTCTTCAGTCTGTGAGGATTTTCTGTGGAAGAAGGGCCTCAGTGTGTTAGTAGGCCTCAGTATGAGTAAGCCTCAGTGGGAGAAAGCTAGTTCAATATAAGCAGGTGTGCCTGTAGCTTAGTAGCCCTCAGTCTGTGAGGAGTCTCTGTGGAAGAAGGGCCTCAGTGTGTTAGCAGGCCTTAGTATGAGTAGGCTTCAGTGGGAGAAAGGCCTCAGTATGTGAAGGCCATGTTAGAGGATGGAAGCCCTCGTATATGAAGCTTCAGTGTGAAGGCTGCTGTGTGTAAAGCCATTGTGTGATGCTCCTGTGTAAGCTCAGTGTGCGAAGAGGCTCTGTGAGACCAAAGCTATTTATCTGCCTGGGAAATAAGTCCAGCGTTGAAGCAAAGAAGTATACTTTATTTGTGTTATGGAAACCTTGTTCTTGTAAATAATGCAACCATATTATTTTACTACAAAGAAAAGGCTTCTATGGAAGAAATAATAATAATAATAATAATAATAATAATAATAATACACTTTATAACCCGCCACCATCTCCCCAAAGGGGACTCGGGGCGGCTAACATGCCAAGTCCAAAATAATACAACATAATAAACACACAGTAACAAAATACATCATAACAAAATCAACAATAAAACAGCATAGTAAAACCAGACACAGAGGGCGGGCCAAATAACATTGGTCTGTGTGTATTTGTTCTATCACTTTGGACTACTGGTTGTGGGTTACGCTGCTGCTGTTAAGTTACTCTGCTGTGCATTTATGAGGCGGGTATTTTGTTATTAAACCCACTCGCCCCAACAAGATCAACAGCACTGGGAAGGCAATGCATTCCCCAGCTTTGGCTTACTGCATCCCATTCCACAGTGCTTCTCCAGCATGACACTTGCTTTATAACAGGCATACACAAACTGCAGCCCTCCAGGTGTTTTGGACTTCAACAATTCCTAACAGCCTACCAGCTTTAGAAATTAAAACTACTCTTTCAAGGTTCTCCTCCTCCCAGGAAAAAGAGAGGCACAAGGGCATGCAAACTTTAAAAGGTGAGGTGAAATACAAACTGAATTTCAAGCTGAACAGCACTGTGTCTCATGATCCATACTCAGTGCTTAGACTACTACAGAAAAGCACACCAGAGTGACATGTGATCAGACAGTTTCATTCTTCTTGGTTGGTGTCAGAGCCCCTCAGAAAGGCGCTCTGGCCCCGCAACCTCTGCCCATGCCTTGCCATTAGCCAACCAACCATGCTCCCAACCCCCAGAAGAACACTGGAAGGTTGGAAGATGCCTGGAGGCCAATCACCCAGGACTCCAGAACGGGGACCCGAATGTGGCAGGAAGGGCAGAGTAGCGACACTCAGAGAATGGATAAACTTCATCATCATTTCACATGTAGTCCTAAGCACAGAGATACCTTTGGAAGAACAAAGTGGTAGTGCACTTTAGGATGCACACAGAAATCAAATGCCCTAATACACACTTATTCTGGGAACTTAAATGCTTATTCATTACAGGCATAATTCAAACTGGAATTCCTGCAAGTGCTTCTAAAAGGGAACCCCGGCTTCCACTTCTTACCTGTACAGATGGCCTCTCCTTTTGTGGTGATCACAACAATGTCCTGATTGACTTCAATGCCATCTTCATACCGCAGCACTCCAGGTAGCATGATCTTCGCCCCGTAACAAATAGCATTCACCTGAACACAAAATCAAAAGGAGTAACAAGACATTTATTTTCATGATGCCAACATTTGGAACTATTCAATACCCCTCACCACAACTCTGTAGTCCTGCAGGTACAAAGTAGGAATGCTAAAACAGTTGGCGATGTCTCTTAGTAAGAGAGCTGCAGATTGTTTCATGTTTTGAAATGTTTAACACAGTATTTGTTGCAGTTTTCTCAACCTGGGGATCGAGATCCCTGAGGGGGACGGTGGGAGGGGTCACCAAAGACCATCAGGAAACACAGTATTTTGTGTGGGAAGTCTGGCCCAATTCTATTACTGGTAGGGTTCAGGATGCTCTTTGATTGTAGGTGAACTATAAATCCCAGCAACTACAACTCCCAAATGTCAATGGCTATTTTCCCCAAACTTCACCAGTGTGCACATTTAGGCATATTGAGGATTTGTGCCAAGTTTGGTCCAGATCCATCATTGTTTGAGTCTACAGTGCTCTCTGGATGTAGGCGAACTACAACTCCCAAACTCAAGGTCATTGCCCACCAAACCCTTCTAGTATTTTCTGTTGGGAGATCTGCGTACCAAGTTCAGTTCAATTCCATCCCTGGTGGAGTTCAGAATGCTCTCTGGTTGTAGGTGAACTATAAATCCCAGCAACTACAACTCCCAAGGTCCAGAGAATGAAAATGAAAATCCATCCTGCGTATCAGATATTTACATGACGATTCATAACAGTAGCAAAGTTATAGTTATGAAGTAGCAACGAAAATCATTTTAGGATTGGGGGTCACCACAACATGAGGAACTTTATTAAGGGGTCACGGTGTTAGGAAGGTTGAGAATCACTGATAATAATCTGTGAGAGACTATCATGCCATCTCCTGCATCTCTGGGGAACTCACCGCACTGTCCTTCATCACCAGCCGCTTGTGAGATACCAGAAGCTTCTCCAAAGGGTAGATAACTCTCCTGAGGTACGTTTCATCCTTGTTGTTGTCATACTGCCACTGAGCATCCAGCACATCATGCATGGTCACCATGTGGTCCTGAAAGATGACAACACACCACTATTTTAGAACATCTGTTTGGAACACAGAAGAAACTACCTTCTGAAAGGTCAGGCTGAATTGGGGGTTGTCACGTGAGTAATAGGAGCCCTTCTGAATCTCAGGAAAGGTCTTTCCTCGTCTCATTTTCTACTGAATGGAACTTAATGGATCCTCATTAAATGACCCATATGCTTTAACACTCTGCTCTGATTCTCTCACACAACCAATTTTATTTGTTACTTATCTTATCGGGTGTCACATATAGCTGTCATACTCCACATTTTTTTTCCTGAGGGTTCCCCCAGTACAGATAAGAGCTGAGCTAACTTCAAAGTTCTACAAATCCCGAAGAACTGCGGGCAGGCTCAGATTCATTCACTTGTAACTCTTAAGACATCGCCATGTTCTATTTCATACATTTATGTCAGAAATATTAAATATTAACTGGGTGTTTTTGATTACAAAAGTATGAGTCAAGCACTGAAAGTTAGTGGGCCAAAGCTAGCATCACCTTGAGGAGTAGGCTGAAGCCTGTTAAGTGTGCCTCAGTGAGGGAACACCTCAGTCTGTGAGGAGGCTTCTCTGTGAGGTAGGGCTCACAGTATGAAGAAGGCCTGGTGTGAGAGAAGCTTCGTGTGAGAAAGCTCCAGTGTGAAGGCTTCTGTGTGCAAAGCTACTATGCATTTGTTTATTTGTGTTATGGAAACCTAGTTCTTGTAAATAGTGCAGCCATATTAGTTTACTACAAAGAAAAGTCTATGGAAGAGACAACATTTATGTGTGTTTTTGTTCTTTTTATCAATTTGGGCTACTAGTTCTGGATCATGCTGCTGCTGAGTTGCTCTGCTGTACGTTTATGAGGGGCTTTTGTTAATAAGCCCACTCACCCAACAAGGGTTATGGGCCCAGTATAACTCAGTACAGACCATACTGAAGCTGAAGTAATATGGCAATGACTGCCTTTTGAAAGGTTGAATGCCATCAATTATGTCACATGGTCATTTAAAATGATTTCTTTGTTAAGTGACAATTTGTGGCAAGTAGTGGAGAATCCCCCGGATAAAGAAGGAAAAGAAGATGACAAATTGAGGGTATGTCAGCGTGAAAAGGCTTCTATCATATTGACATTAGATGAAAGTCAACTGCCACATGTAAGGAATGCCCAAAATCATGGGGCGCTGACAGCTAATTCTGTGGATGGAAAAGACTGGACAGAAAAGCACAAGCTTCTCGCCGCTGACGTTTTCCAACTATTCCCTTTCCCAAAGTTTAATTACCAGAACAGGGGAGGTTACCCTGGACTGAACTCAACACTTTGGAAAGTCACAACATGCATACACTTCCCAGGACACACCTTTTCTCCCATGACTCCGGAGCGCACTCGCCGGAGCTCCTGCATCTGGCCTCCGACCCCGAGCAGCAAGCCGAGGTGCACACACAGCGTCCGGATATAGGTCC
Organism: Anolis sagrei; assembly: GCF_037176765.1. NCBI lineage: Eukaryota > Metazoa > Chordata > Lepidosauria > Squamata > Anolidae > Anolis > Anolis sagrei. The sequence continues at coordinate 15,209,926 of NC_090030.1, read as the reverse complement.
CTGCTTCACAACTCACCCAAAAGATACCTGAGGAGTAAAACATAGTAAAAGAGCCTTCTTCAATTCAAGGGATGTACTGTCTCTGTATGGGTGTCAATAGAGCACATAGTGGAGAGCCATCAGCATTGGGTGATAGATAAAAAGTCATCTTTGCACTGTGTGCTATGTGATCTGTTTTGCATCATTTGGCTCAGAACGCACATTCAGAAAGTACAGAGGTGAGTAGAATTGAGCATACCCTCAAACCCACACTTCAGGAGTGTGCTTGTTGTGGCTCAGCTAATGGCTGAGGATTTTTCAAATACTTCTTCGGAGGATAAGGGAATTGATGGGTTTCAAAGTACAGAGTCTGTCGGTGATTTGAGAGAATTGCAGGCCAAAGAGGCCCCCACTTCCTGTGCTTGTTCCCAAACAACAGACAGTAAAGATAGTTGTTCCTATGTGAAACGACCTTCGGTAGATAGGGAGTTATCCCACGAAGTCAGATTAGGTCTCCGGACAGAGAGAGTGAAAGATAGAATAATTGGGCATTCTGTGAGACTGTGAGAAGGTCTGTGGAAGACCTTGAAGCCCGGGCGTGTTAGACATAATCTCATGGCTTCTTGATTGGGCTTAGGCTTAAATTAAGTGATGTTTATTTGGTGCCTTCAGCGCAGACAACATTACCATAAGGAAGTGAAACCTAGCTAGGCTCTCAAGTTCCTGTACGTGCCTATGTTCCTGGAAGGGTTTGCCTTGGAAAAAGTTCCCGTTTTCATATTAATGGATTCATTCCTGAGTTTTTAGTTCTCTTGATTCCATGTACCTTGCCATTTTTGGATTTCCACTGTTTTGTAGATGGACTGCTGCTATTTTGTATTTCCTTCTCTGCTGCTCTTTTGGTAAAGGCTTTTTCCCCCTTTGTACATGCTTTTCTCAATTAATTGCTGTAGCTATTACAACTGGACTCTGGTGTGGTGCTGGGTGAAAGGTATCTCAAGGCGATAGTGCAACAGTGCTCACTTCAACCCAGAGACCTTAGGGTAGGACTACTTCCGCAGCCTGTTGATTTACCCACTTCAATTGTGGATGAAAACTAACAGCAACAAAGAGATGGGGGCAGTATGTGTTTCTGGTATTTCTCTGGCTGGTTGCATCTACTGGGGCAAGAGAGGGCAAGTCCTTGCCAAAGCCACTACATACACAGATGTTGCATGAGGCATCGAATTGCTGCCAATTTGTGAACTGCTCTGAGTCGCCTCTGGGCTGAGAGGGGCGATATATAAATATGATAAATAAATAAGGCTGGACGTCTGTCAGGTCAGAACAGTGTGTACGCTCCCCAAAAGGAATGGGGTGAGATTTTCTATTTTACTCAATAACAAGAAAAGCTACATGCCCTGTTCTGAAGGGGGAAAGTAGTCTCATTACCCAATCTTCTTTCTGGATCATATTCAACCAATTTGCTTTCATAGATGGTTCTGACTCTCAGCTGCCTCTTCACTGCAGCAATAAGTGGAGGACGCTGGAAGAGGGCACCCGTCAGAGTTTCTATTGCCTACGGAATGAAACAGATTGGATTTATTATTTATCGTGTCAGAAGCCAATTGAGGGTACAGTTGTAATGTATTTAAAAACACAAAAGTAAAAAACTTGGCATTATGCTAAATGTCCTTTGACCAGTAGCTGGCCACTTGGAGTTCCTCTGGTGTTGCTATAGGAAGGTCCTCCATTGTGCATGTGCCAGGGCTCAGGCTGCATTGTACTAAATGGTCTGTGGTTCGCTCTCCTTCACACTTGCACATCATGGACTCCACTTTTGTAACCCCATTTCTTAAGGACCAACAGATCAGATGCCACCATGTGAGAGCTCACCCAAATGATCAGACCCACAGTATCAATAAGAAGCAAAGTTGCAGTCATTCCCTCCTCAAAAAACACAACTGAGACTTGCTTCCAAAGAAAGCTAGTTGTAACACTTGTTCTGGCCAAATTAAAGTCCATTGCTCTGATCCCAGGGAAATGGCTTCCTCAATCATAGTTATTTCATGAAGTCTAACATATTGAAGACTGCCAAATTTGAGTAAGCTCTCCAACCTAAAAAATGTTATCCCATTTTGTGTGTGTGTGTGTATATATATATATATATCACCTTTATATTGTAGTTTTCCCAATTTAAATCCACATACGCTTTTCTACAATCATAAACACAGCCATTTTGCATATACATCTATATAAATAAAAATGTAATGTTCGTTTGTGGGATTAACATAACTCAAAAACCACTGGGTGAATTGACACCAAATTTGGACACAAGACACCCATCAAGCCAATCACTCATAAAAACATTGAAAAACACAGCAGAAGAGACTTAAAAAACCAAAAAATACATTACAACACATGTACAAAAGCACACATATACACAGGATGGCCACAGCAACGCGTGGCAGGGGACTGCTAGTGTTTTACTAAAATTATTCACATTTAAATTTTGATCTACACACACTTTGCAAGTGTCAATTAAATTTCCTGCTTGGCAGAGACTTACCCTTGAAAGCTGACCTTCACTTTCAATTGCATTGTGCAGCCGAACGATTCCCACATACTCTTTCCCTAGAAAGACACCAGAAAAGTTAGCCAGGAAAATTCAACTGAATTTTACTGTTCCAGTAACTTGCAAATGATAATGCACTTCTATTTTTGTTAAAGAGAAAAGCCAGGCGGCATACCTGCACTCTGCTGGGACTTGACCAAACGGGTTGCTCTCTCAATGCATACAATCAGGCAACCAGTCACTTTGGGGTCGAGTGTGCCACTGTGACCTGTCTTCTCCACGCGGAGGATACGACGGATCCAGGCCACGACCTCATGGGAAGATGGATTGGAGGGTTTATCCAGGTTGATGAAGCCTGTCCTAAGACAAAAACATGCGACTCTGCTAGCCAACTGTGTATGTTTCTATTTGCCGCTTATTGATCTGAAATTAGGGACCAAGATTCATTTCAAATCAAACTCCACAACTTATAAGATCTTCAGTAGCTGCAGTGGGCTTGCTAAAATACCAAACTGTATGCTAGACCTTCAGGCTATAGTACCAACAAATGGGTCACTGCATCAACCTTTTGTTACTCAGCCTGCTCCCATTCTAACCAACTAGCAAATAATTTATATGGCAGAGCAGAAACTCTATTTCCTTGTATAGCACGCCTCTTCAACCAGTGGCCCTCCATGTATTTGGGACTTCGGCTCCCAGAATTTCTAGCTAGGGCTTCAGGGAGCTGGAGGCTTAAACACCTGGAGGGCTACTGGTTGAAGAGGCTATACAGCAATACTATCCATGGGGACCAACTCCCCCCAGCACCAACTGCCGCTCTGGGCCAGAGTGAAGAGAGAGGGGGCCAGAGGACAGTTCCATCTTGTCTCCTGTGTTATTCTAATAATATCATATAATGTAATATAATATATTGTATATACATATAATATTTATAATATTATGATGTACTACAATATAATACCACTAATAACATGATATAATAATTATATCTTTATATTACATATAATATTACTAATAATATTACAATATAATGGTATAGTACAATATAGTAATATTTAATACTGATATTGTACTATGCTAAAAATATAATATATTGTATGCATATATATCTTGTAAGCCACTCTAAGTCCCCTTCGGTGTGAGAAGAGCAGCATAGAAATGTCATAAATAAATAAATAAATAGATGCAATAAATTAAAAATTTTGAAGATAGACTAAATACAGTAAAATCAATCTAAATCAGTTTTCTTCAACACCACCGACCTAACTACAACTCTCAAAATCTCCCAATCATGACCACTGGCCAAACTGGCTAGAGGTTCTTAAGAGCTACATTCCAAAAAAGCAACTTTTCCATGCTTTCAAAATAATATGGTAGTGACCAATGCTTGCAGGCTCCAAGGAGAATGATATTCCCAATTTCTGTTTGATAAGGTCCACTCATCCAGGTCTATGAAACTAAAGAAGGAACACTGTCAGAGGAAATTTGCTGTTAACATCCGTGTGACCTTACCTTACATATTCAGCGATGTCCCTTTTTAAGGGATTACAACCAGATGGAAGAGGAGTATAATGCGTGGTCCTCACATTCAGCTTGTCGAAATTCTACAAAGGCAAACCAAAAGATATTATGTGAATCCTTGGGCTGGAAACTTTAAGCTACACATCTTAAGGATCCAATTCTAATAGTGATGTATGTATGTTACTATAGTAGATGTTTCTGCATGTCAGTGTCTTTCTGTAAGTTTTTTTTCAAGTTTTTTTTTTACTCAAACTAATAGCTAATCAATAGAGTAAATGTAGAGCAGCACAATTGGACTTGCTCTAAACAGATTCCAAAATGTAAAGATTTTGGCCAACAAATTCAAGAGCGTATTTTACAACTGGCTTTAACAGAAATATTTATTTATTTATGGCATTTATATGCTGCCCTTCTTACCCCAAAGAGGACCCAGAGCGGCTTACAAGACATATATACATACAGTATATTATATTATTAGCATAGTACAATATCAGTATTAAATATTACTATATTGTACTATACCATTATATTGTAATATTAATAGTAGTGTTATATTGTATTAAATTATAATACTATAAATATTATATGTATATACATTATATTATATTACATTAAATTATATTATTAGAATACAAACTATTCTAGAGCATCTAGGAAACAGGCAGAATTTAAGGTGCAAGTAAACAGTGCTTTTTACCTTGAGAAGCAAAGGCCATTGTGATGTGTCTAACTGAGCCACCCTAGATTCAGGCTTGATAAGGAAGTCTTCTGAATGTTGTATATCCTAGGGAGGAAAATGTGAAGAATGAGCTTATGAGAAACAAGATTATCTTCAAGACAACTTTCCTCCAAAAGCATACATATGTGAATCCACAACAACATTGTACTAAATAAAATGTAAATTGTTGCTTTGTAGAGAGCAAATAAGAGCAAGATCATTGGATCTATAGCAAACCACAAAGCAGCAGTGAAGCCAGTTCATTTTCCTAGTTCATAAAAAAACCTCAGAAGTTACATATGGTCTAGTGTAGAATTGCAAGGAAACTCATTAAGATTTAAGCCTTCAAATGTTCTTCAATATCTTGATTTTTAAAGGAATGCTCGTCAATTTGATGCAAACCGTAAAAGAGCACATTAGCAACATAAAGACCTATCCAGAATGCAGTTAAACAATGAAATATTAATCAGCAAAAGTTATAAATATGGTCATCTATAGAAATAAATTCTATTTTATAACTGTAATACCTCAGCAGTGCTCTTTGTGCTCTGACTTAGTAACAAGGCTCCAGATAATTCAGACATTTAAAACAGCATATCGACAGTGTGTGTGTATAGAGAGAGCACTAAATAGAAGCCGTTATGCAGAACAAGTATTGTATATCGCCACACAAAACTTACAGCAACTTCGTCATCTAGCAAAGATTTCTTTTCTTTTTTCTTCTTCTGCTTCTTAGAGGCAGATCCTACGAATTAAAAATAGCACCCCTGCAGGTCAGTTTCCAAAAAACATCCTCATTCACTGATACAACCACAGCTAGCAGTGATATTGACTTCACCAACAGGAGGCAAAAAAGTCGTTGGGATTTAGCATAGAAAAGCAGAGCAGGAGGACGAACTAAAGGCCACTTCAGCGGTAACACCACACGTGCTGAGATCTGGGGCAGGATATCCTTCCATGTCCTTTGGAAAAGTATATGCCTTCAAGGAAAAAAACTCCTTTGGCTGCATCTCCACTGCCATATAAAATCCAGATTATCTGCTTTGATAATTCTCTGGATTATATGCCAGTGTAGATCCAGCCTTTGACTAAGATTTAGGCACAAAGGACTAACCATTCAGTTTTTGTGATTTTTTTTCTACTACTGCAACACTATTGAGCTAAATTTGTCTTTCCAAAAAGTCCATGTTCCAGCACAAATGCTCGCATTTCGCCGCTTTATTAGTAACATGGCTTTTTCTAGCTAGAAGCATTGGAATATGTATATTTTATATTACAAGCTCGGGGGGAAAAACTGAGCTAAAGCTCCTGCTCTTACCACTTGCAACTGTCATTCAGCTTCTACAAGATCAGCAACATTGGTAGGAGCAGAAAATAAAAGCATGGAAAGCACAATGGGAGCCACCTTCTACCAGAGGGAATGGAATACATAGACTATCCACAAGGCAATGGCAGCAGCTGCTACAGACTAAAAACTTTGGGGGCTACTTTTTTCTCTGCTCTCTCTATATATATGCAACAATGCAGTTATTTAAATTGCAATATCATACTTGCATTGTTACAAGAACACTTTTTAATGCTGCAATACAATAATAATACATTTTTTGTTCCTGGGTTATAAATGTCATTTCCTGATTAGTTCTATCATAAAAACATGAAAAAGGTGTGTTATTATTATTATTATTTTGACGGAGATCCTGCAGATTATTTTGCTATAGGTTTTCAACTAATATCTTACATAGTCTCAACCAATTCCAGACAGTTTCTGGAGTAGAACAACTCTTTTCAAAGACCGCACAATTAAACTAGAAAGAACACTTTCAAATCAGGGGCAGATTTTTTTTTTCAAATTTTGTTACATAGTGTACTGTTAGCAGTTGCCGCCATCAATCTTCCATGTGCTTCAGGGCTTTGGCATGAAAGTGGAAAAGGGCGCAATACAATCCCGCTCAAAGCATTAGACGCAAACATGTGGAGGATAGTAGTTTGGCCATCCACAGATTCTGAACGCAGGGACAGATGTTTTGAAAAAATATGTTTTGAAAAGTCAAACTTTGGTTTTAGTGTTTTATAGATGAGACATGCCATTTACATAATGAAGCTTGAACATTTGAACCTATAGAATATTTATCCATCTATCTCTTTCAGACATGGGCCAACTTGGGCCTTCCAGGTATTTTGGTCTCCAACTCCCACTGTTAGGAATTGTGGGAGTTGAAGTCCAAAACACCAGGAGGGCCAAAGTTAGCCCTTGCCTGATATATAGCGTCTGTCTGTCTGTCTGTCTGTCTGTCTATCTATCTATCTATCTATCTATCTATCTTACTATCTATCTATCTATCTATCCATATCTGTCTATGATATATATCTCTATATCCCTACAGTCCTTCCCAAAACAGACTCTTAGGCTCTTACATCCAATCTATATAAATAAAAATGTCATGTTCGTTTGTGGGATTAACATAACTTAAAAAATCACTAGATGAATTGACACCAAATTTGCACACAAGACACCTCTCAGGCCAATTCTATTATTAGGAAAGAATACTAATAATAATACAAACATAAAAGAATAGTAATAACTAGATGTCCCCTGCCATGCGTTGCTGTGGCCCAGCCTGTGTAGATGTGTTTTGAGTGTGTATATATTTGTGTGTATGTGTATATATGTGTGTTTGCATATATATGTGTGGTTTTAAGCATTTGTTGTAATGTGTTTTTTGGCTTTTTAAGTCTCTTGTGTGTGTGTTTTTAGTGTTTTATGAGTGATGGTCACTCGTTGGCCTGAGAGGTGTATTGTGTCCAAATTTGATGCCAATTCATCGAGTGGTTTTTGAGTTATGTTAATCCCACAATCAAACATTACATTTTTATTTATATAGATGTACATGCAAAATGTGAATATGTGTGTTTGCATATATGTGCGTGTGTGGTTTTGCGCCTGCATTGTAGTTTTTGGCTTTAAAGCCTCTTCTGCTGTTTTTCAGTCTTTTTTTAGTGATGGCCACTCGTTGGCCTGAGAGGTGTCTTGTGTCCAAATTTGGTGTCAATTCATCCAGTGGTTTTTGAGTTATGTTAATCCCACAAACGAACATTACATTTTTTATTTATACTAGCCATCCCCTGCCACGCGTTGCTGTGGCAAACATGGGAGTTCTGTGTGGGAAATTTGGCCCAATTCTATCGTTGGTGGGATTTCAGAATGCTCTGTGTTTGTAGGTGAACTATAAATCCCAGTAACTATAACTCCCGAATGTCAAGATTCTATTTCCCCCAAACTCCACCAGTGTTCACATTTGGGCATATTGAGTATTCGTGTAGATTATTTGTGCCAAGTTTGGTCCAGATCCATCATTGTTTGTGTGCACAGTGCTCTCTGGATGTAGGTGAACTACAACTCCAAAACCAAAGGACACTGCTCACCAAACTCTATTTATTATTTATTTAAAAGTTTTGTATACCGGCCTTCTCACCTCTCTTGAGGGACTCAGACCTGTTTCCAACCATAATATCACATACAATCAATAAAACATCATAATACATATTACAGTAAAACATTAAAACAGCAATTACAATCAATAACTATAATGGTCAGTCGTGGCACTAAAAATACCCTTCCAGTATTTTCTGTTGGCCGTAGGAGTTCTGTGTGCCAAGATTGGTTCAATTCCATCACTGTTGGGGTTCAGAATGCTCTGTGATTGTAGGTGAACTATAAATCCCAGCAACTACAACTCCCAAATGACAAAATCAATTTCTTTGAATGAAGGACCTACATTGAGTTGTTCGGTGTCTTGTGTCCAACTTTGGTGTCAATTCGTCCAGTGGGTTTTGAGTTATATTAATCCCACAAATGAACATTACATTTTTATTTATATAGCTATTATTACTACTATTCTTTCTTCTCATCAAAAAGACCCAAAGTACCCAAGGCCTGGTTGCAACGCCTTCTTTGTATCTCCTCGCCCCATTGACTGAGGAGGAGAAAGCCTAAGCTGCTCCTCCCTTTGTGGCCCTGATAGGGAAGATGGCAAGGCTACCTCTGAGCATACATGGAGTGCTTCCCCTCCCTTTGTGGCCCTCACAGGGCTGCTTCTGAGCATGCTTCCTCTCAGACCCAGGGGGGAAGCGCCCTCCTCCAATTCAACAAAAGCCTCCTCCTGCCCTGACTCTTAAACTTTAAACAGCAAGGAACCCACCTGCGCCACCGTCCGCCATCTTGCCTCCGCCACGCGCTGCCTCTGGAGCACGCTACACCCGCGCGCTCACTCCGGCCGGAAAGGGACGCCACGCCCACTTCCGCTCCCGAGAGGCAACGCGGCACCAGGGCGGGCTGGAAACAAACTGGCCAGAGGGATCCACAACGCCCCTAGTGGCCACGCCGGAAATTGCACCCTCATTATTTATTTATCAGCAACCAGACATTTGTATTACAAGGTTCTTGTGGGTTTTTTCGGGCTATAGGGCCATGTTCTAGAGGCATTTCTCCTGACGTTTCGCCTGCATCTATGGCAAGCATCCTCAGAGGTAGTGAGGTCTGTTGGAAATAGGACAATGGGTTTATAGATCTGTGGAATGGCTGGGGTGGGGCAAGGAGCTCTTCCCTGCTGCAGTTAGGTGTGAATGTTTAGCTGATCACCTTCATTAGCATTTGAAGGCCTGCCTGAACCTGGGAAAATCTGTTGCTGGGAGGTGTTAATCTGTGCCTGGTTGTTTCCTCTCTGTTGTTTTGCTGTTATAATTTTAGAGTTTTTTAATACTGGTAGCCAGACTTTGTTCATTTTCATGGTCTCTTCCTTTCTGTTGAAATTGTCCACATGCTTGTGGATTTCAATGGCTTCTCTGTGTAGTCTGACATGGTGGTTGTTGGTGTGGTCCAGCATTTCTGTGTTCTCAAATAATATGCTGTGTCCAGGCTGGTTCATCAGGTGCTCTGCTATGGCTGACTTCTCTGGCTGAAGTAGTCTGCAGTGCCTTTCATGTTCCTTGATGCGTGTCTGGGCAATGCTGCGTTTGGTGGTCCCTATGTAGACTTGTCCACAGCTGCATGGTACACGGTAGACTCCTGCAGAAGTGAGAGGATCCCTCTTGTCCTTTGCTGAACGTAGCATTTGTTGGATTTTCTTGGTGGGTTTGTAGATAGTTTGTATGTTGTGTTTCCTCATCAGCTTCCCTATGCGGTCAGTGGTTCCCTTGATGTATGGCAGGAACACCTTTCCTCTTCGACAATACATTTGTATTACATTTTTAACAAAAACAAACAGACAGACAAAACATAGAATTTGCAAGCTTGGTAGTTGATTAAATGTCCAAAGGACATTTAACATAGTACCAAACTCAGAAGTGTTGTATTTTATCTGTTTTTTTGCTTTGTTCTGTTAGAAATGTAATATAATTGACTGGTTAATCTGACATGACAAATAAATATGGGGTGATTTGAATGCAATATTCCTGCTTCTTGGCAGAATGGGCTTGGACTGGATGGCCCATGAGGTCTCTTCCAACTCTAGGATTCTATGATTCAGCCTGTGCTAGGCCCTCCTCTTAGTCCAAGAGCTCCCTCTCATCACTATAGCAACACACTCTTAGCCACGCCCCCTTCTTAACATCCGAGTCCTCCAGTGCGAGAGCGTGTCGTCACATCCCGTCCGGACCGGAAGCGCGCCTCCAGTGTTGTTTTGGCATCCCTGAGGGAAGGAAGGGAGGAAGGGAGAATGCTGTCTGTTCCAGGCTCCGGCCCGCCTCCGGGCTTCGGTTCGGGGGAAGGCGGCAGCGGCGGGGCGGGCGGAGACTTCTTGTCCCGCTACCGGGCGGTGTCGGCCAAGCTTCGCCGCCGCTTCCTCCGCAAGCCCAACGTGTCTGAGGCGGCGGAGCAGTTCTGGGCCTTGGCTCGGGAGCTGCGCGCCCAGGAGAGCCTCCCCCACGCGGCCTGGTGCCAGCTGGCGGTGGCGCGCTGCTCGCAGAGCCTGGGCCACGCGCCGGGGGAGGCGGCGGCGCTGACGGAGGCGGCCCGGCTGTGGCTGCGGCACGAGCGGGAGCTGCGCCTCCGCCAAGGCGGGCCTGCCTCCGCCGCGCTGGGCCTGGCCGAGCACCACCTCCCGGCCGCCCAGAGCTGCCTCGCCTTCGCCGCCCGACTCCGCCTCGACCTCGGGCAGCCCGCCCTGGCCGCCGGGCTGTGGCTCGAGCTGGGCGAGGAGCTGCGCGGCGCCGGGGAGGCCGCCCAAGCCGTGGCCGCCTTCCTCCGCGCGGGGGAGCTCCTGGTCTTGGCCCAGCTGCCCCTGGAGGCGCTGCGGGCACACAGCCAGGCTGCCTCCTGCCTCCTCCTCTGCGGGGACCACGATGGCGCCCTCGCCCTGCTCACTAAGGCCCAAGGACAGGCCCAAGGCGCCTCTGCTGCTTCTCCTGCTTCCATTCAGCAACTCCCAGGCACCTTCTTGGACGAGCTGCTCCGCTGCGAAGTCACCCGCGTCCTCCTCCTGCTCTTGCTCCAGCCGCCGCCTTCCAAACTGCTCCCCGAACATGCCCAGACCCTGGAGAAGTACTCCTGGGAGGCTCTGGATGCCTCACCCAGCTACATCCCTGCCGAGCTCTACCTGCTGCTCCAGTCTACCGTCATGGCCTGCCAGGAGAAGGACCTGGAGGCCCTCAAGGCCCTGCAGAAGGAGCTCTGGCCGCTCCTCAGCCCTGAGCAGAACCACCTCCTCCATTTGGTCCTCCAGGAGATGATCCGGCCTTCAGGGCAGGGCTTCTAGGCCTGGATCTAGAACGATGGCTTCAGACTGCAGGGTGGGAATGCCTGAGCCCAAGAGCACACAGAACAGAGGCTGCAGCAGGTGGCATCCCCACATCCTAGGAAACACTAAGGCCCAAGGCGCCTCTGCTTCTCCTGCTTCCGTTCATCAACTCTCAAGGCCCTGCAGAAGGAGCTCTGGCCACTCCTCAGCCCTGAGCAGAACCACCTCCTCCATTTGGTCCTCCAGAAGATGATTCAGCCTTCAGGGCAGGGCTTCTAGGCCTGGATCTAGAACGATGGCTGCAGACTGCAGGGTGGGAATGCCTGAACCCAAGAGCACACAGAACAGTGGCTGCAGCAGGTGGCATTCCCACATCCTAGGAAACAGGTCCTCAAAGGGCCCACAGCCAGGCCGCCTCCTGCCTCCTCCTTTGCAGGGACCACGATGGCGCCCTGGCCCTGCTCACTAAGGCCCAAGGCGCCTCTGCTTCTCCTGCTTCGATTCATCAACTCCCAGGTGCCTTCTTGGATGAACTGCTCCGCTTCGAAGTCACCCGCGTCCTCCCCCTGCTCTTGCTCCAGCCGCCACCTTCCAAGCTGCTCCCCGAACATGCCCAGACCCTGGAGAAGTACTCCTGGGAGGCCCTGGACGCCTCGCCCAGCTACATTCCTGCCAAACTCTACCTGCTGCTCCGTTACACTGGCCCTCAAGGCCCTGCAGAAGGAGCTCTGGCCACTCCTCAGCCCTGAGCAGAACCACCTCCTCCATTTGGTCCTGCAGGAGATGATCCGGCCTTCAGGGCAGGGCTTCTAGACCTGGATCTAGAGCGATGGCTTCAGACTTCAGGGTTGGCATGTCTGAGCCCAAGAGCAGACTGAATACTGATCGTAGCAGGTGGCATCTCCACATCCTAGGAAACGGGTCCTCAAAGGGAGATGAGGAAAAGAATGAGCACTCACAGGGGATAATGGAAGTGTGAGCCCTCACACATCTGGACAGGGCTGGGCTGTGTGTTTCCACTGGAATAATAATAATAATAAAGTTTTATTTTAACCTGCCCTCTCTCCCTGAAGGGATTCAGGATGGCTTCCATAAACAAAAATGGCAAACATTCAATGTCGTGTACAGTATTGAAATGAAAACATTGAAACATACAATTAAAGCAGTTTAAACATCTTTGGCTAAAAGCATCTAAGTCAGTCAGCCAGGCCCCATAGATTGATTTATTTATTTACAGTATTTATATTCCGCCCTTCTCACCCTGAAGGGGACTCAGGGTGGATCACAGAACATGTATATGGCAAACGTTCAATGCCGATTATACAGTGACAAGACAGACAACAGACAGAGGTATTACATAGACTTTTCCCCATTTCTTCAGCATCTTTGGAGGCTGTGCTTGGTTCCTGCCACAAGGGGTGCTGTTTTTCCATCTTGCTGAAGAGCTTTTTGTGTTTGTAAACTTTTCTCTGAACACTGTGCCTAAAATACCTCCCCGGTTAATGTGGTTCCTATTTATCTACTCACATTGCTGTTTTCAATTTGTTAGATAGGCGGAGAGCTTGGCTGAAGGTCAGGAACTCACCCTGATCCAGCTTCAAACTGTCAGCCTTTCAGTTGGCAAGATTTACTGCAGCTGGTGATAAACTTGCTGTGCTAAAGCCAGTTTAATAGATAATACAATTAAACCATTAAAATCTGTATAAAGGTATAAAAATAGCTCTTTGATAAATTAATATTGTCAGCTTTGTCCACCAAGATGGAGTCAGTGGTAAACTATTAATCCTCTATTTAAGGTGGAAGCTCCTGCAGGGTGGGAATGTCTGGGTCCAAGCATAGGCAGAATGGTAGCTCCAGGAGGCAACATCCCCGCATCTTAAGGAACGGAGCCTGAAACGGAGGTGGGGGAAAGAGCACTCACTGAGGATAATGGGAGCATGAGTCCAACACATCTGGAGAGCACTGAGCTGTGTGTTTCCGCTGGAAGGCATCCATCAATCAAACTTTATTTATATCCCCTGCCCCATCTCTCCATGGGGACTCAGGGTGGCTTACAACATAAAAGGCAAATCATTAAATGCCACAAAATTACATAATAAATGTAAGATAAATAGTATAAATATTCAATCACAACGAATACATAATTAAAGACCAACAAAACGCATTTCTGCAGGATGGGAATGTCTGAGTCCAAGAGAGACTGAAAGAGTAGAGAGAATGGCGACTGTTTGGAAAGTAGCTTATCATCTCCTTTGAGTATTAGACTTTGATTTCAGTAGAGTCTTATAACTCATTCATTCAGCATATTATTCTGTACCAGGCATGGACAAACTTTGGCCCTCCTGACATGTTTTAGACTGCAACTCCCACAATTCCTCACAGCGGCAGGAATTGTGAGAGTTGAAATCCAAAACACCTGGAGGGAGGGCCAAAGTTTGCCCCTTGCCAGCTCCTGAGGAGTGGGTTTGGAGTTGTGGCCCTCCATTTACTTGGATGGCAAACCACCATAACTCCAAGTAGTAAATTTGTAAATTTTGCATTTATTTACAAAGCAAAACACTAGCTACTAGTCAGATTTGGCAACAGCAACCTGGATAGAACTAAGATTCAGATGGAGATAAGACTGTCCTGTTTTTGCATTTATTTGTGTGGGAAGCCCACAGGGCAGATGGCATTAGGAAGGAATTCTAGGCTATTGCTGCTGGTCACTGTTGGCAGTAGTGGCCTAGCTGGAGTAAGGAGCCAAAAGGACTCAAGACAGTATAATAATAAGTATTGTCGAAGGCTAAAAAGAAGGTTAAATGTGTTTTAAAACTATAAGTCCCATGATTCTCTAGCATTGAACCGTGGGAGTTAAAAGTGGTGTCAAACTGTATCAATTTCATGATGTAGATGCACCCACTGACAGTATGCTGTCAAATCTAACCCATTTCCTGACAGTATGCTGAAACTAGAGAAATGGGTCTTCATTGCTGTGACCAAATATGGTTTCCTGTCCTGGCATTGATGTTTCATCTGCTAACCTGACCTAGTTTTGAGAAACCGCAAGGGATCTGATGACTAAAAAGACACTAAAAAGAAGATTTCATGAAGGGACACAATTGAAAAACCGCCATCACAAGCAATTCCATGGACAAAGAAAAATGATGAATATGAGTGTATTTATATTACTTTAATGTGTGACATGAGAGAAGCCTCCCACAAGGATGATAAAAACATATCATCTGGGCATCCCCTGGGCAATGTCCTTGCAGACGGCCAATTCTCTCACACCAGAAGCTACTTTAATGTGTGTTGTTTCATATTTATTGTTTCCGTTTTGAGTTCCAATGTTGGGAGAAAGTCAGGGTAAAAATAAAGCAAACAATAAATAATTTTTAAAAATGTCTAAATGTGAAATCAATTTGTGTTTTAGATAAACACAGCCATTCTGCACAATATTTTAAACAATTGTATGCATTATACAGAAAGCAAGGAACCAAGGTGGACGATTTTGGAGTATTTAGGATTTCAGAATTCTGGATATGTCAGTCTATATCAAAGAAAGAAGAAAGTGCAAAAGCTGGGTTGCACCCAGACTGATTAATAACTGGTAGAAAATGTGGAGGCAGTGACAGACTTTGTATTTCTAGGTGCAAAGATTACCACAGACGCAGACTGCAGCCAGGAAATCAGAAGACGCTTCCTTCCTGGGAGGAGAGCAATGACCAATCTTGATAAAATAGTGAAGAGTAGAGACATCACACTGGCAACCAAGATCAGCATAGTTAAAGCAGAGGTATTCCCCATAGTCACCTACGGATGTGAGAGCTGGACCTTAGGGAAGGCTGAGCGAAGGAAGAGAGATGCTTTTGAGCTGTGGTGTTGGAGGAAAGTTCTGAGAGTGTCTTGGACCACCAGAAGATCCAACCAGGAAATAAAGCCTGACTGCTCATTGGAGGGAAGGATAGTAGAGGCAAAGATGAAGTACACTTTGGCCATATCATGAGAAGAAAGGGAAGCTTAGAGAAGATAATGATGCTGGGGAAAATGGAAGGCAAAAGGAAGAGGGGCAGACCAAGGGTAAGATTGAAGGATGATATCCTTAAAGTGACTGGCTGGACCTTTAAGGAGCTGAGGGTGGCAGCTGCCGACAGGGAGCTCTAGCCTAGGCTGGTCCATGAGGTCACGAAGAGTCAGAAATGACTGAACGAATAATAACAATAACAACTTTATTTTTGTACCCTGCTTCCATCTCCCCAAAGGGACTCGGGGCGGTTTACATATGGCACAATGTGCTCAAAACGATACATAAAATAAGCACACAATGTAATAAAAGATCAAATCAATACAATATAAAACAATAATTTAAGCTGAAAACAGGGCCCAATAACCTAGGAGAGAACTGTCGTAAGATATGGCCGACTATACAGGAACAAGGAAATAGTATAATGCAAGTTGTCACTCGTAAACTAGGGCATGTGATGAAAGTGCAATGCTGTGTCAATTAATGAAGCAGAGAGCATTTGAGGATTGGCACATTCGTAGGGAGACTAAGATGATTATTTATAAAACTATTGTCCTCCGTACCCTGTTACACGCCTGTGAAACATGGGCTGTCTACAGATGTCACACTCAACTTCTGGAACGATTCCATCAGCGTTGCCTCTGAAAATTTTTACAAATCTCTTGGGAAGACAGGCGGACAAATGTCAGTGTTTTGGAAGAAGCAAAGACCACCAGCATTGAAGCGATGAAGATATGGCCAACTATATACAGGAACAAGGAAATAAGATAGTGCAAGTTGTCACTTGTAAACGCGACGAAAATGCAATGCTGTGTCAGTTAATGAAGCAGAGAGCATTTGAGGATTGGGACATTCGTAGAGAGACTAAGATGATTATTTATAAAACTATTGTCCTCCGTACCCTGTTACACGCCTGTGAAACATGGACCATCTACAGATGTCACACTCAACTTCTGGAACAATTCCATCAGCGTTGCCTCCAAAAAATCTTACAAATTTCTTGGGAAGACAGGCAGACAAATGTCAATGTTTTGGAAGAAGCAAAGACCACCAGCATTGAAGTGATGATCCTCTGCCACATTGTCCAAATGCCCAATGATCACCATCTCCCAAAGCAGTTACTATACACTCAACTCAAGAACGGAATATGGAATGTTGGTGGACAGCAAAAGAGATTGAAGGATGGGCTTAAAGCTAACCTTAAAAATGCCATATGACATATGTGGCATAGACACTGAACACTGGGAAGCCCTGGCCCTTGAGCACTCTAACTGGGAGTCAGCTGTAACCAACAGTGCTGTGGAATTTGAAGAGGCATGAATAGAGGGCAAAAGGGGAAAGCGTCTCAAGAGGAAGAAGGCGCATCAAGCCAACCCTTCTTGGGACCGCCTTCCTCCTGGAAATCGATGTTCTCACTGCAAAAGAACATGCAGATCAAGAACAGGTGTCTACAGTCACCTATGGACCCACTGCCATGACCCTTTATTTGGAAGGCCATCATACCCAGCCACGAAGGATCCTCTATGATGAAACTGAACATTAAAGACTTAAAATGGACTTCTCACCTCCCAACTTAAAGACATATGATGGAAATATTATTGTCATCCCGCTAGTGGCTTATCTGACACAACTTCTTTATTCTACCTTACTATCTCTATATTTTACTTGATCTTCCAAAATGCAAGCATTTTACATTTTGCTTTGTAAATGGTACCAATTGTTCCCATGCTTTCAAAAACCTGCCTTGTTTGACAAATTTTCCTGCCTCAATTCGACACCACCACTACCCCCCCCCCCCCCGCCCCATGCGCATACCTGAGCTGCTTCTGTTTCTGAAGCAAGTTCAAAGAAACCAGTTTCATTTCTGCTCCCCATCCAAAGCAACCACAGGCACTGCACGAAGAGGGTAGGTTATTGTGAGATATTCTAGATCTGTCAGTGACAGAGCAGCAATTTGACATTTGGGCAGGAAACAAAAGAGCACTTCAGGAAATTCTGATAGAAGGAATTAAAAGAAGTAAAGAAACCAAGTATTGCGTTCAGTCTCTGCTGAATTGACTCTTGAAAATCTGCCAAGGTAAGTAAATTTATTTATTTATTATGAGCTTTAGTTTTATTCCACCTTTCTCCCAATATAGGGATTCAAGCAACTGAAAAAGCAAAGTGATTCAATGCCTGATGTCCAATGTTTGATGATAAAATCACTATTTTCTCAGTTTGGGTTTATCAACTATGGTTCTCTAGTTTGGTGAAAGGTTGCAGTTGCGAGATGTGTTTGGAGATATACGTGTGTGTGTGTGTGTGTACACACACGTATATGTGTGTGTGCGCATGTATGTCTCTGTTTGTGTATGTATATGTATATATATAAATAAAAATTTAATGTTTGTTTGTAGGATTAACATAACTCAAAAAACCACTGGACGAACTGACACCAAATTTGGACACAATGCACATATCAGGCCAACAAGTGACCATCACTCATAAAAACACTGAAAAACACAGCAGAAAAGACTTAAAAAGCCAAAAAAAACCCAAAAATACATTACAACGCATGCACAAAACCACATATATATATACACACATATACACAAATATACACACACATATATACACACAAAACATATACACACACTGGCCCACAGCAACGCATGCAGGGAATGGCTAGTGTATACATGTCTGAACGCATCTCCCCTTATGAACCATCCAGGACCTTAAGATCATCTGGGGAGGCCCTGCTCTCATTACTGCCTTTGTCACAAGTACATGTGGCAGAGATGAGAGACAGAGCCTTCTTGGTGGTGGCCTCTCGGCTGTAGAACACCTTCCCTATAGATATTAGAATGGCCACCTCCCTTTTAACATTCCAGAAAAAATTCAAGATGTGACTTTTTGAACAAGCTTTTCCAAATGCAGAGTAACTGACATAGGAAAATGGAACGACAACAATGAGACCGGACAACATTTTTAACAAGGCGACACTATGAATTTATATTTTATTGATATGTTTAATTTTTATTATATGTTATGTTTTTAGTTGTATTTATGATATTGTAAGCATTGGATTTTACCCTGTTAACAGCCTTGAGTCGCCTATGGGCTGAGAAAGGCGGTATACAAATACAGTAAATATATATATATATATATATATATATATATATATATATATGCACCTATACACACACACACAAAATTAATTTACTCAAGAGATCCCTTACACCTGGGAATTATTTCAATGCTTCTTCCAGAGTTTAAAAATTGGTTGAAAAAAGGCTGTTCTGGATTATAGTGGATGGTCTAGCCAGAGCAGATTTGGGGTGCTTCTGTACTATAGAATTAATGCAGTTTGACACCACTTGAACTGCCCTGCTTCAAAGCCATGAAATCATGGAAGTTATAGTTGCACAAGGGCTTTATCCTTCTCTGACAAAGAGTGCTGGTGCCTCACCAAACTTCAATCCCCAGGTTTCCATACAAGTTAAAGTAAACCGCATTAAATCAGCAGTGTAGATGCATCCTTTAATAGAGGGAGGACTACGTATTTTGCATCCCATATTACTGTACTCAGGGGATAATGGGTGCCGCAGTCAACACCTGTAGAGTTCTGGTTTGAGGAAGTCGAAGTTTCAGTTATTAATGTAATGACTCACTGTGAAACCATACAATCAAACATTTAAGAACCAAGCCAAGATACCGAGGTAGAGTCAGTGCAGAGTGAGGTCGTTCTCACCCACAAACCTATTTATTGTGAGAAGAAATCAGGATTCTTATGAGATCGTGAATAATAAACACGTGGTTTTAGGAGCCAGATCATGTTCTGTATTTGTTTCAGTGCTCAATATATTTACATCACTTAAATACAGTGAGCCTTTCATACTGATGGATTCTGCATCCAGGGATTCAAGCATCCATGGCATCTCCTATCATCCTCTGCCAGTGTAGTCATAGTGTATAGTCACACTGCAGGGTTAATGTAGTTTTGTGAGGTCCCAGCACTCCTTGGCAGGGAAGGCTAAGGATCTTGCCAAACTACAACTCCCAGGCTTCCATAGCATTGAGCCATGGCAGTTAAAGTGGTGTCAAACTGCACTTCGTCTTCAGTGTAGCTTCACTCATAGGTAGCCATGGAGATCCAGGTTCAAATCCTAATTGAGCCAGGAAACTCTATGAATCAATTTCCTTTTTTTCAGCCAGACCTACGTTACAGGGTTGTTGTAACAACAAAGGAAAAGGAAGAGAGCTGTCATGAGCTCAACTAGAGCTCCACGATTTCAAGTCTTGGGCCTTCTTCTCCAATCTTTAGGGCAAGAGGGAGGACTTTCAAGGAGATAGTGGTCTTGAAAAGTGGGCATATATTTATTCTATCCATAAATCAGTTTGGTCCTTGTAACATCATCTGGGTCTGCTGAAATCTCAGAGCCTGGTAAACATAGATTGAACTGATATAAACAACTAACTAACCAGGAGCTAAATAGCTGAAGACAGCAGATCTTCTCTAATTTTGGAAACGGAGCAAGGTCAGACCTGGTTAATAATTGCACAGAAGACTACCAAGGCATACCTAGTTGTATTCCAGAGGAAGGTCATGGCAAACCACCTTTGAGTATTCCCTTGCCTATGAAAACCCTTTGAAACTTATGGGGTCACCATAAATCAACAGGTGACTTGAAGGTACATGTATAGCTAACTGTTCTCTATTTTTCTCTCCCCTCCCCAGACTTATGGATAACCTTTCCTCTACGAATGAGCTGCTACAAAATGGATCTAATGGATCAACATGTGAAATTGAGGATGGCTTCTTAGCCGTGACTCTTCCTATCACTTACTCCATTATCTCCATCATCGGCTTCTTCAGCAACACCCTGGCTCTCTGGGTCTTCTTTTATGGCACCCGGAAGATGAACTCCATCACGGTGTACCTGAAGAACCTTGCCATGGCCGACCTCTTGCTTGCCCTTTGCCTGCCCTTCCGGGCCACTTACCAGAACCAGAACGGTCCCCCAATCCTCTGCAAAGTGGTTGGCATCATCTTCTACCTCACCATGTATGTTAGCATCTTCCTCCTGAGCCTCATCAGCTTGGACCGCTATCTCAAAATCACCCGGCCCCTCCAGCAATACCGCATCCACACTGTGCCGCACAGCACCACCGCATCCAGAGTGGTGTGGTTCCTTTGCGCCGGTTCAATGCTGCCTTTCTTTTTCGATAGCGGCGAGAGCGGACCCTGTAGCCACAGATGCTTTCATTTCAAGAATAGAGGGACACTAGGATCCGTCTTCAACATGTTGGCAGTTGTCACCTTCTTCCTCCTGTTGCTCTTTTTCTTCTTCTCTTACAGCAAAATCTCCCTGAAGCTCCGCGCCGTCGCCTTAAAGAACTCTAAGAAGACTAGCACCAGAGCCATACTCAAGACTTTCGTGGTCCTGGCTGTCTTCGTGATGTGCTTCACCCCATACCATGTTGTCCGAGTGCCATACATTCTTGCCCAGGTGGGGGTCATTCCCACCACAGAAAGCAGACAGGCCCTCCACCTGGCAAACGAGATGGTCCTTTGCATCTCGGCGCTCAACTGTTGCTTCGACCCGGTGATTTTCTTCTTCCTGTCCAGCAGTTTCAAGAGAGCCATGTTGGCTTCCACCCGTGGGAAGCTCAAGAGAGCGCTCCAGAAGAACCAGGGGGTCTTGAACCCCAAAAAATCCACCTCAGAATGTAGGATCCAGAGAATCGAGGTACTAGGTCTGAGAGAGTCTATGAGAGATACACAATGAAGAGGCCAACACATTTGGGAGGAGGTAGCAAAATGGTGTCTTCGATCTCCAGATGGGATATATTCCTGGAAAAATAAAGAGTGACGGTCTCTGACCATAGTCTTCTAATCATTCCTGTTAGTGCTCTTCAACTGTAAGATATATACAGCACTGCTACTGCCTGCATATGCTTTGCAAGCTTATGTGTTAACTCAGCCCAAAGACTGTATTTACGTGAGATAAGAACTTGGTGTGGCATCCCAACAATGGACGAGGCCAAAAAGTGGCACAAAAGATGCTCACATATTTATATGAAGCTCTTAGCAACTCAGAGAAGAAGCTGTATCTGGATTGCACAATTATACCAGGTAGATACCAGTATAACTTCCAAAGCTCCATCCTCAAAAATCCTGGTATTTGGAGTTTGGGTTAGTAAAAGGTAAAGGTATAGGTTTCCCCTGGGCATTAAGTCTAATCGTGTCCAACTCTGGCGGGATGGTGCTAATCTCAATTTCTAAGCTGAAGAGCCTGAGTTGTCCATAGACACCTCCAAGGTCATATGGCCGGCATAACTTCATGGAGCACCGTTACCTTCCCATTATTTTCATGCCAAAGCGGTACCTATTTATTTACTCACATTTGCATGTTTTCAGACTGCTAGGTTCGCAGAAGCTGGGGCTAACAGTAGGAGCTCACCCCGCTCCCTGGATTTGAACTGCCGACCTTTCAGTCAGCAAGTACCTATTGATTTACTCACATTTGCATGTTTTCAGACTGCTAGGTTCGCAGGAGCTGGGGCTAACAGCAGGAGCTCACTCCACTCCTGGATTTGAACTGCCGACCTTTCAGGCAGCAAGTTCAGCAGATCAGCGGTTTAACCTGCTGTGCCACCAGGAGCAGTATTTTGGTGCAGTATTTTGGTCAAATATGTAAATTTTATTTCAACTTTTGGTAAAACAGAAACCTTTAAAGGTAGAGGAATGCTGTGTTTTGATGGAAAACTTGAACATTCGATGTCAGACTTGTTCTGTTCATTAGATGTATACTAATTTTATTTCAGGTTAACGTCTATTACTTTGATGTGTAATTATATTTGTTAAACATGTAGTGAATTTGGATTTGATGACTGAATTCAAATAAATCTGAGTCTAAATTAAAATTTAACAAGGGAAAGTGTGAAGGCATGTGGGTTATTTTGCAACCTACTACAAGGAGAGGTAAGTAAGAAATAAAATAATTATAATTATGATTATTATTACATACACAAACCCAATGGATACTAAAATTCATGGATGTCATTATTATTCTAATTATTTGATACACAACATGATTGGTACACAGCAAACAAGATCACTATGCAGGCTTTTGTATTCGATCACACGTTGGACACTTCCCAAGTGTCTAGGACAGTGTGATGTATCAGCGAATAATGTGTGCAGATTTGAGTAGGGTGACCTTTTGCAGCTGACAGATGGTAATTTTGTCAGGACTGATTTTTTTTAAGTGCAGGTCAAGGTCTTTAGGTACTGCACCCAGTGTGCTGATCGCCACTGGGTTGTGCCAGTCTTTCCAGTTCGATCTTTAAATCATCATATTGTGTAAGCTTTTGCAGTTCCAGTTATTATTATTATTATTATTATTATTATTATTATTATCATCATCATCATCATCATCATCATGTGCTTTAAAGAGAAAAAAGTGGCATATGGGTGGAGCTGTACTGTCTAAGACTTCTGGGACTTGGAGTCCAATTCACACCATTCTCATTTTCTGTAATAGGGGAGTGTGGGGACTATAGTCCAAAAATAACTGGAAGACTAAATAAAGTGCAGAGCGAAGGGGAAAAAGATAAAAAAAACCCCACAAAACATTTCTATGAGAAATAAAGATAAGCCGTTTTTTGCTAAGAGAAAGTTTCTGTGTGATTTTATGCAAGATTACTTATGGAAAGCAATGCAAAAGAACATTGCCTCTGTTAAAGGTTCCATCCTTCTCATTTTGGAAGTTTAGAACAAGGAAACGTTATCTGATGGGTGCTCAAAGGCTTACCGCTGAGACAGCTGTTGGTTGTGGTTTTGACACAAAACAGGATAATGCAAGATAGTAGGCAATGTAGATGTTATCTAAATTGGATTAGATTAATTAGGCAAAACACTCCTGTTAAAAGGGTACACAGCTTGAAAAACAGTCACTCTTTGATGCGACTTTCCTCAAATCTGGATATTAGCCATGACAAGTGGATGCAACCATTCCCAGTCTGGGACCATCAAAATATATTGGCCTGCAAGTCTTATGGGCACCAGATCAAAATGAAGGACATTGCAGAGACACCAGGATGGAGAAAATGGTCTTATTGGGCATTCTGTGCCAGAAGGTAGCTTAAAGTAAACTAAAAAGATGTCATTAATTCTGAGCTTTCTATTGGTGCTTCTCTAGAAGATAGCGGACTATAATTCCCATTATTCCTATGCACTGCTACCTTTGCCTGGGGAAAGCAGAGTCAGATGGACTTTGGTTTGAAACAACAAGTCACATCTTGGACATTTCTTGGCACTTGGAGATTCCATCTGAACATTAGGAAGAACTTCCTAACTGTGAGAGCCGTTCAGCAGTGGAACTCTCTGCCCGAGTGTGGTGGAGGCTCCTTCTTTGGAAGCTTTTAAACAGAGACTGGATGGCCATCTGTAAGGGGTGCTTTGAATGCAATATTCCTGCTTCTTGGCAGAATGTGGTTGGACTGGATGGCCCGCGAGGTCTCTTCCAACTCTATGATTCTATTATTCTAACGCAAGTCTTGTGTCAAGAAAAGTAGGGTTCTGCTGCCTATAGAACTAAAGCAACTTTCCTTCATTTAAATTATTTTCACTTCTTGGTTTGGTTTGGAGGCAGGCAAAATGCTCTGCAAGGAACAGACACTTCCCTTTCCCCCAATTCTTCCCTCTTCTTATACACCAGCATTTCTCAACCTGGAGGTCGGGACCCCGGGGGGTGGGGTCGCCAAAGACCATCAGAAAACACAGTATTTTCTGTTGGTCATGGGCATTCTGTGTGGGAAGTTTGTCCCAAATCTATTGGTGGGGTTCTATGCTCTTTGATTCTAGGTGAACTATAAATCCCAGCAACTACAACTTCCAAATGTCAAGGTCTATTCTCCCCAAACTCCACCAGTGTTGACATTTGGGCATATTGAGTATTCATGCAAAGTTTGGTCCATATCCATCATTGTTTGAGTCCACAGTGCTCTCTGCAATTAAAGGGGTGCCAAACTGCATTCCTTCTACATTGTAGATCAGTGATTCTCAACCTGGGTGTTGGGACCCCTGGGGGGGGGGGGGTCATGAAGGGGGTGTCAATTTGTTTCATAAAGATCAAGTAGACAGAACATATTGTAAAGAACAAAAATAACTTTCTGGCCTTGCATTGCACATTTTAGTGCAAATATTAAGACACAAATAGTGTTCAATTTGGTAAGTATTGCACAATGTCATGCCACATCAGAAAACACAGTATTTTCTGTTAGTCATGGGGGTTCTGTGTGGGAAGCTTGGCCCAATTGTATAATTGATGGGGTTCAGAAAGCTCTTTGATTGTAGGTAAACTATAAATCACAGCAACTACAACTTCCAAATGTCAAGGTCTATTTTCCCCAAACTCCACCAGTGTTCACATTTGGGCATATTGAGTATTCATGCCAAGTTTGGTCCAGATCAATCATTGTTTGAGTCCACAGTGCTCTCTGGATGTAGGTGAGCTACAACTCCAAAACTCAAGGACAATGCCCGCCAAACCCTTCTAGTGTTTTCTGTTAGTCATGGGAGTTCTGTGTGCCAAGTTCTGCGGTCCAATTCCATCATTGTTGGAGTTCAGAATGTTCTTTGATTGTAGGTTAACTACAAATCACAGCAACTACAACTCCCAAATGACAAAATCAATCCCCCTCCCAACCCCACCAGTATTCAAATTTGAGCGTATCGGGTATTTGTGCCAAATTTGGTCCAGTGAATGCAAATACATCCTGCATATCAGATATTTACATTACAATTCATAAAAGTAGCAAAATTGCAGTTATGAAGTAGCAACGAAAATAATGTTATGGCTGAGGGTCACCACAACATGAGGAACTGTCTTAAGGGGTTGTGGCATTAGAAAGGTTGAGAAACTGTGTTATAGACAAAGAGTAATAACTTTAGTTCAAAACATCCATTCCTTTTAGGACATGTTTGCTGGAAATGATAAAGTTAAGCCCACACTTTGTATGCAACCACACATGTATGAAGAACAAAGCCACAAGACCGCTGCTCTGAAAAGAAATGCCACTTATCTTTTTTATTATTGGCAGAAAGAAAATAATCAGTTACAGAACACATTATGGTTAAAACAAGTAACCATCCAAATTCATTGTTTTTGGAGGAGTCAGGAGCTAAGTTGGGTATGCTCTCTACATAAGTTGAGTATCCCTTATCCGAAATGTTTGGAACCAGAAGTGTTTTGAATTTCAGATTTTGGCAAGTCTGCATTTGCATATATCTACCCCATTACTCCAAACATTTCTTGGAGATGGTTACAAGCCTAAATAACTAATCTATTTATATTTCCTATTTACTTTCTACACATAGTTTGAACGTAGTCTTAGGAAATACTTTTGTGCGTGAAATATAGCTCGTGTACATTCAACAACCAGAAAGCAAAGGAGTAAATATCTAAATTTTTGAGGATTTCTGGATAAGAGATGCTCAACCTGTGCTACATCTCCTTGTTGGCAACATGTGGAAAGGGCAGTAGATGGACAATAGTGCAAAACACTACTAGATCTGCACTTGTATAAGGACCTTTTCATGAACAAACAAACACAATTCACAATTGTATTCTTCTGCCTTAAGAGAAAGGCAGGTGTGTAGTGCCACACTTGGATGATTCCAGGTGGCAGCCCTGAAATAAAAGGTAAAGGTTTTCCTTAAGTCTAGTTGTGTCTGACTCTTGGGGGGTGTGGTGGTGCTCACCTCCATTTCTAAGGCTAAGAGCCGGCGTTGTCCGTAGACACCTCCAAGGTCATGTGGCTGGCATAACTGCATGGAGTGCAATTACCTTCCCACCAAGTCGGTACCTATTAATCTACTTACATTTGCATGTTTTCGAATCGCTAGGCTGGCAGAAGAAGCTGGGCCTAACAGTGGGAGCTCACCTTGTTCCTTACCGCCAACCTTTCGGTCAGCAAGTTCAGCAGCTCAGTGGTTTAACCCGCTGTGCCACCAGAAGGGCCTGCAATAGAGACCCAGTAACATTCATATGAAGATTGTGTCTGCAACCATAATGTACCTCAATCTCCTTTTCTGTGGCTTTTTGTTAGAGGACACATGTTTAAAATTATACTTAGAGCAATGAGGTCAAAAACTACTCATGCTCTTTGGAAACAAACCTAGAAACTAAGAGGGGGAAAATTGACTACAAAGTCATCAACTGCCCTTTAGGGATTTCAGGAAGGGCAGAAGCAAAGGGACTCAACTGAATGGGATTCAGGAAATCTGGCAAAAATATCAAACGGGAAGGAAGTGAACTACGCTCATGACAAACTCAGCAATGACAACCTCTTGTGAAGACACAGCCCAAGCCAAGGAGGCCTTCAGCTATCATTTTTAACCATCCCGCTCTCAGGCTGTGATTAAAACAGATTTCAAAATGATTATGGGCCATGGCATACTGTACATTATGGCAGTAAATGCAAATACATACACATATACAATCATTTTTAAGATTGTGAACCAATGATGTAGGAAAATAGTCACCATCCCATGTGGAGCCCGCAGTGGAGTAAACTCTTGTGCCGGCGGTACCTACTGATCTATTCAAATTTGCATGTTTTCGAACTTCTTGGTTGGCAGAAGCTGGGGCTAACAGCGGGAGCTCGCCCTGCTTCCCGGATTCAAACCACTGACCTTTCGGTCAGCAAGTAACGGCATCCTGTCATGAAGACACGGCTCAAGCCAAGGAGACCTTCTGTTATCGATTTTAGTTTGCCATCCTGCTCTCTGGCTGTGCTTAAAACAGATTTCAAAACAATTTTGAGGCATGGTATACGTTATGGCAGTAAATGCAAAGACATACACATATACAATCATTTTAAAGATTGTGAACCAAGGATGTAGACAAATAGTACCCATCCCAAGTCCTATGAAAAAGGTTTTATTAGTTTTAACCCAAAATGGAGTGGATACAAGGGATGTAAGTCCAAATTGAGGACTGAAAGGGTCCCCAGTTGCTGCTCATAGGACTCTCTCTTGCAAAGAAAGCTCATTTCCTTAGAAGCAACAGCAATTTCTCAAAAGGTGAGACAGCACTGGGAACTTATTGTTTTGATCAAAGTCAGGTAAAGGTATTCAAGGGAACAACATACATTCATGGCACTACATAATCCAATAATCCCTAATGAACCTTTCTAGGAGTGTATCAAGGCTGCCATCAAGATAGCCATTAGTCCAGTGTTTCTCAACCTGGGGGTCGGGACCGCTGAGGGGTCAGGAGGGGATGTCAGAGGGGCTGCCAAAGACCACCAGAATCCACAGTATTTTCTGTTGATCATGGGGAATCTCTGTGTGAAGTTCGGCTCAATTCTATCATTGGTGGGGTTCAGAATGCTCTTTGATTGTAGGTGAACTATAAATCCCAGAAACTACAACTCCCAAATGTCACAGTCATTTTTCCCCAAACTCCACCAGTGTTCACATTTGGGCATATTGAGTATTCGTGCCAAGTTTGGTCCAAATCCATCACTGTTTGAGTCAACAGTGCTCTCTGGATGTAGGTGAACTACAACTCCCAAACTCAAAGTCAATTTCCACTAAACCCTTCCTGCCATGGAAGTTTTGTGAACTAAGTTTTGTTCAATTCCATCCCTGGTGGAGTTCAGAATGCTCTTTGATTGTAGGTGGACTATAAATCCCAGCAAGTACATCTCCCAAATAACAAAATCAATCACGCCCAGACTTGAATGCTGGTGGGGTTGGGGAGAGATTGATTTTGTTATTTGGGAGTTGTAGTTGCTGGGATAAAAAGTTCATCGGGTATTTGTGAATGAAAATGCATCCTGCAAATCAGATATTGATATTACGATTCATAACAGGAGCAAAATTACAGTTATGAAGTGGCAACAACAATAATGTTATGGTTGGGGGTCACCACAACATGAGGAACTGTTTAGAGGTCGCAGCATTAGGAAGGTTGAGAACTATTATATGAGTCAGTTCCGTCATTCAAGAGTCCAAAATATTCACTTCCATTCCAACCAAATGGAAGTAAATATTTTGGACTCTTGAATGGGAAAGTCAAGCAAAAAGTGGATAATGTCGTTGGACTCAGACTCCCATCAATTTCAGGCAGCACAGAAAAAGCTGAGGAGATACAATCAACAATATCTGGAGTGTTACAACATGTTGTAGGTCAAAACATTATTTTTGTGGTGAGCCAGCAAATTTCTCAATCTTTGCGCAGAATTCAGTTCTTGCTTTCTTTTCTTATTGTGTGTTCTATAATCCAGGGCGGCCTTCCAAGTAAACCCCTCAGTTTGGAAATGTACAGCCTTTCCAAAGGCAAAAGAGAGAAAAAAATAGGTTTGAGAGCAGTTAAAAACAAGGAAAAGATACATTTCAACTGCTGTGCTTTTTCCCCAAAATGGAAAGAGCAGTCAAGGTGTGGTTTGGGAGATGTTGAACAGAAGGCATAACAAAGAAAACTGGAAAAGATGCATTGTACTTGCAAAATGACTCTTTGCAGAACTGGGAAGGAAGAATTCTTTTAGCACCACTTCCCTCTCCAGTTCGGCAGGTCTTCTACAAAAGCTTCCTAGAGACACTTCTGCCTTTCAATATGACAAGTTTAGGCCATCGGTAGAAGACAAAATATGCAGAGAGGCCTAACTTAAACTTCGAGCAATGGGCACTTGCGTATTTTTGGAACACGGAAGAAAAAGAAAATAGTTCTATCTACTTGTTTTGCTGGAGAGTTTCATGTCCTTCAAGACGGACACTATTTTCTCCATTTCCAAAAACGCCTCGCTTGGATTATGTCCAAATACGCTCCAAAATACCTGTATGCTGAATGGCGGTTAACCGAGGACAAGTTTGTTACTACTTTCAAAAGGAAAAGGCACAAGTTCTGCCCTCTGAAGTGCTATAATAGGCCTGTATACCACTCCCAATTCAACCCAGCTCAACCAGTGAGGCTTTCAAAGCCAAGGGAGCAAGGCAATTGGGAAGGACAGAGCGAAGGAAAGGCAATGGCTGTGTGAGTGGAGTGACAATCAAGTAACGCTGTGGGACCTCTCTCCCGCTTGCGAAGAGGGGCCCGGTCTGTGAGGTAGACCAAAGGCTTCCCTGTTTTGGAGGCAGAAGCTCCCAACCCACAGAGGCTCCGACCACATCAGGCTTGCAGGCCCAGGAAGCGGGCTGTGTTCAGCACATCGTCTCTTGTCAGGTAGCAACCGCAGAGCTGCCGGTAACCCGTGAAGGACTCCCTTCCGTGCAGGATCCGCCAGTTGTCCACAAACAGGGCCTGGAGGCAGAAAGAGACAAGGAGAGGGAAGTGGCTACACAAAAACAGTTGCTACTGCAATGTTTTGATGTCACTAGTGCAGTGGTTCTCAACCTGTGGGTCCCCAGGTGTTTTGGCCTACAACTCTCAGAAATCCCAACCAGTTTACCAGCTGTTAGGATTTCTGGGAGTTAAAGGCCAAAACATTTGGGGACCCACAAGTTGAGAACCACTGCACTATTGTATAAGTACTACTAATAATAATATGATATTATAATTACATATTTATATTACATGTACAGTATTACTAATAAAATTACAATATAATGGTATAATACAATATAGTAATATTTAATACTGATATTGTACTATGCTAATAATATAATATATTGTATGTATATATATCTTGTAAGCCGCTCTGAGTCCCCTTTGGGGTGAGAAGGGCGGCAAATAAATGTCGTAAATAAATTAATAAATTAATAAGTAGTGTATAAGTAGGAGCCCCCAATGGCACAGTGGGTTAAACCCCTGTCCCGGCAGGATTTAAGTCCGACAGGTCGCAGGTTCGAATCCAAGGAAAGCGCAGATGAGCTCCCTCTGTCAGGTCCAGCCCCTCATAAGGGAACATGAGACTAGCCTCCCACAAGGATGGTAAAACATCAAAACATTCAAGCATCCTCTGGGCAACGTCCTTGCAGACGGCCAATTCTCTCACACCAGAAGTGACTTGCAGTTTCTCAAGTCGCTCCTGACATGATAAAACAAAACAAAACAAACAAAAAAAAACTAGTGTTTAAGTCAAGGGCAGATTTGGGGAGCCAAATTATAGATTTTGAGACGACTTGTGGATGCATCAAGAGCTAATGAGGGAAAACCACCAATTGCAGCTCATGGGACTCTTAACATCTGCAGAAATTACAAAAAGAAAGAAACCAAACCCTGGAAGCCCTTCAAGGAATCAAAGGAAATAAGGGGAACAATAAGGCAGAGAACATCTCAGTAAAGAGCTAGTCTTGTACTGAGACCCACAGTGGAAGGACTGCAGAAAAATGGATGGAATGTCATGCTGTGTCATTACCTTTCCTGGCTTCAGTTTGACCCAGAGTTCATTCTCCTTCCTCCGCAGCTCCGTGGTGAGAGTCCGGTGTGCCGTGTACCAGCGGCGTACAGTGTCATACGGCACCGTATTAATGACAGCTCTGTCATAGTTGTTGTATCTGGAAGTGGAAGAAGAAATGTTATTTGTCGTGCTTAAGCTAGGGCCCCCTGATCTGCTGAACTTGCTGACCGAAAGATTGGTGGTTCAAATTTGGGGAGCAGGTTGAGCTCCCACTGTTAGGCTCAGCTAGCAGTTCGAAAACATCCAAATGCAAGTAGATCAATAGGGACCACTTCTGCAGGAAAGCAACGGCGCTCTATGCAGTTTTGCTGGCCACATGACCTTGGAGGTGTCTATGGACAATGCCGGCTCTTCGGCTTAGAAATGGAGGTTTGGACACAACTAGGCTTAATGTCAGGTGAAATCTTTACCTTTACCTTTTAAGCTCATGTCTGCACCCTTCATTGACAGGGAAGGACTACTAGTAGTAAAATCTATTTTGAAGAGGGGTGGAAGCTTCAGGTAAACAGACAGAAGCCTTTCAGCATCCAGGCTGGTGTGGCCCATGGAAGGTTGTAATTTGGATGGACAAAAGCCCTTCTTCTCCTGGGCATCACTGTGTTATCTCCAGTAACTGAAGAGTTGTGGAGGGGCCCTTCATATGTTCATCATCCCCAATTTAACAGATTTTACTTAAGGATGAAATGAAGTGGCTGATTTTGAAGGCATGGAGAAATATATGCACCATGCACCAGGAAGATCTCTCACCAGAGTTTCATGTAAATACTAAAAAAAACATTGGGGATAGAGTGGCACCTTGTAAGACGCCATATAACAGCTCCTTTTTTGAGGAGCAGCTATCCCCAAGCACATCTGGAACCTACCTGAGAGGTATGACTGGAAACACTGCAGCACAGTGCCTCCTATTCCTAAACTCCCCAGGCATCGAAAGCCGCTGAGAGGGCTAGAAGCACCAACAGAGACCCACACCTTTTGTCAGTGTTAAGACAGAGATCATCCACTAAGGCAACCATGGCAGTCTCAACTCCATATCCTGCTCTAAGGTAGTTTGAATTGGGTCAAGGAAGAGTGTGTCATCCAAAACTAACTTTTCCAAGGCCTACTTGTTTTCAGCATGGATGCAGCCAACTCAGATGGATACTGGGTGCCTCACCTGATCAGGTAGAGCTCATTATTCCAAGGGTAGGTGTTCAGAACAGGTCCAACCCCGATCATGTGGTTGTGGCAGCCCCCCACGTTCTCAATGTACTCATGTTTCAGCGGCACCTTGGTGAGGAGCTCAAAGTCATCCGGTGCTTGCTGGAGCACCTGTTCGGCAGCATAGAAGCCATCCACCAGCAGTGTGCGGCCCCCGGTCCCTTCGTGACGGAGACAGTGGAGGACCTGGATGCTGTGGGAATCAAATGCAGGGAAGTAAAGTCAGCCAAAGGAGGGGGAGACAAAGTAACAGTCTCTTAACAGTCTCTTTTTGAGTTCTCTTGTTGAGTTCCAGGGCCAGAGAAGCAGATGGCGGAAACAGAAGAACGGCCTGCCTCAGGGGAGCGTGCTTGTTCCATCCATGTTCAACATTTACACAAATGACCAGCCACTGCCAGAAGGGACAGAGAGTTTCATCTATGCTGATGATCGTGCCATTACTGCTCAAGTAGGGAGCTTTGAGATGGTTGAACAGAAGCTCTCCGAAGCTCTGGGTGCTCTTACTGCCTATTACAGGGAAAACCAGCTGATCCCCAACCCATCTAAAACACAGACATGTGCCTTTCATCTCAAGAACAGAGAAGCATCCCGAGCTCTGAAGATCACCTGGGAAGGAATCCCACTGGAGCATTGCAGCGCACCCAAATACCTGGGAGTCACTCTGGACCGTGCTCTTACCTACAAGAAGCATTGCCTGAACATCAAGCAAAAAGTGGGTGCTAGAAACAATATCATACGAAAGCTGACTGGCACAACCTGGGGATCACAACCAGACACAGTGAAGACATCTGCCCTTGTGCTGTGCTACTCTGCTGCTGAGTACGCATGCCCAGTGTGGAACACATCTCACCACACTAAAACAGTAGATGTGGCTCTTAATGAGACATGCCGCATTATCACGGGGTGTCTGCGCCCTACACCACTGGAGAAATTACACTGTCTAGCTGGTACTGCACCACCTAACATCCGCCGGGAAGTAGCAGCCAATAGTGAAAGGACCAAGGCAGTGACATCTCCAGCTCATCCCTTGTTTGGGTATCAGCCAGCACATCAATGACTTAAATCGAGAAATAGTTTTCTAAGATCTACAGAGACACTCGCTGGAACACTTCAGCAAGTGAGAGTCCAAAAGTGGCAGACTCAAACCCAGAACCTCAACCAATGACTGATACCAAATGAGAGACTCCCCCCTGGGCACACAGAGGACTGGGCGACTTGGAAGGCGCTGAACAGACTGTGCTCTGGCACCACGAGATGCAGGGCCAACCTTCAGAAATGGGGCTACAAAGTAGAATCCTCGACATGCGAGTGCGAAGAGGAGCAAACCACCGACCACCTGCTGCAATGCAACCTGAGCCCTGCCACATGCACAGTGGAGGACCTTCTTGCAGAAACACCAGAGGCACTCCAAGTGGCCAGATACTGGTCAAAGGACATTTAATCAACTACCAAACTCACACATTTTGTATTTTCTCTGTTTGTTTGCTTTGTTCTGTTAGAAATGTAATATAATTGACTGGCTGCCCTGACACGAGAAATAAAAAAACCGGTCTCTTTAAAGAACCTTGATGGAGAATCACGTCACTGAGTGCTCTTCAGTTTAGTATTCTTGAGATGGTTTCTACAGCTCCTGTTCCTCCTTCACCATCAACTCTGCTGACAGTTACATAATCTTAAGGTCTAGGAACTTGCTTTTATTTAATATAATCATGTCAAATACACAAAGTTCTGAAAACATTAGCACAAGATCCCTCTCTCATTCAGCTTAACTGATTCTTTGCATCATGCCACCTTCTTGTCCAAAGTCAATGTTATTTAAGGCACAACAATAGTTCAGCGTGTGCTGTTTGAGCAAGGATAGAGTGACTAGAACTAAATTGGAGCTCTTTGGAACATGGCTGTGTTAGGACCAGGGCCAGTTTGGAAACCTTATATAATATCATCAGAAAAACATCAAACCCAGCATTGGAAGGGCAGGGCCACATAACTCTCCTATTGATGTAGTTCTGGAAAAGGCAAAAGATGCCAATGTCTTAATTGTTTTTATGACGGAGTTCCTGTCCTTTGAATATTACAGGCCCTTCTTTTGAAAAATGATAAGGTGATGTGAAACCACAGTATGCCAATATGGGTGTCAAAGGAAACTCTGGCTTGATCAATAAGAAAACATTCTATTACAGTGGTTCTCAACCTTCCTAATGCCGTGACCCCTTAATACAGTTCCTCATGTTGTGGTGACCCCCAACCATAACATTATTTTAGTTGCTACTTCATAACTGTCATTTTGCTACTGTTATGAATCGTAATATAAATATCAGATATGTAGGATGTATTTTCATTCACTGGATCAAATTTGGCACAAATATCCCATATGCCCAAATTTGAATATTGGTTGGGTTGGGGAGGGTTGATTTTGTCATTTGGGCGTTTTAGTTACTGGGATTTATAGTTCACCTACAATTAAAGAGCATTGAGAACTCCATCAATGATGGAATTGAACCAAACTTGGCACACAGAACTCCCATGACCAACAGAAAAAACTGGAAGGGTTTGGTGGGCATTGACTTTGATTCGGGGGAGTTGTAGTTCACCTGCATCCAAAGAGTACTCTGGACTCAAACAATGAAGGATCTGGACCAAACTTAGCACAAATCCTCAATATGCCCAAATGTGAACACTAGTGGAGTTTGGAGAAAATAGACCTTGACATTTGAGAGTTGTAGTTGCTGGGATTTATAGTTCACCTACAATCAGAGAGCATTCTGAACCCTACAAGTGATAGAATTGGGTCAAACTTCTCACATAGAACCCTCATGACCAACAGAACATACTGTGTTTTCTGATGGTCTTTTGTGACCCCTTTAACACCCCCCTTGAAACCCTCCCCCAGGGTTCCTGACCACCAGGTTGAGAAACACTGCTCTATTAAGTCAGGACAGGAAGGATAAAGTACACGAGGCCACTGCTCATTCTGTTTCCTTATCCACATTGTGGAGGATCAGGATTGCAATGTCTGAAGACTGCCAGAGAGACAGATATCTTTACAGCCCAATAAATGTCTGGCAAAGGTGGAAAACTTAAGCTTCTCCAAACACTATTGAACTATACCATGAGCCGTAGCTAGTATAGGCAATGCTGAAGGCATCTTGAGAATTGCAGTCCAACGTATGAAGGACCACACTGTCTCCATACTTGATCTAGGACCACTTAGGAACATAGAATTTCCATTGTTTAGTGCTTGGATGGAAAACTGCCAAATTACGATGTCAAATTAATTGCAATTCCTTCTTCTTCTTAACTTTGAATACTTTGAAAATAATTACACATGTAACAAAATTTGAAAAAAAATCTGTTCCTGGTTTGAAAGTGTCATTTCCTGTTTAATTGTGCGGAACTTACTTTGAAAGTAGGTGTTATTGTCAGAAATATTAAAAATTAACTAGGCATTTTTAAATTACAAAAATATGAGTCAAGCACTGAAAAAATTACATGGATGCAATGACTCACCAAAAGCTGCAGTTCAATATAAGCAGGTGTGCCTCCAGCTTAGGAGCCCTCAGTGTGAGAGAAGGCCTCAGTGGGAGAAAGGCCTCAGTGTTAGTAGGCCTCAGCCTGAGAGAGCCTTACTTCAGAAATTTTGTTTTTGTGGCAGACACAAACTAGGTTGAATTGCTTGAGACTTGATGAGATATTTATCGAAAAACTAGAGTAAAATGTGCTGCAGGATAACCCAGGAACAAAAAAATATTATTAATCTCCATGTTAACATAACCAGTGGCCATGGTGACTTCACCGGTGACCAACCTTTTGGTGAAAAGTGCTTAGTTAGTATAGTTTTTCCATACTTAGCTAAGTTGGTCTGCAGAATTTACTTCTACATGCTATATTTGAAACCTTATCAGCTCGACCAAATCTGCTAGAGTTTACACTGCATCCGACGTTGCCTTTGAGGGATAAGGTCACCCTCAAAAGGAAAGTAGGAAAGGAAGTAGGGTTTTGTGGAAGAGTCACCATATTGCTCTTTCTGTCAATGTTCTACCTAAAAGGAGCCATGTTTGTTGGCTGCTCCTTCTTGGCCTGGTGCTTACCCGCAGGGCTCCTGGAAGTAGGTGGTGTCGGTGTGACGATCCAGCGCTAGCTTGGTGTAGGCAGTGTCTCCCCGGGAAAAGTCAGAGGTGAAATGCCACATCCGGCCATAGATGGTTTCTCTACAAGAGGAGAGGAGAAAGATCAGAAAGGCCAACAAACCACTCTTCGTAAAAAGTATTACATTAACATGGACAGGTTAGTTTTTCCAATCATGCTTGCTGAGTAATTCTGGGGAATGTAGTACAAAAACAACTTTTCAAATTCGTTCAAAATCATACCTAACTCATAAAGCCAAAGCAGATGGGTGTCATGACCATTCAAGTGAATACGCCAACGATACAATCCTAGTTTACTAACAATACCTGAACAACTCATTTTGTTGGATGATTTCCCAGTAGTAGGACTCACAAAATCAAACTCTCAAGTGTGCATAGAACTGCATTAATGGAATATCAGGCGCATCACATGAATGTATTTATTATTATTATTATTATTATTATTATTATTATTATTATTATTTAAAGCATTTATATTCTGCCCTTCTCACCCCTCAGGGGACTCAGGGCAGAGCACAACATATATACAGCAAACATTTAGTGCCGGGACATAAAACCCTAAATATATACAAACATTAAAATCACTTCTATTCACATTAAAAGTTGCTTAAAAATGATCTATTTATGAATGTATTTATGTTATTTATACATAGTTTATATGTGATAGTATATCTGTCTAGTGGGTCGGCTTTAGCACAGCAGGTTAATCACCAGCTGCAGCGGCAGTAAATCTTGCCAGCTGAATGGTTGACAGTTTGAAGCCGAGTCAGGGTGAGCTCCTGACCTTCAGCCCAGCTCCCCGCCCAACTAGCAGATCGAAAACAGCAATGTGAGTAGATAAATAGGAACTGCATTAAAGCAGTGGCGCAGTGGGCTAAACCCTTGTGCCAACAGAATTGAAGATTGACATGTCGGAGGTTCGAATTCAGGGAGAGCGTGGATGAGCTCCTATTTGTCTGCTCCAGCTCCCCATGTGGGGACATGAGAGAAGCCTCCCACAAGGATGATAAAATATCAAAACATCTGGGCGTCCTCAGGGCAACATCTTTGCAGGCGGCCAATTCTCTCACAATAGAAGCAACTTGCAGTTTCTCAAGTGAGAGTAATAAACTCTCTCTCTTGGAGGCAGCGCTGACATGGATTAAAGTTTCCTAAACTCTGGTTTTCCCAGGCTTTTGGACTCCAGCTCCCAGAAACCCAAAGCAGCTAAGGCTTCTGGGAGTTAAAGTCCAAAACATCTGGAGGACTTGAGTTTGTGATTGATTAAGACAATCCCAAAGCAAGGAAACGGCCCGGAACGTATTTAAACAAGCCACTGTGAAAAAGCGTAGGCAGGCAACTGGCGCAAACTCCTTCTCTGCTAGTTCTCAAGGACAACCCAAGGACAGTCTGGCAATTTCATTTTAATTGGGTGGAAAAACGAATTCCCTTGCCCTTTCTACCAGCAGCACGGTTTGATCCTTAACTCTCCCAAGGCTAAGGTCGCCCTCATGAACATTCTTGTCAAAACAGGAAATATCGCTCTCTCTGACACTCAAATATTCCCAGGCTGCAGAAAGAAGGCATGCCTCATTCTTTGCTCGGCTCTAGATGCTCCTGGAAAAAGCCCTGAACCTTATACTTCTTCAAAGAAAATATCTTTTCTGCCCCAAAGCCAGGGAGGTAACAACAACAACATCAAAGGGTGATATTTAGACTAGGCTCCAAAGTGGGATCTTTAGACTAGGATCCAAAATGGTATGTTTCTTGTTTAGCCAAACTGAGCAATCATCTAAGCTGCAAAGTCTTGACTCTTGACTGATAAAGAAAAGGTTTAGCAAGCAAGGCTGCAAGCCAGGTGAAGTATATTGACAATTCTGTCCATTGTTAGTAGCAGAAAATAAACTGACGTTGTATTGTCGAAGGATTTCATGGCCGAAATCACTGGGTTGTTGCAGGTTTTTTCGGGCTATATGGCCATGTTCTAGAGGCATTCTCTCCTGACATTTCACCTGCATCTATGGCAAGCATCCTCAGACCTCATTACCTCTGAGGATGC
Organism: Anolis sagrei; assembly: GCF_037176765.1. Taxonomy (NCBI): domain Eukaryota; kingdom Metazoa; phylum Chordata; class Lepidosauria; order Squamata; family Anolidae; genus Anolis; species Anolis sagrei. Next base: position 15,171,644 of record NC_090030.1, on the reverse strand, counting down.
TTGCCATAGATGCAGGCGAAATGTCAGGAGAGAATGCCTCTAGAACATGGCCATATAACCCGAAAAAATCTACAACAACCCAAAACTGACGTTACTTCATCAAATGGTCTTTGATACTATTCAGTCCACATTACATTTGTAAAATGAACATGCTACTCTTTTGGACTTATTTTGGAGCCCTTGATGTTGAAGTGGGTCAAACCGCTAAGCTCCAGAACTTGCTGACTGAAAGGTCGGCGGATCGAATCCGGGGAGTGGGGTGAGCTTCTGCTGTTAGCCCCAGCTTCTGCCAACCTAGCAGGTCGAAAACATGCAAATGTGAGTAGATCAATAGTTACTGCTTCGGTGGGAAGATAATGGCGCTCCATGCAGTCATGCCGGCCACATGACCTTAGAGGTGTCTACAGACAATGCCGGCTCTTCAGCTTAGAAATGGAGATGAGCACCAATCACCAGTGGGACACGACTGGATTTAATGTCAGGGGACAACCTTTACCTTTGCCTACAATATTATTATTATTATTATTATTATTATTATTTACTTTTATAACTGATTTTGGAGAACTGGCACATAGATACTACATTCTGGCAAAAATTGAGTCACATCTAAAGATCCCTACAGAGAACATATTAATCAAATCTGCACAGAGAAGGCCCCCTCTCTCATTTCCACCAACCGAGCTTGTGATAGGGGTGGGACCGAGAGGAGGGCCGAGAGGATGGTCTGTATTGGGAGATGCGATTAGACAAATAACCTGGACCTAAAACGTTTAGGGCTTTACAGGTAACAAGCCGTTTAGGGCTATAATGGTATGTTTGAGTCTATTTTAGTATTTATATTTTGTAAGTTTAATTTTTTTAATTTTAAAAATTATTTTATTTATTTATTTATTTATTTGCTTTATTTCTATACCGCGTTTCTCAACCTAGATTAGGTGACTCAATGCGGTTTACACAATATTAATTAACATAGCAATAACAATTAAAACACATCATACACAGAAGCAAACACACCACAATCATACATAATGCCTCGATCACAAACGAAATCCAGTCTCATAATCCTTGTGCCGTTCCAATGTTCAGTTTACCGTCATCCTATGTTTAATTGCGCTGATTAGCCAAACGCTTGCTCAAAGAGCCAGGTTTTGAGCTTCTTCCGAAATGCCAGCAGCGAGGGGGCCTGTTTGATGTCACTGGGTAGGGCGTTCCATAGCCGAGGGGCCACCACCGAGAAGGCCCTGTCTCTCGTTCCCGCCAGCCGTGCCTGTGACGCAGGCGGAACCGAGAGCAGGGCCTCCCCGGACGATCTTAATGTCCGTGTCGGTTCATAGGTGGAGATGCGTTCGGAGAGGTAGGTGGGGCCGGAACCGTTTAGGGCTTTGTAGGCTAGCGCCAGCACCTTGAATTGTGCCCGGTAGCAAATTGGCAGCCAGTGGAGCTGGCTCAACAGAGGAGTGGTGTGCTCCCTGAGAGCTGCTCCTGTTAGCAACCTGGCTGCCGAGCGCTGGACCATCTGAAGCTTCCGGGCAGTCTTCAAGGGCAGCCCCATGTAGAGCGCGTTGCAGTAATCTATACGGGATGTGACCAGAGCGTGGACTACCGTGGCCAAGTCAGACTTCCCGAGGTACGGGCGCAGCTGGCGCACGAGCCGGAGCTGTGCGAATGCTCCCCTGGCCACCGCTGAGACCTGAGGTCTCGTTTAACTCCAATTTGTCAGAGTCCACTTTGTTTTATCTTTCCAACCCCTCACTAAAACAATTTGTGCACGCGCTATTAATTCGTCAACCACTCTTTCCTTTTGCACATTATACACTCCTGGTATCCTTGCATGTATTGAATTTCTATTAACTATTATTATTTGAAGATTTAACATTCTCTTAATTTCTCTTTCAATCGTTCTCCAGGACACCTGTACTCTATCACATCCCCATATCATGTGATTAAAAACACCTCTTTGTTTACAACCATGCTAACATCTGTCCTTTACTCTGGTAAAAAAAACATGAAAGTTGTGCAGGAGTGCTGCACAATTTCAGTAGCATTTTCCCTCTTACTTGATTGAAGTTTTCAATCGCATTCTTTTTAAGATTGTGAGCTGCTTTGGGTCTCAATAAAGAGAGAAAAGTGGGGAACTGTGAAGGAGCCCGTATTACTGCTACTAATTGTAAAGGCTTGGCCACTGATTTGCAATTATGCCACCAAATTGTAAGGATGAATAAATATGACTCCTACCAATATGTAGCGTGACTTCACTTGGAAAAGAATGGTAACATAGGCTTGACTTTAAAAAGAAACTGTAACAAGTTTATTGAGGTACAGAAGCTTGATGGTTTCAAATGTTTCAAACTCATAGAGGTACAGATCTTCAAAGGTTACATTTAACAGTTTATAAATAACTCTTAGGAGGAGCAATTCTTCTAATAAACAGGCCTCAAACTTAGTTCCTTTAAAAAGGTGTTTCTTTCTTTAACAGATTGTTTCAGGCACACGCTTATCCTTTCTTTATTTCTATTTCTATCTCTAAAAGAACAAAATGAACAAACAGATTTTAAAAAACCACAAAGTTTGCAAACTTGGTAGTTGATTAAATGTCCTTTGACCAGTATCTGGCCACTTGGAGTGCCTCCGATGTTGCCGCAAGAAGGTCCTCCATTGTGCATGTGGCAGGGCTCAGGTTGCACTGCAGCAGGTGGTCTGTGGTTTGGTCTTCTCCACACTCGCATGTCGTGGATTTGACTCTGTAACCTCATTTCTTAAGGCTGGCTCTGCATCTCGTGGTGTCAGAGCGCAGTCTGTTCAGTGCCTTCCAAGTCGCCCCATCTTCTGTGTGCCCAGGAGGGAGTCTCTCATCTGGTATCACCCACGGATTGAGGTGCTGGGTTTGAGCCTGCCACTTTTGGACTCTCGCTTGCTGAGGTGTTCCAGCAAGTGTCTCTGTAGATCTAAGAAAACTATTTCTTGATTTAAGTCGTTGACGTGCTGGCTGATACCCAAAAAAGGGCTGAGCTGGAGATGTCACTGCCTTGGTCCTTTCACTATTGGCTGCTACTTCCCGGCGGATGTCAGGTGGTGCAATACCGGCTAAGCAGTGTAATTTCTCCAGTGGTGTAGGGTGCAGACACCCCGTGACAATGTGGCATGTCTCATTAAGAGCCACATCCACTGTTTTAGTGTGGTGAGATGTGTTCCACACTGGGCATGCGTACTCAGAAGCAGAGTAGCATAGCAGAAGGGCGGATGTCTTCACTGTGTCTGGTTGTGATCCCCAGGTTGTGCCAGTCAGCTTTTGTATGATATTGTTTCTAGCACCCACTTTTTGCTTGATGTTCAGGCAGTGCTTCTTGTAGGTCAGAGCACGGTCCAGAGTGACTCCTAGGTATTTGGGTGCGCTGCAATGCTCCAGTGGGATTCCTTCAGAGCTCGGGATGCTAGAAATGTAATACAGTGGTCTGGTTGCCGCTGACACGATAAATAAATCCTTTCTTTATGATGGTTATGTTACAATAAAGATGCTTATTAGGGTTTCCCTCTTTTTCCACAACCGTTACTTTTAATATAAATAAGTCACTCGACTTATTTAAACTATATTGCCTCAAAGCCAAAACCTTTCTGATTCTTAGTACCAAAGAATCAGCCTTCCCCTGTAGTTCTTTAACTACAGAATCCTCACTGGTTCTCCACACACAACAGATCCAGCCACTTCTGCAGTTCACCGACTACTGATTAACTGCTTTTAAAATGGCTGCTCTGCCAAGTGGCAGTTGGCTCCGCCCCTGTCTCCATAGCAACCCAGCTCAAAGTGAACTGAGCTGGCTACCATCCCCTAATATTATGCAACATTATATATTTACCCTTACAAACACTTATCTATAACAATACATAACTGTAGATAAAAATTACACTTCATCACAGGAACAAATAAATAAATACAACAGCATCAACATATATACCAAAACAACCTTAGAGTTACCTTATCAGGCTAATCCTCTCTGCTAAAATCTCAGTGTCCTCTTTCGTGGGGGGAACGTTTTCCACAAAGGCAATCCCGTAGAGCAAGAAGTTCTGCAGGAACTCCCTCAGGCCTTCGTTAGTTTCCAGGAAGCTCTGGCACTCGATGGAGGGCACCTGGGCCTCCTGGTAAATCTGGGCATTCCAGAGTATGCGCGGATGCATGACCTGCTGTTTCTGCCCCTCGTAGCTGTTCTTCAGCAGCCATTCCAGACCATACCGGGTCACGTGGCCATCGGGCCCTTGAAATAGCAGAGGAGAGGCAAGATAAGTTCAAGGATCCTTGCAAATAGCTTTCATATTTTCAGTGGTGGCATACAGGGATGCTCACCCTTGGTGCACATTTCTGTTACAGGTACCAAACTGAACTATCTAACCTCATGCAATAGTAGAGAACATGTTTGGGGTCATAACTATGAATTTTCATATGACCCATAGATAAGTCGAAGGGGGAAGGCTAAGGACCATTTCAGGAGTCCATTTTCATGCCCAGACGTTTAAAAAAGGCCAACGAGATCAGGCTCCAAAATCCTGCTTGGTCATAGAAACCCACTGAGTGACCCAGCAAGGAGGTTTTCTCAGCCTTAGAGGAAGGCAATGACAAACCAATCTTGCCAAGAAAACTTCAGGATATGTTGGAAACCACTCGAAGGCACACAGTAACATGGGCAGAAACAGAAAGCTCTAAAAATATATATCCTGTATATTTACAGGAGGAGGTGTTTCCCCAATAAAAACCCACAGGTTTCCATTCTCAACCATTTTGGCAGAAGGAGCCTATGTAATTCCTGTTCAATCCGCTGACAAGGGAGAAAAGCATGAGTTTCGAGAACACACACACACACACACACACATATATATATCTGTTGCACTCCAGGACAGGAAAAGCCCTCTGACTGTAAACACCACACCGTTGATTGGAAAACAATCCTTTTATTGGAGATAATTGAAAAGCAGCAAGTAAAAAGCACTTTAAAGAAATAAGTAAATCCAATTAGGTAAGAAGATAAGCAGAAACAAAAATAGTCCAGGGTAAAGTTCAGCAAAACCCATAAAAAAAAGTCCACACTTCTCTAAATATACCACATATACTCGAGTGTAAGCTGACCCAAATATAAGCTGAGGCACCAAATTAAACCAAAAAAGACTGGGAAAACATATTGACTCGAGTATAAGCCGAGGGTGGGAAATGCAGGAGCTACTAGTAAATTTCAAAATAAAAATAGATATAATACAATTACATTAATTGAGGCATCAGTAGATTAAATGTTTTGAATATTTACATAAAACTATAATTTAAGATAAGACTGTGGAACTCTGATTAAACCATTATTCTAACCTTCTTCAATGTAAATGTGCTTGCATATCCTTACAATAAAAATAGAGTAAAATAATAAATGTAATAATTCTAATAATAATAATAATAGAGTAAAATAATGGAAATGTAACAATAACAGTAATAACAGAGTACAATAATAAATGTAATAATAAAAACAATAAAGTAGAATGATCAATGTAATAATAACAACAGTAATAATAACAAAACATTTATTATGTATTTCTAACAGGGTAAAATAATAAATAACCTTGACTCGAATATAAGCCGAGGGGGACTTTTTCAGCCAACAAAAAGGGCTGAAAAACTAGGCTTATACTTGAGTATATACAGTAATTGAGGAAAACAGGAAACATTAATCCAAGGCATGAGTACGCATTCATACAATCCAAGAATCCAAACCATGAAACAAGAAATAGACAAGAATCTTTCAAGCAAGGCTTCCATAAAACAAGGACAAGAAATACACTTGATTCCAACGATGCTTCATCTGACTATATTTCCCATACTTGGAACTTTTATCCCCTCATTAAGCTATTCCACACACTCAGAAATTGGTTTTGCTTTACTTGAGATCCCCTTATCTTTTTCTGTCGGAGCCTGGCAGAACGCCGAAGGCACTGTTCGGCCTGTCTGTTTTGACTAATTTTCTCTCACCTATCTATTTGCTCATTAAGTTTTGCAGCCTGGCCAGGTGCCCAGTTGTTTTCAAGCCCCAAATCCTAGGAACTTTCTGGTAGCAATTCAGGGAGTACACCATCATCCCCACACCCTTCAGGGACATTCTCATGGGAAACTACACTTTGCACAAGGGTCTCCTGGTCCTTCTCTGCATCAGTATCACTGACCAAACCATTGCCATCTTGAAATTCATTGGCATCACTTCCCACATCCAAAGCACCTTGATCCTGAAACACAATCACAGGCTGAACTCCAACACTATCTATTACACTTTAAAAAGTGCTGATTGAAAAGATCTGGCAACCCCCATAGAAGGGCATCCCTCCGTGCAGTCTTCACCTGAAAAGGAATGCGTCAGAAACTTACAGGTGAGAAACAGCGTGGTCTCATCCACTCTGACCGTCTTTGGCCGGATGCAGAGGTCCACGCTGGCTGTGTCTAAGCTGCGTTGGTTGGTCTTTGTGTTGTAGCAGGACGCAGAGCGACAGTGGTCCCGGAGCCAGACATAGTCAAAGCGCATGAGGGTTTCTCCATATTTCAGCTCTAGAAAGGGAACACACAACACCAGCATCAGAACGAGCAGCAAGGATTTTTTTCCACCTCTTTCCAATTCAAATACATTGCAAAACATAAGTAGTAAATTGTGATTCTATGCCAACAGTCCAAAATTACAGGAAACTGTGCTGATAAAGTTTTCATTTACTATGGGCAGGTCTTTTTTTAAAGCCAGTTTGTTTTAATTGCCCACTAATAACCAGTGAGATATTTTGCATTTATGTAATGCATACTACATTGTGGACATCAAGCATACGTATACTCTAGCTTGGAAAATCTGTTCCAATTAAATTAAGAGGTAACAGGGAAGATGGCTGCAAATTAAGAAGTTCCAATAAGTCATCTTCATCATATCACCACAATGATATGTTACTAACATTTTACACTATGCAAAATCAGGGGAAAAATCTGTTCATGGTTTGAAAGTGTTATTTCCTGTTTAATTGTGTGATACAAACTTTGTGGCTGCCAAAAACTATGTTGAATTGGTTGAGACTCAAGGAGAGATTCATTGAAAAACTAGAGCAAAAACTAGAACCCCACGAATGACAGAATTGGGGCAAACTTCCTACACAGAACTCCCATGACCAACAGAAATTACTTAAGGCCATCGAGTCCAACTACCTTCACCAGGACAAGAAAACGTAATGACTGACAAAGAGCCATCCAGTCATAGATATAGATAGATATGATTCACACACACGGATATAATATCCTAGATTTGAAAGGGACCCTTAAAGAAGGACAATGATATGTTGCATATTCCAGAGTAGGCAAACCAGACAATTTCCACATCAACACTGACAAAGAAACAGCAAGAAATACTGTTTACCCACAAGCATCAAGACATTACATATATTAGAAACCAACATTTTCTCATTACTTTATTTTCCTGATCACTAGACTGGGCCACAGCAACGCGTGGCAGGGGACAGCTAGTAGTAATATATAATACTGATATTGTATTATGCTAATAATATAATGTATTGTATGTATATATATCTTGTAAGCCGCTCTGAGTCCCCTTCGGGGTGAGAAGGGTGGCATATAAATGTCGTAAATACATACATAAATACAATACATGTTGTTATCAGAGACACTAATCTTCTCAGCACCATTTACTGGGGAACAGCCAGAAGGATGCTATTAAATGTACATCTGTCCTGTGGGCTTCTCGTGGGCATCTGGTTAGCCACTTAATGAACAGAGAGCTGGACTCAACAGGAGATTGGCCTGATCTTCTATTCTAACGAAGTTATATCTCCATAAATACTAGATAACACACTCAAGGCATATCTGCAAAAATAAACCCAGGTGTTCCTACAAAGTGCCTCACTTCCTCCCCAGTCCAGCCACTTACCCAAGTGATCCTGGTTTAACTGCCAGGCACAGCTCCATGACTCTGGGGCTGTGTGATGCCAGCAGGCCAGGCCTGGGCCAACAGTCCTGAAGCCGAACCGCCATGGCACCCAGCCGTCCAAGTCCCTTTTCAGCAGGCGCTGGGGGCTGGAGACAAGGCGCAACAGGCGGCGTCCCCACATCCTATGCAACGGAGCCTGAAAGAGAGACAGGGTAAAGAAAAAGCACTCACTGTGGATAATGGGAGTGTGAGTTCAACACATTTGGAGAGCACTGAGCTGGGAATGCAGGATGGGAATGTGTGGAAAGCAGAGTTTCATCACTCTGAGGATTTTATTTAAGTAGATAATACTACTAATAATAATACGATATTATAATTATATATTTTATATTACATGTAATATTACTAATAATATTATAATATAATGGTATAGTACAATATAGTATTATATACTATATAGTACTATATACAAGGTGCCCCCGGTGGCGCAGTGGGTTAAAGCACTGAGCTGCTGAGCTTGTTGATCGAAAGGTCGCAGGTTCGATTCCGGGGAGTGGCGTGAGCTTCCGCTGTCAGCCCTAGCTTCTGCCAACCTAGCAGTTCGAAAACATGCAAATGTGAGTAGATCAACAGGTACCGCTCCGGCGGGAAGGTAACGGCGCTCCATGCAGTCATGCCGGCCACATGACCTTGGAGGTGTCTACGGACAACGCTGGCTCTTCGGCTTAGAAATGGAGATGAGCACCATACCCCAGAGTCAGACATGACTGGACTTAATGTCAGGGGACTACCTTTACCTACAATATAGTAATATATAATACTGATATTGTACTATGCTAATAATATAATATATTGTATGTATATATATCTTGTAAGCTGCTCTGAGTCCCCTTCGGGGTGAGAAGGGGGGCATATAAATGCGGTAAATAAATAAATAAATAAATAAATAGAGTCTTATATTCATTCAGTATAGTTATCATTCAGGATACTGAACATTGAGCATACTCTTATATACCAGGCATGAGCAAACTTCGGCCCTCCCTCCAGGTGTTTTGGACTTCAACACCCACAATTTCTAACTGCCAGTAGGATATTTGAGGATAAACACATTTCTGGATTTGGGGGCCCCAAGACCAGCCCTGGGGGCCACTTGCCAACCACATTTCTTCCTTCTGGTCTAGAATGCGTTGGGGTCTTTTGCCACAAAGAGGAGAGATTTCATTAAGTCACGGTGCAATTATCAGTCTGCAGACCCATTCTCCTAATGAGAAACAGCCCCTTTGGGTCCCAGGAGATGTCAGTTAAGCATATAAAAGGGAATTATAGTCCTGGTCCTTGTGACAACAGTCACGTAAACGGTCTGGTATAACAGATGAGTCTGGTGCATCTGGCAAGGTTTGCAGAAGAGCCAGAAAGGTTATGTACCTGGGCCCAGATAGGAAATGGGAGAAAACAGAACTGGCTGCATAGTGGGAATTCCTAAATGGGATTTTGAGACATGGGAATTATAGAATTGTAGAATCCTAGAGTTGGAAGAGACCTCGTGGGCCATCCAGTCCAACCCCCTGCCAAGAAGCAGGAAAACCACATTCAAAGCACCTCCAACAAATGGCCATCCAGTCTCTATTTAAAAGCTTCCAAAGAAGGAGCCTCCACCACACTCCGAGGCAGAGAGTTCCACTGCTGAACAGCTCTCCCAGTTAGGAAGCTCTTCCTAATGTTCAGGTGGAATCTCCTTTCCTGTAGTTTGAAGCATCCTAGTCTCCAGTGCAGCAGAAAACAAGCCTGCTCCCTCCTCCCTATGACCTCCCTTCACATATAAATACATGGCTCTCATCATGTCTCCTCTCAGACTTCTCTTCGGCAGGCTAAACATGCCCAGCTCTTTAAGCTGCTCCTCATAGGGCTTGTTCTCCAGACCCTTGATCATTTTAGTCACCTTCCTCTGGACAAATTCCAGCTTGTCAACAACTCCCTTCAACTGTGGTGCCCAGAACTGGACACAGTGTGATTCCAGGTGTGGTCTGACCAAGGCAGAATAGAGGGGGAGCATGACTACCCTGGATCTAGACACTAGACCCCTATTGATGCAGGCCAAAATCCCATTGGCTTTTTTGCCGCTGCATCACATTGTTGGCTCATGTTTAACTTGTTGTCCATGAGAACTCCAAGATCTTTTTCACACGTACTTCTATTGAGCCAGGCATCATCCCCCATTCTGTCTCTTTGCATTTCATTTTTTCTGCCTAACTGGAGTTTCTTGCATTTGTCCCTGTTGAACTTCATTGTGTTAGTTTTGGCCAATCATCTCTCTAATCTGTTAAGATCATTTTGAATTCTGTTGTTGTCTTCTGGAATATTGGCTCTCCCTCCCAATTTGTTGTCGCCTGCAAACTTGATGATCATGCCTTCTAACCCTTCATCTACGTCATTAATAAAAAAAGTTGGCTTACTATCAGGTCAGTTTAGATGGATTGCCAGATTCGGAATAAGAATTTCCAAACACAAAGCTTACAATGTATTGTCGAAGGCTTTCATGGCTGGAATCACTAAGTTCTTGTGGGTTTTTTCGGGCTATATGGCCATGTTCAAAGCTTACACTCCAACGCTGCACTATTCATGAGAGATTATTCAAGTTTTTTTAAAATGTATATCCCATCTTTCTCCCAAGGCTGGGATCTAAGAACATCCTTTTAAAAGATGTAAATAAAGTAAGAATTTCATTGGAAATACTTTTAAACAGACGATATTGTTAAAACATCAATGAATTAAAATTCACGCTGCTCTGAGATCAGAGTGAAGAGAGGGGCCAGGAAGGCAGTTCCATCTTGTCTCCTGCACTGTGCTTATAATATAATATAATATAATATAATATAATATAATATAATATAATATAATATAATACTAGCCATGCCCTGCCACGCGTTGCTGTGGCCCAGTCTAGTGATTCCAATGTTATCCTCTATTACGGTGTTTCTCAACCTGGGGGTCGGGACCCCTGGGGAGGTCATGAAGGGGTGTCAGAAGGGTTACTAAAGACAACAGTATTTTCTGTTGGTCATGGGGGTTCTGTGTGGGAATTGTATCATTGCTGGGGTTCAAAATGCTCTTTGATTTCAGGTGAACTATAAATCCCAGTAACTACAACTCCCAAATGTCAAGGTCTATTTCCCCCCAACTCCATCTGTATTTATATTTGAGCATATGGAGCATTCATGCCAAGTTTGGTCCAGATCCATCATTGTTTGAATCCACAGTGCTCTCTGGATGTAGGTGAACTACAACTCCAAAACTCAAGGTCAAAGCCCACCAAACCCTTTCAGTATTTTTTGTTGGTCATGGGAATTCTGTGTGCCAAGTTTGGTTTAATTCCATTGTTGGTGGAGTTCAGAATGCTCTTGGATTGTAGGTGAACTATAAATCCCAGCAACTACAACTCCCAAATGACGAAATCATAATGTTTTGAGTGATGGTCACTCCTTGTGTTGTGAGACGTTTTGTTGCCAAATTTGGTGTGATTTCGTTCATTGGTTCTTTTGTTTTTAAGGTACTCATTATGCACAGAGCATTTTTACATATATAGATATAATATAATATATTGTATATACATATAATATTGATAATATTATAATGTAATACAATATAGTACTACTACTAATAATATATTATAATTATATATTTTATATTAAATGTAATATTACTAATAATATTACAGTATCGTGCTATAGTACAATGTAATATATAATATTAATATTGTGCTATGGTAATAATATAATATATTGTATTTACTTTTTACTTGTAAGCCGCTCTGAGTCCCCTTCAGGGTGAGAAGGGCGGCATATAAATGTAGTTAGTAAATAAATAAATAAATAAATAAATAAATACATAACCATATGATTTACAGCACCCACAAACTATGTTGAATGGTTTGAGACACGAGGAGACATTCATTGAAAAACTATAGCAAAATGTGCTGCAGGATGTCCCTGCCGTAAAAACAAAGTTTTTGCAGTTTAATAAACTTTCCCCATGTTTTTATGATAGATCCAATGAGGAAATGACATTTTTAACCCAGGAACAAAAAATGTGTTACATAGTATTATGGGATGTAATGGAGTCCCAGGTGGTGCAGAATCATAGAACCATGTGCCGGCAGGACTGAAGACTGACAGGTCGCAGGTTCGAATTCGAGGAGAGCGTGGATGAGCTCCCTCTGTCAGCTCCAGCTCTCCGTGTGGGGATATGAGAGAAGCCTCCCACAAGGGTGGTAAAACATTAAAAAAAACCATCCAGGCATCCCCTGGGCAACGTCCTTGCAGACAGCCAATTCTCTCCCACCCGAAGCGACTTGCAGTTTCTCAAGTCGCTCCTGACACAACCAAAATAAATAAATAAATAAAAATGGGATGTATATGATATAGCTTCTTCTCAAAACCAACCTCTTCCTTTCTCAGCTTCCAAATTAACACAAATGAATGCCAAAATCATTAAAAACTAGCTTAGTAAAAGAGGCTCACTTTAAAACACTGGGGAAAATTCCATATAGTTCAAAAATGGGTTTCTTATATTGTCGGAGCATCTAACTTACGTACAGTTTACAGAGGTGGCAAAAAGTCTTTCTAATCCCCAAGGAATGTTCACAAAGCCCCAACTGGCCTTATCTGCTTATGGAAAAGCCAAGGCTGGAATGGCAACAATGCCAGAAAAGCAAAGGAGAAGCTTGCGAAACTGTTTAAGGGATTTCAGGTTTGTCAAGGTTTCCAAGGCTGGCCATGCAAAGTTGCACACAATTGGGAAACAAAACACAGATCCAGAGCATGATTTCAGCCACATATAAAGCTTTTTTTAACCTTGCTATTGGGAAATATATTAGTGAAAAGGATTGGAATGGACTATAATATCAATTTAAGGCTACAATCTTCCTAAGGCCCCTTCCACACAGCTGAATAAAAACTCACATATTCTGCTTTGAACTGGAATATATGATAGTGTGGACTCAGATATCCCAATACAAAGCAGATATTGTCGGATTTTCAGCCTTGATATTCTGGGTCCACTTCCACAAAGCTGAATAAAACCCCACATATTCGGCTTTGAAGTGGAATATATGGCAGTGTGGACTAAGATAACCTAGTTCAAAGCAGATATTCTGGGATTTTCTGCCTTGATATTCTGGAATATAAGGCTGTGTGGAAGGGACCTCAGATATTCCAACACAAAGCAGATATTGTGGGATTTTTTGCCTTGGTATTCTAGGTTATATGGCTGTATGGGCTCTAAAGACGTTTTGGAGGAGGCTGAATATTGAATTAAAGAATCCTGGGATCTGTAGTTCGGTCATGCAACAGCTCTCTCAGGACCCTTCCACACAGCCATATAACCCAGAATAGTTTTGGAGGAGGCTGAATATTGAATTAAAGCATCCTGGGATCTGTAGTTCGGTCATGCAACAGCTTTCTCAGGGCCCTTCCACACAGCCATATAACCCAGAATAGTTTAGGAGGAGGCTGAATATTGAATTAAAGAATCCTGGGATCTGTAGTTCGGTTATGCAACAGCTCTCTCAGGGCCCTTCCACACAGCCATATAACCCAGAATAATTTAGGAGGGGGCTGAATATTGAATTAAAGAATCTGTAGTTCGGTCATGCAACAGCTCTCTCAGGGCCCTTCCACACAGCCATATAACCCAGAATATAAAGGCAAAAAAATCCCACAATATCTGCTTTGATCTGGGTTATCTGCGTCCACACTGCCATATATTCCGGTTCAAATCAGACAATGTGTGATTTCATTCATCTGTGTGGAAGGGGCCTTAGGCAGAGAAGGCTAAAGTTCTTGCAAAACTATAAATCCCACAATTCCTTAGCATTAATCCACAACAATTAAAGTGATGTCCAACTGCATTATTTCTACAGTTTAAATGCATCCTATATCAATTTAAACTTGTCCAATACAAAAAAAAACAATTTTGTCTAATAGACCTTACAACCTCTGAGGATGCTTGCCATAGATGCAGGCGAAACGTCAGGAGAGAATGCTTCTAGAACATGGTCATATAGCCCGAAAAACCTACAACAACCCATTTGTCCAATTTACTAGTATATCAGCTGAGTGCGAGTTAAGACAGAAAAACATGCGTTGCTGACCAATTTCCCCTCTAATTTCTTTAATTAAAGAAAAAAACAAATTCACACTATGGTAAAACATGACAAACAAAAAAGCTGGGGTAAATGCAAGTGGTAATATGTATAAACACAACCTCTAAGTATGAAAGTTGAACGCTATTAGCTGGAGAAAGCAAGCAAAAAAACAGCACTTCACAATCTGCTACAGGATTAGTTTTCAGATCCTAATTCGTAGAAAACAGCTCAGGAAACACACACAAAAAACATACACAAAGATGAGCATAATTCATTTTGACAAGGCAATCCCTCCAAGAAGCTATGAGAAACTATGAGGACTTTGATTCCCAGAGTTTGAGGATATAAATCCACAGCAAGGAACTGAGAAGCAAATGTTTACAAACCTATGTTTGCTCCAACAAACCTGCTGGGTGGCTCCTTGTTACTGAGCACCCACCGAAGTCCTGAGCTGTTATCTGCATTCCCATGCGGTCTCTCTATCTCCTTTCCCATCCCAACATTGAAGGGTGCCAGAGACACACTGAGCATGCTTTGCGGTTAAAGGACCCTCAGCTCTCAATCTAATTTTGCATACTTGTTTCCATGCAGTCTTGGATCACATCCAGACAGCCTCTCTTACTACCTTTTCCACTAATTCGGGCTATTTAAGGAGCCAAAGATAAAACCCACACCCTAAATCATATTCATAACTATTTTTAAAGCGTTTGTAGCTTTTCGGTCAGCTAGAATAGACATCTTTGAGAACACAGGGTGTCGCAAACATCTCCAGACATAGGAAAGATTAACACATCTATATATATATATATAAATGCTCTGTGCATAATGAGTACCTTAAAAACAAAAGAACCAATGAACTATAAATCCCAGCAACTACAACTCCCAAATGACAAAATCATAATTTTTTGAGTGATGGTCACTCCTTGTGTTGTGAGACGTTTTGTTGTCTCACAACACAAGGAGTGTAGATGAATTAAACAGTGTAGATGGAGCCCACAGTGGCACAGTGGGTTAAACCCCTGTGCCGGCAGGACTGAAGACCAGCAAGTCACAGGTTCGAATCGGGGGAGAGGTGGATGAGCTCCCTCTATCAGCTCCAGCTCCTCATACGGGGACATGAGAGAAGCCTCCCACAAGGATGATAAAAACATCAAATCATCCGGGCGTCCCCTGGGCAACGTCCTTGCAGACAGCCAATTCTCTCACACCAGAAGCAACTTGCAGTTTCTCAAGTCGCTCCTGACAAGACAAATAAAAACAGTGTAGATGCACCCAGGGTTACAAAAACCAGGTAAAGCCCTAGAAGAACAGATCAGTTTTTAAAAGTAATTTTTCTATTGTGTCAGAAGTGACTTATCTAATATAATAGTTATAACTTTATTTTTATACCCGGCCAACCATCTCCCCTAATGGACTCAAGGTGGCTTACAAGGGACAAGCCCAAAATGACAAGTAAAACACAGAAAAACACTTTAGCCGATTAAAAAAACACTTTAGCCGACTTGAGAACATACTGCAAGTTGGTTCTGGTGTGGGAGAATTGGCCATCTACAGAGATGTTGCCCAGGGGATGCCCGGATGTGTTAGCTGGAGGGGGCCTCTTACATGTCCCCGAACGCTAGAGCTGATAGATGAGAGCTCACCCCATCTTGCGAATTTGAGCTGGCAACCTTCAGGTCAGCAACCCAACCTTCAGGTCTGAAGTTCAGCTGGCAAAAGGATTTAATAATAATAATAATAATAATAATAATAATAATAATGAGTTGTAGGTTTTTTTCAGGCTACATGGCCATGTTCTAAAGGCATTTTCTCCTGACGTTTCGCCTGCATCTATGGCAAGCATCCTCAGAGGTAGTGAGGACCTCACTATCTCTGAGGATGCTTGCCATAGATGCAGGCGAAACGTCAGGAGAAAATGCCTTTAGAACATGGCCATATAGCCCAAAAAAACCTACAACAACCCAGTGATTCCGGCCATGAAAGCCTTTGACAATAATAATAATAATGTATTGTCGAATGCTTTCATGGCTGGAATCACTAGGTTCTTGTGGGTTTTTTCGGGCTATAGAGCCATGTTCTAGAGGCATTTCTCCTGACGTTTCGCCTGCATCTATGGCAAGCATCCTCAGAGGTAGTGAGGATCTCACTATCTCTGAGGATGCTTGCCATAGATGCAGGCGAAATGTCAGGAGAAAATGCCTTTAGAACATGGCCATATAGCCCAAAAAACCTACAACAACCCAGTGATTCCAGCCATGAAAGCCTTTGACAATAATAATAATAATAATAATAATGTATTGTCGAAGGCTTTCATAGCTGGAATCACTAGGTTCTTGTGGGTTTTTTCGGGCTATCGAGCCATGTTCTAGAGGCATTTCTCCTGACGTTTCGCCTGCATCTATGGCAAGCATCCTCAGAGGTAGTGAGGTCTGTTGGAAATAGGACAATGGGTTTATATATCTGGAGATATAAAGCTGGTGGTACTCCTGGCGGATGGCCAGCTTGGCATCGCCCAGGACCTTGGCCGCTGCCGACACCAGCGGCTCCAGCCACCGGACCCCCGGGTCACCACCTACGCGCCCCTTTTCTTCTGCCACCAAGCGAGAGGCCAGGAGGCGGAGTCCCTCAAGGGCCCCCAGGGCCACCTTGAAGTTGGCGTCGTCGAGGAGTGCGCGGAGGAGGGCGAGGAGCTATATCTGGAGATATATAAACCCATTGTCCTATTTCCAACAGACCTCACTACCTCTGAGGATGCTTGCCATAGATGCAGGCGAAACGTCAGAAGAAATGCCTCTAGAACATGGCTCTATAGCCCGAAAAAACCCACAAGAACCTAATAATAATAATAATAATAATAATAATAATAATAATAATAACTTTATTTATATCCTGCCACCATCTCCCCAATGGAGACTCGGGGCAGCTAACA
The DNA here is from genome assembly GCF_037176765.1 of Anolis sagrei. Taxonomy (NCBI): domain Eukaryota; kingdom Metazoa; phylum Chordata; class Lepidosauria; order Squamata; family Anolidae; genus Anolis; species Anolis sagrei. The sequence goes on along the minus strand of NC_090030.1, from coordinate 15,154,630 downwards.
TGAGGCCGAGCCCAAGAATAATACAAAACAATAAAAAATATTAAACACAACAAAATACATAATGCAACAAAATGAAATAAACAATACAAAATAACATAATAAAATCAATCACCATTCCAGATCTGAGTGAAAAGCAATAATAGAAGGGAAAATCACCAGCCCATATAACTTCCCTATCCCAACTTGGTCTATAGACTCATAACTATTTGTAACTTAAGTTTTAAAACTTTTCTTAAGTTTCAAAAAAAAAAATCACCTGTCAAGCAGGACACAGTGTTACCTCCAAGCTTCAGCCAAACAGGAACCAGAGAGACCATTTGCTGACCCGATCAGGCAGGAAAGTCTTCAAGAAATGGAACTAGTCAAACATCCATCAGAAGTGGTTGGGCTGGATCTGATATGGGAGGCTGGACAGGAAGGAGAAGGCAGAGAAAAAGGCCTATGAAGAAAGAAAGTTCAACTGATCTCCAAACAGAGATAAGAGCAAAGGGACAAGTTGACCAGAGAAAAGCAGAGAAGGCAGAGCCTCTTGTTGCTCAGAAACAGAGAAGATCTAAGACGGAGAAAATGGTGCTTCGGCTAATAGCCCTTTATCCCCTCCCAGCTGCCGGGCAGAGGTCGAAACAGCTTAGCCGAGGGGTTGGCTTGTTATTGAAAAAGGGAGGGAGAAGGAAAAATAAGACTTCAGATCTCCAGGGAGGAAATAGTCAAATCTTATTGCATATAGGTAGGTATTTAGCCATTTGAAACGAAACATCCAGATGTTCTAAAAGCAGAGAAGGATTTGAACATCTGATTATTTCATATCCTTTTCAAATAGCAAGGTGATTGGGATTTTTTTTAAGGAGCCCCCAGTGGCGCAGTGGGTTAAATCCCTGTGCCGGCAGGACTGAAGACCGACAGGTCGCAGGTTCGAATCCGGGGAGAGGCGGATGAGCTCCCTCTATCAGCTCCAGCTCCTCATGCGGGGACATGACAGAAGCCTCCCACAAGGATGATAAAACATCAAAATCATCTGGGCGTCCCCTGGGCAACGTCCTTGCAGACGGCCAATTCTCTCACTCCAGAAGCGACTTGCAGTTTCTCAAGTCTCTCCTGACACGACAATATATATGTATGTGTATATATATATAAAGGTAAAGGTAGTCCCCTGACATTAAGTCCAGTCATGTCTGACTCTGGGGTGTGGTGCTCATCTCCATTTCTAAGCCGAAGAGCCAGCGTTGTCCGTAGACACCTCCAAGGTCATGTGGCCAGCATGACTGCATGGAGCGCCGTTACCCTCCCGCCGGAGCGGTACCTATTGATCTACTCACATTTGCATGTTTTCGAACTGCTAGGTTGGCAGAAGCTAGGGCTGACAGCGGAAGCTCACGTCGCTCCCTGGAATCGAACCTGCGACCTTTCGATCAACAAGCTCAGCAGCTCAGTGCTTTAACCCACTGCGCCACCGGGGGCTCCATATATATATATATATATATATATATATATATATATAAATTTAAAAAATTACCTGATAGTAAAATAATTGTAGATAACTCTTACATTTTCCTCCATTGTAATAATAGCCTAGAAACTGTTTATTACTCAGGCTATTGATTGTTTGCTTGGTTGTTGTTTTTATACTATGTTATGTTGTTGTTTGTTTTATGATGATGTTTTATGTACTTTTAGTGTGCTATATTTTAACTGCAGTGCTACAGAATTCGAGGAGGCACAAGTGGAGGTCGAAAGAGAGAAATGTGCCAGGAGGAAGGCGCGTCAAGCCAACCCCAACTGGGACCGCCTTCCACCTGGAAACCAATGCCCTCACTGTGGGAGAAGATGCGGGTCAAGAATAGGGCTCCACAGCCACCTACGAACCCACAAGGAAACGCATAATGGAAGACCATCTTACTCGTCCAACGAGGGATCGCCTAATCTAATCAATCTAATCTAATATTTTAACTATGCTGAAATATAGTTAACCTGGAGATCACAACCTCGGGATCACAACCAGACACAGTGAAGACATCAGCCCTTGCGCTATGCTACTCTGCTGCTGAGTATGTATGCCCAGTGTGGAACACATCTCAACACGCTAAAACAGTAGATATGGCTCTTAATGAGACATGCTGCGTTATCACGGGGTGTCTGCGCCCTACACCACTGGAGAAATTACACTGTCTAGCCGGTATCGCACCACCTGACATCCGCCGGGAAGTAGCAGCCAATAGTGAAAGTGCCAAGGCAGTGACATCTCCAGCTCATCCCTTGTTTGGGTATCAGTCAGCACGTCAATGACTTAAATCGAGAAATAGTTTCTATTTCTGCTGGAACACTTCAGCAAGCAAGAGTCCAAAAGTGGCAGGCTCAAACCCAGAATCTCAATCAATGGCTGATATCAGGAGGGAGTTCCAGAGCTGAGAGGTCACCACCAAGAAGGCTCTGTCCCTCGTCCCCACCAATCGCGATTGCGAAAGAGGAGGGAACGAGAGCAGGGCCCCTCCAGAAGATCTTAATAACCTTGATGGTTCATAGGGGAGAATCCGTTTGGACAGGTAAATTGGGTTTACATAAAATTAATGTAATTTTATTGGTATCTATTTTTATTTTGAAATTTACCAGTAGCTGCTGCATTTTCCACCCTCGGCTTATACTCGAGTCAATATGTTTCCCCAGTTTATTTTGTGGTAAATTTTGCTTATATTCAGGTCGGCTTATACTCAAGTACATACGGTATATGAAGCTACTGGGGAATGACATAATAAAGTTCTTGGAACTATCAGGTTGCTGATGACAGTCGGATCTGCATGTGCACTGTATAATTTATGCACTTTGATCCCACTTGGCACAATGTTATGGAATTCCAGGAAGCTACAAGGTCTTTAGCCTTCCCTGGTAAAGAGCACTGCACCTAGGAATCAAATCCACAAAAGAGAAACCTGAAAATTTGGAAGGTTAGCTATACTTGGATACATATTCAGCCAATGGATGAAAATGGTCTTCCAAAGCACCAAATAATCTCTTCTTCCAATCTGAGTGTGAGTTCAAATTGCATCTGGGAAATGTTTGCCTGCCCAAAGGTTGTTCTCATCCATCACCTCTGAAGTTTATGTGCATATATTGTATATACTTGAGTATAACCCTAGTTTTTCAGCCTCCCTTTTAGGCTGAAAAAGCCCCCTTCAGCTTATACTCATGCCAAAGTTATTTATTTTTTGCTGTTGTTGTTATTACATTTATTATTTTACTCTGTTTATTATTATTATTATTTCATTTATATTATTTTACTCTCTTATTTTTATTTTTATTACATTTATTATTTTACTCTATAATTATTATTATTGCATCTATTCTTTTACTCTATTTATTTTTGTTATTTTACTCCATTAATTATTATTGTTATTAAACTGATTATTTTACTCTATTATTACTGTTATTATTACAGTTCCATTTTTTACTCTATTATTATTTTTATTGCACTTATTATATTGCTCTCTTCATTATTATTGGAAGGATATGTAAGCAATAGCATATTTATACTGAAGAAGGTTAGAATAATTTTTATTTAATATTATTATTTATTATATTTACTGTTATTATTACATTTCCATTTTTACACTATTATTTTTTTATTGCACTTATTATTTTGCTCTATTATTATTGGAAGGATACATAAGCATATTTATACTGAAGAAGGTTAGAATAATTTTTAATTATTATTATTTATTATATTTACTGTTATTATTACATTTCAATTTTTTACTCTATTATTATTTTTATTGCACTTACTATTTTGCTCTCTTTATTATTATTGGAAAGATACGTAAGCACATTTAGATTGGAGAAGGTTAGAATAACTTTATTTATTTATTATTATCATTTATATTTGTTATTATTACATTTCCATTTTACTCTATTATTATTTTTATTGCACTTATTAATTTGCTCTCTTCATTATTATTGGAAGGATACGTAAGCATATTTAGATTGAAGAAGGTTAGAATAACTTTATTTATTATTATTATTTATTATATTTGTTATTATTACATTTCCATTTTTACTCTTATTATTTTTATTGCACTTATAATTTTGCTCTCTTTATTATTATTGGAAGGATACGTAAGCATATTTATATCGAAGAAGGTTAGAATAATTTTATTATTATTTATTATTATTATATTTACTATTATTACATTTCCATTTTTTACTCTATTATTATTTTATTGCACTTATTATTTTGCTCTCTTTATTATTATTACAAGGATACGTAAGCATATTTAGATCGAAGAAGGTTAGAATAATTTTTATTTATTATTATTATTTATTATATTTACTATTATTATTACATTTCCATGTTTTACTCTATTATTATTTTTATTGCACTTATTATTTTGCTCTCTTTATTATTATTGGAAGGATACGTAAGCACATTTAGATTAAAGACGGTTAGAATAATGGTTGAATCAGAGTTGGACAGTCTTATCTTAAATTACAGTTTTATGTAAATATTCAAAAACCTTTAACCTACTGATGGCTCAATTAAAGTAATTTTATTGGTATCTATTTTTATTTTGAAATTTACTAGTAGCAGCTGCATTTCCCACCCTCGGCTTATACTCGAGTGAATACGGTTCCCCAGTTTTGGGGGGTAAAATTAGGTGTCTCGGCTTATACTTGGGTTGGCTTATACTCGAGTATATATGGTACATTACTTACATATTCATAGAAGTTGGAAGAGACCTCATGGGTCATCCAGTCCAACCCCCTGCCAAGAAGCAGGAAAACTGCATTCAAAGCACCCCCAACAGATGGCTATCTAGCCTCTGTTTAAAAGCTTCCAAAGAAGGAGCCTCTACCACACTCTGGGGCAGAGAGTTCCACTGCTGAACAGCTCTCACAGTCAGGAAGTTCTTCCTAATTTATTGTCGAAGGCTTTCATGGCTGGAATCACTAGGTTCTTGTGGGTTTTTTCGGGCTATAGGGCCATGTTCTAGAGGCATTTCTCCTGACGTTTCGCCTGCATCTATGGCAAGCATCCTCAGAGGTAGTGAGGTCTGTTGGAATTAGGACAATGGGTTTATATATCTGTGGAATGGCTGGGGTGGGGCAAAGAACTTCTCTCTGCTGGAGCTAGGTGTGAATGTTTCAGCTGACCACCTTCATTAGCATTTGAAGGCCTGCCTGAGCCTGGGAAAATCTTTTGTTGAGAGGTGTTAAGATGTGCCTGGTTGTTTCCTCTCTGCTGTTTTGCTGTTGTAATTTTATAGTTTTTAAATACTGGTAGCCACATTTTGTTCATTTTCATGGTCTCTTCCTTTCTGTTGAAATTGTCCACATGCTTGTGGATTTCAATGGCTTCTCTGTGTAGCCTGACATGGTGGTTGTTGGTGTGGTCCAGCATTTCTGTGTTCTCAAATAATATGCTGTGTCCAGGCTGGTTCATCAAAAACCCGCAAGAACCTAGTTCTTCCTAATGTTCAGATGGAATCTCTGTAGTATATACAGTATATTAAATAGTCTGCTTTACAAAGAAACAATTCCCATTCCTTAAAAAAAGGCTATTTCAGCAGCAGCTTTGCACTCCAGACCTGAGCAAAAAGTCCAATCCCAAACCTTGGCTGAGCTCCGGGCAAAGAAATTAAGAAGCTGATCAAAGGGCAAGGAAGAGACAGGGCGGGCTTTGCAACTATTTATTTATTTAGGCTTGAGTTTAATGACAGCTAGAAGCTAACTCAGCTGATTTTCCCACGGTTTTTACTGTCTGATTCCACTTGAAAGCTCCCATTCCTCTCTCAGCAACAGCACCACAGATAAGTGCAAAGGGTGCATCTCCACTGCAGAACGAATGCAGTTTGGCACCACTTGGACCACCATGGTTCAAGGCTATGGACGCCCGGGAGTTGTAGTTTTGCAGTATCTTTAGAATTCACTCCCAAAGAGGGCTGGTGCCTAACCAAACTACAACTCCAAGGATTCCCTAGCGCAGTGGTTCTCGTCCTTTCTAAAGTGGTGATCTGTTAATACTGATTCTCATGTTGTGGTAACCCTACAACCACAACATTAATTTCATTGCTGCTTCACAACTGCAATTTTACTATTGTTATGAATCGCAATGTAAATATCTGATATGCAAGAGGTGTTTTCATTCACTGGACCAAATTTGGCACAAATACCTGATATGCCCAAATTTGAATACTGGTGGGGATGGGGGGGAATTAATTTCGTCATTTGTGAGTGGAAGTTGCTGGGATTTATAGTTCACCTACAATCAAAGAGCACTCTGAACTCTACTAATAATGGAATTGAACCAAATTTGGCACACAGAACTCCCATGACCAAGAGAAAATTCTGGAAGGGTTTGGGGGGCATTGACCTTGAGTTTGGGAGTTGTAGTTCACCTACATCCAGAGAGCACTGTGGACTCAAACAATCATGGATCTGGACCAAACTTGGCACAAATACTCAATATGCCTAAATGTGAATACTAGTGGAATTTGGGGGAAATAGATGTTGATATTTGGGAGTTGTAGTTGCTGGGATTTATAGTTCACCTACAATCAAAGAGCATTCTGAACGCCAGCAACAATAGAATTGGGCCAAACTTCCCACACAGAAACCCCATGACCAACAGAAAATACTTCGTTTTCTGATGGTCTTCAGCGACCCCTCTGACACCCCCTCACGACCCTTGCACGGGTCCCGACCCCAAGATTGAGAAACACTGAACTACAGGAAAGGAGATTCCACCTGAACATGAGGAAGAACTTTCTAACTGTGAGAGAGAGCTGTTCAGCAGTGGAACTCTCTGCCGCAGAGTGTGGTGGAGGCTCCTTCTTTGGAGGCTTTTAAGCAGAGGCTGGATGGCCATCTGTCGGGGGTGCTTTGAATGTGATTTTCCTGCTTCTTGGAAGGGGGTTGGACTGGATGGCCCATGAGGTCTCTTCCAACTCTAGGATTCTATGAGTTAAAAGTGTTTATTAAATGCATTCATCTACAGTCAGGCATGGGCAAACTTTGGCCCTCCAGGTGTTTGGACAATCAAAGAGCCTTCTGAACCCCACCAACGGTGGAATTGAACCAAATTTGGTACACAGTTCTCCCAGGACCAACAGCAAATACTGGAAGGGTTTGGTGGGCAGTGTCCTTTGGTTTTGGAGAGCACTGTGGACTTAAAAATGATGGATCTGCACCAAACTCTACATGAATACTCAATATGCCCAAATGTGAACACTGGTGGACTTTAGGGAAAATACAATCTTGACATTTGGGAGTTGTAGTTGCTGGGATTTATAGTTCACCTACAATCACAGAGCATTCTGAATCCCACCAACGATAGAATTGGGCTAAACCTCCCACACAGAATCCCCATGTGGGCCACAGCAACGTGTGGCAGGGCACGGCTAGTATAAAACTAATATTGTGCTGTGCTAATAATATAATATGTTGTATATATATATATATATTAATAATATTATAATGTAATACAATGTAATACTAATAATAATACAATATGGGTCAATAGCTTCCAACTCCCACAATTCCTAATTCCAAAATCTGAGGAAGAAGAAAAAATCCAAAATCTAAAACACAGATTTAGTCCCATTGTAAAACTACAACTCCCAGGATCTCATAGCACTGAGCCATAGCAATTGAAGTAGTGCCAAACTGCATGAATTCAATAGTGCAGGCTCCTTTCTTGCCAGGGAGTATAAACTCTGCAACTCTGCCCATGCTCAGAGGCACTCTTTTTTCTTTAGCTTCACATGCTCCATGCACCCAGGAAGACACATCTCCAAAAAGTTCCCAAAGAGCCTCATTATAATCTATTATTATTGTGATAATGATTATTATTATGAGGAGCTTAGCCTTACCTTTCAAGCTCTCCCTCCTGGGTGGCACAGCCCCGCCCCTTGAGTAAGGACTACCATCGAGTCCAAAAGGAAGAGCGGCTTCCCAGGAAGTGAGAAGAATGAATGGGAGAGGCAACATTTCCGGCTCCCAATGGAACACTGCGTGGCAAATCTCCTTTGTGCCCCGCTTATGGAAACCGGAAGTGATGCCAATAGATGCCTGTGGTCGACTATAAAAACAGAGGGGTTGTGCCTCTTTGGAGTGAGCAGCTGTTGCTTGGATGAAGAGTTGTTTTTAGCAGTGTAGATCCATCTGATGCAATTTGAACTGCATTATGAACGTATAACCCAGGTTCAAACTGCATTATTTGGCAGTGTAGAATAGATCCAACCTTTGTTACTTGAGTTTCAATTGTATTCTAATTTTTATGTTCAATGGCACAATGATTGAATTGGTTTTTTAAAAAAAAATGTTTATATTCATATGTTTACATGCATTTGCTGTGCTTTAGAGATATAGAATCATAGAATCAAAGAGTTGGAAGAGACCTCATGGGCCATCCAGTCCAACCCCCTGCCAAGAAGCAGGAATATTGCATTCAAATCACCCCTGACAGATGGCCACCCAGCCTCTGTTTAAAAGCTTCCAAAGAAGGAGCCTCCACCACACTCCGGGGCAGAGAGTTCCACTGCTGAACGGCTCTCACAGTCAGGAAGTTCTTCCTCGTGTTCAGATGGAATCTCCTCTCTTGTAGTTTGAAGCCATTGTTCCGCGTCCTAGTTTCCAAAGAAGCAGAAAACAAGATAGCTCCCTCCTCCCTGTGGCTTCCTCTCACATATTTATACATGGCTGTCATATCCCCTCTCAGCCTTCTCTTCTTCAGGCTAAACATGGCCAGCTCCTTAAGCCGCTCCTCATAGGGCTTGTTCTCCAACCTTTTATTGTTTTAGTCGCTCTCCTCTGGACACATTCCAGCTTGTCAATATCTCTCTTGAATTGTGGTGCCCAGAACTGGACACAATATTCCAGATGTGGTCTAACCAAAACAGAATAGAGGGGTAGCATATGTATTGACATTTGTTATTTGCCTTGAGATCAACGTAATATGGGATAAAAATAAGTATATATTTATCGTGTCATCCGCAACCAGAACATTGTATTACATTTCTAACAGAACAAAACAAACAGATTTTTAAAAAAGCACAAATTTTGCAAACTTGGTAGTTGATTAAACGTCCTTTGACCAGTATCTGGCCATTTGGAGTGCCTCTGGTGTTATTATGAGAAGGTCCTCCATTGTGCATGTGGCAGGGCTCAGGGTGCATTGCAGCAGGTGGTCAGTGGTTTGCTCTTCTCCGCACTCACATGTTGTGGGCTCCACTTTGTGGCCCCATTTCTTAAGGTTGGCTCTGCATCTCGTGGTGCCAGAGCGCAGTCTGTTCAGCGCCTTCCAAGTCGCCCAGTCTTCTTCTGTGTGCCCACGAGGGAGTCTCTCATTTGGTATCACCCACGGATTGAGGTGCTGGGTTTGAGCCTGCCACTTTTGGACTCTTGCTTGCTGAAGTGTTCCAGCGATCTTAGAAAACTATTTCTCGATTTAAGTCGTTGACATGCTGGCTGATACCCAAACAAGGGATGAGCTGGAGATGTCTCTGCCTTAGTCCTTTCACTATTGGCTTCTACTTCCCGGCGGATGTCAGGTGATGCAATACCGTAATTTCTCCAGTGGTGTAGGGCACAGACACCCCGTGATAATGCGGCATGTCTCATTAAGAGCCACATCCACTGTTTTAGCGTGGTGAGATGTGTTCCACACTGGGCATGCATACTCAGCAGCAGAATAGCATAGCGCAAGGGCAGATGTCTTCACTGTATCTGGTTGTGAACCCCAGGTTATGCCAGTCAGCTTTCGTATGATGTTGTTTCTAGCGTCCACTTTTTGCTTGATGTTCAGGCAGTGCTTCTTGTAGGTCAGAGCACGGTCCAGATGACTCCCAGGTATTTGGGTGCGCTGCAATGCTCCAGTGGGATTTCTTCCCAGGTGATCCTCAGAGCTCGGGATGCTTGTCTGTTCTTGAGATGAAAGGCACATGTCTGTGTTGTAGATGGATTAGGAATCAGTTGGTTTTCCCTGTAATAGGCAGTAAGAGCACCTAGAGCTTCGGAGAGCTTCTGTTCAACCATCTCAAAGCTCCCTGCTTGAGCAGTAATGGCACAATCATCAGCATAGATGAAACTCTCTGTCCCTTCTGGCTGGGGTGGGGCACATCTTAACACCTCTCAACAAAAGATTTTCCCAGGCTCAGGCAGGCCTTCAAATGCTAATGTCAGTTGAAACATTCACACCTAGCTTTAGTAGAAGAGCTCTTTGCCCCACCCCAGCCATTCCACAGATATATAAACCCATTGTCCTATTTCCAACAGGCCTCACTACCTCTGAGGATGCTTGCCATAGATGCAGGCGAAATGTCAGGAGAAATGCCTCTAGAACATGGCCCTATAGCCCGAAGAAACCCACAAGAACCTAGTGATTCCAGCCATGAAAGCCTTCGACAATACAATACAATAATTAAAATGAACAAATTTAAAAATGTAATGTTCATTGGACACAAGACACCTAACAACCCAATATATGTCCTTCACTTGATGGGATTTATAGTTCACCTACAATCAAAGAGAATTCTGAACCCCACCAACGATGGAATTGAACCAAACTTGGCACGCAGTTCTCCCATGACAAATGGAAAATACTGGAAGGGTTTGGTGGGCAGTGTCCTTTGGTTTTGGAGTTGTAGTTCACCTATATCCACAGATCACTGTGGACTCAAACAATGATGGATCTGGACCAAACTCTACATGAATACTCAATATGCCCAAATGTGAACACTAGTGGAGTTTGGGGAAAATATAACCTTGACATTTGGGAGTTGTAGTTCCTGGGATTTATAGTTCACCTACAATCACAGAGCATTCTGAACCCCACCAACGATAGAATTGGGCCAAACCTCCCACACAGAACCCCCATGTGGGCCACAGCAACGCGTGGCAGGGGATGGCTAGTAGGCTTGTTTGATCGTGTTCGTTAGTTTCTAAAGTTGTTATTAATTCGTATTTAAATTAGCTTACGATCCAATATTGAGCCATGCAGGAATAGTGTGAAGAGTAATTAAGAATCAAAACAATTTTCCCAAATTTTCGTAATTATTTCGTAATTATTTCGTAATTATTTCGTAATTATTTCGTAATTAAAGGGAAAAGGAGAGAAAAGGTGCCAGCATTGCCTTTCCTCCCCATCCTCCTCCTCCTCCTCCTCCTGGAGATCATAGAATCATAGAGACCTCATGGGCCATCCAGTCCAACCCCCTGCCAAGGAGCAGGAATATTGCATTCAAATCACCCCTGACAGATGGCCATCCAACCTCTGTTTAAAAGCTTCCAAAGAAGGAGCCTCCACCACACTCCGGGGCAGAGAGTTCCACTGCTGAATGGCTCTCGCAGTCAGGAAGTTCTTCCTCATGTTCAGATGGAATGGATATTTTATTATCTTATTACTTATTTTATTATTTTATTTTATTATTTATTTTATTATTTATTTTATTATTTATTTTATTATTTTATTATTTAATTAATTTTAAATGATTTTAATTTGTATTTTTACTAACTTAATGTATTTTAATTTCATCCTGAATTTCAGAAGTTCCCCCTGTCCCGTTTGGAGGTGTTTTAAGCACATTGCGCAATCGCATCCTCCATTAACGAATCGATTCATAATTAACGAAATTTTGTAAATTTTGAAATTTTAAAATCTTAAATTTTGGAAGTCCTCAGAAATTTGAAACGCTGGCGCCCCCTGGAAACAAAGCGAGTTTAGACCCAATTTTTTTCTTGATCAAACAAGCCTAATGGCTAGTACTAAGAGACGAAGCGGATTTTTATGTACTTGTATTTGTCGTATAGTTATATGTTGTTGATACTGGCCTTTGTAACTGTCTTTTTATGTGTACTGTACACCGCCATGAGTCGCCCGTAAGGGCTGAGAATGGCGGTTAATAAGTGCATCAAATAAATAAATAAATAAATAATACTATATAAACGTATTAGTATTTCAATGGGAAGTGTGGGCCTGCGTTCAGCTGATGAGATAGGATTGTTGTTGTTGTTGTTGTTTTGTGCTTTAAAGTCGTTTCAGACTTAGGTTGACCCTGAGCAAGGGCCGGGTAAATGACCTTGGAGGGCCGTATCCGGCCCTCGGGCCTTAGTTTGAGGGCCCCTGCTCTAGAACATGGCCATATAGCCCAAAGAAACCTACAACAGCCCAGTGATACTGGCCATGAAATCCTTTGACAATATATTTATGTTATGTTTTGTTTGCTCATTCATTCATTTATATGCCTTCTTTCTCCCAATGATGGGACCCAAGGCACCTAAACACACATTAGAAATGACACTATGTAATAAAATATGAAAAATGTTTGGTTCCTGGTTTGAAAGTGTTATTTCCTGTTTCATTGTATGGTCCTTACTTTGAAAGTAGTTGTTCCACTCCAGAAACAATGTCTTTGTGACACAAATGATGTTGTATTGGTTGAGACTCAATGAGATATTCATTGAAACACTAGAGCATCATGTGCTATAGCAGGAGGTCTTGCAGAAACAAAGTTTCTTTCCCCATGAACAGAGGCTGGATGGCCATCTGTCAGGGGTGCTTTCATAGAATCATAGAATCAAAGAGTTGGAAGAGACCTCATGGGCCATCCAGTCCAACCCCCTGCCAAGAAGCAGGAATATTGCATTCAAACCACCCCTGACAGATGGCCATCCAGCCTCTGTTTAAAAGCTTCCAAAGAAGGAGCCTCCACCACACTCCGGGACAGAGAGTTCCACTGCTGAACGGCTCTTACAATCAGGAAGTGCTTCCTCATGTTCTGATGGAATCTCCTCTCTTGTAGTTTGAAGCCATTGTTCCGCGTCCTAGTCTCCAGGGAAGCAGAAAACAAGCTTTCTCCCTCCTCCCTGTGGCTTCCTCTTACATATTTATACATGGCCATCATATCCCCTCTCAGCCTTCTCTTCTTCAGGCTAAACACGCCCAGCTCCTCAAGCCGCTCCTCATAGGGCTTGAATGCAATATTCCTGCTTCTTGGCAGGGGGTTGGACTGGATGGCCCATGAGGTCTCTTCCAACTCTTTGATTCTATGATTCTATGTTTTAAATTATAGAACCAATTAGGAGATAACATTTATAACCCAGGGAACAAAAACCGTGTTACATTGTGAAATCAGAGTTAAAAGTGACACAAACAATTCAGAGTTAGAACAAATATGTGATTTTAAAGAGAAATCAAACAATTTGCAAATTGTTTAACAATATTAAAATATCACTCAATCTATAAAATGTGTTGTTGAAGGCTTTCATGGCCAGAATCACTGGGTTGCTGTGAGTTTTCTGGGCTACTGCCCATGTTCCAGATGCATTCTCTTCTGACATTTTGCCTACATTTATAGCAGACATTCTCAGAGGTTGTGAGGTCTGTTGGAAACTAGGCAAGTGGGCTTTATATATCAGTGGAATGTCCAGGATGGGAGAAAGAACTCTTGTCTGTTGGAGGCAAGTGTGAATGTTGCAATTGGCCACCTTGATTAGCATTGAATGGCCTTGCAGCTTTAAAGCCTGGCTGCTTGCTGCTGGGGGATCCTTTGTTGGGAGATTTTAGCTGGCTCTGATTGTTTCCTGACTGTAATTTCCCTGTTTTCTGAGTGTTGCTCTTTATTTACTGTCCTGATTTTAGGCAGGAAGCAGCCAAGCTTTGAAGCTGAAAGGCCATCCACAGCTATATAAACCCCACTTGCCTGGTTTCCAACAGACCTCACAATCTCTGAGGATGCCTGTCATAGATGTAGGCAAAATGTTAGGAGAGAATGCTTCTGGAACATGGCCATACCGCCCAGAAAAATCACAGCAACCCAATCAATAAAATATAAAAGTCAGTTTTCATAAGTGTTGTGTGTTTCAGATTTTTCCAGAGTTTGGATTATCTGTCTATGCATTTCTATGGCAGTGTGTTGTTCTTTTTGTGGGTGACCTCTGATGGGTATCGAACTGTGTTATATGTGTCTACACTGGCTATACAAAGCAGTTTCGAACTGCATTATATGGCAGTGTAAATGAGGAAAAATGCTAGCAATATATATGTGTGTGAAGGACAAAAGCTTGTCCACTAGATGTCCTCCAAACCTAAAGCTTGAAGAGGCCATTGCCAAAGCTTGAATAGACCTGGGCCATTCATGTTTGTGCAGAAGGACTAGAAGCACTTTGTTGTGTCTACATTTGCAGTTTGGACTTTTGTAGATTTGATTATTTACGAATGGACCAGAGACATTCTCTCTAGGAATCTCTGTGTCCTCCGGTGCAATTCCATGGTCAACTTATTACAGAAGTTAACCACAGAATTGTGCTGGAAGACCTAGAAGAAATTCCTAGAGGCTGAAACATAGCAATTTCCTTATTCTGTTCCATTGCATTTCAATCTGTGTACTATGTATTTGAATATATGTATTTTATAGTAATGTGTTTCAATATATACATTTTGTTGTATGCATTTTATGAGGATGTGTTTGATTGTATTGTAGCCTGCCTTGAGCTGTGAAGAGAGGAAGGTAACATTTTCAAGTGTTGTTGTTGTTGTTATTGTTATTTCATACATAACAAGATTAGTACACAACAAACAAGATCACTATGCTGGGTTCTGTATTTGATCACACGTTGGACACTTCCCAAGTATCTAGAACTGTGTGATATATCAGTGAATAATGTGTGCAGGTCCAAGTAGGGTGACCTTTTGCAGATGACAGATGGCAGTTTTGTCACTCCGATTGTTTTTAAGTGCAGGCCAAGGTCTTTAGGCACTGCACCCAGTGTGCTGATCACCACTGGGACCACCTTTACTGGCTTGTGCCAGAGTCTTTGCAGTTTGATCTTTAAATCCTCATATTGTGTAAGCTTTTCTAGTTGCTTCTCATCAATTCCGCTGTCACTTGGGATTGCATTAATAATAATAATAATAATAATAATAATAATAATAATAATCTGCTTTATCTCTCCTGAAGGGGATTCAAAGCGTCTTAACTGAAAAGCATTAGTACACAATTTAAAATATATTCAAATAAACAAACATTAAAGCAGAATTAAATATAAACAGTATTAAAACTTCACAGTTAAACATATTCAATGCATATTCAAAGTTATAGCAGTGTAGACTCAAATAATCCAGTTCAAAAGAGATAATCTGGATTCAGAAACTGCAGTGTAAATGGGGCCATATATAGGAATGTGTCTACACCAGGGGTCCTCAAACTTTCTAAACAGATGGCCAGGTCACAGTCCTTCAAACTGTTGGAGGACTGGATTATAATTTTTAAAAAACCACGAATGAATTCCTATACACACTTCACATCTTATTTGTAGTGCAAAAAACCCCCCACTTAAAAACAATACAATAGTCCACAGATATATAAACCCATTTTCCTAATTCTAACAGGCCTCACAACCTCTGAGGATGCTTGCCATAGATGCAGGTGAAATGTCAGGAGAGAATGCCTCTAGAACATGGCCATATAGCCCGAAAAAAACTACAACAACCCAGTGATTCTGGCCATGAAAGCCTTCAAAAATAGTTAAAATGAAAAACAATTTTAACAAATATAAACTTATTAGTATTTCAATGAGAAGTGTGGACCTGCTTTTGGCTGATGAGATACGATTGTTGTTGTTGTGTGTTTTCAAGTTGTTTCAGACTTAGGTTGATCCTGAGCGAGGGCCGAGTAAATGACCTTGGCCGGGGTTTCTGGCCCTCAGGCCTTAGTTTGAGGACCCCTGGTCTACACTGTAGAATTAATGCAGTTTGACCACCACATTGAGTGCTGTGGCTTGATCTTACGGAACACTGGGAGTTGTAGTTTTATAAGTTCTTTTCTGCCAAAGAGGGCTGATGCCACCCAGGCCCGTAGCCAGGATTTCGATTCGGGCAGGGGCGGGGGGGGGGGGGGGGGCTAAGTTTCTTTCGGGGGGGGGGCTGAGTCTGAGTGAAAGAGGGTCTGCCCTAGCAAACCTTTCGTATCGTTACCCCAAAACCCCCATGCATATGGGATATATTGAGTATGGTGATCTGATCATGATATGAATAAACATAACAGTTTAAATAATGCACCAGTAAAGCCTTTTCGCGAACCACCATGAGAATTTTGGGGGGGGGGGTGAAGCCCCCCAAGTCCCCCCCCCCTACAACTCCCAGGATCTCATAGCATTGAACCATAGCAATCAAAGTGGTTTCAAACTGCATTTGTTCAGCAGTGTAGAGATGCACCCTTATTCTCCTCCTATGTACAGAGCCCTTTGCTCCAAGACCAGCTTGGATTCTCCAAGGTTATGGAAAAAAAGCAAAGAGCTTCATTGATGTCCAGGGAGATGGGTTGTGTTGCCTAGCAGGAGATATGGGGCAGTCTCAACCCATACAGCCCCCAGGAATCCCAGGAAAGGCATGCAATGATAACTTCCCATGGAGGCCAAAGATGCCTCTGTGCTGAGCTCATTGGGTGAGTCACCCAGTTGAGGTTCCTTTGGGAGATATTTGGTGTGAGTGTTGTGGCCCAATGTTTGCCCCTTCACCCCAAACAGCATACTAGAGATACAGCGATAAAGCATGCCTGACTTGACCTTTCTGAGAGTTATGTGTAAGTCGTCTCTTGCCCTTCACTGCCTCTCATTCTCATGCAGACCGGAAAAGAGCTCAACATCTAACTATTCTCATGGATAAGGACACGATCACTTGACTTGTGTAAAATCGGTGCTCAAAATATAATGCATAGGGATTATACAACCTACAAATTCCATCTGTTTTGAACTTTTTGGACTGGAGGTATCCATCTACACCAAGCCTGGGCAAACTTCGGCCCTCCAGGTGTTTTGAACTTCAACTAGAAAAGCTTACACAATTACTTACTTACTTAGGCGATCCCTCGTTGTCCGAGTAGGATAGTCTTCCAGGATCAGTGTACTGGCGGCGGGTCCGTAGATGACTGTGCAGCCCTATTCTTAACCTGCATCTTCTCCCATAGTGAGGGCAATGGTTTCCAGGTGGAAGGCGGTCTCAGTCGGGGTTGGCTTGACAAGCCTTCCTCTTGGCATGTTTCTCTCTTTTGCCCTCCGTTCGTGCCTCTTCAAATTCTACAGCACTGCTGGTCACAGCTGACCTCCAGCTAGAGCGCTCAAGGGCCAGGGCTTCCCAGTTCTCAGTGTCTATGCCAGAGTTTTTAAGGTTGGCTTTGAGCCCATCTTTAAATCTCTTTTCCTGCCCACCAACATTAGTTTTCCATTCTTGAATTCGGAGTAGAGCAACTGCTTTGGGAGACGGAGGTCAGCTATGACCAGCAGTGTTGCAGAATTGGAAGAGATACGGTTGGAGAGTGAAAGGGAGAAATGTGCCAAGAGGAAGGTGCATCAAACCAACCCTGACTGGGACTGCCTTCCACCTGGAAACCAATGTCCTAACTGTGGGTGATCATGCACATCAAGAATAGGACTCCAGAGCCACCTACGGAACCAGTGCCGAGACACCAGACTTGGAGGACCATCATCCTCGAGCTATGAGGGATCGCCTAAGTAAGTAAGTAGACACATATAATGTAATTGAACTGTATTATATGAGTTTTAGCCCATTCTACACTATCCCTATACCCCTAGGATCTAATCCCAGATTATTTTCTTTAAACTGGATTATATGAGTCTCCCCTGTCATATAATCTGGGATAAGCAGATAATCTAGAATCAGATCCTGGGGTATAAGGGCAGTGTAGAAGTGTCCTTCATTGACCATGTTATGCATTTTCAAACTACATTTATTATATGGCAATGTAGATGGGGTCGATTCTCACTGTGCTCCTAAAGTTTCTGAAATGTGACATATTGCAATTCATATACAATTGTTTATTTGCTTGGATTGGGTTTTTTTTTTTTTTTTGCATATAATGTAATGTTCTCTAATATGCTTTCCTTTTCTCTGTTTGGAAAAGAACAGAGTAACAGCTTCTTTGGGGTAGGAAGGAAGTCCTAGCTTGGATGTTTATCCGCTCATTCCCAGCTGATCTCTTCTTGGTTCCACTCCAGCGGCTGAGAAACGCGCCAGGATGAGAACGGCAGAGCCTGGGAGAGGTCAGCCTCCTTCCCTCCCCTTGGGCCTGGTGTCAGGGCTGCTTTCTGGTCCACTTCAGCCCTGGGACACCATTTTCCTTCTTCTCGGTTGTTTCTTTTCCTGGATTTGCACATCTGGGAGGGGATGGAAATAGCTTTCAGCCAAAGCCATCCATCTGGCTCAATGGGGATTCCAAGAAGGAAAGGAGGGCCAGCATCTCAGCAGGCAATATACCATAGTTACTTGAATCTAATGCTCACCTTTTTTGGGTAAAGTACTTTGGTGGCGCAGTAGGTTAATCTGCTGACCTGCTCAGCTTGTTGATCGAAAGGTCGCAGGCTCGAATCCGGGTGTGGCATGAGCTTCCGCTGTCAGCCCCAGCTTCTGCCAACAGTTCGAAAAGTAGATCAATAGGTACCACTCCGGCAGGAAGGTAACGGCGCTCCATGCAGTAATGCTGGCCACATGACCTTGGAGGTGTCTATGGACAATGCCGGCTCTTCGGCTTAGAAATGGAGAGGAGCACAAACCCCCAGAGTCGGACATGACTGGACTCAATGTCAGGGGAAAGCCTTTACCTTTACCTTTACCTTTACCTTTACCTACCTTCCCAAAATTAGGGTGTGCATTAGATTCATGTAATAACAATCATCTGAACGCTGAGTCAAAGCAAAAGTGGAAGCAACTTCAAGAATAGCTAAAGTGCCTATTTTGAGGGATGCCGCCTCTAATTTAGCTGCTATGGCTCAATGCTATGCAATGTTGGGATTTGTAATTTTGTGAGGCATCAGTATTCTTTGGCAGGCCCCATGATCCCAAACTATGACTCCATAATATTGAACCAAGGTGGTTAAAGTGGATTCATTCTACAGCATTGATGCACCCCCAAGGTTTTTCTTTCCATTGAGGGAATTATAAGCAAGCAGCCAATGTAATGCACACTTATTTGGCCAAATTATAAAGAGCGCACTTTTTGCCTCTGCGCGTGTTGCACCGCAGGCCTGGAAACACCTATGACTGTGACACCACACAAGAGTCCAGAGTATAACCAAACAGTTTATTGTAAAAACACATAAAATATATGAAAAAGTAAGAATAAAGAGAGAAAAGGTATAATCCAAAAAGGTTTAGCAATAGGTGATCACCAAACAGAAATCCAAAAGTAACACAGTCCAGGAATAGCCCCAAAATCACAAGTACAAAATATACTTAGTAAAACTTGAGCAGAGAAAACAAGAATATAGAACACTTCCAGGATACTTAAATCCAAATTGAAGCTTGACTTGATACAAGGATCATAAAACTCAGGCCTAGCTTCTCATTCGAATGCTACGTTGCCTGAATTAATCCTTAGGTAAACAATCTGCTAATTAATAGACACTCATGAAGTCATGTTGTTTCCCACAAATCTCTCTCCAACTTTCCCACGCAATCACACCGAGCTACGATGCCTATTTTCAGCACTAATCTGTAAACAAAGACCCTTGAACATGGAACTAGACCAGATGATTGTTATGATAACTGGAAACGGATATGTGATTAGGTGATTGTGTGATTATATAATTAATTGTTACTGTTTCTAACCTTTTATGTATTTATGGTTTATATTGGTGTTTATGTATATTGTGGCATCAAATTACTGCCTGTGTTAGCCACTCTGAGTCCCCCTCCAGGGGTTGAGAAGGGTGGGGTAAAAATGCTGCAAATAAATAAATAAATAAATAAAATTTGTTCATCTCCATAGCTCCGGGTGTTTTTACCCCCAAGAGCCTTCTGTATCATGCATTTCCTCATCTAACTCCTTATCTAATGTTGCAGTTTCTGGCTCCTCTGATTGACCTTGAAAGCCTGCACTTTCCAAGTCAGATTTCTCATCATTCTCCTGACTTGAATCTTGCTCACTTTGAGCTTCAGGAAATCACACAGGCAATCTCACAATCCTCTCTAAATAATCAGTGAATCTACAACAGCGCATTACATTAGTCAGCAAATACTTTTTCTGATTTCAGGGTTTCGAAAACTGAGTTGCATATTGAATTCAATAGCTCATTACATATTACCATCAGAAACATTATATAAAATATACATATTAAAAATATTTCTACAAAACACGTATATTAAATTGCAGAACAAAAATTAAATACAGCGAACACAAGGCCCAAGTTTAATATAGAAGTGTATACAAAGAGAGGAAGACTCGGAGTGCATCTAAATTGTAGAATTAATGGAGTCTGATACCACTTTAACAGTTCAATGCTTTGGCATCAAGGTCTTCTTTGCCAAACAGTGCAGATGCCTCACCAAATGTCAGCTCCCATCACCCCATAACATGGATTCATGGGATTTGCATATTTGCAAATAAGCAACTCCTTGCAAAAATAGCACCAGCCTTTGCCTGCTTGAAGGAAACTCTCCCTGGAAAGACTGGTTTGAAATTCCCACCCTTTGAGGGAGTCTGGGAATGTGAATGAATATACGACCGCATCAAAGAAGCATTGTGGCTATTAGTAGCTCTCGAAAATCCACTGATCCACTGGGGAACAAGAAAAAAGTCTTTCTGCAGCTTTCTGCTCAAGCCATTAGGTTGTAAACTCTGCTACATGGGATAATATATGTTTGACATGGCCCATAATGGGCCAATATTTATGGAGTATTGAATAAATGTCAAGTAGGGATAGATGAGGGGAGCATTCCTGGCTTGTGGGGTTGGGGCCAGCCGCTTTGATTTTTTGCCTGGGTCTTGGTTGCAGAGGTATATAGGATCCCTCTAGGACAGTGTTTCTCAACCTGGGGGTTGGGACCCCCGAGGGGTCATGAGGGGGTGTCAGAGGGGTCACCAAAGACCTTAAGAAGACACAGTATTTTCTAATGGTCATGGGGATTCCATGTGGGAAGTTTGAGCCAATTCTATCATTGGTGGAGTTCAGAATGTTCTTTGATTGTAATGAACTATAAATCCCAGCAACTACAACTCCCAAATGTCAAGATCTATTTCCCCCAGAGTTAACATTTGGGCATATTGAGTATTTGTGCCAAGTTTGGTCCAGATCCACCACTGCATGAGTCCACAGTGCTCTCTGGATATAGGTGAACTACAACTCCCAAACTCAAGGTCAATGCCCATCAAACCCTTCCAGTGTTTTCCATTGATCATGGGAGCCAAGTTTTGTTCAAATCCATTGCTGGTGGAGTTCAGAATGCTCTTTGATTATAAGTGAACTATAAATCCCAGTAACTGCAACTCTCAAATTACAAAATCAGTCCTCCCCCAACCCCACTACCATTCACATTTGGGTGTATTGGGTATTTATGCCCAGTTTGGTCCAGTGAAAGAAAATCCATCCTGCATATCAGATATTTACATTATGATTTATAACAGTAGTAAAATAACTCTTATGAAGTAGCAATGAAAACAATATTATGGTTGGGGGTCACCACAACATGAGGAATTGGATCAAGGGGTCACGACATTAGGAAGGTTGAAAACCACTGCTCTAGGATCAGAGGGCAAGTGAAATCGGGATGCATGGATTGGCAAGCTTTTAATTGTGCTATAATTGTTCTACAAGCTTCAGAGGGGGAGAATCTGGGACATACCTCCAATAAGAATTTAGCTGACCAAAATGAGTGTTTCTTTCCATTCTCAAATTTCTAGTATTGTCATAATTTCAACTATTTAGAAATATAGTTTAAAGCATCCAAAGTAAATTGCTAAGCAATATTCTTGCCAAATTGAACATAGCAAATACGTATGAATGGTTCTCCACAATACACACATAACTGTGCTGTCTTTGCACATATGTAGCATGACATAATGTATATGTATCTATATAAATAAAAATGCAATGTTTGTGGGACTAACATAACTCAAAAACCACTAGAAGAATTGACACCAAATTTGGACAGAATATGCCTAACAACCCAATGAGTGACCATCACTCAAATTTTTTGATTTTGTCATTTGGGAGTTGCTGGGATTTATAGTTTACCTACAATCAAAGAGCATCCTGAACTCCACTAACAATGGAATTGAACCAAACTTGGCACACAGGACTTCCAAGACCAACAGAAAGCACTAGAAGGGTTTGTTGGGTGTTTATCTTGAGTTTTAGAGGGGTTTTTTTTTGTTGTGTCAGAAGCGACCTGAGATACTGCAAGTCGTTTCTGGTGTGAGAGAATTGGCCATCTGCAAGGACGTTGCCCAGGGGACATCCGGATGATTTTGATGTTTTATCATCCTTGTGGGAGACTTCTCTCAAGTCCCCGCATGAGGAGCTGGAGCTGATAGAGGGAGCTCATCCGCCTCTCCCTGGGTTCGAACCTGTGACCTGTCAGTCTTCAGTCCTGCCGGCACAGGGGTTTAACCCACTGTGCCACCTGGGGCTCCTTGGTGTTTTGGAGTTATAGTTTACCTACACCCAGAGAGCACTGTGGACTCAAAGAATGATGGATCTGGACCAAACTTGGCACAAATACTCCATATACCCAAGTATGAACACAGATAGAATTTGGGGAAAATAGACCTTGGCATTTGGGAGTTGTAGTTGCTGGGATTTATAGTTCACCTACAATCAAAGAGCATTCTGAATCCCACCAACGATAGAATTGAACCAGACCTTTCACACAGAACCCCCATGACCTACAGAAAATACTGTATTTTCTGATGGTTTTGGTGACCCCTCTGACACCCCTTTATGACTTCCGCAGGGGTCCCGACCTCTAGGTTGAGAAGTGCTGCCTTAAGGCCATCCACTCTATCTCCCTTCACCAGGGAAAGAAAACATAACCAAAGCCCTCCTGACAAAAAGCCATCCAGCCATAAATATAGATAAATAGATATGATTCACACACAAACACACACATATATATATGATAATATAGTATCCTAGATTTGAAAGGGACCCCTAAAGAAGGACAATTCTATGTTGCATGTTCCAGAGTAGGCAAACCAGACAATCTCCACATCAACATTGACAAAGAAACAAGAAGAAATACTATTTACCCACAAGCATAAAGAAATTACATAGATTACCATTCTGGGCCATAGCAATGCATGGCAGGGGACTGCTAGTATATACATATACATACACATGCCATTGTTCAATTAGAGACTTATTATGAACATGTGAGAACTGACTGGTATCTCCTGGGCTTTGGTTCCAGGACCTCAATGGATACTAAAATTCATGGATTGTTGTTGTTTATTTTTATTTTTATTTATACCCTACTTTCTTTCTCTACAAAGAGATTCAAAGTAGCACATATCCTTTTATCTAATGGCATTGCAAAGTGTTGTCCGTTGTACAAATGGGCAAAATCAAGGGGTGCACCGAAACCGTAGAATTGATGCAGTTTGACACCACTTTAACTGTCACGGCTCAATACTATGAGATTGTGAGAGTTGTAGTGTGGTGAGGCTCCGAAACTATTTGGCAGAAAAGGCTTGCAAACTTACAACTCCCATGATTCCATTGAGCACTGAGCCATGGAAGTTTAAGTGGTACCAAACTGCATTAATTCTACAGTGTAAATGTACCCAAGGTGTGAATACTGGATTTTCTTCCATTTGAAGATTACCATTTTAAAGCTGTGCATGTCTGAATCCATGGATGCAGAATCTGTGGAGGACTGCAAGTCATTCCTGGTGTGAGAATTGGCAGTCTGCAAGGACATTTCCCAGGGGATGCCCGAACATTTTACCATCCTGTGGGAGGCTTCTCTCATGTCCCCGCACGAGAAGCTGGAGCTGACAGATGGGAGTTCACCCCGTTCCCCGGATTTGAACTGCAGACCTTTCGGTCAGAGGTACTGCTGGCACAAGGGTTTAATAATTGCGCCACTGGGCCCCCCAGTGATGAATTCTGAATGTGTACATCTCTGCAGATATTTGTGCCACACTTTGGAAAAGATCCTTTTTTGGAATGCTACTCCCTAGACATATAAGTAAAGTTAAAGTCTAGTTGTATCCGACTCCAGGGGGTTATGCTCATCTCATTTTCTAAGACAATGAGCTGGCATTGTCTGTAGACACCTTCAAGGTGTGCCGATACTGATACATAGAGTGCCGATACCTTCCCGCTGGAGTGGTACCTATTGATTAACTCACATTTTCATGTTTTCGAACTGCTAGGTTGGGAGAAGCTGAGGCTAACAGTGGGAGCTCACCTTGCTCTCCGGATTCGAACCATGAATCTTTTGGACAGCAAGTTCAGTAGCTCAGCGGTTTACCCTGCTGCATCACCCATTAAAGTGGTACCAAACTGCATTAATTCTACAGTGTAAATGCACCCAAAGCATCCATATTGGATTTTCTTCTATTTGAGGAATACCATTCTAAAGCTGTACATGTCTGAATCCATGATAGCAGAATCTGTGGAGGCTTAGATGTAATATCTTGGCGATTTGGCTTATATGTATTTATTCTGTCTGTATTTTAACTTATTATGATTTTATGATGTTTTTCGTTGTATTTGTGCATTGAATTTCTGCTGTTAGCTGGTCTGAGTCCCTCCACAGAGGTAGAGAAGATCGGGATATAAAAGTTTTAAATAAATAAATATAAATAAATAAATCATAACAATGAATTCTGAATGTGTACATCTCTGTAGATAGTTGAGTCACAGCTTGGAAAAGTTCCTTCTTTGGAATGCCACTCCCTAGGCATATATTTAAATCTCCAAAGGGAATTTTTCCAAGCTCTCATCAGTCGAATGGCGTTTTTTGTATGAGTTCCTTTCCATCCTCTTTTTTGGGAAATGTACAAGTGGACACTCCATGTCTCACACATAAGCATAGGCAGAGGCGGCCCTAGGTAATTTTCAACGGTAAGCAAACAGTATTTTGCCCCCCCCCCCAAACCAATAATTGATATATATTTTCTGTTTGTCATGGGAGTTCTGTGTGCCATATTTGGTTCAATTTCATCATTGGTGGAGTTCAGAATGCTCTTTGATTGTAGGTGAACTATACATCCCAGTAACTACACTTGCCGCACTTGCTCCCTTGCCTGGCCCGCTTTGGGTCTGGAGGCGTGCCTGAAGACCCCGGCGTGTGCACCAAAAGTCACCTCTTCTCCTGACTTTCTCCTCAGCCATTGGGACCAAGAGAGAGAGAGAGAAAGAGAGAGAGGTGGAGATGCCCACCTTTCCTGAAGGTAGGCGCAAAAACAAAGGAGGGAGCAGAGGTGGGAGATACCTCCAGCCGGAGGGTCTCTCTCTCTCTCTCGCTCTCTCTTGGTCCCAATGGCTGAAGAGAAAGTCAGGAGAAGAGGCGACTTTTGGTGTGCACACTGGGATCTTCAGACACGCGTCCAGACCCGAAGCGCGCCAGATGTGGCGGCTCCGCCCCTTGGCCCACTCGCAGATTGGGGAGAGGAGAGGAGGCGGGTGGAGCGCCGGGGGATCGGGAAAGAGAGACGGTCATGGGGAAGGGATCGAACGCGGAGAACGATTGAGCACCGGCTCTGCTCGTGCACCCGGTGGCCAGGTGGAGCCGGAATGAGAGGGGCTAGGCGAGGCTCAAGGGCCCGGCCCCTTTGGGAAGAATTTATTATTTATTTATTTATTTACTTTATTTGTATACCGCACTCTCTCAACCCGTAGGCGACTCAGTGCGGTTTACAACAGGTCAATATACAAAGTGCACAACATTAGCATTTAAAAACAGTAACTAAGGCAACTACATCAATATAACAATACATCAATACATCAATATAACGTCAATACATCCATATAACTAACCCATCACGTCTCATCAGTAAAGTCATAATCCGATTTCCTCGTCCATTATTCCAAGTTCCAAGATCAATCAGTTAATTGCACTGCTTAATTAAACGCCTGTTCAAAGAGCCAGGTCTTCACTCTTCTTCTGAACGCCAGCAGGGAGGGGGGCGATCTAATGTCTGCGGGAAGGGCGTTCCACAGCCGAGGGGCCACCACTGAGAAGGCCCTGTCTCTTGTCCCCGCCAACCGTGCCTGTGAGGGTGGCGGGATCGAGAGCAGGGCTTCCCCGGACGATCTTAATGTCCTAAGAAGATCGCCCGGCAGCGAGGCATGAAAGCCGAGGCTCCCCCCGGACTGCTAGGGCTGTTGTGAGCTGAGGTGGCGCTCCTCAAGTGGCGGTTGAGGGGCATTTACAGAGGCGCCTCTGCGCCCCTGGCAAAAAAAAAGTGTTCTGCGACAGCTTACTTTGCATAATGGACGAGCCACCCCTGAGCATAAGTCTCTCTCCTGCATCCATCTAGAGAGGCATGGATTCGTGCAGGTCGGACGACAATGGGAAATATTATCGCACCTTGTGAGAGACAAGAGATCATAGAGAACAAGCAACACAGAGCAGATCTGGGCTTCAGATAACTCTGGCTGTGTAGCCAAGCCCATGGCCCTGACTTCCTGTGGCCTCGGCCTCTGAGCCCTTGCCTTGCCTTGCCAGCTGTAACCCAACCTCCATCTCCTCCGGCTTCCCAGCCCTTTGGCTGCTGACTCAGGGCCTGCTAATTGAAACGGCAGAGCAGTGAGATTGGCAGGCCAGCGGAAGCCGGCCTGATGGGAACGAAATGTGCTGTTAAAACCCAATTAAATTAAGACATTTCCTCCGTCTAGCTTGCTTTCTCCCTCTCGGCTTGGGCTTGCGTGCATTTTAATGCTTGGAGGCATTTGGTGCCCAGGATAAAAGCTGTGGGCTATTCTTTTCGATGATGTTCATAGTGACTCAGGGATGCTTCACACTTTATGTAGCAGTTGTTTTCATGATGGCCGCAACAGGATTTCCTGCAGAATGCACCTGAAGTGTGGACATCCTTCAACGCAACAGGGGGATAACAGAATGTGGAAAATTTCTGGCCATCCAAAAGCGATCCTTGAATGGAAATAGTAACCCCGGTGAATATGGAGGTCCATTCCTATTTGGATAGTTGAGTTTATTGTTTTCTACCCCTCTATTCTGCCTTGGTTAGACCACGCCTAGAATATTGTGCTGGTTTATGCCACAGCCTTTGCAGTTCAATTTTGAGGTCCTGATAGCGGCTGAGTTTTTCCTGTTGTTGTTGTTATGTACAAAACCCCAATGGATACTAAAATTCATGGATGTCATTATTATTCTAATTATTTGATACACAACATGATTGGTACACAGCAAACAAGATCACTAAGCAGGCTTCTGTATTTGATCACACGTTTTCTGTTGTTTTTCCTCAATGCTATTGTCACCTGGTATGGCAACATCAATAATCCAGACTTTCCCCCCCCACAATTGTGATGTCTGGTGTATTGTGTTCCAAAACTTTGTCAGTCTGGATTCGAAAGTCCCACAGTATTTTTGCATGTTCATTTTCCACGACTTTTGCGGGTTTATGATCCCACCAATTCTTTGCTGCTGGCAGGTGGTCCTTGTGACATACGTTCCAGTGAATCATTTGGGCCACAGAGTTGTGCCTCTGTTTGTAGTCCGTCTGTGCAATTTTCTTGCAACAGCTGAGGATATGATCCATGGTGTCATCAGCTTCCTTGCGCAGTCTGCATTTTGGGTCATCTGCTGATTTTTCGATCCTGGTCTTAATGGCATTGGTTCTGATGGCTTGCTCCTGGGCTTCAAAAATCAGGCCTTCTTCTGTCTCCTTCTTCAGGGTTCCATTCATGAGCCATCACCAGGTCTTCTCCTTGTCAACTTTTCCTTCAATCCTCTCAAGGAACTGCCCATGTAAGGCTTTGTTGTGCCAGCTGTCAGCTCTGGTTTGGAGTGCAGTTTTCTTGTACTGACTCTTTGTCTGCTGTGCTTTGAGAAGTTTCCATTTATTGACTTCAATTAAAGCAGGTTCTTGGCTTTCCTTGACATATTCTGCCATAATATTAAATTATTAATATTACCGGGATTGTGGCGCAGCTGGCTGAGTGTCAGCTGCATTAAGATCACTCTGATCAAAAGGTCATGAGTTCGAAGCCAGCCCGGGTTGAAGTGGGTTTCCAACCAATTGTGTTTAGCCTGTTGTCGACCTTTGCAACCCGAAAGACAGTTGCATCTGTCAAGTAGGAAAATAAGGTACCACCTTAAAGTGTGGGGAGGCTAAATTAACTGATTTATGAGGCCACTAGCGGTCCCCTGCCACGCGTTGCTGTGGCCCAGTCTGGTGATCTGGAAAATAAAGTAATGAGAAAGTGTTGGTTTCTAATATATGTAATGTCTTCATGCTTGCGGATAAACAGTATTTCTTGCTGTTTCTTTGCCAGTGTTGATGTGGAGATTGTCTGGTTTGCCTTCTCTGGAACATGCAACATATCATTGTCCTTCTTTAGGGGTCCCTTTCAAATCTTTGATACTGCATCTGTAATATACATATATGTGTGTGTGTGAATGGCTGGATGGCCCTCTTTGTCAGAAGGGTCGGCAAAGACCACCAGAAAACACAGAATTTTCTGTTGGTCATTGGGGTTCTGTGTGGGAAGTTTGCCCCAATTCTGTCGTTGGTGGGGTTCAGAATGCTTCTTAATTTTAGGTGAACTATAAATCCCCGTAACTACAACTCCCAAATGTCAAGGTCTATTTCCCCCAAACTCCATCTGTGTTTATATTTGGGCATATTGAGTATTTGTGCCAAGTGTGGTCCAGAGTCCACAGTGCTCTCTAGATGTAGGTGAACTACAACTCCAAAACCCAAGGTCAATGGCCACCAAATCCTTCTAGTGTTTTCTGTTTGTCAGGGGAGTCCTGTGTGCCAAGTTTGGTTCAATTCCATTGTTGGTGGAGTTCAGAATGCTCTTTGATTATAGGTGAACTATAAATCCCAGCAACCACAACTCCCAAATGACAAAATCATAATTTTTTGAGTGATGGTCCCTCCTTGTGTAGCGAGACGTTTTGTTGCCAAATTTGGTGTGATTTTGTTCATTGGTTCTTTTGTTTTTAAGGTACTCATTATGCACAGAGCATTTATATATATATATATAGATAAAGAAGACTCCAGCAAAGCATTTCAGCGGGGAAGCATGCGGGGAATGCGGAAGTGCTTCATCAGAATCGCAGATGGACGATGAAAGCGACAGCTCCCCTGACGGCCAGAAAAAGTTAAATAGCCTCTGTGTATGTCTGTATATGTTTGTATGTCAAAATTGGCATTGAATGTTTGCCATATATGGGTACTAGGCTTGGGTAACGACGGAAAAATTTGGTTCTAAACTCGTTTCGTTTTTAGGGGGCCCTTGCATTTCATTTTTTTAAATAATTCCGAAATTTTCCTTTAAATTTTTTGAAATTTACGAAATTTTGTAAAATTACGAATCAATTCATTAATGGCGGACGAGATTGCGCAATATGCTAAAAAAACCTCCAAATGGGACAGGAGGAACTTCTGAAGCTTCCCTCTCCCTCTGTTGTTGACTGTTGGTGTGATAAAACAAACAACAACTATAAAACTTGCACCAGACATGCCAAAATAATTACGAAATAATTACAAAATAATTTCGAAATAATTACGAAATAAATAGAAAAAATTGTTTCGAATCTTTATTACTCCTCACACAATTCCTGCATGGCTCAATATTGGATCATAAGCTAATTTAAATACGAATTAATGACTTAGATGAAGGGCTAGAAGGCATGATCATCAAGTTTGCAGACGACACCAAATTGGGAGGGATAGCCAATAGTCCAGAGGACAGGAGCAGAATTCAAAACGATCTTGACAGATTAGAGAGATGAGCCAAAACTAACAAAATGAAGTTCAACAGTGACAAATGCAAGATACTCCACTTTGGCAGAAAAAACGAAATGCAAAGATATAAAATGGGGGACAATGCCTGGCTCGAGAGCAGTACGTGTGAAAAAGATCTTGGAGTCCTCGTGGACAACAAGTTAAACATGAGCCAACAATGTGATGTGGCGGCAAAAAAAGCCAATGGGATTTTGGCCTGCATCAATAGGAGCATAGTGTCTAGATCTAAGGAAGTAATGCTACCCCTCTATTCTGCTTTGGTTAGATCACATCTGGAATATTGTGTCCAATTCTGGGCACCACAATTCAAGAGAGATATTGACAAGCTGGAATGTGTCCAGAGGGGGGTGACTAAAATGATCAAGGGTCTGGAGAACAAGCCCTATGAGGAGCGGCTTAGGGAACTGGGCATGTTTAGCCTGAAGAAGAGAAGGCTGAGAGGAGATATGATAGCCATGTATAAATATGTGAGAGGAAGCCACAGGGAGGAGGGAGCAAACTTGTTTTCTGCTTCCTTGGAGACTAGGACGCGGAACAATGGCTTCAAACTACAAGAGAGGAGATTCCATCTGAACATTAGGAAGAACTTCCTGACTGTGAGAGCCGTTCAGCAGGGGAACTCTCTGCCCCGGAGTGTGGTGGAGGCTCCTTCTTTGGAAGCTTTTAAACAGAGGCTGGATGGCCATCTGTCAGGGGTGATTTGAATGCAATATTCCTGCTTCTTGGTAGAATGGGGTTGGACTGGATGGCCCATGAGGTCTCTTCCAACTCTTTGATTCTATGATTCTATGATTCTATGAATTAATAATGAATTACGAAATTAATGAACGAAAGTGCCCAAGCCTAATGTGTACACTGTAATCCGCCCTGAGTCCCCTGCGGGGTGAGAAGGGCGGAATATAAAAGCTGTAAATAAATAATAAATAAATAAAATAAATTATTATTATTATTATTATTATTATTATTATTATGGGGTCCGCAGTCCAATTGGGGTTTCACGTGGAATGAAAGCTGGGGCCAGGCAAGGCTTGAAAGAGTCGAGATTCTGGTAGTGATAATTCAAAAATGTTCTTTTCTCAAGTGGAAGGTGGATGGATTAAACCTTCCTCACGGCAAAATCTTGTTCTTCATCTCAGGAAGTGGATCGCCTGGGTCTTTCTGCTCTAACCTAAGGCCTTTTACTTCTTCCGAGCTATTATCCTTCTGACTGAGAATGGGCTTAGGTTAAGTCTTGACATAAGGAGGGGGGCAAAGGAGTTTGTAGTTTGTAGTGTATGTGTTGTAGTGTATGTATACTGAAGAAGGAGGTCAACCCAGCCTGCTTTTACCATCCTGGAGTCTGCTCCCATCATCACGGTATAGCTAGAATGGAGAACACACACACACACACCTCTTGTGGGATGTCTTATAAATATTTGATAGGCCTAATGTAATCATATACAATCAATAAGGGCAGGAATATATCCCCCTCCCGTGCGCTTCTCCGTCCCCTTCTCTCCCCTGCACTGCCCATCCTTCCCTTTCCTCTCCTCCCTCTTGCTGTGCCTTTCATTAATGCATTCTCCATTTTACATTATTTATGAACTTCCTTCCTTTTCTCTCTCTCTCTTTTGAAAAAATAAATAAATTAAATAACATTGGTTATCTGTCGTCTCAGATGTTCCAGCTAAGCAGTTTGGGGCTGGGAAGAACTTTGCTGCTCTTATTGTTGCCTCTGCTGATTCTGGTAACTTCGGGGGGGGGGGGGGGGGGGGAAGACCTCCAGAAAAATACTCCTTGTTGCTTTTCTCACTGCCAACGCAACACCCCAAAACATCTCAAGCTCTTTTTGTTGTGATGATGGAAGAAGCAATGGCAAATCGACTTAAAGTGGAGTATGGCATGTGGTCAGATTTTATTAGAGGTTTCCAACTCTGTGCAGGCACTGCTTAGCAATCTGATCAGTTTATATCCTTCAACCTTATACATCCTGGAGGAATGTTTGGATGAACCATTGACCATTGGCTATTCATGGAGCAGGAGACAATATATATTGTTCTGAGTTCTTTTGAGTGCATCTACACTGCAGACTAAATGCAGTTTGACACCACCTGAATCATGATAGTTGTAGTTTGGTGAGGCACCTGCACTCTTTAGCCAAGAAGGCTAAAGACCTCATCAAACTACATCTCCCATGATTCCAGTGAGCCATGCCACTTGAAGCAATATCAAACTACATTCTGTGGTTGTGCCTTGGTTAGACCACACCTGGAATATTGTGTCCAGTTCTGGGCACCACAATTGAAGGGAGATGTTGACAAGCTAGAATGTGTCCAGAGG
The DNA here is from genome assembly GCF_037176765.1 of Anolis sagrei. Lineage (NCBI taxonomy): Eukaryota > Metazoa > Chordata > Lepidosauria > Squamata > Anolidae > Anolis > Anolis sagrei. The sequence continues at coordinate 15,122,585 of NC_090030.1, read as the reverse complement.
AGGGTGATTAAATAACCAAGGGTCTGGAGAACCAGCCCTATGAGGAGCAGCTTAAAGAGCTGGGCATGTTTAGCCTGAAGAAGAGAAGGCTGAGAGGAGACATGATAGCCATGTATAAATATGTGGGGGGAAGTCATAGGGAGGAGGGAACAAGCTCGTTTTCCGCTGCCCTGGAGACTAGGACGTGGAACAATGGCTTCAAATTACAAGAAAGGAGATTCCATCTGAACATTAGGAAGAACTTCCTGACTGTGAGAGCCGTTCAGCAGTGGAACTCTCTGCCTTGAAGTGTGGTGGAGGCTCCTTCTTTGGAGACTTTTAAACAGAGGCTGGATGGCCATCTGCCAGGGTGCTTTGAATACAATTTTCCTGCTTCTTGGTAGAATGGGGTTGGACTGGATGGCCCACGAGGTCTCTTCCAACTTTATCATTCTATTATTCTTTCTACTCTAGTATCCATGCACTAGAAACCATAAAATGAGTAAGTGCTTCCCTTCAAAATAAGTGCATCCTTTCAAAGTTAGTAGCATCTACTCCTGTTCTGCCACTTTCTCACATTGTTATTAACTACGTAGTTAGAGATGTAATTTTGTTTCTGCAAAAGTTTTGTTGAAAAACTCATCACATGAAGAAACAATCCTATTTTTCCTCCGATGAGCTCACATGTCTCTTTGAGGATTGGAAGACTAACCAAGTTGTACTTCTTGTTGTGTACGTTCAAGCTATTTCCGACTTATGCTCCTACTGGCTAATAGGGCAACTCTGGAAATTGGCCAGACCCATCATGGTCGTTCTGCATCCTGAGTGCAAAGGGAAATGGCTGGCGAACTACATATCAATCCTGCAGATTCTTGTTTGGGCAACTTTCCCCAACTGAGTTCCTTCTGGATATGCTGGATGAAAACTCCTGTCCTCTTTGACCGGTGTGGCCATTACCCATGCTGACTGGAGATTATGGGAATCATACTTCAACACTCCTTAGAGTAGTGTTTCTCAACCTGGAGGTCGGGACCCCTGGAGGGGGCTGTGAGGGGGGTTTCAGAGGGGTTGCTAAAGACCACCGGAAAATGCATATTTCTAATGGTCTTAGGAACCCCTTTGGAGAGGAGGCTGAAGATCTCTCCGCCTATCCTTCTCTTCCTTTTTGGAAACAAAAAATCCTTCCAGCCAAAAGCCCTCCTCCTCCTGTGATTGGCCGGCCTCTCGGTCAAGGGGAGGGCTGTTTCTGAGACTCTTAAGTGGAGAAGGGCAAGCAGGCATGTTCTCCCTTAAATAATTTTCAATTCCTCCCAAACCCCTCCAGTATTTTCTGTTGGTCATGGAGACTCTGTGTGGGAGGTTTGGCCCAGTTCTACCATTGTAGGTGAACTATAAATCCCAGCAACTACAACTCCCAAATGTCACATTTGGGCATAGAGAGTATTCATACCAAGTTTGGTCCAGCTCCATAATTGTTTGAGTCCACAGTGCTCTCTGGCTGGAGGTGAACTACAACTCCAAAACTCACAGTCAATGCCCACCAAACCCTTCCAGTATTTTCTGATGGCCATGGGAGGTCTGTGTGCCAAGTTTGGTTCTATGCCATCATTGGAGGAGTTCAGAATGCTCTTTGATTGTAGGTGAACTATGTTGCGCAGCAGCAGATTTTAGCCAAGTTCCTTGCAAAAGAAACACAGGCAAGAGGAAAAAGGAACAGAAAAACTTTATTCTTATCAGTAGAGGCAATAAACATAAACTTGCAGTGTTGCAGACAAAATCAAACAGTGCAATGAACTTACATAGTCCTTGTAAGTAACACAGAATAAGGCTTTCATCTTCATTCAAATGAGAGAGCAAAACATAAACCCTGAGTAAATAGCTATTCCACCATAACAAAGAACATTGCTGTTAAGCATAGCAGCATATTTTCTTTTAGAGCACCATATTACTTCTCCAAACTGTATTCTAAAATCCATAGTTATACCCCACCGGGTGTGGTCCAAACATGCTGGCTGACCTACATTACCAGCTGCACATAATAATTAACATCATAGGGTTTTAGCACACACTTGATCCTGCTACAACTTACTGTAACAAACTATAAATCCCAGCAACTACAACTCTCAAATGCCAAGGTCTATTTTCCCCAAACTACATCTGTGTTCATATTTGAGCATATTGAGTCTCCGTGCCAAGTTTGGTCCAGATCCATCATTATTTGAGTCCACAGTGCTCTCTGGATGGAGGTGAACTACAATTCCAAAACTCCAGGTCAATACCCATCAAACCCTCCCAGTATTTTCTGTTGGTCATGGGAGTTCCGTGTGCCAAATTTGGTTCAATTCTATTGCTGGTGGAATTCCAAATGTTCTGATTGTAGGTGAATTATAAATCCCAGCAACTACAACTCCCAGATAACAAAATCAATCTTCCCCCCAACCCCACCAGTATTCAAATTTGGGTGTATTGTGTATTTATGCCAAATTTGGTCCAGTGAATGAAAATGCATCCTGCATATCAGATATTTACATTATGATTCACAACAGTAGTAAAATTGCAGTTATGAAAATAATGTTATGGTTGGGGGGTCACCCCAACATGAGTAACTGTATTAAGGGGTCATAGCATTAGGAAGGTTGAGAACCACTGCCTTAGAGCTTGCTAGAATAGGGAAGCCTATGTCAAAAGATCAGAGAACTGAGAGGATTGTGCAGCACCTTGGATAGCTCCCAGGAACTGGTTTCCGACAAGGGAGTAGTTGCCAGTAGTTGCTTCATCTCTTTTCTATCCTTGGCCCCTCATATGGTAATACTACTATTCCCATCACAATTGGCCATGATGCTTGGGGATGATGGGAAACCAAGAGATAATATTGTTAGAAAAACTAGCCAACCAGCACTTGTTGAGTTCCTTGCTGTGTGCCTTCAAGGCTTTTCTGAATTATGGCAACCCTGTGCGCCTTTCCTGTCAATATTTCTTCAGAGTGGGTTTTGCCTTTCTTTGAGGCTGAGTGAATGCGATTTCTTCAAGGCTATGTTATCCTGGGATTTGTAGTTTTGTGCACATTTATGTCAGAGGGATTTGGTGTTTCAGCAAGTTAGAAATCCCGGGATTCTATAGGATTGTGCCATGGAAAAGTAGTGTTGATCCAGTTATCCAATCCACTACTGAACAATAAAATTCACTGGTCCAGTCAGTCTTTCCCAGTTTGACTTACTTTGCAGGGTAGTTTTGGATTACAACTTCTGGTGGGGAAAAATGGGCATGAGCTTCTTTTCCTTCTCTTCTTTCCTCCTCCTCCTCCCACCTCCTCTTCATCTTCATCTTCTTCTGAGGATGGCCAAAACATCTGAACTATACAATGATCTATACCTAAATGAATTCTCAATGGGTATGTAAGTGAACTGGGCAAAACTGGTGCCACTATCATCTTCACTATCATTCCTGGCAGCACTAGGGCATGCACTGAAAACGTGTGGTTAAGGGAGCGGGATCGGATTCTGCACATTAAGGATTGATCGCACAGTGATCTAGGACCAAGCCCCGTATAGTAAGCCCCCCTCCCTAACTCAGTGCAACAACCCTGCAGTCAGCCTCGCCAGCTGCAAAAGGCCTCAATGCAACATCCCGGCTAAGGATGCATATTCTCCAGCCCTGTTACATAAATTATTGTTATTATTTTTCCAACAGCAGGCTGGCAGGAAATGCAGGGTGGCAGGAAATGCATTTTCAGTTCATCTGCAGCTATTAGATTACCAGGAAATGGCTGGCTGGCGAGGAGCCAGGCCTCTGGCTTGAAGGAGGCAGGAGGAAGGGAGGAGAGGGAGAGAAAGCAAGCTAATGGACACTCTGCAAGAGAAGCATCTCTCTCTTGCAGTGAAGGGAGAAGGGTGCAGGAGACCGGGGTGAAGGGCCCCATGCAATGTCCTTGTGGCTATCCTCCCCCCCCCCCCATAAACTTGGGTAAGATATTGTGTCAAATGACACCTTCCAGAACTCCTCTTCTAACTGGGACTGGTAGTCCAAAGAACTAACTTTCCCAAGTGTTGTCGAAAGCTTTTATAACCAGGTTGCTGTGAGTTTTCTGGGCTGTGTGGCCAGACTCCAGAAACATTCCCTCTTGATGTTTTGCCCACTTCTATGGCAGACATCCTCAGAGATTGTGAGGTCTCTAAAATCAGAATAGCAAACAAAGAGGAACATTCAAACAACATGAAAAAATCAGGGCCAGCTAACACCTCCCAACAAAGGATTCCCCCAGGTAGGAATCAGCCAGTCTTTGAATCTGCAAGGCCATTCAATGCTAATCTAGCCAGCCAACTGCAACATTCACACTTGCCTCAAGCAGACAAGAGTTCTTTCTCCCACCCTGGACATTCCATAGATATAGAAACTCCACTTGCTTTACTTTTACTTTTAAGCTGTTTTTATTGTATTTATATTTGAATTGTTCAATTGATTGTTTAATTGATATGTCATCAGCCCACTTCGGTTGGGATTGAGTGTTTACTTTTAAGCTTTTTTATTGTATTTATATTTGAATTGTTCAATTGAGATATCATGTTGGTTACTGTATGTTTAAATTGATATGCTAATTGTTTACATTGATATGCCATATTTATTATTACATGTGTAATGCGGCATTGTATGCAATGGTCTGCAAGCTGCCCTGAGTGCCCCATTGGAGTGAGAAGGGTGGAGTATAACTGAGGTCAGCTGTGACCAGCAGTGCTGCAGAATTTGAAGAGGCATGAATGGAGGGTGAAAAAGAGAAACGTGCCAAGAGGAAGGTGCATCAAGCCAACCCTGACTGAGACTGCCTTCCACCTGGAAACCAATGCCCTCACTGCGGGAGAAGATGCAGGTCAAGAATAGGGCTCCACAGTCACCAACGGACCTACAAGAATACTGATCCTGGAAGACTATCCTACTTGGCCAACGAGGGATCGCTTAAGTAAGTAAAGTAAGTATAAATGTAGTATGGTGATGATAGTGATGATGATGATGATTTCTAACAGACCTCACAACCTCTGAGGATGCCTGCAAAACATCAGGAGAGAATGCTTGTGGAATATGGCCATACAGCCCAGAAACCCAACTTTCCCAAGCTAGAGGAGTCCTCTGTTTGGAAGCATCCTCTCCTTGAAGAGCTATCTGGTCTAATTTTGACTTACAGACCATCAACCATAAATTGGAGGTGCATCTACACTGTGGAATTAATGCTGTTTGACCCCACTAGAACTGTGTGGCTCAGTATTATGAAACAATGGGAACTCTGTTGTCTGAGAGTTGTGGCTCAAAAAGAAACTTTCTCAAACTTGGCCCAGAAGCATATTTGAAAGATTCCCATAGATCCGAACAGGGAGGGCTGCAGGTGAGGCTGTTCTATTAATACCTTCAAGGTAATTCTTAATGAGGGCTGGGAATTGTACCTCCATCGCAGGTACCTTGGAGAGCCTAGAGGAGAACGTTTCGCTTTTTTCAGGCTCTTAGAGGTGACCGTGGTAGGAATGGACTACATAGACCCAGTCCTCAATCACAGCAGCTTTCTTTTTCTGTGATAAGGATTTGCAAATCCCCCAACCCCAACAAAACCAAGTTGTGAAACTTTCAGGTCATAAGCATCCATTAGAGCAGTGTTTTTCTCAACCTTCCTAATGTGGCGGACCCCTTAATCCAGTCCCTCGTGTTGTGGTGACCCCCAACCATAACATTATTTTCGTTGCTACTTCATAACTGTCATTTTGCTACTGTTATGAATCGTAATGTAAATATCTGATATGAAGGGTGTATTTTCATTCACTGGACCAAATTTGGCACAAATACCCGATACGCACAAATTTGAGTTCTAGTGGGGTTGGGGGAGGGATTGATTTTGTCATTTGGGAGTTGTAGTTTCTGGGATTTATAGTTCACCTACAATCAAAGAGCATTCTGAACTCCACCAACAATGGAATTGAACTAAACTTGGCACGCAGAACTCCCATGACAAACCGAAAATACTGGAAGGGTTTGGTGGGCATTGACCTTGAGTTTTGGAATTGTAGTTCACTTACATCCAAAGAGCACTGTGGACTCAAACAATGATCGTTCTGGACCAAACTTGGCAGAAATACTCAATATGTCCAAATGTGAACACCGGTGGAGTTTGGGGAAGATAGATTTTGACATTTGGGAGGTGTGGTTTCTGGGATTTATAGTTCACCTACAATCAAAGAGCATTCTGAACTCCACCAATGATAGAATTGGGCCAAACTTCCCACACAGAACCCCCATGACCAACAGAAAATACTGTCAAATGCTTTCATGGCTGGAATCACTGGGTTGTTGTAGGGGAAACAAACAGGCACATAAAATCACTCTCAACAAAAGATTTTCCCCAGACCCTTCCAAGCCATTGAATGCTAATCAAGGTGATCAGCTGAAACATTCACAGCTAGCCCCAGCAGACAAAAGTCCTTTGTCTCACCCTGGTCATTCCACAGATATATAAACCCATTTTTCCTACTTCCAGCATACCTCACTACCTCTGAGGATGCTTGCCATAGATGCAGGCGAAACGTCAGGAGAAAAATTGCCTCCAGAACATGGCCATATAGCCCGGAAAAACCTACAACAACCCAAATTAATAATAACAGAGTAAAATATTAAATAACATTGACCCGAGTATAAGCTGAGAGGAACTTTTTCAGCCTATTAAAATGGCTGAAAAACTAGGCTGATACAGTAATATCATGAGAAACTCAACTGACAGCCAATGGGATCTTCATGAAAGACTACTGACCATCTTAGAGAAAAGGTGTAATATCAAAAGAATAAAGGAATAAAGAAGAAGCAGTCTTCGATGCCTTCCACATCATGAGGACCCGATCCAGCATGTCGGATGTTGAGGCTCAACAGCCAGAGGAAACAAGCTTGCAAATCTTTGCTTCTGGCTCCTTCACCCACGACCTGGAGGAATGTCTTGGCCACTGGCCATCCCACCACCGCTTCCTTGATTTCCGTTCGGGCTGTGCTCATCTCCTCAGCACATTTTGGGTTTGGCAAAGGCTTCTGAAGCTTACTCGGCCATTGTCTGTCAGATGACACTGAGTTGCCTCTTCACTGCCCCCTTTTTCATCTCCTGCACCTGTTTTCTTAATCCTGGGAAACTTTTCAGAAACAAATAGAAGCAAAAACCATCCACACTGGGAAGAAGTTAAGAGGTATCCCTGTTCCCAGCATGGAGTCTGTTTTTGTTGTTTATTCGTTCAGTCACTTCCGACTCTTTGTGACATCCAGGACTAGCCCAGGCCAGAGTTCCCTGTTGGCCATGGCCATCCCCAGCTCCTTCATGGACAAGCCAGTCACTTCCACCCATCTTGTCCTTGGTCGGCCCCTCTTCCTTTTTCCTTCTCTTTTCCCTAGCATCATTGTCTTCTCTAAGCTTTCCTGTCTTCTCATGATGTGGCCAAAGTACTTCATCTTGGCCTTTAATATCCCTCCCTCTAGTGAGCAATTGGGCTTTATTTCCTGGAGTATGGACTGGTTTGATCTTCTTGTAGTCCAAGGCACTCTCAATTTTTTCCACAGTTCAACACCACAGTTAGCTCAGCCTTCCTTATGGTCCAACTCTCTTATCTATGGGTTACTACATGGAATACCATTGCTTTGACTATGTGGATCTTCGTTGCCAGTGTGATGTCTCCACTCTTCACTATTTTATCAAGATTGGTCATTGCTCTCCTCCCAAGAAGGAAATGTCTTCTAATTTCCTGGCTGCAGTCTATGTCTGCACTCATCTTCACACCTAGAAATACAAAGTCTGTCACTGTTTTCTCCCTCTATTTGCCAGTTAGCAATCAGTCTGGTTGCCATCATCTTGGTTTTTGTGATGTTTAACTGCAACCTAGTTTTTTCACTTTCTTCTTTCACCTTGGTTAGAAGGCTTCTCAGCTCCTCCTCACTTTCAGCCATCAAAGTGGTATCATCTGCATATCTAAGGTTGTTAATGTTTCGTCCAGCCATTTTAGCTCCAGACTTGGATTCATTAATCCACGCATGTCACATGATGTGCTCTGCATACAAGTTGAATAGGTCGGGTGAGAATGGACAGCCCTGCCATACTCTTTTCCCAATCTTGAACCAGTTTGTGTCCATTTCTGGGCACCACAATTGAAATCACACTGTGTCCAATTCTGGGCACCACAATTAAAAGGAGATGCTGACAAGCTGGAATGTGTCCAGAGAAGGGCAATGATCAAGGGCCTGGAGAACAAGCCCTATGAGGAGCGGCTTGAAGAGCAGGGCATGTTTAGCCTTCAGAAGGGAAGGCTGAGAGGAAACATGATGAGGGCCATAGATCAAGATGTGAGGGGAAGTCATAGGGAGGAGGGAGCAGCCTTATTTTCTGCTGCCCTGGAGACTAGGTGGAGGATTTGTTTGGTCACGTTAGATAAGCTAAATGGCTACTGTAGTTTCATACGAGTCTTCCAATCAGTCATTGCCACTAGTAAATTGCTTACAGACAGGCCTTTGTTCATGGCAAGTCTTACTTTGTAAGTAATCATTCTTTGCATGGCTAGTGGCCACTAGAATTGCTCACAACAGAACATTTCATGACTGTCTCAGACCAGGAGGTGACAAAGCCTTCTCGATTGTGGTCAAAATATATATCCTGAGATCTTATAAAATCTTCTCTGAACATTCAGAGAAGAACCACCTAATGCAGGGGTCTCCAAACAAAAGTTCACAGGCCAGATGCGTCCCTCCGAGGTCATTAAAACATCTCCACCCTAAACTTTAGACTTGGAGTCACCCTAAGTTTGAAATGACTTGAAGACACACCACAACAACTGTCCTAATTAAGGTATTGTTGGGCTTTCATGGCCAGAATCACTGGGCTGTTGTAGGTTTTTTGGGCTGTATGGCCATATTCTAGAAGCATTCTTTCCTGACGTTTTGCCTGCATCTATGACAGGCATCCTCAGAGGTTGTGAGGACTTCACAACCTCTGAGGATGCCTGCCATAGATGCAGGTGAAACATCAGGAGAGAATGCTTCTGGAACATGGCCATGCAGCATGAAAAACCTACAACAATCTAATCCTTATTAACTTACAAATGGCTCCTAGTTAAGAAGAGACCCACCCCCAGAAGGGAATTCATTCCTGAAAGAGTTATTATCATGGGGTGAGCATCAGAGGGTGATTCTCCCCATTACTTCCTCTTCATCCTGGAAAGAAGTGATGAGTGAAGTGCCATAAGCAGGGTTCCATCCTGGGCCCAGTGCTTAGACTTAGAGGAAGGGTTAGAAGGTATGATCATTGAATTTGCAGATGACACCAAATTGGGTGGGATAGCTAATATTCCAGAAGACAGGAGCAGAATTCAAAATGATCTTAACAGATTGGAGAGATAAATGGCCAAAACTGACCAAAGGAAGTTCAACAGGGATGAATGCAAGATACTCCACTTAGGCAGAAAAAAACGAACCCCAAAGATACAGACAGGGTAAACGATGCCTGCCTTGATAGCAGCACGTGTGAAAAAGATCTTGGAGTGCTTGTGGACAGGAAGGTGAACATGAGCCAACAATCTCATGCATCAGCTCAAAAAGCCAATGGGATTTTGACCTGCATCTATAGGAGTCTAGTGTCTAGATCCAGGGAAGTCCTGCTACCTATGCTCTATTCTGCCTTGGTCAGACCAAACCTGAAATCACACTGTGAAAAATTCTGGGCACCGCAATTGAAGGGAGATGTTGACAAGCTGGGGTGTGTTCAGAGGCAGGTGACTGAAATGATCAAGGGTCTGGAGAACAAGCCCTATGAGGAATGACTTAAAGAGCTGGGCATGTTTAGCCTTCAGGACATGGAACAATGGCTTCAAACTACAGGAAAGAAAGGAGACTCCACCTGAACATTAGGAAGAACTTCCTATCTGTGAGCGCGAGCTGTTCAGCAGTGGAACTCTCTGCCCTAGAGTGTGGTGGAGGCTCTTTCTTTAGAATCTTTTAAGCAGAAGCTAGATGGCCATCTGTCGGGGGTGATTTGAATGCAATTTTCCTGCTTCTTGGCCGGGGGTTGGACTGGATGGCCCACGAGGTCTCTTCCAACTCTTTGATTCTATTTATTTATTTATATTTCTTTCCTGCCTTTCTCGAGCCCGAAGACGACTCAAGGCGGTTTCTATGATTCTATGATTCTAAGTATCTCCACTGAATCCTTGTTTCCACAACAAGTTTTTCAAAATCCAATTCTCACAGAGACGGAAAGTGAGGTGAAGCAGGGGCACAGACTGCAAAACAAACCCCACAGGGGTGTTAACCCTATGCGATCCAAAGCTAAAATATCTATATTTTTTGTGGAGTTACACTGAAAAATGTACCTGTTCTGACTTATACACAAATTCGACTTAAGGACAAATCTACAGAACCCATTATGTTAATTATTTGGGTACTGCCTGTACTAGTGACATTGTGTGGCTCTTTGTTTTTGAAATACCGAGCGGAAGGACATTCATTGCCACAGGTCACAGAGGGCCAAGCTGACATCTATCAGACCAAACTGGGCACATCTTGTGCCAAATGGGTTTTCCTCTGCAAGGTGCAGGATGACTTTTTGTTGTTGTTGCAAGGAGCCATCTCTTGCTCCACCTCAGTACAAGCAACTCTTTGGGAGCTCAATCTCAGTTTAATGCAAAACCAAACCAAATATTTTTTTTTCATGTCAGGAGCAACTTGAGAAACCACAAGTCGCTTCCGGTGTGAGAGAATTGGCCATTTGCAAGGACATTGCCCAGGCATGTAGCCGGGGGGGGGGGGGGGGGGCTCGAGGGGCTTCAGCCCCTCCCGAAATTCTCATGATGGTTCGCGAAAAGGCCTTACTGGTGCATTATTTAGGCTGTTATGTTTATTCATATCATAATCACAATACTCAATATATCCCATATGCATGGGGGTATTGGGGTAATGATACAAAAGGTTTGCTAGGCTAGACCCTCTTTCACTCAGACTCAGCCCCCCCGAAACTCAGCCCCCCCCTGAAAACCCCCTGAAAAAAAATTCAGCCCCCCCCCCCCCCTCGAAACGAAATCCTGGCTACGGGCCTGACATTGCCCATAGGATGCCTGGATGTTTTACCATCCTTTGGGAGGCATCTCTCATGTCTCCGCATGAAAAGCTGGAGCTGACAGACGGGAGCTCAACACACTCCCCTAATTTGAACTGCTGACCTTTCAGTCAACAGTCCTGCTGGCACAAGAGTTTAACCCATTGCTCCATCGGCTGCTCCGTCAACTGGTTTGAGAGCTAGCTTTGGAACAGTGTTGCTGTGGGGTGAATGAAGTTATTTTATTACACTCACAGATCAGGAGTTTGCAACGTTAAAACATTAAAATCAGAGGTTTTTGAAACATTAAAAGCTGAAGTTTGACACATTAAAAGTCTGAGATATACAACCAAATTTGCAAACTTCTGGTCTGTGACAGCAATAAATAAATTCAGTGTTGCTGCCCTTACAAATGGCTTGGCAACCATTATTGGTCCAAAATAGGGTAGGTAGAGAACGGTTTGCTCTGAGCAGATGTGATATACTTTATCAGCTATCCATTTCTGCCCCCAGATTTAAAATGCTGGCATGGCCTTTAAGGGATGCCCTCGCCAGTCTGTACTTACGTGAACCTTGAAGTCCTCTTCTTGGCTGCCTTGGTTGCCAGACAGTTAGCTTTGGGCTGATATAGCCAGGAAAGAGTATTCTGGGCTGTCTATTCCTTAGACATCAATCTCTAAGTGGCCTTCTATGCCAAATGAAGTGAGATGAGACCAAGCATACCTGGCTTTTGAACAATAGTCTGCAACTATAAAATGATAAAATAATAGAGTTGGAAGACACCACATGGGCCAATCCCTTCCTGCCTTGCAGGAAAAGCACAATCAAAGCACCACCAACAGATGGCCATTCAGCCTCTGTTTAAAAGCCTCCAAGGAAGAAGTTTACACCAGACTTTGAGGCAGAGAGTTCCACTGCTTAACAGATCTTATGCTCAGGAAGGTCTTCCTAATGTTCAGGTGGAATCTCCTTTCCTGTTGTTTGAACCCATTGCTCTGATTCCAACCTGGGAGTTGGGACCCCCGTGGGGAGTTGTGACAGAGTGTCAGAGAGGTTGACAAAGACCATCAGAATACACAGTATTTTCTGTTGGTCATGGGGGTTCTGTGTGGGAAGTTTGGGCCAGTCCTATCGTTTGTGAGGTTTAGAATGCTCTTTGATTGTAGGTGAACTATAAATCCCAGCAACTCCCAAATGTCAAGGTCTGTTTTTCCCAAACTTCACCAGTGTTCACATTTGGGCTTATTGAGTATTCATTCATGCCAAGTTTGGTCCAGATCCATCATTGTCTGAGTCCACATTACTCTATGGATGTAGGTGAACTACAACTCCAAACTCAAGATCAATGCCCACTAAACCTTTCCAATATTTTCTGTTGGTCGTGGGAGTTCTGTGTGCCAAGTTTGGTTTAATTCAATTGTTGGTGGAGTTCAGAATCCTCTTCGATTGTAGGTGAACTATAAATCCCAGCAACTCCCAAATGTCAAGGTCTATTTTTCCCAAACTTCACCAGTGTTCACATTTGGGCTTATTGAGTATTCATTCATGCCAAGTTTGGTCCAGATCCATCATTGTCTGAGTCCACATTACTCAGGTGAACTACAACTCCAAACTCAAGATCAATGCCCACTAAACCCTTCCAGTATTTTCTGTTGGTCATGGGAGTTCTGTGTGCCAAGTTTGGTTTAATTCAATTGTTGGTGGAGTTCAGAATCCTCTTCGATTGTAGGTGAACTATACACCTCAGCAACTACAACTCCCAAATGACAAAATCAATCCCTCCCCCCAACCAATATTCAAATTTGGGCTTATTGGGTATTTGTTCCTAATTTGATCCAGTGAATGAAAATACATCCTACATATCAGATATTTACATTATTTATTTATTTATTTACGACATTTATATGCCACCCTTCTCACCCCGAAGGGGACTCAGAGCGGCTTACAAGATATATACACATACAATATATTATATAATTAGCATAGTACAATATCAGTATTAAATATAACTATTAGGGCTGGGCGGTTTCGTTCGTTAATTTCGTAATTCATTATTAATTCGTTATTTTTTGATAACGAAGCGATATTGAACCATTAAAATCGAAATGAATTTTTAAAATTTATTTTGTAATTGTTTCGTAATTGTTTCGTAATTGTTTCGTTATTATTTCGTTATTATTTCCGCATGTCTGGTGCAACTTTTATAGTTGTTGTTTGTTTTATCAGTGATAAAAAAATAAATTATCACACCAACAGTCAACAACAGAGGGAGAGGGAAGCTTCAGAAGTTCCCCCTGTCCCATTTGGAGGCTTTTTTAGCATATTGCACAATCGTGTCCGCCATTAACGAATCGATTCGTTATTGTTTCGAAATTATTTCATAATTTCCGAAATTTCGTAAATATCGAACTTTTTTAAAGAAAAATTTCGGAATTCTTTTAAATAACGAAACATAAAAACCGCCTAAAAACGAATCGAGTTTAGAAACAAATTTTTCCGTGGTTGGACAGCCCTAATAACTATATTGTATTATACCATTATATTGTAATATTATTAGTAACATTACATGTCATATAAAATATATAATATTGTATTATTATTAGTAGTATTATATTGTATTACATTATAATATTATAAATATTTTATGCATATAAAATATATTATATTATATTATATTATTAGCTTATTATTATAGTAAGGTAAAGGTTTTCCCCTGATATGAAGTCCAGTTGTGTCCGACTCTGGGGTGTGGTACTCATCTCCATTTCTAAGCCGAGGAGCTAGCATTGTCCGTAGACACCTCCAAGGTCATGTGGCTGGCATGATTTTTTTTCCTCTTTTCAGAACTCCATTTGCAGCAAGCTGAGGACAAAAGGGGGGGAAAGTTTACACTTTCTGGGACAGTTGAAAAGAATGGAGAAAATTGGGTTGTTGTAGGTTTTTTGGACTGTATGGCTATGTTCTAGAAGCAGGCATGTAGCTGGGGGGGCTTGAGGGGCTTCACCCCCCCCCCAAATTCTCATGGTGGTTCACAAAAAGGCCTTACTGGTGCATTATTTAAACTGTTATGTTTATTCATATCATGATCTGATCACCATACTCAATATATCCCATATGCATGGGGGTATTGGGGTAATGATACAAAAGGTTTGCTAGGGTAGACCCTCTTTCACTCAGACTCAGCCCTCCCCCCGAAACTCAGCCCCCCGACCCCCCCCCCGAAACAGCCCCCCCAAAACCCCCCCTGAAAAAAATTCAGCCCCCCCCTGAAACGAAATCATGGCTATGGGCCTGTCTAGAAGCATTCTCTCCTGACGTTTCTCCTGCATCTATGGCAAGCATCCTCAGAGGTTGTGAGGTTGGAGAAAATTAATCAAAGTAGCACAATTGTAGGCTATGTAAAAGAGGGTCCACATCCTTGTTCCAGACCTTTTCCCCAGTCTGTTGCAAATCGTCCTGCAATTTTTGCCCACCTTGAAGGCAGGCTTTGCTCCTAATTAATTGCAAATTAAGAGGCCTGTTCTCCTTTGCCCAAAGTGGAAGTGATACTCAAAAATACACCCTACCCCACACTCCCTCCCTGGATCTCAGGACCTTTGGGCTGCTTCATGGCAGTTCATTATTGGATTGCAAAGGCAGGACTAGAGCTGGGAGGGAAATGGAGAGGAGGGGAAGGCAGGCCAGCGAAAGGCAGAGCCCAGCGCTAATGGATCTCGGAAATAGCTCCAAGCTCTCCCTTCCCTTTGTTAGCTTGACAAGGAAGCTTGGAACCAAGGAGGATTCTTGGCTCCAAAATTAGCTGCTTTGCCTTGAAAATAAAACGAAAACGGTGCAAAGGAGATCGCTCAGATCCAGAGGTCAAAAACCAAATTAAAAAAAAACTAGGGGAAATTTGAACTTTCCAAGAAAAGAAAAAACCTTGCAAGACAAGGATGAAAATAACATTATTGTATTGTCGAAGGCTTTCATGGCTGGAATCACTAGGTTCTTGTAGGTTTTTTCGGGCTATAGGGCCATGTTCTAGAGGCATTTGTCCTGACGTTTCGCCTGCATCTATGGCAAGCATCCTCAGAGGTAGTGAGGATGCTTGCCATAGATGCAGGCGAAACGTCAGGAGAAATGCCTCTAGAACATGGCCCTATAGCCCGAAAAAACCTACAAGAACCTAATAACATTATTGTTTTTGGGCCACTTCCACTGACTATATTATCACAAGAGTCAAAAGCGCATAGCCGCCTTTCGGCCCATCTGAACTTCTGCAAGACATAATATTCTGCTATGTGTTGAGAACCAGAAGTGATGTTTGGGCCAATCCCACATTTCTGTTGTTCCTCCCTGTTTCAGAACTGCGGCTACAAACAACTTGGACATTGGATTGCTGTGAGTTTTCCAGGCTGTCTGGCCATGTTCCAGAAGCATTCTCTCCTGATGTTTCACCCACATCTATGGCAGGCATCCTCAGAGATTGTAAACCCTGTTGGAAACTAGGCCTCAGCTGCCCTGAGTCCCCTTGGGAAGAGGTAGAGGGATATAAATAAATTATTATTATTATTATTATTATTATTATTATTATTATTATTAAGTGGGATATATATATTTGTGGAATGTCCAGGGTGGGAGAAAGAACTCTTGTCTGTTGGAGGCTTGTGTGAATACTGCCATTGGCCACCTTGATTATTATTGAATGGTCTTGCAGATTTAAAGCCTGGCTGATTGCTGCCTAGGGTATCCTTTGTTGGGAGGTGTTAGCTGGCCCTGATAGATTTTTTTTTGTCTGAAATTCCCCTGTTTTTTTTTTAAAACCACTGAGCTGCTGAACTAGCCGACCTCCATTTCTAATCTGAAGAGCTGGCATTGTCCATAGACACCTTCAAGATCATGTGGCTGGCATGACTGCATGGAGTGCTGTTACCTTGCTGCAAAAGCAAAAGGTACCTATTGATCTACTCACATTTCCATGTTTTCGAACTGCTAGGTTGGGAGAAGCTGGGCCTAACAGTGGGAGCTCACCCGCTCCCCGGATTCAAACTGCTGGCCTTTCGGTCTCCAAGTTCTGCAGCTTAGCGGTCTAATCCACTTTGCTACTGGGGGCTCCAAAACTGTTTTATTATATTAGTATTACTCTATTACAATATTGAGAAGCCTCTCACAGGAAGGTAAAATATCCAGGCGTCCCCTGGGCACCGTCCTTGAAGATGGCCAATTCTCTCACACCAAAGAGTCACCAAACTGCAAGATGAGCTCCTGTCTGTCAGCTCCAGCTTCCCATACGGGGGTATGAGAGAAGCCTCCCACAGGATGGTACAACATCCCGGCCTCACCTGGGCAACATCCTTGCAGACGGCCAATTCTCTCACACCAAAGAGTCACCAAATTGCAGCGTGAGCTCCTGTCTGTCAGCTCTAGCATCCCATACGGGGGTATGAGAGAAGCCTCCCACAGGATGGTGCAACATCTGGGCCTCCCCTGAGCAACATCCTTGCAGACGAATTCTCTCACACCAAAGAGTCACCAGCATCCCATGCAGGGACATGAGAGAAGCCTCCCACAGGACAGTACAACATCCAGGCTTCCACTGGGCAACGTCCTTGCAGACAGCCAATTCTCTCACACCAAAGAGTCACCAAATTGCAGGGTGATGAGCTCCCGTCTGTCAGCACCAGCTTCCCATGTGGGGGCATGAGAGAAGCTTTCCACAGGATGGTACAACATCCGGGCCTCCCCTGAGCAACGTCCTTGCAGACAGCCAATTCTCTCATACCAAAGAGTCATTAAACTGCATGGTGATGAGCTCCCATCTGTCAGCACCAGCTTCCCATGCGGGGACATGAGAGAAGCCTCCCACAGGTTGATAACACATCTGGGCTTCTCCTGGGCAACGTCGTTGCAGACGGCCAATTCTCACATCAGTTTCTCAAGTCGCTCCTGACACACACACACACCAAACTCTCAGGATCCCATAGCCTTGAGTGGGACCAAACCGCGTTAATTCCACAGTGTGGGAGCCTCACTTTTCATCCCCCCCCCCTCCACATGGCTTGTGCTGTGGGGTCCCTTTGGGGCCGTCTAATGGGCCGACTCTGTTTCAGCCAAGTGACGCCACTTGGGCAGCATTAAGAGCTCCGGGAAGGGGAAGGGGAAGGGAGGGGGGAGAGAAGAAGGAGAGTCAAGTCAAGCGGTGGGCGTGGCTACCAGGGTTCTGTCCCCGCCCACTCCGGCGCTTCCTCCATTCACAAGCCGGCAAAGGCGGGCGCGCTCCATTCACAAAAAAATAGCCAAAGAGAAAGCCGTCCCCAGGAGGCGGGTTCGAGGCTGGCTTGGTGCTCAAGCTTTGGCTTTCTCTGTCTGTCGGAGGAGCAGCTCTGGGATGGATGGATAGGTGGATGGATGGAGCCCATAGCCAAGCAGCCCCATTGATGGCCAGCCTGGAAGGGACATCCAGGTGAGTGAGTGAGTGGGAAAGATCTGGAGAAAAGGAGATCTCTGCTTTGGTTGCTCCATTCTTCTCCCTCTCCTCTTTCCTTGGAGTCTTGGGATTTGTAGTGTGGCCAGGAAGAGGGATAGAAGGCTTCTCTTTTGTGGGGAATTGCTCAGTTCTCTTCCTTCCAAGGAAAGGACGAGAGGCGCGTCTGCACTTTAGAATTGACACACTTCTGCACTACTTTGACATTCCTAACTCCTGTTTTTTGCATTTCCAAGAGGTCTTTTTTCCCTTTCCTGCCAAATGAGTGGCTCTTCCAGGATTCAGTTGCCTTGGGAGTCCCGGCAATTCAAAGCGGTGTCAAACTGCATTAATTCCCCAGTGTGGACGCAACTCTGGGAGCCCAACCAGGGGCAACACTTTCCCAAACGCTCAGCAAGGACTTCAATATAGACTTGAGCCTTTGTGGAACCGGATTTCAAATAAGCCGACTTGTAGTTTTTGCAAGGTTTCCTCGATTGTGTTCTTTCCTCCATCCTCTTCTTGTTAGATAGATAAATTTTATTTTTATTATATTATATTATTATATTATAGATAAATAAATTTTATTATTATTTTATTATATTATTGTTTTATTATTTTGTAGATAGATACATTTTATTATTATTCTTTTATTTTATTATATTATTATATTGTAGATAGATACATTTTATTATTTTTTATTATATTAGTATATTAGAGATAGATACATTTTATTATTTTTTATTATATTAGTATATTAGCGATAGATACATGTTATTATTATTTTATTATATTAGTATATTATAGATAGATAATATTTATTATTTTATTATATTATTATATAATAGATAGATGGATTTTATTATTATTTTATTATATTATTATATTAGAGATAGATATATTTTATTATTATTTTATTATATTATTATAGATAAATTTTATTATTATTTTATTGTATTGTTATATCATAGATAGATAAATTTTATTATTGTTTTATTATATTATTAAATTATAGATAGATACATTTTATTATTATTGTATTGTATTGTTATTATTAGAGATAGATACATTTTATTATTATTTTATTATATTATAGATATATAAATTTTATCATTATTTTATTGTATTGTTATATTAGAGATAGATACATTTTATTATTTTATTATATTATTATATAATAGATAGATACATTTTATTATTATTTTATTATATTATTACATTAGAGATAGATACATTTTATTATTATTTTATTGTATTGTTATATTAGAGATAGATACGTTTTATTATTATTTTATTATATTATAGATAGATACATTTTATTATTTTATTATATTATTATATAATAGATAGATGAATTTTATTATTATTTTATTATATTATTATATTATAGATACATTTTATTATTATTATTTTATTGTATTGTTATATTATAGATAGATACATTTTATTATTTTATTATATGATATTAGAGATAGATACATTTTATTATTATTTTATTATATTCTTATATTGTAGATAGATATATTTTATTATTATTTTATTATATTATTATAGATAGATACATTTTATTATTATTTTATTATATTATTATATTAGAGATAGATAGATACATTTTATTATTATTTTATTATATTATAGATAGATCAATTTTATTATTATTTTATTGTATTGTTATATTAGAGATAGATATATTTTATTATTATTTTATTTTATTATTATATTATAGATAGATACATTTTATTATTTTTTATTATTTTATTATTAAAGACCATAATATACCGTAGCATACAAGTTATACAGGCAACTTGCAATGGTTGGCTAGCTGGGCATCCCAAATCTTTGCTGATCTCTCTCTTGGCCACTGATCCAGATCTTCCTTCTCTCCTCCACATGGCTGTGTGGCAAGCCAGGAGAAGGCTTTCCCTTCTCAATCAGTCTATTTGCCAGCTTCTTCTCTTCTCTCTCTTCTCCCTTTGTGCAACTAAATGGAGTCCTTGTGTGGGTTTCTTGAAAGAGTGGACACTACAGCCTCGTGGATCATAGTTATCGAAAGAGCAGACAGTATTATTAGCTAATGGAAATCATGTTGAAAGGCGGTATAGTATATAATACTAATAGTCTAATATATTGGTGGTATATTATATGTATTGTAGTATAATAATATAGTACAATATAGTTATTTATAATAATGTAATAATAGTATATTAGTATAGTATAATATGATAATATATAATAATATAAGAATAGTATAATAATTTAGGACAATATAATAATATATGATAAAATAATTAAATAATATAATAATATATTGGTGGTATATTATGTGTATTGTAGTATAATATAGTACAATATAATAATTGATAATATAATAATCGTATATTAGTATAGCATAGTATGATAATATATAATAATATAATAATTTAGGACAATATAATAATATATAATAAAATAATGAAATAATATAATAATATATTGGTGGTATATTATGTGTATTGTAGTATAATATAGTACAATATAATAATTGATAATATAATAATCGTATATTAGTATAGCATAGTATGATAATATATAATAATATAATAATTTAGGACAATATAATAATATATAATAAAATAATGAAATAATATAATAATATATTGGTGGTATATTATGTGTATTGTAGTATAATATAGTACAATATAATAATTTATAATATAATAATCGTATATTAGTATAGTATAGTATGATAATATATAATAATATAATAATTTAGGACAATATAATAATATATAATGAAATAATGAAATAATATAATAATATATTGGTGGTATATTATGTGTATTGTAGTATAATATAGTACAATATAATAATTTATAATATAATAATCGCATATTAGTATAGCATAGTATGATAATATATAATAATATAATAATTTAGGACAATATAATAATATATAATAAAATAATGAAATAATATAATAATATATTGGTGGTATATTATGTGTATTGTAGTATAATATAGTACAATATAATAATTGATAATATAATAATCGTATATTAGTATAGCATAGTATGATAATATATAATAATATAATAATTTAGGACAATATAATAATATATAATAAAATAATGAAATAATATAATAATATATTGGTGGTATATTATGTGTATTGTAGTATAATATAGTACAATATAATAATTGATAATATAATAATCGTATATTAGTATAGCATAGTATGATAATATATAATAATATAATAATTTAGGACAATATAATAATATATAATAAAATAATGAAATAATATAATAATATATTGGTGGTATATTATATGTATTGTAGTATAATATAGTACAATATAATAATTGATAATATAATAATCGTATATTAGTATAGTATAGTATGATAATATATAATAATATAATAATTTAGGACAATATAATAATATATAATAAAATAATGACATAATATAATAATATATTGGTGGTATATTATGTGTATTGTAGTATAATATAGTACAATATAATAATTTATAATATAATAATCGTATATTAGTATAGCATAGTATGATAATATATAATAATATAATATAATAATATAAGAATAACATATTAGTATAGTAAAGTATAATAATATATAATATAAGAATATAAGAATAGTATAATAATATAACACAATATAGTAATATGTAATAAAATAATAAAATAATATAATAATAGCACAATAAAATAGGACAATATAATAATATATAATAATATAATATAATAACAAGGAGTAGACAATACAGCCTTGTGGATCATAGTTATTGAAAGAGCGGATAGTATTGGGGATAATAGGTGTTATGGTGTTGTTACCTAATGGAAATCATGTTGAAAGGCTGTATATTACAGAATCCTAATAATCTAATATACTATATTATATGTGTTGTGGTATAGTAATAATATAGTACAATATAATAATGTAATAATTATATGTTATATATTATATATAATATGACTAATAATATTGCAGTATAGTAGTATAGTACAATATAATAATATATAATACTAATATTATGCTATGCTAATAATATAAAATATATTATATATGCATACTAGCCTGGGAACCGGGCATTGCCCGGGTTATGTGAAAAAGTCAATTTTTTCATTGTACAAAATGCATAAGGTTGTGGGTGAACTACAGCTCACATCATGCCAGGTTAACCCTGAAAAACTCAATCAATACCTAAAGTTTGTTATGTTGTGCAAGTTTGCTCTAAATGCATCCCTAGTGGGATTCAGTGTGCTCTCTGGCTGTAGCGTAAACTACAACTCCCACTATGGTGAGTCAGTCCCCTCAAACCCCTCCAGGAGATTGAGTTAGTCATTAGGGTTCTGTGTGCCAAGTTTGGTCCAGGTCCAGCATCACTAGAGGTCACTGTTTCTCTGGTTGTGGGTGAACTACAACTCCCAGAAAGGAAGGTCAGTTCCTTCCAAATCCCTCCAGTAATCAAATTTTGCCGTATTAGGAATGTGTGCCAAGTTTGGTCCAGGTCCAGTATCTGTGGAGGTCACTGTTTCTCTGGTTGTGGGTGAACTACAACTCCCAGAAAGGAAGGTCAGTTCCTTCCAAACCCCTCAGGTAATCAAATTTTGCCATATTAGGTATGAGTACCAAGTTTGGTCCAGGCCCATCAGTGTTTGGGTCCACAGTGCTTTCTGGATGTAGGTGAACTACAACTCCCCCAAATCAAAGTGAATTTTCCCCAAAGACCTCCAGTATTTTTCTTGATCATGGGAGTTTTGTGTGCCAAGATAGTTCCAGGTCCATCACTGGTGGGTTTCAGAGTGCTCTTAGACTGCAGGTGAACTATACATCCCAGTATCTACAACTCCTATACATCATGGTGAATTCTCCCCAAACTTCTCTAGTATGTTCCATTGCTGATCAATTCCTCTGTTTGATGTGTGCCATAGAAAAGAATAGGAAAGGATTAAGGGAGAGGCAGTGGGCAGGGTCATGCAAATCCCACACCAATAGAGAGAGTCAGAAACACTGGGATGTCTGTGGTGGAGGAAACACATATGAGAAAGCCTGTATGAAAGCCTTCTCTTGGGTGGTGGGTAGGATTGTGTTTGTAGAGGACATTGGCAAGGTTCTTGGACATGTTCATGGCACTCGCTATAACCTGCAATGTCATTGGAGGGAGGGCCATTGGTGTCTCCTGAGTAGTGGGAGATATAGCTGTTTGTGGAGACAAGAGCTTGTCTGTGTAAGTAGACACCCCAGCCACATACACACATACATAATTTCACTTTTATTATGTGTATAGATAGAAGACAATATTAATAATAATATTGTAATATAATACAATACAATACTAACAATAATACAACATAATATAAATAAAATAAAATAATATTGTCATATAATAATACTAATATATTAATTATAATTACTCCTGATAATATATAATGATAATTCTGTTTTATTCTTGTATATTTGAAGTTGTAATTGTGAGCCACTTTGAATCTTTGTATGGAGTGATAAAGCGGGATATAAATAACTAAATAAATAATGTTTCTGGATATGAGGGCAAACAGTAGCTGGAAGGCACCTCTTTGCTTGCAGTGTTGAATATTAATTGGTATTAATAATACTGGAACTAGACAACTAGTGGTTCTTGTTGGACTTCAGCCCCTGAGTCCCCTCAGGGAGATAGGGCGAGTTATAAATACAGTATATTATTATTATTATTATTATTATTATTATTATTATTATTATTACTATTATTAGCCCTTAGGTGTACTGGGATATATAATCCAATTGTATCTGAAGGGCCTTGAATTGCATTCCCTATGGACCTGATTATGCAATAATCTCTTTTACAGTATTGTTGAAGGCTTTCATGGCCGGAATCACTGGGTTGTTGTAGGTTTTTTTGGGCTATATGGCCATGGTCTAGAGGCATTCTCTCCTGACGTTTCGCCTGCATCTATGGCAAGCATCCTCACAACCTCTGAAGACATCTAATCACCTCTCAACAAAAGATTGCTCAAGGCACTTCCAAGCTATCAAGATGGTCAGTTGAAACATTCACACCTAGCTCTAGCAGACAAGAGTCCTTTGGCCCACCCTGGTCTCTCCACAGATATATAAACCCCTTTTCCTAGTTCCAAGAGACCTCACTGCCTCTGAGGATGCTTGCCATAGATGCAGGCGAAACGTCAGGAGAGAATGCCTCTAGACCATGGCCATATAGCCCGAAAAAACCTACAACAACCCAGTCTCTTTTACTATTTTCCCCATGAATTAAGGGCCTCTATTTTTCTAGACCGGCAAATGTGACCTTGGCAAGTGTTGAATGCCCTAAAAAATGAGAACTAATTGGTGAACTCTGTTTGGGTATTGATTTGGGATAAATTGGGATAGAAATAAGAAAACTTTGTAACAAAATTTGAAACATAATATCTGTTCCCGGTTTCAAAGTGTTATTTCCTGTTTAGTTGTGTGGTCCTGACTTTGAAAGTACGGTAGTTGTTCTACTCCAGAAACTTTGTTTTTGTGCCTGCCACAAACTAGGTTGGATTGGTTGAGATATTCACTGACAAGCTAGAGCAAAATGTGCTTCAGGGTGTCCCTCCTGCAAAAGCAAAGTTCCAGCAAGTGTCTCTGTAGAGCTAAGAAAACTATTTCTTGATTTAAGTCGTTGACGTGCTGGCTGATACCCAAACAAGGGATGAGCTGGAGATGTCACTGCTTTGGTCCTTTCACTATTGGCTGCTACTTCCCGGCGGATGTCAGGTGGTGCAATACCGGCTAAGCAGTGTAATTTCTCCAGTGGTGTGGGGCGCAGACACCCTGTGATAATGCGGCATGTCTCATTAAGAGCCACATCCACTCTTTTAGTGTGGTGAGATGTGTTCCACACTGGGCATGCATACTCAGCAGCAGAGTAGCATAGCGCTAGGGCAGATGTCTTCACTGTGTCTGGTTGTGATCCCCAGGTTGTGCCAGTCAGCTTTCATATGATATTGTTTCTAGCGCCCACTTTTTGCTTGATGTTCAGGCAGCGCTTCTTGTAGGTCAGAGCACGGTCCAGAGTGACTCCCAGGTATTTGGGGAAAAGGCTGCTGTAATCTCCTTCAAAGCCTGAAGTGGTGGATGGAGAAATGGATGCAGTGGATAGACCTGCCATGAGGGCTATTAACTAGGTTGCAAACAGTTAGGGCCCTTCCTCACAACCATATAATCCAGAATATCAAGGCAGAAAATCCCACAGTATCTGCTTTGAACTGGATTATAAGAGCACACTGCCATATATTCCAGTTCAAAGCAGAAAATCTGGGATTGTCAAATTGCTATGTGTACTAACAACATAGATGTAGTAATTTTTAATGTGTAATTTTATTCAAGAAAATAGTAATAATAATAATAATAATTGTTATTTACCTCTCTTCACTTCTCAAGGACAACATAGGTAAAATGCATACACATAAACCCATGAAAACGAATATGCTTTAAAAATAGAGATCAAAACACATTAAAATAAGGCAGTATATCAATAAAATATACTGTATATACCCAAGTATAAGCCTAGTTTTTCAACCCTTGTTTTAGGCTGAAAAAGTCTTCCTTGGCTTATACTTGAGTCAAAGTTATTTATTATTTTAACTCTGTCATTATTATTATTATTACTATTATTATTATTATTATTATTATTATTGCATTGGAGCCCCCAGTGGCACAGTAGGTTAAACCCCTGTGCTGGCAGGACTGAAGACCGACAGGTCACAGGTTCAAATCCGGGGAGAGGCGGATGAGGTCCCTCTATCAGCTCCAGCTCCTCATGAGGGGACAAGAGAGAAGCCTCGCACAAGGATGATAAGAACATCAAATCATCCGGGCATCCCCTGGGCAATGTCCTTGCAGACAGCCAATTCTCTCACACCAGAAGCGACTTGCAGTTTCTCAGGTCACTCCTGACACGACCAAAAAAATAAATAAATTATTGCATTTATTATTTTACTCTATTTGTTATTATTATAGTTATCATTTTACTTTATTATTATTCATTTATTATTTTATTTTATAAGTGTTATCATTAAATTTATTATTTTACTCTATGATTGTTATTATTCCATTTATTATTTCACTATAATATTATTATTATTATTATTCCATTTATTATTTTACTGTCTTTATTATTATTGGAAGGATACGTAAGCACATTTACATTGAAGAAGGTTAGGGCACTCTTATCTTAAATTACAATTTTATATAAATATTCAAAAACATGTAACTTACTGATGCCTCAATTAATGTAATTTTATTGGTATCTATTTTCATTTTGAAATGTACCAGTAGCTTCTGAATTTCTCACCTTCGGCTTATACTTGAGTCAATTCATTTTCCCAGTTTTTGTAGTAAAATTAAGTGGCTCGGCTTATATTCGGGTCAGCTTATACTCGAGTATATACGGTAATAGAAAACCAAACAGATTTTAGTCCCCCCCCCCCATCAATCTCTCTCTCCCCCCATCTCTCTCTTTTCCAGGCTGCATGGCCATGTTCCAGAAGCATTCTCTTCTGATGTTTTGCCCACATCTATAGCAGGCATCCTCAGACCTCACAACCTCCGAGGTTGCCTGCCATACATGTGGGTGAAATATCAGGAGAGAATGCTTCTGGAACATGGCATTACAGCCTGGAAAACTCACAGCAACCCATCAATTCTGGCCATGAACACCTTTGTCAACACACATATATGTATATGAACTCTTCTACTACATTCCACTTACTACATGCCTTCTGGAAATAGCAGATCATCAATGCAAAGACAAAACACAACAGCACACACAAATGCACAGAAAAACAAAATGTAACAAAAAGGCCAGTCACTCAAAATCTGGTGGACCTTTATCTCTTGTTAGTCCAGTACTTGTTTTAAATGATGTGATATAGTCACACTTTGGTTTTTGGTAACCTATTTATTCATTAATCCTACAATTGACAAATGCTGTTGTCATTGGGTGCATCTGCACTGTAGAATTAATGCAGTTTAGCACCACTTTACTTGCAGTGGCTCCATGCTATGTAGTCCTGGGAGTTGCAGTTTAGTGAGGCATCTGCACTCTTTGACAGACGAAATCTGAAGGCTTTGCAAAGCTAGAGCTCCCATGATTCCATAATATTGACCCATGGAGGTTCAAATGGTGTTAAACTGCATTAATTCTGCAGTGTAGATGCACCCATTTCTTGCAAGAAAGCAATAAACAAACCCCAGTTTTCTACATGTAGGGTTTTTAATCTGTATTACCAACATTAGTAGTGCTAGGTTCTTCTAACAGCCCTGCGAGGTAGGCAAGAGGCATGACCTCATGTTGCAGAGGACTGTTGAGACAAAGGAAAGGTTTGCCTTGAATGCAT
The DNA here is from genome assembly GCF_037176765.1 of Anolis sagrei. NCBI lineage: Eukaryota > Metazoa > Chordata > Lepidosauria > Squamata > Anolidae > Anolis > Anolis sagrei. Next base: position 15,095,692 of record NC_090030.1, on the reverse strand, counting down.
GCAAAGGGGGCCTGTTTACTCGGAAGAAAGTCCAGCCGCCTTCTTTGGAGCTTGCTCCTATTAAATATGCATGGGCTTATAGCACCGGAGAGATGGTGACTGAGACAAGATTTGATTGAGAGCTTTTCAGCGTGTAGTTAGTGCTCTTAGCTGGGGCTACACTGACATTCATTGATCCGGAGCTGCAAATGCAATCGAGATCAAAAGTATCCCAATTCTTTTTTTTCCACTGGGCCACACCCTTTTAGATGGAACCAAGACGGGAAGCAAAAGGTGTTCTCAAGAAAGAAAAATGCTCATCTTGTTGACTCTGGAAGGCCATAGGATTTGTAAAAACCATTCAATATATTACGAAGGGGAAAATATGTTGTTCTATTTATTCCTGCCTCCTATCCAGGGATGCATCTACACTACGGTTGGAGAATTGGCTGTGAACACCTTTTACTGTTCTATTCTGACATTTTGAAAGTGGGAGCTGTGTTAGAGTGCATTTACACTGTTAAATTAATACAGTTTGATACCACTTCAATTCTCTGGAGTCACTGACGTTGTAGTCATCTGGGGAGGCCCTGGTCTCGATCCCACCTGTGTCACAAATACATTTGGCAGGGACGAGAGACAGGGCCTTCTCAGTGGTGGCCCCTTGGCTATGGAACGTCCTTCCCAGAGATATTAGGTCGGCCCCTTTTCTGTTAGCATTTTGTAGGAAGGTTAAAACCTGGTTGTTTGAGCAGGCATTTGAAAAGGCAGTGTCACAAATACTGGAACATGGAACAACTGGATGCCGAGCTTGGGTCTTGATTTTAACTAAGAGACACCATGAGTTATGAAGTATTGACTTTGTATTGTATTGTCGAAGGCTTTCATGGCTGGAATCACTGGGTTGTTGTAGGTTTTTCCGGGCTATATGGCCATGTTCTGGAGGCAATTCTTCTCCTGACGTTTCGCCTGCATCTATGGCAAGCATCCTCAGAGGTAGTGAGGTCTGTTGGAAGTAGGAAAAATGGGGTTTATATATCTGTGGAATGACCAGGGTGAGACAAAGGACTTTTGTCTGCTGGGGCTAGCTGTGAATGTTTCAGCTGATCACCTTGATTAGCATTCAATGGCTTGGAAGTGCCTGGGGGGAATCCCTTGTTGAGAGTGATTTTATGTGCCTGTTTGTTTCCCCTCTGTTGTTTTGCTGTTGTGATTTTTGAGTCCTTTAATACTGGTAGCCAGATTTTGTTCATTTTCATGGTTTCTTCCTTTCTGTTGAAATTGTCCACTTTGTATTGTTTGTATATTGATGTCATTGTTTTAATCTGTTTTATTATGTTCAAGCATCGAATTTTGCTACTGTAAACCACTTTGAGTCGCCTGAGGGCTGAGAAAAGCGGTATATAAATGGAGTAAATAAATAAATAGTTTCACAAGACTCAGCTGCCCAAGAATACTGGTACCTCACTGAACTACAATTCCCATGCTTCCATAGTATTGCACCATGGCAGTCAATATGGTTTCAAATGACATTAATTCGACAGTGTAGATCAGCGTTTCTTAACCTGGAGTTCGGGACTCCGGGGGGTTGCAAGGGGATGTCAAAGGGGTCACCAAACAAAATCAGAAAACACAATATTTTCTGGGTTGTTGTAGGTTTTTCAGGTTGTATGGCCATGTTCTAAAAGCCCCATGATCAACAGAAAATACTGTATTGTTGAAGGTTTTCATGGCTGAAATTACTGGGTTGTTGTGAGTTTTCCAGGCTGTGTGGCCATGTTTCAGAAGCATTCTCTCCTGAAGTTTTGCCTGCATCTATGGCAGGCATCCTCACTGGTTGTGAGCTCTGTTGGAAACTAGAAAATAGGATTTATATATCTGTGGAATGTCCAGGGTGGGAGAAAGAACTCTTGTCTGTTGGAGGTAGGTGTGACTGTTAAAAAACTCTAAAATCATAACAGTAAATAAAGAACAACACTCAAAAACAGGGGACTTCCAGGCAAGAAACAATCAGGGCCAGCTAATCACCTCCCAACAAATGATTTCCCCAGGCCGTAAGAAGCCAGACGTTGAAACTGTTGGGCCTTTAAATGCTAATCAAGATGGCCAGTTGCAACATTCACACCTACCTCAAACAGACAAGAGTTCTTTCTCCCACCCTGGACATTCCACAGATATATAAACCCTATTTTCCTAGTTTCCAACAGACCTCTGAGGATGCCTGCCATAGATGTAGGTGAAACGTCAGGAGAGAATGCTTCTAGAACATGGATATACAACCTAAAAAACCTACAACAACCCAGTGATTCTGGCCATGAAAGCCTTCAACAATACAGTATTTTCTGTAGATCATGGGGGTTCTGTGTGGGAAGTTTGGCCCAATTTGATCATTGGTGGGGTTCAGAATGCTCTTTGATTGTAGGTGAACTATAAATCCCAGCAACTACAACTCCCAAATGTCAAGTCTATTTTACCCAAATTCCACCATTGTTCATATTTGGGCATATTGGGTATGCGTGCCAAGTTTGGTCCAGATCTATCATTGCTTGAGTCCACTGTGCTCTCTGGTTGTAGGTGAACTACAACTCCAAAACTCAAGTTCAATGCCCAACAAACTCTTCCAGTATTTTCTGTTCATCATGGGAGATCTGTGTGCCAAGTTTGGGTCAGTTCCATCAATGGTGGAGTTCAGAATGCTCTTTGATTGTAGGTGAACTATAAATCCCAGCAACCACAACTCCCAAATGACAAAATCAATCCCTTCCCAACCTCACCAGAATTCAAATTTGGGCATAGCGGGTATTTGTGTCAAATTTGGTCCAGTGAATGATCATACATCCTGGATATCAGATATTTACATGATGATTCATAACAGGAGCAAAATTACACTTATGAAGTCGCAATGAAAATAATGTTATCGTTGGGAGTCACCACAACATGAGGAACTGTATTAAGGGGTCATGGCATGAGGAAGATTGAGAAACACTGATCTATACTGTAGCAGTAGAAGAATGGGCTGTGAACCCTTTACTCTCCTATTCTGACATTTTGAAAGTGGAAGCTGTGTCAGAGTGGATTTACACTGTTAAATCAATGCAGTTTGATACCACTTGCCATGGCTCAATGCTATGGAATCACTGGAGTTGTAGTTTCACAAGGCTCCGCCGCCCAAGAGTACTGGTGCCTCACTAAACTACAATTCCCATTCTTCCATAGTATTGCAACATGGAAATCAATGTGGTTTCAAATGACATTAATTCGACAGTGTAGATATTATACCTTTCCTGTGAATCAGGCTAGCCTTGTCGCACATTGTCTTCTTGCATACTGCCATATAATCAATTCAGATTGCATTATATGGCAGTGTAGATCCATCTTTTCAAAATGGACTGATTTATGTCAGCAGGCGCTTGGGTGGATTGCAACTAACTTCTGCAGATATGTACAGTGATAGGCCCCAAGTATAATAATAATACTAATAATACTACTACTAATAATAATAATTGTAATAAGTATAATAATAATTATACCAAGTATAATAATAATATAATAGAGGAGCCCCCGGTGGCACAGTGGGTTAAACTGCTGAGCTGCTGAGCTTGTTGACCAAAAGGTCGCAGGTTCGAATCCGGGGAGCGGTGTGAGCTTCTGCTGTCAGCCCCAGCTTCTGCCAACCTAGCAGTTCAAAAACATGCAAATGTGAATAGATCAATAGGTACTGCTGCAGTGGGAAGGTAACAGCGCTACATGCAGTCATGCTGGCCACATGACTTTGGAGGTGTCTCTGGACAATGCTGGCTCTTCAGCTTAGAAATGGAGATGAGCACCAACCCCAGAGTTGGACATGACTGGACGTCATGTCATGGGAAAACCTTTACCTTACTATAATAATAAGCTAATAATATAATATAATATATTTTATATAAATATAATATTTATAATATTATATTGTAATACAATATAATACTGCTACTAATAATACAATATTAAAATTATATATTTTATATTACATGTAATATTACTAGTAATATTACAATATAATGGTATAGTACAATATAGTAATGTATAATACTGATATTGTACTATGTTAATAATATAATACATTGTATGTATATATATCTTGTAAGCTGCTCTGAGTCCCCTTTGGGGTGAGAAGGGTGGCATATAAATGCCGTAAATAAATGAATAAATAAATATATATATACATGCATGTGGTACATGCATGGTGCAGTGAATTAAAGTGCTGAGCTGCTGAGCTTGTTGACCGAAAGGTCGCAGGTTCGATTCCAGGGAGCGGCGTGAGCTTCCACTGTCAGCCCTAGCTTCTGCCAACCTAGCAGTTCGAAAGCATGCAAATGTGAGTACATCAATAGGTACCACTTCGGCAGGAAGATAATGGCACTCCATGCAGTCATGCCGGCCACATGACCTTGGAGGTGTCTATGGACAACGCCGGCTCTTCGGCTTAGAAATGGAGATGAGCACCACACCCCAGAGTCAGACATGACTGGACATAATTTCAGGGGACAACCTTTACCTTTACCTATGTGGTACATAGGAGATACTCAACATAGGATTTGGGAAATGATAATTATGTTATTCATATAGTCCAGGAGCAATTGCAATGAACATTTTGACATCATTGATAGCATATTTGGGTCTTGAAGGCCATCTTTTGCAACTGACTATTGGCTCAAATCAAGTCCTTTCTTAGCTGGGAGACCTGCCTTATTGTGTGTCCCCACGTCTAGTTTTAGGATCGTGGTTAGTATAGGTTTGCTTGCCACTTCAGTGGTGTTTTGTCACCACTGGTCTGCTTCTCAGGTCTGCTTCTCAATGGTTCTCTCTGTCGTGGCTTCCATTCCCAGCTGGCGTCGCGGCTGCCAACTCCCTTCTTTCTATTCACCCTCTTGCTTCTTCCCCCTTTGCCTTTACTGCAGTATCTATTTCAGTCCCTCTTGCTGGCTTCATCGCATCCGGAATGGCGAACAATTTATTGTCATTCAATCCTCTCTCTTTCGCTTACTCTCCCCCTCCAACCCCAGTTCTCTTTGGTGCCGGAGAATCTTGCGGGGTCCTAAAAGCCGTCTGGCAGAAGTTGGCTTCCTGGGAAAAGATATTATTATTATTATTATTATTATTATTATTATTATTATTTTAAATGGAGTTTTATGTAGTTGGAACACTGGAAGCTGACAGTGCATGGGATCCATCTAGTTCACTGTCGTCTACAACTGCCTTGCCTTCCGGATGTGGCCTTCTGCAACTTGGCATCACTCCCATTGGCCTTTGGTTGGTCTGCATGGCTTGGCTGCAGTTCTATGGAGATGGCCAAATGTCTTCATCTTCCCATCTTGAAGAAGGCAAAGGTTCTTTTTGTGGGTCTGGGGATCTTCTGTATGCAAAGGTGCATTTTTGGTAACCCCTTCCTCACAAGCAACTGAACATCTATGACAAGAGCACCTAGAGATGCCCATCTATGCATCCATCCCTCCACATTTGCAGGGATTAGGGGCACACAACCTTTCTGAATTATTTAAAGATCAGCATCTTATTTTGACCCAGGTCTTTAAAAACGTAAAGTAAAGGTAAAGGTTTTCCCTAGCATTAAAGTCTAGTCATGTCCAACTCTTGGGGATTGGTGCTCATCTCCATTTCTAAGCCAAAGAACCGGCATTGTCCAGAGACACCTCCAAGGTCATGTAGCTGGAATGATTGCATGGAGTGCCATTACTTTCCAGTAGATGCAGTACCTATTGATCTACTCATTTGAACAGCTAGGTTGGCAGAAGCTGGGGCTAACAGCGGGAACTCACCCCACTCCCCGAATTTGAACTGCTGACCTTTCGGCCAGAAAAGTTAAATAGCCTCTGACTGTCTGTCAATATCTGTTGTGTGTCTAATTGGCATTGAATGTTTCCCATATATGTGTACATTGTAATCCGCCCTGTGGGGTGAGAAGGGCAGAATATAAATACTGTAAATGAATAAATAAATAAACAAGTTCAGCAGCTCTGCAGTTTAACCAACTGTGCCTCCGGGGGCACTTTTTTTTTTGTTGTGTCGTGTCAGAAGCGACCTGAGAAACTGCAAGTTGCTTCTGGTGTGAAAGAATTGGCTGTCTGCAAGGACGTTGCCCAGGGGACGCCTGGATGATTTGATGTTTTATCATCCTTGTGAAAGGCTTCTCTCATGTCCCCGCATGAAGAGCTGGAGCTGATAGAGGGAGCTCATCCGCCTCTCCCCAGATTCGAACCTGCGACCTGTCAGTCTTCAGTCCTGGCAGCACAGGGGTTGACTCTACTTAATAGAATAATAGTTGGAAGAGACCACATGGGCCATCTAGTCCAAGGAAAAGCACAATCAAAGTACCCTTAACAGATAGCCATCCAGCCTCTGTTTAAAAGCCTCCAAGGAAGAGCTTCCTGCTGGTCTTTTTAAAATACCTGAGCAGTTCAGCAGCTCAGTGGTTTAACCTGCTGTGTTACCGGGGGCTTCTTTAAAACTTAATTTATGTATTTATTTCCTTGAAAAGACTTTGACCCATCAGTAGTGCCATATAATGCAGTTTCACTGATTGCAGCTCTGATTTCGATTGAAAACTCACAGCTCAGGTGGCCGTAATCTCAGACTTTCTCCACCGCGATTCTGAGCTCGAGTGCGGAAATTTGCCGGAGACAGGCTTTAGTTATCAGTTGCTTGCAGCTTTCTCCCAACTGTGTCTAGCTGTTGGGTTTAATCTCACACAAACAGCACCATCTTAGAAGTCTCCACTCGGAAATGCACCCCAATGAGTTCAATGGGCTCCCACCTTCTTATAAACAGACTGAGGATTGCAGATAAATATTCCTTTCCCTTGAAAATTCAAAGTCACCGCATCTTCCAGGTAGCTCTGGTGAAACGTGGCACACCAACAAGGGACGAAAAGCAGAGAGGAATTGGTCCGTATCAAAATAGAGGTTGATTTAACTTGTTAGCTTATTCTGTGACAGTGGCTCACATCTTCAAGTAGATGTAGTTCCAAACCTGTTTTTGACCAAGGACCACTTAACCAAGGACCACTTTGACCAGGGACCATTCTCCAACATTAGTACCAAAAGGATTACCAATCAGTTTTTGGTCAACTTTAGATTCGGTGTGGTTATTTGGAGTGCTGATTCAGAAAACTGCATTGGATAGACCACATCAGCTCGTTTCTGATACAGAACATATGCCACTCCGTAGTCGCCATCTGCAAACCCACAGAAAACCATAGTTAATAAGCCTTGGAACTATCGTAATAAAACTTTATTTATATACCGCTCTATCTCCCTGAGGAGGATTCAGGGCGGTTTCCAAGCAACATCACCAAAACATACAGAGTAAACAGCATAACATAAAATTAACAAAACAACATAAGCATGCAATTATCGAAATAAAAATAATCCTGCCTGTTCAGAGCAATTAAAAGGCCAGACCGAGGCTAGTGCAAACTCAAAATATGAGGGGACCAGGAATTAAGTACAGTGCTATAACAGGCTAACAGTAATAGCAGGTACGGGTCTGTGGCTGCTCATTTCCAGGGATGATCGGGGTAATAGGTAGGAAGTATAAGGCCATATTCAATAATGTTTGGGGCTGGGCTAGAACTGGTCATTCTTAAAGGCTTGTTGAAACCACCAGGTCTTCAAGCTCTTACGAAAGGAGGGGAGGGATGGGACCTGTCCTATTTCCCTTGGAAGAGCGATCCAGAGGTGGGGGGCCATCACTGAGAAGGCCATCTCTTTTGTCCCCACCAACCGTATTTGTGACGATGGTGGAAGCGAAAGGAAGGTCTCCATGGAAGATCTTAGAGTTCATAGAAGGAGATGCGAACTATAAGAGGGTTTTGTGACAACAGTCGTTGCAATGGTGTAGTAATGCTGAGCCTGTGGACCATAGTTTAGTCCTTGCGGACCACTGGTGGTCTACAGACCACAGCTGGGAAACACTGCAGTAGAGGAACAAAGTCTTGAGAATATATATATATATATATAACATACTCTAGCCGTCCCCTGGCATGCATTGCTGTGGCCCACATGGAGATTCTGTGTGGGAGGTTTGGCCCAATTCTCTGGTTGGTGCAGTTCAGAATGCTCTGTGATTGTAGGTGAACTATAAATCCCAGCAACTACAACTCCCAAATGTCAACTCTATTTTCCCCAAACTCCACCAGTGTTCACATTTGGCCATGTTGAGTATTTGTTCCAAGCTTGGTCCAGATCCATCCTTGTTTGAGTCCACAGTGCTCTCTAGATGTAGGTGAACTATGACTTCCAAACTCAAGGTCAATTCTCACCAAACCATTCCAGTATTTTCTGTTGGTCATGGGAGAACTGTGTGCCAAGTTTGGTTCAATTCCATCATTGGTGAGGTTCAGAATGCTCTTTGATTATAGGTGAACTATAAATCCCAGAAACTACAACTCCCAAATCACAAAAATCATTTGTGATGGACATACATTGGGTTGTTAGGTGTCTTGTGTCCAAATTTGGTGTCAATTCACCCAGTGGTTTTTGAGTTATGTTAATCCCACAAATGAACATTACATTTTCATTTATATAGATAACCATCTGTAGAAGTGTAATGTAGAACACCTCCCTAGGAATCTCTAAAGTCTTCTAGTGTGATTCTAAGGTTACCTTCTCTTGGAAATTGCCCATGGGATCATGCTGGAAGACCTAGAAATTCCTGGAGAAGTCCTCCCTCAGGCCAGAAAATGGGGTTTTCACTTTCACAGGGGAGCAGGAGCTAAATCGGAATCCAGGACAAATGCTAGAATCTTATTCTCACTATTTGAGCCCATGGGGGGTGACTTGTCTTCACCCCAATTGCTGCAGGATCCCTTCGGAGTGGAGGAAATGCCTTGGCAGTCCTTCTCTCCGGTGGATTCTGAGTTGTAAAACTTTGAGGCCACCGAGTGCGATTCCAGTAAGTTATTTCTTGAATCCTGAGTTAAAGGCCACTGTGGGACATTGGATCTTATTGTTGCAACACTTCCTTCTTAGCCCAATTCTCTTACACAGCCAGGGTGGAAATTTCCAAGTAATCGCAACATCCACTACCCAGTTTTGATTGTCTTCACTGTAGTCAAAATCAATTGCCCTTCCCTCTCTCTCTGAGAGTGAACAGAAAGAAAACCAAGACAAGGAACATTGATTGTTACTTCCTTCCATCCATCATTATCAAAATATCTGGGAAATGAAAAGGATTAGGACCAAATCATAGAATCAAAGAGTTGGAAGAGACCTCGTGGGCCACCCAGTCCAACCCCATTCTGCCAAGAAGCAGGAAAATTGCGTTCAAATGACGCCTGACAGATGGCCATCCAGCCTCTGCTTAAAAGATTCCAAAGGAAGAGCCTCTGTCACACTCCGAGGCAAAGAGTTCCACGGCTGAACAGCTCTCAAAGTCAGGAAGTTCTTCCTCATGTTCAGGTGGAATCTCCTCTCTTGTAGTTTGAAGCCATTGTTCCATTGCATCCTAGTCTCCAGGGCAGCATAAAATAAGCTTGCTCTCTCCTCCCTACGACTTCCCCTCACATATTTATACATGGCTATAATGTCTCCTCTCAGCCTTCTCTTCTTCAGGCTAAACATGCCCAGCTCTTTAAGCCGCTCCTCATAGGGCTTGTTCTCCAGACCCTTGATCATTTTAGTCACCCTCGTCTGGACACTTTCTAGCTTGTCAATATCTCTCTTCAATTGTGGTGCCCAGAATTGGAGACAATATTCCAGATATGGTCTATCCAAGGCAAAATAGAGCATGGGTAGCATGACTTCCCTGGATGTAGAAACTATAGAGTTGGAAGAGACCTCATGAGCCATCCAGGCCAACCCCATTCTGCCAAGAAACAGGAAAATTACATTCAAAGAACCCTCGACAGATGGCCATCCAGCCTCTGCTTAAAAGCCACCAAAGGAGGAATTTCCACCACACTCCGGGGCAGAGAGTTCCACAGCTGAACAGCTCTCACAGATAGGAAGTTCTTCCTCATGCTCAGGTGGAATCTCCTTTCCTGTAGTTTGAAGCCATTGTTTGGATACCGTCATCAATAGTAAGGTGGAAACATACAGAGACAACCCACACCATAAAAGAATATGGTTGCCCATCAAACCCTTCCAGTATTTTCTGTTCATCATGGGAGTTCTGTGTCCCAAGACTGGTTCAGTTCCATCATTGGTGGAGTTCTGACTGCTCTCTGATTGTAGGTGAACTATAAATCCCAGCAACTACAAAGCTCAAATGAGAAAATCAACCCCTCCCCCAACCCCACCAGTATTCAAATTTGAGTATATTGGGTATTAGTGCCCAATTTGGTCCAGTGAATGAAAATACATCCTGCATATCAGATATTGACATGGTGGTGAAAGTTCTGATGGTCAGGGAGTTCTGGAAATTATTATCCAACACAGCAACTTTCCAAAGCTTTACATCTATCCTTTCCTCCTGGGCCACAGCTCTCAAGACTGCCATCTTGTCCTCTTCTAGTTTCAGGATTTTTGCTGTGATAGTATGGATATTTTTAAGGAGTCGTAGATGAATGGTTCCCAGGCTGCATCAGATCTGAATTCTTTCCAGAAACCAAGATGACTCAATGGAGGCTACTGTACTTTAGACATATCATGTGACCCAATGAGAAAAAGCTATGTGGAAGGCAATGGGAAAAGAAAAAGACTGCGTTACAGATTGATTCAGTCAAGGATGCTGCAGACTGAGGTCCCATCTACACTGCCATATGATCCATTTTCTGAATCCACTTTATCTGCTTTGAACTGGATTATGTGGCAGTGTAGACTCATATAATCCAGTTCAAAGCAGATAATCTGGATTCATAAACTAGATCATATGGGAGTCTCTTCCAACTCAAGGATTCTGTGATCCCACGTTCTCCTCTCGTCAATGCTTTTTTAATGAAGTGCAAACTACTAAATTGAGAGCCAGTATTGTGTAACAGTGTGAGTGTTGGTTTCTGAGACACCAGGGTTCAAAGCCATGTTCAGCTGAGGAAACCCACTGCATCACTTTGGTCACATCACATTCTCTCAACCTTAGAAGAAGGCATGGATGATGCGGATTGGGTGTGGGAGGCATGTATGCCACAAGAGACATGCACAGTGTGCATTGTGTATCCCACATGCAGTGGTGCATTTCACACTGGAGTAGTGCCATACGCTTTGGTTCGTACATGGGAGGCTTTTGAACAGAGGTTGAATGGCCATCTGTCAGGTGTGCTTTGAATGCAATTTTCCTTCTTCTTGGCAGGGGGTTGGACTGGATGGCCCACAAGGTCTCTTGATTTTGTGTTCAGCTCCACACTATTACAAGTCACAAATGTACACTTGACAGGCAACCCTATCAGTGTAAAGTTAGTTTTAGATTCTCCGCCATTGGCATAATGGCTGAGAAGTGCAACTTGTGAGGACGAGAGAGAGGGCCTTCTCTGTGGTGGCCCCCCGGCTCTGGAACTCACTCCCCAGAGATATTAGACAAGCCCCCTCGCTGGCAATCTTCAGGAGGAACTTGAAAACCTGGTTATTCCAATGCGCTTTCAATGATTGAATGTAGGATTCCCCCCAACCAAAATGACCTCAGAAGCACCTTATTTTATGGTACGTGCAATTAAATCCTTCCTCATCCTGGTTTCCCCTTCACGACAATTTTACATTGCCTATCTCCCAGTGTTTTTAAAATTTAAAATTTAATTCTTGAAGTGGCCCTGCCCAGTAAAATTCTTTGTGTTGGATGTTTGATTTTATATTGTGTTGTCTATTATATTGGTTTTTGCATTTTATGTTTTTGTGTAATATTGTGTTTATTGTGTTGATGGGCGTGGCCTTATGTAAGCTGCCCTGAGTCCCCCTGGGGGAGATGGAGCGGGGTATAAATAAAGTATTATTATTATTATTATTATTATTATTATTATAAAATTGCATTCAAAGCACACCTGACAGGTGGCCATCCAACCTCTGCTTAAATGCTTCCCATGTACGAACCAATGTGTACGGCACTACTCCAGTGTGCAATGCACCACTGCATGTGGGATACCTGTCCAAACGCATCTCCCCCTATGTACCATCACGGAGATTAAGATCCTCCGGGGAGTCCCAGCTTTCCATCCCGCCATTGTCACAGGCGTGATTGGTGGGGACGAGAGACAGGGCCTTCTCGGTGATTGCTCCCCGGCTATGGAACTCCCTTCCTGGTGAGATCAGGTCAGCCCCTCCCTCCTGTCCTTTAGAAGGATGGTCAAAATTTGGCTGTGGGACCAAGCTTCTGGGACAGGGCAATAAAGCGGCAATAGGAAAGATGTCCAGGCCAATTAGATTTGACGCGGATGACTAGGACAGTTTTAAATTTATTATTTATTTATTCATTTATTTACTGTGCTTATATACCGCTGTTCTCAGCCCGGGGGCGACTCACAGCGGTGTACAACATAGAGAGGACAGAGTGCAAATTACAAGACACAATCTAAAATCAATCTAGCAATAACAAAAGCATCGTCATCAACAACATCAACAATATCAATATCAATAATACAAAAAGCCATTCGCATCGTCTCATCGTTAAACCACAATCCAGTATCATTTTCCCTTGTTCCATTCCTGTCGTCATTACCAATTATTGCACTTCTTGTTCGAACGCCTTCTTGAACAGCCACGTCTTTAATTTCCTGCGGAATATCATCAAGGAAAGAGCCAGTCTGATGTCCACGGGAAGGGTGTTCCACAGCCGAGGGGCCACCACCGAGAAGGCCCTATCTCTCGTCCCTGCCAGCCGTGCCTGTGATGCAGGCGGGATCGAGAGCAGGGCCTCCCCGGACGATCTCAAAGTCCTCGTGGGCTCATAGGTCGAGATGCGGTCAGATAGGTATCTTGGGCCGGAACCGTTTAGGGCTTTATAGGCCAACGCCAGCACCTTGAATTGAGCCCACTAGCAAATCGGCAGCCAATGGAGCTGATACAACAAGGGCGTTGTATGCTCCCTGCGTCCCGCTCCTGTTAGTAACATGGCAGCCGCACGCTGGACCAGTTGAAGCTTCCGGGCCGTCTTCAAGGGCAACCCCACGTAGAGAGCGTTGCAGTAGTCTAAGCGGGATGTAACCAGAGCGTGTATTTTAATATTTTGATAATTTTTAAAAAAATGTTTATGTATGTGTATGTGAATTTGTGTCCCGGCATTGAATGTTTGCTGTGTATATGCTGTGCTCCGCCCTGAGTCCCCTTCGGGGTGAGAAGGGCGGAATAGAAATGTTTTAAAGAAAATAAAATAAATAATATGCAAATATGCCTCATGCGCCTGGGCTTCTCAGCCTTTCATGTGCCTCACAGCATCCTCCTCCCTTCCCGTTCTCATCCTGGAGACTCAAGACCTTTTCAAGAAACCTGGCTGCTTTTCCTTGGAGGGAGGAGCACCAAATTTAGCCCTGGCTTTTAGCCGTCAAGGGCACGGAGTTCTTGATCTCTGCGCTTCTTCAAGGTCAAACTGGCGAACAGAAATCAATCATCCCACGGCCTCCCTTCTCCCTCCCCTCCAATTGCTCAGACAGCTTTGGTTACTAGCTGCGCCCTGCCTTCATTGACTCCAGCCTCGCTTTTCTATGGAGACATTCGTTGGCTGACCTTAAAAGGGTGGCGGAGGAGAGCAGCCATGCTGGGCACGTTGCATTTTGTGTATTAGCTGTATTTATTTTAAAATGCAAGTTGTCTTGAGTCCTTCTTTGGGAGGGAAAAGGCTGGAACATAAACAAATCTTAGAATGACGTTAATGAAAGCAGAAAGTCTATTCCACCAAATTGGTAATTTCACCGACACAGTATGTTATCCGCTCCCTGAAAGCCTAGTTCTTTGGTACTTTAAAGCCCTTCATGAGAGGTATGAGCTCTTATATGTGCATGTGTTTGTACCCTGGCATCCTCTGAATAGTTGGTGGTTCATCTACACCAGGCATGGGCAAACTTCAGCCTTTTAGGTGTTTTGGACTTCAACTCCGACAATTCCTGGCCTCAGACCCCTTCCTTTCCCCCCTGCAAATCTCCTGGGAAGACAAGCGGACAAACGTCAGTGTGCTGGAAGAAGCAAAGACCACCAGCATTGAAGCGATGGTCCTCCAACATCAACTCCGCTGGGCCGGCCACGTTGTCCGGATGCCTGACCACCGTCTCCCAAAGTAGTTGCTCTACTCCGAACTTAAGAACGGAAAACGGAACGTTGGTGGGCAGGAAAAGAGATTTAAAGATGGGCTCAAAGCCAACCTTAAAAACTCTGGCATAGACACTGAGAACTGGGAAGCCCTGGCCCTTGAGCGCTCCAGCTGGAGGACAGCTGTGACCAGCAGTGCTGCAGAATTTGAGGAGGCACGAGTGGAAGGTGAAAGAGAGAAACGTGCCAGGAGGAAGGCGCGTCAAGCCAACCCCGACCGGGACCGCCTTCCACCTGGAAACCAATGCCCACACTGCGGAAGAAGATGCAGAGCAAGAATAGGGCTCCACAGCCACATACGGACCCACAAGGAAATCCATAATGGAAGACCATTATGTAAGTAAGCAGCCGCTTAAGTGGTCTGAGGCCAGGAATTGTGGGAGTTGAAGTCCAAAACACCTAAAAGGCTGAAGTTTGCCCATGCCTGATCTACACTGTAGAATTAGTGCAGTTTTGGCACCACTTTAGCTGCCACGGCTCAATGCTATGGAATCCTGGGATTTGTAGTTTTACCAAGTCTTGAGCCTCCTCTGCCAAAGAATGTTGGTGTCTCATCCAACTACATCTCCTAGGAGAGTGGTTCTCAACCTTCCTAAGGCTCCGACCCATTAATACAGTTCCTCATGTTGTGGTGACCCCCAACCCTAAAATTATTTTCGTTTCGTTGCTACTTCATAACTGGAATTTTGCTGCTGTTATGAATTGACATGTAAATATCTGATAGGCAGGATGTACTTTCATTCTCTGGACCTTGGGAGTTGTAGTTGCTGGGATTTATAGTTCACCTACAATCAAAGAGCATTCTGAACTCCACTAGAGATTGAATTGACCCAAACTTGGCACACAGAATGCAAAAAATAATGAAGGGGTAGGTGAGCATTGGCCTTGAGCTTGGGAGTTGTAGTTCACCTATCTCCAGAAAGCACTGTGGACTCAAACAATGATAGATCTAGACTAAACTTGGCACAAATACTCAATATGCCCAAATTTGAACACTGGTGGAGTTTGGGGAAAATAGACCTTGACATTTGGAAGTTGTAGTTGCTGGGATTTATAGTTCACCTACAATCAGAGAGCATTCTGAATCCTACCAATGATAGAATTGGGCCAGATTTCCCACACAGAACTCCCATGATCAGCAGAAAATACTGCATATCCTGATGGTCTTTGGTGACCCCTCCAACACCCCCTCGCGACCCCCCAAGGGGTCCCGACCCCCAGGTTGAGAAACACTGTCTTAGGACTTAATATTATTGATCCATCGTGGTTGCGAAGATGGAAAATAGAGCAATTGGGCCATGAAAGAAGAGACTACCATAGTCTGTGCAAGAGAGATGGGGAGATGATACATAGGGGGGAGGGGGAGATAGTTTGTAACAGAGTTAGTAGCAACAGTGTCTAGGTTGTAGAAGAGCCACTTATGCATTGGCAAGAACGGGAAAAAGTATCACAAGCAAACTGGAGGGGAGAAATGGACAAGATAGCATTTGGCCTGCATCAATAGGAGTCTAGTATCTAGATCCAGGGAAGTCATGCTACCCATGCTCTATTCTGCCTTGGTTAGACCACACCTGGAATATTGTTTCCAATTCTGGGCATCACAATTGAAGAGAGATATTGACAAGCTGGAATGTGTCCAGAGGAGGGCGACTGAAATGATCAAGGGTCTGGAGAACAAGCCCTATGAGGAGCTGCTTAAAGAGCTGGCCATGTTTAGCTTGAAGAAGAGAAGGCTGAGAGGAGACAAGATAGCCATGTATATATACGTGGAAGGAAATCATAGGGAGGAGGGAGCAAGCTTGTTTTCTGCTGCCCTGGAGACTAGGACGCAATGGAACAATGGCTTCAAACTACAAGATTCCATCTGAACATTAGGAAGGTCTTCCTGACTGTGAGAGCCGTTCAGCAGTGGAACTCTCTGCCCCAGAGTGTGGTGGAGGCTCCTTCTTTGGAAGCTTTTAAACAGAGGCTGGATGGCCATCTGTCAGGAGTGATTTGAATGCAATTTTCCTGCTTCTTGGCAGGAGTTTGGACTGGATGGCCCATGAGGTCTCTTCCAACTCTATGATTCTCCCTGGTCAAATTTGACTTGGACTGGCAGTGACTGTTTACATCATATTCCAGGGCAACAGGCTAGTCTATATGGTGCAGGATGTGTTATGAGAAGTCCTCACCTTTGTCCCTATTCCATATGGGATTGCTGGAAGCAGATTTCAGGATGAATGGTTGTGAGGTTTGTGATGCTTAACTCTCCTCATCTGGGAAGCAAAAGGTTCTTCCATTTTGCCTTAATTATGTGGGCAAGTCATGTGAAGGGTTGCTCATCACAGAGAAAGGAGTGACTGGATTCAGGAGATTGCAGTGTGTGCTTGGTGCACCTCTGCATTGGTGCATATTTCCAATGTATGTATATTCTGTCCTTCTGTGTGTACCTTTCAGTGCATGCATTCTGGCTCCTACTAGCTACTAGGCCGTCCTGCTAAAGCATTCACGGTGTGGAACCTGATCCACATTTCATCTGGGAGTTGAATCAGGCTCTCTTTTAAATTGCTTCAGGTTTTCCCATAGAAATATGACCTAAATTACTCAAGCCAGAGCATTTCGCTCTTGTTTTCTCTACAGCAAACTTTGGTTTCCCAAAGGTTAGCCAACTGTTGGTAATACTGGGAGGTGAAGTCTTAGCCAACTGTCAGGAATTCTGGGAGATGAAGTCTAAAACACTTGCAGACCATTGCTCTACATAACAAGGCTATTGTTGTTGGCTCTTTGCTGGGCAACATTCCCAACTTGACATGCACCTATCACTCCACCCACTTGTGGGGGGTTGATGGATATTGTGATGGTTGAGGGAAGAGTGTGGAATCCATTGTGAGGCCTGTGGCTGTTCTTTTTGGGAAAAAGTGGAAAAACTGACAATCTTAACCTTTTTGAAAAAGAAACATGATGTCATATCCATTTGGCAAATGTGAATCTCCAAGAACATCTGGAGACCACCTTTTGAAAACCACTAGTCAAGGAAAAGCATGACCTTGTTAGAATTCAACCCTTTGAACAAGTGATGTTCACAAACATTCATGTAATGGCACACAGGTAACTCAGCTGTGAAACTGATAAACCATGTCTTTGAACTGCCAGGAACAAAGACATGCCACTGCACAAAAAAACATATACTTAGCTAACAGAGTTTTGAAAATGTTTCTTTGAAGTTGAAATTGCAGTTGCTCAAAACATATACTCTCCCTCAAAACCTCTTAGTTTAAAAATATGCACTCAGAGACCAAAAACAAAGTCTTCTTTAAAAAGTTACATATCTTGTTTACTCACAAACATCTTATATTAATTCACCATACAGGCACATTTCTTATCACAGTTCAGTTATAGATAGGGTATAGTTTCTCTGTGTTGAGAACACAGGGCATTGTTCTTAATCAATTGTTCTTCCTACCTTCCAATTCATGTCCATGGTTCAGTTCTATCTAGGGCAAATATATGTGCCAATATGTCTAAGAGTTCAACTATAAATCTCTGGCAATCCAGAGTTTCCCATGATTCTGGGCTATATTATGTCTTATAAATGCTGCTATAGATATCAGTAAGAATAATTGATTTTGCTACTGCCACTAGTATTTCTGGTTAATACCAACCTCTGGCTGGTATTAACCAGCCAGAGGTTAACTGCAAGGCATCATGTGATGTCATGGAAATTTTCCCCCTTTCCTAAAACTTCCTGATTTGAGGATATCCATCTGAATGTAGAATTCTTTTCTGAGCTCTTGAGCAGACTTTTCCAATGCAATATCCACTACTAGTTGTGCTGGACTACAGTCCCCAGTGAACCAATCCCATCATATTCTGGAGGATGTAGTCCAACACTTATGGAGGACACCAACTTGGGATCGATTGTTCTTTGCCCTTTCTTCCTTTCCTGTCCCATTAATGACTCAGTTGATTGGATCATGATTATAATTAACAGACGGTTGTCTCTTTTTCTGGCTTCTTGTTTCTTCTGTAGGTTCTTCTAATGTTCCCTGTTGAGCAGAGAGTTCCTCCTCCTCCAGAATGCCCCTTGCAACTGGCATCACTGAGCGCAGCCCTGAAGAGGTCATGGACTCTGTCCCGGAGGAGTTCCAGCAGGTCCTCTCCATCGACCAGATCCACGCCATCCGTGCCACCAATGACTATGTGGAGAGACCAACCTGCTTCAAGCAAGCACCCTCCAGCCTTTCTTTATCCCAACCACAGGCGATCCATAAACAGGAGGTGACTCAGGATCACCTGATTACCTCCATCCTCCAGGACCTTGACCCTGGCCAAACGCACCAGATGCAGCCCCTGAGCCATTCCAGTACCGCCAGCTCTATCTCCCACAGCACCACGGCCTCAGAGCAGCGGCTGCTCGGTAGCATCACGCCACCGCACTCCGGGCACTCACTTATCAGGACGCAGCCCCAGGCAGGCGACCTGAAACCTGAGGAGCTGCTGAAGGGGATGTCCGGGAAAACCCCTGCTTTCCACGCAGGCCACCTCTTCATCTGTGAGGAGTGCGGGCACTGCAAGTGTGCCCACTGTGCGGCCGCCCGGAGCTTGCCCTCTTGCTGGATTTGCAACCAGCGCTGCCTCTGCTCCCCGGAGAATCTCATAGACTATGGGACTTGCCTCTGCTGCGTCAAGGGCATCTTCTACCACTGTTCCTCGGACGACGAGGACACCTGCGCAGATGACCCGTGCTCCTGCGGCCCGGGATCCTGCTGCGTCCGTTGGGCCGCCATGACCTTCCTCTCTGTGCTCATGCCCTGCCTATGCTGCTACTTTCCCACCTTGGGGTGCCTCAAACTGTGCCAGCGGGGCTACGATGCTGTGAAACGGCCGGGCTGTCGCTGCCGGAACCACACCAACACTGTGTGTCGGAAGATTTCCTCCTCGAGTGGAGCCACTTTACCCAAGACTTTGGACAAACCAGTATGACTTCCTCAGGAATGGGGGGAGATGATAATGGCTGTTCGTTGTCCTCCCCCTCTTCTTCGTCTTCTTCATCTTCACCATGCTCTTCTTTCCACTCCCCCAGCCAAAATCTGTCAACTGGGGATGGAGCAAAGACAGCATATTGCCAAAACTGGCCAGACCCTGAAGCTCACTTGGGTTGTTGATGCTTCTGCCATGGTGAAGGAGACCACTCGGTCTCCGTGTCCAAGATGGGTTCTCAACGCTTTGCACATTTCAACAATGGCTTATGGATGGGTGGAAATGGGAAATGGGCACATGTTATTGCAAAGGGGAAGGTGCAGTTTGCTACGGGATGGCTCAGTACTCTGACCTCCAGAATGCCTTATTTGTCTGTGGTGGGTTCCAAAAATAAGTATTGCACTCAAGCACTATAGCATCTGGGAGGTTAAGCCCTTGTGTAGTCCAGAGTTGATTTAGTTGAAGATCAGATGAGCATGGTTCAAGAAAGTAGGTGAGAAGGTTGGCCTAGGTGTGGGAAATCCAGGTTAGATTCCTTATTCATTTGTGAAGCTTGCTGTGGGACATTCGCACAGTCTCTCATTCAGCCTCCCCTACTTCACAGGGTTGCTGTGGAGACAGAAGTGAGCAGGAATCATGTCTACTCTGAGCTACCCTGAGCCATGCCTGTCTTTGAGAGAAGGCAGAATCACAGAGAGCTCTGTTATATTCAAATGATTCCTCCTGGATCCCTTGGTTGGTTTCTATGGGCAGATAGGGCTGAGAATGCCACACAAACTGGTATAGATTGCAACGATCCATTACATCAAATGGGGAAGGGTGCCATCTTGCTTCAGGCAGCAAACTATGTCAGGCTGGCCCTGGGCAGAATAAAAATTTACGCCTCAGGAATCGCTGTCTCCTAAATTGATGGGATACCAGATAGCACAGATCTCATACTTTTTGGTAGATTCCATAGAAAGCTCATTCTGATGACTTAATGACAGAAGTTACTTCTTTTACTAATGTTTCGTTGCCCTACCTTGGGACTAAAGGAAGGTCATCTCCCTGTTTTAGACATCCATAAGGTCAGAGATCACAAAGTTACTTTTTATTAGAGTGACACCTCCAGAATTCCTCTGGCTCACATACATGATTGACATATTGGCTGGAGGATTCTGGGAGTTTCAGTTTTTTAAAAAGTAACTTTTAAAGGTTCTGCTGGATGTATCATGCAAAGCAAACAGTGCCCAGGACAACAGCTTTGATATTAGAAGTCATGATACTTCTTGTCTTCATGGGAAAATTGGGAGAAATGCTCCAAGGAAAGACTCTTGGCACAAACTTTCCTGGGAATGGATATTTGGCTTTCACTTTTGCTATAGCTCTCAATTTCAAGGTTCTGGGGTGAAGGAGACATTTCTTTGCAATGGGTTGTGTCTGTACTTTCAGTTTCCCCCTGCCTAAATAAAGCACCTTGGACACCTTTGATTATAGAGGGAGATGTTCGCACAGCTTTTCCTCTTAATTTTGTATTACGGTTTACAGCAGTGGTTCCCAACCTTTGGGCCTCCAGGTGTTTTGGACTTCAACTCCCAGAAATCCCAGCCAGCTTACCAGCTGTTAGGAATGGTGGGAGCTGAAGTCCAAAACACCTGGAAGCCCGAAAGTTGGGAACCACTGGTTTACAGGGAGATGGAAAAGATCTTTGCTTGATGTCCTGGAGATCGACTGCCACTCAGTGTAGACATTGTTAGATAGTTCAGCAACAGAGGACAGCTTCCTTTATGGCATTTTCCTTACTATGGAGAGCAGGATAACAGGTCTGAATTATGACCTGTGTCCTTCCAAGTGCAAGAAAATCTGCATATTCATTAGAGTTTGGAGAATTTGGCTTTTTGGGGGACTATAACTCCCAAAAACGTTCAAGCAGAGTGGCTGCTGCTGGCTGGGAATTCTCAAGAGTTGTAGTATAGAAACACTTCTTCTCTGCCATTCAATAACGTCTCCTAACTGGTTATTGGTCTAAAGCAGTTGTTCTCAACTTGTGGGTCCCCAGATGTTTTGGCCTTCAACTCCCAGGAATCCTAACCGCTGGTAAACTGGTTGGGATTTCTGGGAGTTGTAGGCCAAAACACCTGGGGACCTACAGGTTGAGAACCACTAGTCTACAGCTTCCAACATTCTTCTTGGCAGCAGTGGTTAGGACTGAAGGGAATTGCAGTCCCAATTGCATCGAAAGAACCACAAATAGCTGTGGTTGTGAAAGTAGGTGAAGATGGTGAAGTGTCTGAGTGAGATCCTTATTCCTGTAGTGCAGATTCCCAGCATTTTTTTGACCAGGGACCACTTTGACCACTCTCCAACATTAGTACAAAGAGGGTTACGAAACAGTTTTTGGTCAACTTTAAATTTGGTTTGGTGATTTGTGGTGCTGATTTAGAAAATTGCACTGGATTGACGACATCAGAAGTAGTTTCTGATACAGAACATATGCCATCCAGTAGTCGCTATCTGCTCGCCCACAGAAAACCATATTTAATAAGCCTGAGCACTATAAGAAGGTTTCACAAGACCAGTTGCTCTCATTGCAACGGTGTAGGCCACATACCATATTTTAGTTCCTGCGGACCACTGGTAGTCTATGGACCACATGTTGGGAACCATTGCTGGAGTGCATGTTGACTAGGCTCATTGGTTCTTGTCACATAGAATCATAGAGTTGGAGGAGACCTTGTGGGACATCCAGTCCTACCTTCTATCAAGAAGCAGGAAAATCGCATTCAAAGCACCATAGAATAGTTGGAAGAGACCTCATGGGCCATCCAGTCCAAACCCCTGCCAAGAAGCAGGAAAATTGCATTCAAAGCAGCCCCGACAGATGGTCATTTAGCCTCTGTTTAAAAGCCTCCAAAGAATGAGCCTCCAACACACTCTGGGGCAGAGAGTTCCACTGCTGAACAGCTCTCTCTCACAGTCAGGAAGTTTTTCCTAAGGTTCAGATGGAATCTCCTTTCTATTAGTTTGAAGCCATTGTTCCGTATCCTAGTCTCCAGGGCAGCAGAAAACAAGCTTGTTTCCTCCTCCCTGTGACTTCCTCTCACATATTTATACATGGCTATCATGTCTCCTCTCAGCCTTCTCTTCTAAACATGCCCAGCTCTTTAAGCCGCTCCTCACAGGGCTTGATCTCCAGACCCTTGATCATTTTAGTCGCCCTCCTCTGGACACATTCCAGCTTGTCAATATCTCTCTTCAATTGTGGTGCCGAGAATTGGACACAGTATTCCAGGTGTGGTCTAACCAAGGCACCCCAAACAGATGGCTATGAAATGAAGGCATGGAAGTTGAATGAAATCTACACAAATTGCCATCCCAGGTTCTTGAACTTAACAGACAAGAGGTCATAAAAACTGATCTAGTAGAGGCGGAGAACACCTGAAATGGTTGGACTACAACTCCCATTACAAGTTGCTGTTGGTGGAAGCTGTAGTCCACTATGATCTGTGGGGCCACAGGTCATTCAACCTTGAGCTAGAAGAATAATTCCTACTGAATACTGGAGTCCCTTTCAGAAAAATGTTTCATTCTCCAATCTCGTGTCTCCGTCACATCGGCAGGGTTTCTGAGTGATGTCCCCTGGTTTCTCTTGTTGTCCCTGACTTTCTTCTGTTATGTTCAGCTTGCTTCCGAAGATCCCCCTTCCCATTTCTGGGTAATTTTGGCTCCGAGCACATTGATTCTTCTTTGCAAAGGCCCTGTCCTGTCCCTTGAAAGGACTTGGAGAGCCCAGGTCAAATGGGACAGAGCTTTCCTAGAGACAAAAGGCTTTCTGTATGGTGCATCCGCTGCGATTGTGTTCTCCCCCTCAATTTATATACAGCATAATATCCGCTCATCATATACCTTCTTTGTTGTATATATATTTTTCACCACACTCTACCATTTTAAGGGGGGGAAAACGTATTTATTTCAGAAATTTATTTGAAAAGTTTTTTTTTAAAAGAATGCATCTGGATCTATTTATTATAACCTTATTTGTGCATCTGTTTCTTTCACCCTCCTTTCCTTTGGCAAATTTAATGAAACTGTTACTGAACCACTGCTGAAATGAAAGAAATAATTCTATGGGTGGTGAAGTGAACCACCCCAAAGCAACTATTCAATAAAGTATATATATATATGTATACATTTGGAACTTTTCTCTCCTGTTCTGTTTTGTGGGTAGGGATGTAGCAAGCATCATGCCTGGCCTTCCCAAGATGTTGTATATAATTCACATCATCCCAAGCCAGCAATGACAGTGGAAGATTGGGGAAACACTAGGGCAGTGGTTCTCAACCCTCCTAATGCCACGACCCCTTGATCCGCTTCCCCATGTGATGGTGACCCCCAACCATAAAATTAGTTTCATTGCTACTTCATAACTGTCATTTTGCTGCTGTCATGAATAGTCATGTAAATATCTGATATGCAGGATGTATTTTCATACACTGGACTAAATTTGGCACAAAGACCCAATACACTCAAATTTGAATACTGGTGGGATTGGGGAGGGTATTGATTTTGTCCTGTGGGAGTTGTAGTTGCTGGGATTTATAGTTCACCTACAATCAAAGAGCATTCTGAACTCCACTGACGATGGAACCGAATAAAACTTGGCACAAAGAACTCCCATGACCAACAGAAAGTACTGGAAGGGTTTGACCTTGAGTTTTGGGAGTTATAGTTCACCTACATCCACAGAGCACTGTGGACTCAAACAATAATGGATCTGGACCAAACTTGGAACGAATTCTCAATATGCCCAAATATGAACACTGGTGGAGTTTGGGGAAAATAGACCTTGACAGTTGTAGTTGCTGGGATTTATAGTACACCTACAATCAAAGAGTATTCTGAACCCTACCGATTGAATTGGGCCAAACTTCCCACATAGAACCTCCATAGCTAACAGAAAATACTGTGTTTTCTGGTGGTCTTTGGTGACCCCTCTGGCACCCCCTCGCGACCCCTCCAGGGGTCCCGACCCCCAGGTTGAGAAACACTGCACTAGGGGCAGATTAGAATTGTAGCCTAACAGGGGAATGTTGCACCATACAATCCCATTATCCTTGGGCCAGCTCAAATTATTGATGACAGGGAGGGAACTCTATATTTTGGCTCTCCTTGGATTGGAAGCAAACCATATAGAAACACTGAACTAGAGAGACTGGCAAACAGTGTTACACATAACGTGTTTCAGTCAGGTCCAGTGCAGAAGACACAATAACATTGCACACAAGCAAGAGGAAAAAGAACAGAAAAACTTTATTCTTATCAGCAGAGTTAAAACATAGACTTGCAATATTACAAACAGTGCAATAAACTTACATAGTCCTTGTAAGCAATACAGAACAAGGTTTCTTCATCTTCATCCAAATGAGAGAGCTGTAGAAATGGTTGAGCAAAATGCCTGAGTAAAGGCATCTCAGAGCAAAGCTGAACTGTATTCTAAAACCCATACAGTTATACCCCACCAGGTGTGGTCCAAACTTACTAGTTGACCTACATTAGCAGCTGCACATAATAATCAACAGTATAAGGTTTTCTTTAACACACACATACACACTTGATCCTGTTATGACTTACTGTAACAAACAGTAATATTTTGAGGAATATGGGTAATTGAAACCATGGATATTGAATCTGCGGATAAGGGGGTTGCAGTGTCATAAGGTAAAGGTAAAGATTTCCCCTCATCATTAAGTCTAGTTATGTCCGACTCTGTGGGGTGCTGCTCATCTCTGTTTCTAAGCTGAAGAGCCAGCGTTGTCCGTAGATGCCTCCAAGGTCATGTGGCCGGCATGACTGCATGGAACGCCGTTACCTTCCCGTGAAAGCGGTATCTAATGAGCTGGGGCTAGCAATGGAAGTTCACCCCGTCCCACAGATTCGAACCACCAACCTTCTGATCAGCAAGTTTTGCAACTTAGCAGTTTAACCCGCTGTTCCACTGTGACCATTATCATTATGATTATGAATGGGAAGAAGTAGAACCAAAAGCTATTCACCGAACAAAAGAGAAGCCCTAGAGGCCAGATAGTTTGATATGGGAGATGCTGGAGACTCATTGGGCAGTAACTGGAGCAGACCATTTGTTTTGAATGTTGGGAGACATACACACTGGAATATTGGGAATATTCCAGTCACTTTGTATTTCAGAAAGGTCTTGAGATTAGAGTTCCAGCCGTGGGTGGGGGTCAGATGTCCTTGCTACCAGTTAAGTCAGTTTTTCACTAGGCATATAATAATAATAATAATAATAATAATAATAATAATAATAATAATAACTTGATACACAACAAGATTAGTACACAGCAAACAAGATCACTATGCTGTCTTTTGTATTCAATCACACGCCGGACTTTTCCCAAGTGTCTAGGACTGTGATGTATCAGCAAATAATGCATGCGGGTCCAAGTAGGGTGGCCTTTTGCAGCTGACAGATGGTAATTTTGTCAGCACCGATTGTGTTTAAGTCCAGGCCAAGGTCTTTAGGCACTGCACCCAGTGTGCCGATCACCACTGGGACCCCCTTGACTGGCTTGTGTCAGAGTCTTTGCAGTTCGATCTTTAAATCCTCATATCGTGTCAGTTTTTCCAGTTGTTTCACTTCAATCCTGCTGTCACCTGCAATTGCAACATTGACAATCCACACTTTGTTTTTTAACATGATCGTGAGGTCAGGAGTATTGTGCTCCAAAACTCTGTCTGTCTGAATCCAGAAGTTCCAGAGTAGCTGGCAGGCAGATGGTATTATTTTATTTATTTATTTATTTATTTATTTATTTATTATTCGAGCTTATGTGCCGCCACTCCCCTGGGGCTTGGAGCGGCTTACAAGAATGGCTAAAATCTAACACAAATTAAAAACAATTAAAAACAATTTAAAAACAGCAATATCAAAAATAAAAGGCCTGTCGAAACAGGTATGTCTTACATGCCCTGCGGAAAGCTGATAAGTCCCACAAGGCACGGACTTCAGGTGGCAGAGTATTCCAGAGTGATGGTGCCACTGCTGTAAAGGCTCTGCATCTGGTTGCTGTTAGACGCAAGGTCTTGACACTGGGGACTTCCAATAGATCTTGGTCCTCAGAACGGAGGGATCTCTGGGGTTGGTAGGGGGTGAAGCGGTCCCTCAGGTACATCGGCCCCAGACCATGCAAGGCCTTAAAGGTGAGTACCAGTACTTTGAAAGTGATCCAGTACTCAGTTGGTAACCAATGCAGCTGTAGTAAGATTGGTGTTATGTGGCATCTCATCGGAATTCCCGCAAGAAGCCGAGCAGCTGCGTTTTGTACCAACTTGAGCTTCCGGATCACCGACAGAGGAAGACCAATTATTATTATTATTATTATTATTATTATTATTATTAGATTTATTTATCTCTCCCGAAAGAGAATCACAGCGGCTTAACCTAAAAGCATTAGCATACAATTTCAAATATACAAATTTTCATACATTAAACAGAATTAAATAAAAACAATATTTTCAAAAAATCACAGTTAAAATCCATGCAGAGTAGTGCAGAGTCAGGCTTACTACAACAGCTTCCTAGATTGTAATGCAGTTCCATGTAACTACTACCTTGATTTTAATGCATCTGACCAGAAATTAGATCTGAAGAATTACTAAATGGCCCAATAGCTCAATAGGCCAGAGAGTCTCGCAGTTTCACTGTTAACTGGCTTCATCTATGAATGGTAAGTTGAGATAATGGGCTTCAGCATCCCTTCAAGCAGACCTGGGAAAGTTACTTGCCCTGATTTCAAAGCCAAAAGTTACTTGCCCTGATTCCAAAGCCAACACCTTGTGACTTTTCCTCTGTCCGATACTTGATTGATCCTACACTACTAAGGCATAACAGGCAACCGAGTTGTAGGTTTTTCGGGCTATATGGCCATGTTCTAGAAGCATTCTCTCCTGACGTTTCACCTGCATCTATGGCAAACGGCCTAAGAGGTTGTGACCTCACAACCTCTGAGGATGCTTGCCACAGATGCAGGCGAAACATCAGGAGAGAATGCTACTAGAACATGGCCATATAGCCTGAAAAATGTACAACAACTCAGTGATTCTAGCCATGAAAGCCTTCGACAATGCATAACAGGCAAGCTATGCATAATACGCAACATGCAATGAGACACAAAACAATGCATGGGGCTCCACTTTCTTCAAAGGACTGCAGACAACATGCTTCAGCCCCTGCTTGTATGAGGGAAACTACTCTTGCATGAACACCAAAAAAGGAGGCCAACCATGAACTTCGAGAAACTTAACCCAACATGGCAACTGGTATGGGATCATGGTCTTGCAATCCAAATTCTTTGAATAAGTTGAAGGATACAAGGTTGGAATAAAAAACCCAGGAACTTTTATTTACATTTATATATAGCCTTGACTTTATTTAAGACTTGAGTTGGGATAGATTTTGGATCCCATCTAGTAGGACACCTTGCTCAGCCATGAAATCGTGTCATAGAATCATAGAATCATAGAATCAAAGAGTTGGAAGAGACCTCATGGGCCATCCAGTCCAACCCCCTGCCAAGAAGCAGGAATATTGCATTCAAATCACCCCAGACAGATGGCCATCCAGCCTCTGTTTAAAAGCTTCCAAAGAAGGAGCCTCCACCACACTCCGGGGCAGAGAGTTCCACTGCAGAACGGCTCTCACAGTCAGGAAGTTCTTCCTCATGTTCAGATGGAATCTCCTTTCTTGTAGTTTGAAGCCATTGTTCCACGTCCTAGTCTCCAGGGAAGCAGAAAACAAGCTTGCTCCTTCCTCCCTGTGGCTTCCTCTCACATATTTATACATGGCTATCATATCCCCTCTCAGCCTTCTCTTCTTCAGGCTAAACATGCCCAGCTCCTTAAGCCGCTCCTCATAGGGATTGTTCTCCAGACCCTTTATCATTTTAGTCACTCTCCTCTGGACACATTCCAGCTTGTCAATATCTCTCTTGAATTGTGGTGCCCAGAATTGGACACAATATTCCAGGTGTGGTCTAACCAAAGCAGAATAGAGGGGAAGCATTACTTCCCTAGATCTAGACACTATGCTCCTATTGATGCAGGCCAAAATCCCACTGGCTTTTTTTGCCGCCACATCACATTGTTGGCTCATGTTTAACTTGTTGTCCACGAGGACTCCAAGATCTTATTTAAGCCTTCTACTTAAATACCACTGACAAAGACCACCGCCTCTTGGGGTTGCCACATTTTCAAAATAGCTATAAGAATGAGTCAGAATTCAAGGATGACAATCAGGAGGAGTTATGAGCGCAAGTGTGTTTCCTCAAAATCCCAAATGAAAATATTGGTTTCATTTAACTTAGCCATGCGTTTCTTTGTAAAAGCTACATTAATAAATTGCAGGGTACAGATGCACTGTCTTTCCAAAGTCCTCACACCCCAAAGTATAACAGGTTCATATCTGATCAGTCTATACGAAAGGGAAAGCTTTCCCAGCCTCAGATATGAGACATCCTGTTGAATGGGTTGCTGTGAGTTTTCCGGCATGCATGGCCATGTTCCAGAAACATTCTCTCCTAATGTTTTGCCCACATCTATGACATCTATAGGGTTCTGTGCGGGAAGTCTGGCCCAATTCTATCATTGGTAGAGTTCAGAATACTCTTTGATTGTAGATGAACTATAAATCCCAGCAATTACCACTCCCAAATGGCAAGGTCTATTTTTCCCAAACTACACTCATGTTCACATTTGGGAATATTGAATTTTCATGCCAAGTTTGGCCCAATTATCTCATTGGTGGGGTTCAGAATGCTCTTAATTGTAGGTGAACTATAAATCCCAGAAATTATAACTCCCAGATGTCATGATCTATTTTCCCCAAACTCCACCGGTGTTCACATTTGGGCAGATTGAGTATTTGTGCCAAATTTGGTCCAGATCCACCATTGTTTGAGTCTACAGTGCTCTCTGGATGTAGATGAACCGCAACTCCAAAACTCAGGGTCAATTCCCACCAAACCTCCCAGTATTTTTTGTTGGTCATGAAAGTTTTGTGTGCCAAGTTTGGTTCAAATCCATTATTGGTGGAGTTTAGAATGCTCTTTGATTGTAGGTGAACTATAAATCCCAGTAACTACAACTTCCAAATGAGATAATCAATCTCCCCAAGACGGTGGTGGGAGCGAGAGGAGGGCCTCCCCTGTGGATCTTAGTGTCTGTGCCAGTGCATAGAGGGAGATGCGATTGTGGAGATAGGTGGGGCCCGAACAGTTTAGGGCAGTGTTTCTCAACCTTCCTAATGCCGCAGTCCCGTAATCCAGTTCCTCATGTAGTGGTGACGCCCAATCATAACATTATTTTAGTTGCTACTTCATAACTGTCATTTTGCTACAGATATGAATCATCATGTAAAAACCTCATATGCTGGATATATTTTCTTTCACTGGACCAAACTTGAACTCTCATGACCAACAGAAAATACTGGGAGGGTTTGGTGAGCATTGACCTTGAGTTCTGGAGTTGTAGTTCACCTACATCCAGCGAGCACTGTAGACTCAAACAATAGTGAATCTGGACCAAACTTGGCACAAATCCTCAATCTGCCCAAATGTGAACACCAGTGGTGTTTGGGGGGAAACAGACCTTGACATTTGGGAGTTGTAGTTTCAGGGATTTATAGTTCACCTACAATCAAAGAGCATTCTGAACTCCACCAACAATGGAATTGAACCAAACTTGGTACACAGAACTCCCATGACCAACAAAAAATACTGGGAGGGTTCAGTGGGCATTGACTTTGAGTTCTGGAGTTGTAGTTCACCTACATCCGGAGAGCACTGAAGACTCAAACAATGGTGGATCTGGACCAAACTTGGCACGAATACTTAATCTGCCCAAATGTGAACACAGGTGGAGTTTGGGGAAAGCAGATCTTGACATCTCAGAGTTGTAATTTCTGGGGTTTATAGTTCACCTACAATCAAAGAGCACTCTGAACCCCACCAATGAGATAATTGGGCCAAACTTCCCACACAGAACCCCCATGACCAGCAGAAAATACTGTTGGCATAGGGAAGCTGATGAGGAAACACAACATACAAACAATCTACAAACCCTCCAAGAAAATCCAACAAATGCTACGTTCAGCAAAGGACAAGAGGGATCCTCTCACCTCTGCAAGGGTCTACCGTGTACCATGCAGCTGTGGACAAGTCTACGTAGGGACCACCAAACGCAGCATTGCCCAGACACGCATCAAGGAACATGAAAGGCACTGCTGACTTACTCAACCAGAGAAGTCAGCCATAGCAGAGCACCTGATGAACCAGCCTGGACACAGCATATTATTTGAGAACACAGAAATGCTGGACCACTCTCACAACCACCATGTCAGACTACACAGAGAAGCCATTGAAATCCACAAGTATGTGGACAATTTCAACAGAAAGGGAGAGACCATGAAAATGAACAAAATCTGGCTACCAGTATTAAAAAAACTCTAAAATTACAACAGCAAAACAGCAGAGAGGAAACAACCAGGCACACCTTAACACCTCTCAACAAGAGATTTTCCCAGGCTCAGCCAGGCCTTCAAATGCTAATGAAGGTGATCAGAGCTATTCACACCTAGCTCTAGCAGAGAAGACCTCTTTGCCCCACCCCAGCCATTCCACAGATATATAAACCCATTGTCCTATTTCCAACAGACCTCACTACCTCTGAGGATGCTTGCCATAGATGCAGGCGAAAAGTCAGGAGAAATGCCTATAGCCCAAAAAAACCCCACAAGAACCTAGAAAATACTGTGTTTTCTGATGGGCTTTGGTGACCCCCTCTGGCACGCCCTCATGACCCCCCCCCCCCCCCCAAAGTCTCCCGAACCACAGGTTGAGAAATCCTGGTTTAGGTCATCACCTGCACCTTGAATTTGGCTCGGCAACAGTGGAGCTGCTTCAATAGGGGCACTGAAGTCACACAACAACAACTTATAATAAAAGACACATAACAACCCTACTTCCTCACAAGGTTGTCTGTTTCAGCATCTGATAGTTGCCATCACTAGCATCTTCGTCCGGAAGGGATCAATGAATACCCATTATTTTAGATTCTGATCAGAGACAAGAGAGAGTAAGGCTGTGCCATCTTCTGTTTGCTTATTTGAAGTTTGCCATCCTGAAAGTGATGCCCACCTAGCTTTTTCAATAACCTCTTGGGAGAAATGACTTCCTGGCTTGTCTCATCCTTTTCTCCCTCCACTTGAGAACATAAATCAAATAACTTCGAGTGGGTACAACCAATTTTATGCATTACTTCTGAACCAGAGGACAAGAGAGCAGGTCTCTATGCCCAAAGAGCCCAGAATCCAAACTTTGATCTGGAAAGACAAGAGGAAGGAGACAAATGGAGAAAGGGTATGATGCCATTACCTCCGTTACACAACTCCACTTCACTTTGATTCTTCCATAACCATTACGGTGCAATCTTGTGCATCCTTCCTTGCAAGCTTGAGTTCAATGAGATTTACTCTCAGCGACATACATATACTTTATTACAGGAGGGAATGGAATTGTGTATGTCTCTGCTTTTGAGTACAAGCACTTATGATTCATTTCAGATGTTTCAAATCCATAGCAGGCATTAAAGTAATGGCAGCGAGAAACACGAACATGAGTCAACCAGGAGCAAGGAAGCACTCTGTTGCTTTTTGTAGTTGTTGTTTGGAGAAAACACAACAAAAAGTTTCTGTGTGTTTCTTTCTGGATTCAGTGCAATATCTGGGAATATTGCAAATACAGAATGTTGCTGGGTGACCTTGGGTAAGTCAACTTTCTCAGTTGATTCACTGGGGTCACATTTGCACAAAGTCTACACAAAGAAATTTCACCTAAACATTGAGGAGAATGTCCTAATAGTGGGAATTGATGCCTGGGAATTGAGTGGAGCTCCCTTCTCTGGAAGTTTTTAAGCACAGGCTAAATGACCATCTATTGGGGGTATTTCTATTGTATGTTCCTGCAGGGAAGAAGGGTGTTGGACTGGATGGTCTTTGGGGTCTCTTCGAAATCTATGATCCTGTGCTTCCCATCTCATAGAAGCAACCTTGGATTCTTAGAATTATAGAACTGGAAAGATCCACAACGGTCACCTAACTAGGTTGCTGTGAATTTTCCGGGCTGTATGGCCATGTTCCAGAAGCATTCTCTCCTGACGTTTCACCCAGATCTATGGCAGGCATCCTCAGAGGGAGCCCCCAGTAGCGCAGTAGGTTAAACCCCTGTGCCGGCAGGACTGAAGACCAACAGGTCACAGGTTTGAATCCGGGGAGAGGCGGATGAGCTCCCTCTATCAGCTCCAGCTCCTCATGCAGGTACATGAGATTAGCCTCCCACAAGGATGATAAAAACATCAAATCATCCAGGCATCCCCTGGGCAACGTTCTTGCAGACGGCCAATTCTCTCACACCAGAAGTGACTTGCAGTTTCTCAAGTTGCTCCTGACACGACAAAAAAAAAAATCCTCAGAGGTTGAGGGATCTGTTGGAAACTAGGAAAGTGGGTTTATACATCTGTGGAATAATGTCCATGGTCGGAGAAATAATGCTTGTCTGCCTGAGGCAAGTGTGAATGTTGCCACTGGCCACCTTGATTAGCATTCACTGGCCTTACAGCTTCAAAGCCTGGCTGCTTCCTGCCTGGAGGGATCCTTTGTTTGGAGGTGTTAGCTGGTCCTGATTGTTTCCTGTCTGGAATTCCCCTGTTTTTTGAGTGTTGCTCTTTATTTACTGTCCTGATTGTAGAGGTTTTTTTTCATACCAGTAGCCAGATTTTGTTCATTTTCATGGTTTCCTCCTTTCTGTTGAAATTGCCCACGTTTGTGGATTTCAGTGGCTTCCCTGTGTAGTCATCTAACCTGTCATGCAAGAATGCACACAATATACAACGAAGATAAACAAATTTTTAAAAACTATCAAAACCAATTCCCTAATCTAAAGCGGGACCCACTGAAGTCTTTAAAAATGTAATGTTTTAAAGGCCCACTTGAATAAAAAGGTTTAGCTGGATTCCATCTGAACATTAGGAAGATCTTCCTGACTGTGAGAGCTGTTGAGAAGTGGAACTCTCTGGCCCAGAGTGTGGTGGAGGCTCCTTCTTTGGAAGCTTTTAAACAGAGGCTGGATGGCCATCTGTAGGGGGTGCTTTGAATGCAATTTTCCTGCTTCTTGTCAGGGGGTTAGACAAGATGGCCCATGAGGTCTTTTCCAACTCTATGAATCTAAGGGGCTTTATAAGGGCTTTAGCCTTCTCTGCCAAAGTGTGCTACAGCTTCACCAAGCTACAACTCCCAGATATTGTGGCTCAGCCAGGGGCTGATGAGTTCACTGATGATTCAGAAGGAACTGTGGGATTTTCTGGGGTTCAAAGTGATGAAGATTCAGGCCAGAGAAATGAAACTGGTTCAGACAGTGCAGAGCTCCAAGGTCAGTCAGTGGAGCCAGAAACAACAACATTAGATAAGGGGTCAAGTGAAGAGTTAAGTAAAATGAAAAGTTCTGCACCTGGTGATACAGAGAATAGCAAAAGTCTTTGTTAACAGATCAGAGCTGAAAACATTGGTCCGCAAGATTACGTGGGAAAGAGATAGAGAAAATACATGGAGAAATCATTTCCCCATGACTGCTTATTGACAGCCAGTGTTTACCTTAAAGTTAGTTCAGGCAATGTTGGCTTTTTAGTTACAAGCTAGACCTGAGTCTCTGGTCATGGTGTCAAGTCAAGTCTTGGTTTTGGATTCAAGTATCCTGGAAATTTCCTATATTATTATGTTATGATGCCTGCTCAAGTTTTACTA
Source organism: Anolis sagrei (assembly GCF_037176765.1). Classification (NCBI taxonomy): domain Eukaryota; kingdom Metazoa; phylum Chordata; class Lepidosauria; order Squamata; family Anolidae; genus Anolis; species Anolis sagrei. The sequence goes on along the minus strand of NC_090030.1, from coordinate 15,061,681 downwards.
AGTATACCTTTTGCTTATGGATTTATGCTGTACTTGTGATTTTGGCCATTCCTGGACTGTGTTCTTTTTAGATTTTTATGAGACATTGGCCATTCCCTGCCACGCGTTGCTGTGGCCCAGTCTGTGTATATGTGTTGTGTGTGTATATATATGTGTGTGTATATATGTGTGTGTATATTTGTGTATATGTATGTGGCTTTGTGAATTCATTGTAATGTATTTTTTGTTTATTGGCTCTCTTCTGCTGTGTTTTTCAGTGTTTTTATGAGTGATAGTCACTCGTTGGGAAGTTTGCCCCAATTCTTTTGTTGGTGGGTTTCAGAATGCTCTTTGATTGTAGGTGAACTATAAATCCCAGTAACCACAACTCCCAAATGCCAAGGTCTATTTCCCCCAAACACCATCTGTGTTCATATTTGGGCATATTGAGTATTCATGCCAAGTTTGGTCCAGATCCATAATTGTTTGAGTCCACAGTGCTCTCTGGATGTAGGTGAACTACAACTCCCAAACTCAAGATCAATGCCCACCAAACCCTTCTAGTGTTTTCTGTTGATCATGGCAGTCCTGTGTGCCACGTTTGGTTCAATGCCATAATTGGTGGAGTTCAGAATGCTCTTTGATTGTAGGTGAACTATAAATCCCAGTAACTACAATTCCCAAATGCCAAGGTCTATTTCCCCCAAACACCATCTGTGTTCATATTTGGGCATATTGAGTATTCATGCCAAGTTTGGTCCAGATCCATCATTGTTTGAGTCCACAGTGCTCTCTGGATGTAGGTGAACTACAACTCCCAAACTCAAGGTCAATGCCCACCAAACCCTTCTAGTGTTTTCCCGTTGATCATGGCAGTCCTGTGTGCCACGTTTGGTTCAATGCCATAATTGGTGGAGTTCAGAATGCTCTTTGATTGTAGGTGAACTATAAATCCCAGCAACTACAACTCCCAAATGACAAAATCAAAAAAATGTTGAGTGAAGGACATACATTGGGTCGTTAGGTGTATTGTGTCCAAATTTGGTGTCAATTCACCTACTGGTTTTTGAGTTCTGTTAATCCCACAAACGAACATTACATTTTTATTTATATAGATTTTGATTACTGTGCGGTTAGCACTATTTGCAAAACCTTTTTGGATTATTCCTCTTCTTTCTTTCTTTCTTTCTCTCTCTTTCTTTCTTTCTTTCTTTCTTTCTTTCTTTCTTTCTTTCTTTCTTTCTGCTTTTTCCATATATTTTATGTGCTTTTACAATAAGCTTATATTGTGTGGTGCTGTGGTCATAGGTGTCCCCAGGCCTGAGGTGCAACACTAGGAACCTATAGCATTGAACCATGATCATTAAAGTGGGGTCAAAGTGCATTAATTCTACAGTGTAGATGCACCCATTGTGGCATATTCCTCTCTACGAATGCTTTTGCAAATTCAGAACAGAGCTGCAGGTAACCTAGAGGAAGGTACATCGCTGTGAATTCAGAAGAGGGCTGTTTTGTAACCAGCCTGGCTTGGGAACTGACCACATTTTTTGTTCTCTGCGATTTGCCATCCTTCACAGAGGAGGTTCTGACCGAAGGAGATAAGAACAGGGTGTTTTCACCTGAGCTAATTCACTAACTAATTGAAAGAAGACGGCACCTTATTGCAGTTCAGTTATCTATAGCATACCTGGCTTGAAATAGCTGCCATACATCGTGTGCCAAGGTGAGAGTACTATTGAATGTACGAGGGGAAAAAATTAAACAAAATGGGCCACTTCAACAGGGACCTGAAAAACCCTTTATTTTTAAATAGGGGTTCCAGAAGGGTTAATTAGCAAGAGGTCATGTTAGCTTCAAGATCAACTCCGTCTCTCTTAATTTGACATAATGACATCCACCGCATATTATTGCTGTATTTCAGTCCTCCAATGCATTGCCCCACTTTGAGGCAAGGTCCAATTGCCACTCTCTTCAAGGAAGGATGCGGAGCTGCCATGTCTTTGGGGCATCATTGTGTCCCTTGTTTCGCTGGACACCTAAATGTGGCTTTTAACGCAAACGTCTCGCTAAGCCCGAAATCCCTCTAATCGCTTTTGGTACGGTTGGCAGCCTGTCTCTTTGAAAGTTAAGTTCTTAACATCTCAGTTAAGGATTTTGCACGGTGTCGCATAAACCTTCAACATTTTGCAGGTTTTTGCAGTCGCCAAAATAGAAAAGGAAGCAAACACAAGCTCGGAAAGGCTGCCGAAGTTTGTTTTTGCCCAAGTGAACTGGGAAGGATAACATTCGCTCTGTCCTCTTCCCCTCTGAAGAGTTAATTGATTGCAAATTGCTTTTGAGTTTTGAATTTGCAGCTCGTCAAATTTGCAGCTCAACAGGTGGCAGGTTCGAATCCGGGGAGAGGCAAATGAGCTCCCTCTATCAGCTATAGCTCCTCATGCGGGGACATGAGAGAAGCCTTCTACAAGGATGATAAAGCATCAAAGCATCCAGACGTCCCCTGGGGAACGTCCTTGCAGACAGCAAATTCTCTCACACCAGAAGCGACTTGCAGTTTCTCAGGTCACTCCTGACACAACAACAACAAAAAAGTTCGTCAAATAAACTGAGGGTCCCGGGGGGTGGGGTTATGAGGGCGTCTCAGAGGGGTCACCAAAGACCATCAAAAACATATATTTCTGATGGTCTTAAGAATACCTTTGGCAGAGAAAGCTGAAGATCTCTCCACCTCTCCTTTTTCTTTCTTTTTGGAAACAGACAGCAAATTCTCCCACCAAAAGCTCTCCTTCGCTGTGATTGGCCAGCCTCTCATCTAAGGGAAGGGCTGTTTCTGAGACTCCAAACGGGGGAGGGAAGAGCAGACATGCTCAGAGCATGGCAGCGTGGTGCGCCTGTGTGGGTGAAGGAGAGCGTACGAGGCTGGAAGGAGGCTCACACCAGTGAGTCCCTTCTAGGTTCTGTGTGGGAAGTTTGGCCCAATTCTATTGTTGGTGGGGTTCAAAATTATCTTTCATTGTTGGTGAACTATACATCCCAGCAACTACAGCTCCCAAATGTCAAGGTCTATCTTCTCCAAACTTCACCAGTGTTCACATTTGGGCATATTAAGTATTTGTGCCAAGTTTGGTCCAGAACTATCATTGTTTGAGTCTCTCGATGTAAGTAAACTACAATTCCAAAACTCAAGCTCAATGCCCACCAAACCCTTCCAGTATTTTCTGTTGGTCATGGGAGTTCTGTGTGCCAAGTTTTGTTCAATTCCACCGTTGGTAGAGTTCAGAATGCTTTGTAGGTGAACTATAGATCCCAGCAACTACAACTCCCAAATGACACAATCACCCCCCCCCAACCCTACCAGTAGTCAAATTTATTTATTTATTTATTTATTTATTTATTTATTTATTTATTTCATATTCTTCTATCCCGCCCTTCTCCCCACAAGGGGGACTCAGGTCGGCCTCACATGATGCTTGCAATGTATACATCATAAAAATGCAATTAAAACAGTAAAACAGTGAAAATATCTTAAAAACATCATACAAATCAGCCAATAAATTCATTTAACAATAATATTAGAGTGCCAGTAAAACCAAAAATCAAGCCGGGAAATCCAATGTCGCAAACCCAAATTCCTTTCCTATTGTCACTTCATCTAATCAAACGCCCTGCCACAGAGCCAGGTCTACAGTGTCTTCCAAAGGACAGGTGGGAAGTAGCCAACCTCATGTCCTTAGGGAGAGAGTTGTACAGATGGGGGGCCACTGTCAAGAAGGCCCTGTCTCTCGTCCCCACGAATTGCGAGAGTGGTGGGATTGAGAGCAGGGCCTCTCCTGATGATCTTAAGCTTTGTGATGGTTCATAGTTGGAGATACATTCAGACAAGTTTGGGCGTATCGGGTATTTGTGCCAAATTTGGTCCAGTGCATGCATCCTGCATATCAGATATTTACATTACAATTCATAACAGTAGCAAAGTTACAGTTATGGAGTAGCAACAAAAATAATTTATGATTGAGGGTCATCACAACATGAGGGACTATATTAAGGGGCTGCGGCATTAGGAAGGTTGAGAAACACTGCCATAAAGTCTTTTTTGTTTGCCTGATTCTAAGCATCCTTTGCTGTTTCAGGAAAAGAAGAAATGTGCTAACCTAAAAGAAACAAAGGAGGCATAGTGTGCAGGTACAGCTGTACCAGGAGCTCCAGTTTTGTTTGCTTTGCATTGAATGTTTGTTGTAGCCCTTAAGTTTCAGTGACTCTGCAGATAGGTGGCTTCTTTTGGCTGCAATCATAGGGCAAGCCACCTGTCAATTATAGTTAAGTTCCCTGGTCCTCCCCCCCTTCTGGGTTTTAGAGGGAATAGGAGCCATTGTGAGTTCAGTCCACACAGAGAAGCCTTTCATGCAGGACATAATACCAAGAGCTCCTGTAGAAAGCTTTGTCTTCTACGGCTTGGCTGGGGAGATACATCCCCACAGCTTGGCCAGGGAGATATACAGCCCACAGCTTGGCTGATGATTATACAGCCTTATAGCTCCTTTGCTGAGGGACTTCAGCCAGCCATCACCGAAACCTGAGTTCTTTTTCCCGTGGAAGTCTACAAATCTCTGCTTGGTAAGGGTCACTTGCGGAAGCCAGAAGCAGTTGGTACCAGGTGCAGGGCCTCCACGCCAACAGAGGCAAAGACAGACTGCCCAGATTAGAAGTTAAGGATTTCCCTATTAGCTAAAATACAGTTTATGAAGATAGTGCCTGTTCCCTGTGGACAAGATTGAGATAGAGCCATTAGACCAGTGTTTCTCAACCTGGGGGTCGGGACCCCTGGGGGGGGGGTCATGAGGGAGTGTCAGAGGGGTCACCAAGGACCATCAGAAAACACAGTATTTTTTTGTTGGTCATGGGGGTTCTGTTTGGGGATTTTGGCTCAATTTTATCATTGGTGGGGTTCAGAATACTCTTTGATTGGAGGTGAACTATAAATCCCAGGAACTACAACTCCCAAATGTCAAGTCTCTTTTCCCCAAACTCCACTAGTGTTCACATTATTGAGCATTCATGCCCATTTTGATCCAGATCCATCATTGTTTTGAGTCCACAGTATTTTTTGGATGTAGGTGAACTACAACTCCAAAACTCAAGGTCAATGGCCACCAAACCCTTCCAGTATTTTCTCTTGGTCATGGGAGCTCTGTGTGCCAAGTTTGGTTCAACTCTATTGTTTGCAGACTTCAGAATGCTCTTTGATTGTAGGTGAACTATAAATCCCAGCAACCATAACTCCCAAATGACAAAATAACCCACCCACCTATCCCCAATAATCAAATTTGGGTGTATCGGGTATTTGTGTCAAATTTGATCCTGGGAATGAAAATACATTCTACATATCGGATATTAACATTACGATTCATAACAGTAGCAAAATTACAGTTATGGCATAGCAACAAAAATAATGTTATAGTAGGGGGTCACCACAACATGAGAAACTGTATTATGGGGTCGCGGCATTAAGAAGGTTGAGAACCACTGCATTAGACTGTTAAGAAAGCTTTAAAGTACCTTTTTGTTTTCATTAATAAAGAACTTTGTTGAACCTTTAAGCAATCTAAAGACTTTGTTTTAAGGAAATCCAAAGGCCTTTAATCTGAGGCAGCCCCGGCGTCCCGTTGGGCACACAGAATTTATGTCCTGTCTACAGTCTTATGCACAGGCCCAGCGTGCGACAGCACACTTAGATTTGACCAAAATGTGTAAACATTTAGAAATAACCTTTCTAATGTAAACAGATCTAACAGCAACATGCTCATCAACTTCCATATGGCCAGACTGTAATTCTGATTATCCTTCTTGTAGCCATGTGTATAGGGGATGGTGGGAGATGCCATCAAAACATCCAAAGGGCATGACGTTGCATTTCCCTCTTGTACATCATAGCCTCACAGCTCAAACGGTGCATCCCAGTGTTTACTTTTCATAAGTGGTCCCAAAGCAAGCATCCTCTGATTCATATCCCTTTCCCATTCAGATTTTTTAAAAGGATGAGAGTTAGGACAGGCAAGATATAGAAATGGAAGGAGAAGAGCAATGCAAAACGTGGGCGAAACATTTCGTTTTGCCCTTTGACCTCCTGCAGGGTCTGAAGCCTTGGCTGTGCTGTATTCGTTGGAACTCTTTTCTTTGCCCAATATATGGCGCTAAGGGCTGAAAGAAGGAAAGAGGGAAAAGAGGGAAAAGAATTAAGAAAGGGAGGGGAAAAAGTGGAATGTGCCAGTTGATCTCTTGGCCTCGGAAAGGGCAAAGGTCATAGGGCACAAACCTGGGTAAGCAACCCCCTTGCAATGTCTCAAAATAAATAAATCAATATACACACAGAGTTTGGAAGAGAGGTTGGTACTGGAGAGTATAAAGTACTTACAAATCTACTAACAAACTACAAGAGAGGAAATTTCATCTGAACATTAGGAAGAACTTCCTGACTGTGAGAGCCATTCAGCAGTGGAACTCTCTGCCCCAGAGTGTGGTGGAGGCTCCTTCTTTGGAGGTTTTTAAGCAGAGGCTGGGTGGCCATCTGTCAGGGGTGCTTTGAATGCAATATTCCTGCTTCTTGGCAGGGGGTTGGACTGGATGGCCCATGAGGTCTCTTCCAACTCTTTGATTCTATGATTCTAAATCCATTTGAGCTGGATTGAGAAAGTGATGTAAATTTGCTTACATTGTGGCTTCCTTTGTCTTCCTCTGAGGCTGAGAGAGTATGACTTTCCCAAGATCATGCAATAGACTTCCATGGCTGAGTGGAGATTTGAATCCTGCTCTTCAAAGTCATAGCCAACCCACAAACCACTACAACATGCTGGCTTAGGTAAAGGTTTTCCCCTGACATAAAGTCCAATCGTATCCGACTCCGGGGGTTGGTGCTCATCTCCATTTCTAAGCTGAAGAGCTGGCGCTGTCCATAGACACCTCCAAGGTCATGTGGCCGGCATGATTGCATGGAGTGCCGCTACTCACATTTGCATGTTTTCGAACTGCTAGATTGGTAGAAGCTGGGGCTAACAGCGGGAGCTCATGCCGCTCCCCATGTTCGAACCTGTGATTTTTCGATCAACAATTTCAACAACTCAGTGGTTTAACCCACTGCACCACTGGTGGCCCCACATGATGGCTTAAGCCAGCATTTCTCAACTTGGGGGTCAGGACCCCTGGGGGGGTCGTGAGGGGGTGTCAGAGCCTAGGTTGGTAGAAGCTGGGGCTAACAGTGGGAGCTCATGCCGCTCCCCGGGTTCGAACCTGTGATTTTTCGATCAGCAAGTTCAACAACTCAGTGGTTTAACCCACTGCACCACTGGTGGCCCCCCATGATGGCTTAAGCCAGCATTTCTCAACCTGGGGGTCAGGACCCCTGGGGGGGGGTTGTGAGGGGGTGTCAGAGCATTTACCAAAGACCATCAGAAAAGAGTACTTTTTGTTGGTCATGGGATTCTGTGTGGGAAGTTTGTCCCCATTCTATCATTGGTGGGGTTCAGAATGCTCTTTGATTGTAGGTGAACTATAAATTCCAGCAACTACAACTCCCAAATGTCAAGGTCTATTTTCCCCAAACTCCACCAGTGTTCACATTTGGGCATATGGAGTATCGGTGCCAAGTTTGGTCCAGATCATAGTTTGAGTCCACAGTGCTCCCTGGATGTAGGTGAATTACAACTCCAAACTCAAAGTCAGTGCCCACCAAACACTTCTAGTATATTGTGTTGATCACTGGAGTTCTGTGTGCCAAGTTTGGCCCAATTCTATCATTGGTGTGGTTCAGAATGCTCTTTGATTTTAGTTGAACTATAAATCCCAGCAACTACAACTCCCAAATGTCAAGGTCTCTTCCCCCAAACTCCACGAGTGTTCACCTTTGGGCATATTGAGTGTAGGTGCCAAGTTTGATCCAGATCAATCATGGTTTGAGTCCACAATGCTCTCTGGATTTAAGTGAACTACAACTCTCAAACTCAAGGTCAGTGCCCAACAAACCCTTCCAGTATTTTCTGTTGGTCATGGGAGTTCTGTGTGTCAAGTTTGGTTCAATTCCATCATTGGTGGAGTGCAAAATGCTCTTTGATTGTAGATGAACTATAAATCCCAGCAACTACAACTCCCAAATTACAAACTCAATCTCCCCAATCCCACCAATATTCAAATCTGGGCGTATTGGGTATTTGTGCCAAATTTGGTCCAGTGAATGAAAATACATCTTGCATATCAGATATTTCCATTACAATTCATAAGAGTAGCAAAATTACATTTATGAAGCAGCAATGAAAATAATGTTATGGTTGGGGGTCACCACAACATGAGGAACTGTATTAAGGGGTTGCGGCATTACGAAGGTTGAGACACACTCACTTAAGTCAATTCTATGCAAATGTGTTACCTCCTGGCTACCAAGTTTTCCAGATGTTCAAAATATCTCATTCGCTTCCAAAAGTCTGTTTTGAGCACGTGAGCACAATCAAAATAGATGCTTCCTGGAATGGTTCCCATTGTGTTTTTCCAGCTTTGGGTTTCATCACCCACCTTCCCCCAGTTTGCTTTGACAAGCAATTGCCAGCGAAGAAGAAATGCATAGAAGTAAAATGATCCTGGAGTTGGTGCAATAAGGAATATCGCCTTTCCTCATCTGCTTCATGTTCACTGCATCCAACATGGCCCTTTAGACATTCTAGGAGAGGAGGGGGGAGGACACTGATATCATAGGAAGGAATACAATAAGCTGACACTACCTCCCCTCCGTCCAAGTATTATACCCCAAAGCTCTGGGTGGTCCTGGATTTCCTATTGGTCAATCATTGCTTAGTTAGTTAGGTAGGTGATCCCTCATACTCCGAGGATGATGGTCCTCCAAGTGTAGTATCCTGGCAATGGGTCCGTAGGTGACTGTGGAGCTCTATTCTTGATCTGCATCTTTTCCCGCAGTGAGGGCATTGGTTTCCAGGTGGAAGGTGGTCCTGGTCGGGGTTGGCTTGACATGCCTTCCTCTTGGCACATTTCTCTCTTTCGCTCTCCATTCGTGCCTCTTCAAATTCTACAGCATTGCTGGTCACAGCTGACCTCCAACGGAAGCACTCAAGGGCCAGGGCTTCCCAGTTCTCAGTGTCTCTGCCAGAGTTTTTAAGGTTGGCTTTGAGCCCATCTTTGAATTTCTTTTCCTGTCCTCCAACATTTCATTTTACATTCTTAAGTTTGGAGTAGAGCAACTGCTTTGGGAGACGGTGGTCAGGCATCCGGACAACGTGGCCGGTCCAGCAGAACTGATGGCAGAGGAGCATCGCTTCAATGCTGGTGGTCTTTGCTTCTTCCAGCATGCTGACATTTGTCCGCTTGTCTTCCCAAGAGATCTGCTGGATTTTCTGGAGGCAACGCTGATGGAATAGTTCCAGGAGTAGGATGTGACATCTGTAGATAGTCCACGTCTCACAGGCATATAGCAGGGTTGGGAGGACAATAGCTTTATAAACAAGCACCTTGGTATCCCTACGGATGTCCCGGTCCTCAAACACTCTCTCCTTCATTTGGAAAAATAAACAGACTGCCGGGGCCACATCAGGTGGAATCCAAAAAACCAGAGAGCATTTTTATGGCAAAGGGATCTTAAAATAAAGATGAATGTATCATATCAGAAACTGGATATCTCCCCTCCAGCTGTTATAATGTATTGTCAAAGGCTTTTGTGGCCTGACCACTGAACCATTTAGTGGGCCTTTTGTTGCTGTTTCCAGAGTCTGTTTCTCAAAGTGTTCCATGTAGTAATTTGCTATGACCAGGCTGAGAGGGCTCCGAATGTCTACTCCAACTTTCTGTTCATAGAATTCATTGTCCCACTGGAAGTAGCTGGTGGCGAGGCAATGGTGAAACAGTTATTATAATGGGTTGCTGTGAGTTTTCCAGGCTGTCTGGCCAAGTTTCAGAAGCATTCTCTCCTGGCATTTCACCTACATGCTCAGATATTGTGAGGTTTGTTGGAAACTAGTCAAGTGAGGTTTATATATCTGTGGAATGTCCAGGGTGGTAGACAGAGTGGGTTTATATATCTTTCCACAGATATATAAACCCCACTCACCTAATTTGCAAAAGACGTCACAGCCTCTGAAGATTTTATTTGTCGTGTCAGGCAACCAGTCAATTATATTACATTTCTAACAGAACAAAGCAAACAAACAGACAAAATACAAAATTTGTGAGTTTGGTAGTTGATTAAACGCCCTTTGACCAGTAGCTGGCCACTTGGAGTGCTTCTGGTGTTGCTGCAAGAAGGTCCTCCCTTGTGCATGTGGCAGGGCTCAGGTTGCATTGCAGCAGTTGGTCAGTGGTTTGCTCTTCTCCACACTCGCATGTAGAGGATTCCACTTTGTAGCCCCATTTCTTAAGGTTGGCTCTGCATCTTGTGGTGCCAGAGTGTGGTCTGTTCAGCGCCTTCCAAGTCGCCCAGTTCTTTGTGTGCCCAGGGGGGAGTTTCTCATTTGGTATCAGCCATTGGTTGAGGTTCTGCGTTTGAGCCTGCCACTTTTGGACTCTCGCTTGCTGAGGTGTTCCAGCAAGTGTCTCTGTAGATCTTAGAAAACTATTTCTAGATTTAAGTCGTTGACGTGCTGGCTGATACCCAAACAGGGGATGAGCTGGAGATGTCTCTGCCTTGGTCCTTTCACTATTGGCTGCTACTTCCTGGTGGATGTCAGGTGGTGCAATACCGGCTAGGTATTGCAAGACATCTGGGCGTCCCCTGGGCAACGTCTTCGTAGACGGCTGATTCTCTCGCCACAGAAGCGACCAACATGCAAGCAAGCAAGCCTAGCCTCTGAAGATGCCTGCCATAGACATGGGTTAAATGTCAGGAGAGAATGGTTCTGGGGCATGTCTATACAGCCTGGAAGACTCGCAGCAACCCAGTGATTCTAGCCATAAAAGCTTTCAACAACACAGTCGTCATAATGCTCTCTAAGTCTGAAGGTCAGGGATGAGCTAGTAACCAATGAGTCACTCTTAACGCAAGAGATATCCACAATTTCTGGCTGGGGGCACATTTTGCAAAAGAACCCCCTTTTCTTCTAATATGCAACCCCTTACTCCAATCCTGACCAAAACCAACTCTAGCCGAGTTGAGACTGAGCATTGGATGTTGATAAGACTACAGAATATTAGCTCCTGGAGATGGGGAAATAGATGATGTGCATGTATGAAGTGGACCATGCCACACTGCTGCTTTGTGTTGCAGATCCCACTTGGGGACTGCCAATTCCCAGGCACTGAAAGCGCCACTCTATTATACACCTTCCTGCTTGCCCTTCCACCCTCTTCATGTTGTCCTGGAAACAGGGGCCGTGACACCTTTTGGAGAGTGACAGGGCTGCAACAAAGCCTCCTGTCATGGTACCAATTGGATTGAAATGTCCCGTGTCCCCTTCCCCCTCTTTCTGAGGATGCCGTTGGAGAAACAAGAGTGCTGCGGGTGGCCCGGCCCGGCGGGGGGACTCCAAACACCGGTCGACCATGGAGAGCCCCAACTTTCTTCTCCCTGGGACCGCCTTGTTCCTCTCACTTTCTTTGGGTCAGGAGGACAAGGTTCACTGACTCCTCTTCGTTGTGAAGAGAAGGTGGATTAAAGAGCGGGTGACGGCCTTTTCTTGTCACTCTTGCCCAGCGGAGGCCAAGTCAGCCATCCTCAAAACCTGTCGCACACAAAGGTGGGGCTGCAAGTGTCATTCAGTGTGACGGCAGCTGTCCATCAAACCCATGGGAGCCTTTAGGAACCAGCAGTGCACAGATTGGGAGACACTGGGTGTTTTAAGAGTCAATCCTTGCCTTTTAGTTTTATTTGGGGGTAGATAACTGGAGTTTGGAAAAGCTCCAGTTTTGGACTCCTAGTCCCAGAATTCCCTATCCATTATGACCCCAGAATGCTAGCTGGGCTGCATAGTCCTTCCTAAGCCAATATTTCTAAGCTCTAATAAAGAATCCATTCCTTTAAAGTGGATATGGGCAAACTTTGGCCCTCCAACTGTTATGGGCTTCAATTCCCACAATTCTTAACAGCCTACCGCTCTTAGGAAATGTAGGAATTGGCATCCAAAACACCTGGAGGGCCAAAGTTTGCCCATGTCTGTTTTAAAGAGCTCTTGATTCAGGAAGTGACAACATAGAAGCTACTCATAACTATGCATTTTTGCTTACGGAGAGTTCCCAAAAGAATCCCCAGATAAAAACTGTTGGGTAAAATGGCTTTTGGGTACTTGCAGGCAAAGGCAAATCACAAATATTCCCAGCCCAAGAAAACATTATGAAATCCATTGAGTTGCTGTAAGTTGGCAGGTGACTTGAAGACAGATGTACACACACCTCAGTTTCTCTTGTGTGTGTGTGTTGAGACAATCTCTTCTACTAATCTTTTTCTTCCCAAGCCATGGACTCACACAGGGTTTATGCCAGTGGTTCCCATGGACCATTAGCGGTCTGCAAGAACAAAAATATGGTCCATGGCCTCATTATTGCTGCACTGTTGCCTCAAAATCATGCAGCAATGAGAGCGACTGGTCTCGTGAAACTCTCTTCTAGTGCCCAGGCAATGGCGATGTCAGGAGGAGAGAGGCTGAATATCCACAAAAGATGACTACTACCAGATCAGCTTTAAATTATTAAATACTAGTTATCCCCTGCCACGCATTGCTGTGGCCCAGTCTGGTGATCTGGAAAAATAAAGTAATGAGAAAGTGTTGGTTTCTAATCTATGTAATGTCTTTCTGCTTCTGGGAAACAGTATTTCTTGCTGGTTCTTTGTCAGTGTTGATGTGGAGATTGTCTGGTTTGCCTACTCTGCAATATACAATTGTCCTTCTTTAGGGGTCCCTTTCAAATCTATGATACTATGTCTCTCTCTGTGTGAATCATATATATCTATCTATATCTATGGTTGGATGTCTCTTTATCAGGAGGGCTTTGATTGCGTTTTCTTGCCCTGGTGAAGGGAGTTGGACTGGGTGGCCCTACGTATTTTCTGTTGGTCATGGGGGTTCTGTGTGGGAAGTTTGGCCCAATTCTCTAGTTGGTGGGCTTCAGAATGCTCTTTCATTGTAGGTGAACTATAAATCCCAGCAACTACATCTCCCAAATGTCAAGGTCTATTCCCCCCAAACTCCATCTGTGTTCATATTTGGGCATAAGGAATATTTGTGCCAAGTTTGGTCCAGATCCATCATTGTTTGGGTCCACAGTGCTCTCTGGATGTAGGTGAACTACAATTTTCAAACTCAAGGTCAGTGCCCACCAAACCCTTCAAGTGTTTTCTGTGGGTCATGGCAGTCCTGTGTGCCACGTTTGGTTCAATTCCATCGTTGGTGGAGTTCAGAATGCTTTTTGTTTGTAAGTAAACTATAAACTATAAATCCCAGCAACTACAACTCCCAAATGACAAAATTAATATTTTGAGTGATGGTCATTTGTTGGCCTGATAGGTGTCTTATGTCCAAATTTGGTGTCAATTCATCCAGTGGTTTTTGAGTTATGTTAATCCCATGAACGAACATTACATTTTTATTTATATAGATGGTTTTCAGTGGGTGAGCAGATGGCAACTACTGGATGGCATGTGTTCTGTATCAGAGAAAAAGTGGGGTATAAATAAACGTAATAAGAATAAGTAGACAAGCAGTTCTTCTAAGGTGAGCTTTATTTTCGTAGTAGGGCAGCCTTACAAAAAATGTAACTCCTTGAAAGACAAGCAAACCTGCCTGGGCACGAGAGCTTTCTTGCCCTCTCTTTGAGAAGCTGTTTATAGGGATTTTGCAGAGGAAGGAGCCACTGCGGCTGCAAGTCTGGGAGGTCGGTCTTTTGTTTTCCATATTTCAGCGCCTTCTGTGATGGTGCTGAAAACTCTGCTTTTCCGGTGGATAAACCCATCCACCCCAATGTTCTTCTTTTTCCTCCTGGCCTTTCTCCCCTTGTGTCCAGCTCCTAGGCCTAATAATAGCTGGACAACCCAGAGGCACTTCTGGAGCTGTTTTCAGTGTAACTGAGATAAACGGACATGTGGAGCCATGTCCCTTGCATGCATATGCATCTCGAGCCACATAGGAGAGCATTCTCACACTTGGTTATATTATAACCAATGTTGCAACTATACTTAGAATTAATGCATCAACACTATTTTAACTGCCATGGCTCAGTTTAAGTTTGAAAAGGTTTACAAAATTAAAAAGAAATATTATTTTATTGTCATTATAACACTGCTGAATGGCATGTGGACAAATTGCAGTGTGGTTGTTTTCAGTCTGGCAGGCATGAAGCTTAATTTGGAGGAATGTAAAGCTATATAAACAGTATTTCTTTTTGGGGTCACACAGATTCATCCTGGGGATTGAAACATGACTCCAATGATGCTCTGTAATGATGCTCGAAAAGATGCACTATGGGTTATTTTCAGTCTTATTTTTCCAAACTGACTTTTTTGGGAACTATAATTAGGACTTATTTTTAAAGTTGGTTTTTTTTGTCGTGTCAGGAGCAAGTCGCTTCTGGTGTGAGAGAATTGGCCGTCTGCAAGGATGTTGCCCAGGGGATGCCTGGATAATTTGATGTTTTTATCATCCTTGTGGGAGGCTTCTCTCATGTCCCCGCATGAAGAGCTGGAGCTGATAGAGGGAGCTCATCCGCCTCTCCCCGGATTCGAACCTGTGACCTGTCGGTCTTCAGTCCTGCCGGCACAGGGGTTTAACACACTGTGCCACCATAGGATGTACTAAATATAAGTAGGACTTATATTTAGTACATCCTTAAAAATAGGAAATCAGATAGTGAAAACAGAAGAATGGCCTGCCTGAGGGAAGTGTATTTGCTCCATCAGTGTTTAACATTTACACAAATGACCAGCCACAGCCAGAAGGGACAGTTTCTATATGCTGATGATCGTGCCATCACCGCTCAAGCAGGGAGCTTTGAAATGGTTGAACAGAAGCTCTCTGAAGCTTTATGTGCTCTTACTATCTATCAGTAAGGGAATCAGGGAAAACCAGCTAATTCCTAATCCATCTAAAATGCAGATGTGTGCTTTTCACCTTAATAACAGACAATCATCTTGAGTTCTGAGAATTACTTACTTGCTTACTTACTTAGGTGATCCCTCGTTGTCTGAGTAGGATAATCTTCCAGGGTGGGTCCGTAGGTGACTGTGGAGCCCTATTCTTGATCTGCATCTTCTCCCACAGGGAAGGAATCCCATTGGAGCATTGCAGCACAACAAAATACCTGGGAGTTATCCTGGTCCGTGCTCTGACTTACAAGATGCACACCTTGACTATCAAGCAAAAAGTGGGTGCTAGAAATAATATCATACGAAAACTGACTGGCACAACCTGAGGATCACAACCAGACACAGTGAAGACATCTGCCCTTGCACTTTGCTACTCTGCTGCTGAGTATGCATGCCCAGTGTGGAATACATCTCACCTTGTTAAAGCAGTGGATATGGCTCTTAATGAGACATACTGCATTATCACAGGATGTCTATGCCCCACGCCACTGGAGAAATTATATTGTTTAGCCAGTATTGCACCATCTGACATCCACCGGGAAGTAGCAGCCAATAATGAAAGGACCAAGGCAGTGACATCTCCGGCCCATCCCCAGTTTGAATATAATCCAGCATGCCAATGCCTTAAATCAAGAAATAAGCTCTATAGAGATACTTGCAGGAACACCTCAGCAAGTGAGAGTCCAAAAGTGGCAGGCTAAAACCTGGAACCTCAATCAATGACTGAAACCAAATGAGAGACTCCCTCCTGGGAACACAGAAGATTGGGCAACTTGAAAGGCGCTGAACAGACTGTGCTCTGGCATCACGAAGTGCAGGGTCAGTCTTCAGAAATGGGTCTACAAAGTGGAGTCCACGACTTGCGAGCGTGGAGAAGAGCAAACTACAGATCACCTACTACAATGCAGTCTGAACCCTGCCACATGCACAATGGAGGACCTTCTTATAGCAACACCAGAGGTAGTCCAAGTGGCCAGCTTCTGGTCAAAGGAAATTTAGTACAATGCCAAGGTTTTAACTTAGTTTGTATTTTTAAATACATTACAACTGTACCCTCAATTTGCTTCTGGCATGATAAATAAATAAATCCTGAAAAATCATGCTAGGGCTTATTTTCGGGGTAGGCCTTATTTTGAAGGAAACAGAGTGTGTCTGAGTCACCTTCTTACAATGATGTACAGACATTGTGCTCCGTCTTGGACTGAGCTCATGGGATGCCAAACTTATTCCAAATCATCCATCTATCGCGGAAACCCTTTGGGAAGCAAGTTTCACATTTGATTGAACAACAGCTGCAAAATCGACCGCTTAAAAAAGAAAAAAAAAAAGCCTGACTGATAATAGCCTGGCATTTGCATTATTTAAACCTTGGTTGACTATCCTTGTGACTACAGACACTTTGGGTTGTGAAGCTGTACCTTTTCCAGCTGCAATACTTTGAGGATTCTTCTCCTCCTGCTTCCTCTATTTATACTTTATTTATGCATTTCCCTCAAAACTGGGGTTCAAAGAAAATCTAAGAAAAGCTAGAATTAAACCAAGCATCGTATTAAATTCATCGAGTCCTGCCTGAGCGACTTGCTGCATCTCCCTTGCAGCTGCTGGCTTGCATTATTTGACCGATTTCCAGGAACTGCGGGGCTCTTAATGGGCTTCTTAGGCAGAGGTTAGATTGGCTGTTTTATCCCTGAGCCAGCTTGATGGGAAAAGGATTGCAAGGCAAGGAGGAAAGAGAAAGAGGGAGAGCTGTTTCCCTGGCCATCCAGAGCGTTTGCTTCAACAATACGTCAACTAGCTGTCAAGCTGTAGAAGATGGTAATGGTGATGATGATCTTTATGTATACCCCATTTTTTCTCTCCACAAAGAATACTCAAAGTGACTATGCTACTTCTTTCAGGGCTGTTATTTGAGGACTATGCATCTGGCCCATAATGCGTTCCCATTATGTGCCAACCGTTAGGCGTTATGAGGCGGTTGCCTCAGCTGGCAGATGCCATAGGGCGGATGCAGGCAGTATAGTGATGGGTGCCTGAAACTCCTTTGCAAGCCTCCTCCCCTTGGGTTTAGAGATCAGGGAATTTAATGTCAGGAGTGACTTGATGTGCCGTTGCACCTGGGGGCTATAACTCTTAGTGAAAGAGGCATGGACGTGACATCTTTCCCCAGGGGATTGCTTCTTGCCCTCCTTTAGGAAAACTGGAACTCCCAAGGACCAAAACACTGTAGATAACTCAAAATAGGTTTTATTGTTCACAAAGAGTTATCCCTTTAAGGCAATAAGCTGAAAGTTTCAAAGTGTTGCATCCCAGATCGGGAAACGAGACCATAAGATTAAATCCACCACACTGGACTGTAGGAAAAACAATCCTTTTTTTATTGATGAAAAAATGGTTACAAAAGAAAAGTAAATGCAAAGTCAAAAAGCCACAGCAATCAGGAAAATCTCTGAACTTGAGCAAAATTCCAAAAACCACAATACAAAAACCAGGAACCTGTTAGCATCTCGCTAACTATGTACTTGAAAACTAGAAGCCTCTGGGATTACCGGACATGGAACACAGGAACTCTGCCAAGGCACAGCCGCAGTCTCAAACGTTGCTTGATCTAACGAGACACCCGGAAGGAGGCCCCTTAAACCAAATAAACTATTCCTTGAAACGCTCCTTGACTTTGAAGCCTGGGCCTGTCTCTCCTGTAATCTATTTGACCTTCATAGAAACTGTGAATCACTCCTGTCTCTAGCTATCTGTTCCCTTCGGTCCTCATTAAAAAACCCAGGTGGAGAGCTATCACGGCTGGATTCCAAAACATTTTCATCCGGCTGTTCAGTTTCACTTTCCCCGCCACTGACCTCAGCATCAACAACAGGTTCAACACTGTCAGGGAGAGATACATGTTCAGTGGCTTGCTCAGTTGGAAATACAATCAGAGAATCAGGTTCACACAGAGATTGGGGCTCAGGTTCACACAGATCAGGCTGAACCCCAACACAAAGGAGTAAAGGAAATTACAGTCTCTGGTTGTCTTGGGTCCAAGGAGTTTTGCAGCTGAGAAGCTTTTCCAGGTCCCTCTTTCTCAATGGCTGTGAATATCGGAATAATCACAACCCAATTCCAATGGCATATATTTTGAAGGCACAAAGCCTTCCTCTGGTGCCAAAGTACTGGTTTGAAGGCACTTGAGACTTCTCAACGTCGTCCAGGTTGATCTGAACATGAAGCATAAGTCTCAAGGGTAAGAACCTCAGAATTGGTGCTGAGAGGCAACTTAATCAAGGGCTTCAGAGCCAAGTCTCTCTCTTATGTCCATCTGATAGAAAGTTTGATGGTGGAATGGAAAAGGAAACACTATCCTGCTCTCTAGGAAGAGGTGGGGTCAAACAATTGAGCAGTAGGAGCAATTCAACTGGTGCAAACAACATTGATTGACAGTTATAAATAACCAATCAATCCAACTATACATTTACAGGGTCAAAAGGCAAAATCAGGCATGATACAACAGTTCAAATCCTGCAACTTACAGTTCTACGTATAGGTGGCGTCACTCACGCCGTCACACTTGAGAAACTGCAAGTCACTCCTGGTGTGAGAGAATTGTCCATCTGCAAGGATGTTGCCCAGGGGATGCCTGGATGTTTTGATGTTTTACCACAGTGGTTCTCAACCTTCTTAATGTCATGACCCCTTAATACAGTTCCTCAAGTTGTGGTGACCTCCAACCATAAAATTATTTTTGTTGCTACTTCATTACTGCAACTTTGCTACTGTTATGATGTAAATATCTGATATGCAGGATGTATTTTCCTTCACTGGACCAAACTTGACACAAATACTCTATATGTCCAAATGTGAATACTAGTGGGGTTGGCAGGATTGATTTTGTCATTTGGTAGTTGTAGTTGCTGGGATTTATAGTTCATCTACAATGAAACAGCATTCTGAACTCCACCAATGATGGAATTGAAAGAAACTTGGCACACAGAACTTCCACAAGCAACAGAAAATACTGGAAGGGTTTGTGGGCATTGACCTTAAGTTTTGGAGTTGTAGTTCACCTACATCCAGAGAGCACTGTGCACACAAAAAATGATGGATCTGGACCAAACTTGGCATGAATACTCAATATGCCCAAATACAAACACTGGGGACTTTGGGGAAAATAGACTTTGACGTTTGGGAATTGTAATTGCTGGGATATATAGTTCACCTACAACCAAAGGGCATTCTGAACCCCACCAACGATAGAACTGGGCCAAACTTCCTACACAGAACCCCTATGACCAACAGAAAATACTGTGTTTTCTGGTGGTCTTTAGTGACCCTTCTGACACCCCCTTGCGACCCTCCCAGGGGTCCCGACCCCCAAGTTGAGAAACACTGTTTTACCAAGTGTGTACGAAACAGTGACTTTTATTTCCTGTGCTGGTCTATGACCAAAATAAATGATTTGATGTGATGTTTTACCATCCTTGTTGGGAGGCTTCTCTCATGTCCCTGCACGAGGAGCTGGAGCTGACAGAGGGAGCTCGTCCATGCTCCCAACCTATGGGGATGCCCGGCATAGATGTTGGCAAAACGTCAGGAGATAATGCTTCTGGGACATGGTCATACAGCCTGGAAAATTCACAGCAACCCAGTCTGAAGGTGATTTTATACAACATTTCAAATAACTTTGTTCTTGAAACAAAGTCTGAGAACACTGAAATCACTGAAATCAAAACAGTTTTGGATTTGGAATTTTTTTGGATCGTGGATAGCTCAACCTGAAGAGTTTGAGACAATGGCAAAGATTGGGCCCAGAATTTGGGAAATTTGGAATGGACTTTCCCAAGAGAGGAAGGAAGCAGGATGCCCAAGTATGCATTCCTGGCATATTCTGCCCACATCCCAATTTAGCAGCACTGAGACAAAAAGCAAAGCTTGCACACTGAGGATTACCATGCAACTCCCTATATTCAAACCGCTTCTTCTCTCTAGATGCCTGAAACGCAACCTAAATGGTTAAAGGGAAGCCTTGATGGACTGGTTGTGGCACACATGGGATTGCTCCACTGCTCCTAAGCTGTTGCTGTCCTGCCTCATTCCATTGCTGGATGTACTTTTCAGACTTCGTTCATTATCCCTTCCATTCATAATGGTCACTTTCATTCACTCGTTCTTTTAAAACAGGCCATTCATGCAGTTGCCCTGGATGTCTTAATGGGATAAGAAAGGCCAGCTTTGAGTGCGTCTACTCTCGGAAAGCAGATCAGCATCACTTTAACTGCCATTTATTTATTTGTCGTGTCAGGGCAACCAGTCAATTGTATTACATTTCTAATAGAACAAAACAAACAAACAAACAAAACACAAAATTTGCAAGTTGATTAAATGTCCTTTGACCAGTATCTGACCACTTGGAGTGCCTCTGGTGTTGCTGCAAGAAGGTCCTTCATGGTGCATGTGGCAGGGTTCAGGTTGCATTGCAGCAGGTGGTCAGTGGTTTGCTCTTCTCCACACTCGCATGTCATGGATTCCACTTTGTAGCCCCATGTCTTAAGATTGGCTCTGCATCTCATGGTGCCAGAGTCTGTTCAGCGCCTTCAAAGTCGCCCAGTCTTCTGTATGCCCAGGAGGGAGTTTCTCATTTGGTATCAGCCATTGGTTGAGGTTCTGGGTTTGAGCCTGCCACTTTTGGACTCTCGCTTGCTGAGGTGTTCCAGCGAGTGTCTCTGTAGATCTTAGAAAACTATTTCTAGATTTAAGTCGTTGACGTGCTGGCTAATACCCAAACAGGGGATGAGCTGGAGATGTCTCTGCCTTGGTCCTGTCACTATTGGCTGCTACTTCCCGGTGGATGTCAGGTGATGCAATACCGGCTAAGCAGTGTAATTTCTCCAGTGGTGTAGGGCGCAGACACCCCGTGATAATGCTGCATGTCTCATTAAGAGCCACATCCACTGTTTTAGTGTGGTGAGATGTGTTCCACACTGGGCATGCATACTCAGCAGCAGAGTAGCATAGCACAAGGGCAGATGTCTTCACTGTATCTGGTTGTGATCCCCAGGTTGTGCCAGTCAGCTTTCGTATGATATTGTTTCGAGCACCCACTTTTTGCTTGATGTTCAGGCAGTGCTTCTTGTACGTAAGAGCATGGTCCAGAGTGACTCCCAGGTATTTGGGTGCGCTGTAGTGCTCCGGTGGAATTCCTTCCCAGGTGATCCTCAGAGCTCGAGATGCTTCTCTGTTCTTGAGATGAAAGGCACATGTCTGTGTTTTGGATGGGTTGGGGATCAGCTGGGTTTCCCTGTAGTAGGCAGTAAGAGCACCTAGAGCTTTGGAGAGCTTCTGTTCTACCACCTCAAAGCTCCCTGCTTGAGCAGTAATGGCACGATCATCAGCATAGATTAAACTCTCTGTCCCTTCTGGCAGTGGCTGGTCATTTGTGTAGATGTTGAACATGGATGGAGCGAGCACGCTCCCCTGAGGCAGGCTGTTCTTCTGTTTCTGCCATCTCCTTCTCTGGCCCTGAACTCAACAAAAAAGCTCCTGTTTTGTAGCAGGCTTCCTATGAGGCGGGTGAGGTGGTAGTCCTTTGTGATATTATACACTTTTCTCAGGAGGAGGTGGTGGTTTACAGTATCATAGGCTGCTGACAGGTCTATGAAGACAGCTCCTGTGATCTGCTGCCTTTCAAAGCCATCTTCTATGTACTGAGTCAGGTTCAGCACTTGCAATGTGCAGCTTTTGCCTTTCCTGAAGCCAGCTTGCTGTGGGATCAGACATGGGTCTATTTGTTCCATAATTCTATGCAAAATAAGTCTCTCCAGGACTTTGTAGAGGTGGCACAACAGGGAGATTGGTCTATAGCTTTTTGGGTCATTACGGTCTTTGCCCGGCTTCAAGATGGCGATGACTCTTGCTTTCCTCCAGATTTAACTGCCATGATGAGATGCTATGGAATCAAGGGAACTGCAGTTTTACAAGCTTTCTCTGCCAAAGAATGTTGATGCCTTACCAAACTACAACTCCCAGGATTCCATAGCATTGAACTATGGTAGTTATAAAGTGGTGTCAAACAGCATTCGTTCTGCAGTGTAGATGCAGCCTATGTCTACATCTTCAGTTTAACAAGATATGTAGTATCTTTGAGACTGAGGGGAAGAGGTAAGCCACAGATGATCATGGTGCCATTTAAGACTAAATAGGATTACTACAGATGTGCTTCCATTTTTCTGGAGAAGGTACCAAGAGCTCAGAACTGTCTTTCCTATGTGGCTTGCCTGCGCAAAGGTGGCCGTGTTTTGGAATCAAACAATAGAACTCCTGGGTTGTAGGTTTTTTTGGGCTATATGGCCATGGTCTAGAGGCATTCTCTCCTGACGTTTCACCTGCATCTACGGCAAGCTTCCTCAGAGCTTGCCATAGATGCAGGCAAAACATCAGGAGAGAATGCCTCTAGACCATGGCCATATAGCCTGAAAAAACCTACAACATCCCAGTGATTCTGGCCATGAAAGCCTTCGACAATAAATAGAACTCCTGGTAACTATCACCCATCAGACAATTCCTAAATGAGATTCATTGCTTCTACTTACAATGTTTCAGGATTATTATAGGATTATATACAATGAAAATGCGCTGGGTTTGTGGTAGGACATCTTTTACAAATATAGGCATGCTGGAAATACTTTGAGGGACCCATCTTTGAGGATGGATAGGCTACAACCTTAGCTGAAAAATTGGCCAGAGTTGCAAGCCTCCAGAAAGGCATAAATAATACAGAAAGCTTTGAGCTGGCAAGGTGCAAGCTGAATCAATATGGCATGCATTCATGTTGACTTATTCAATCCCATTCATTGCAATGGTTCTATGCTCTTTAATTGTAGGTGAACTATAAACCCCAGCAACTACAACTCCCAAATGTCAAGGTCTATTTCCCCCAAAATCCACCAGTGTTCACATTTGGGCATATCAAGTATCCATGCCAAATTTGGTCCAGATCTATCATTGTATGAATCCACAGTGCTCTCTGGATGTTGGTGAACTACAACTCCAGAACTCAAGGTCAATGTCCACCAAACTCTTACAGTATTTTCTGTTGGTCATGGGGGTTCTGTGTGGGAAGTTTGGTCCAAGTCTATCATTGGTGGGGTTCAGAATGCTCTTTGATTGTAGGTAAACTATAAACCCCAGCAACTACAACTCCCAAATGTCAAGGTCTATTTTCCCCAAAATCCACCAGTGTTCACATTTGGGCATCATTGTATGAATCCACAGTGCTCTCTGGATGTCAGTGAACTACAACTCCAGAACTCAAGTTCAATATCCACCAAACTCTTCCAGTATTTTCTGTTGGTCATGGGGGTTCTGTGCGGGAAGTTTGGTCCAAGTCTATCATTGGTGGGGTTTCAGAATGCTCTTTGATTGTAAGTAAACTATAAATCCCATCAACTACAACTCCCAAACGTCAAGGTCTATTTCCCCCAAACTCCACCAGTGTTTGCATTTGGGCAAATTGAGTATTCATGCCAAGTTTGGTCCAGATCCATCTCTGTTTGAGTCCATAGTGTGCCTGGATGTAGGTAAACTATAAATCCCATCAACCCCAGGAACTACAACTCCCAAATGACAAAATCAATCTCTCCCACCAATATTCAAATCTGGGTATATTGGGTATTTGTGCCAAATTGGGTCCAGTGAATGAAAATACATCCTGCATATCAGATATTTATATCACAATTCATAACAGTATCAAAATGACAATCATGAAGTAGCAACGAAAATAATTTGATGGTTGGGGGTCACCTCAACACAAGGAACTGTATTGAGGGGCTGTGGCATCAGGAAGGTTGAGAACCACTGCTGTAGTGATTGTGTGTTGCATCTGTAAATGAATCTGTGCACAACTTTGGGCATGCCAATATCCTCCTTTTGGGTGATGCATTTCCTTTCACAATGATTAAATGACGAGTCCGCAGGTTGAATATCCGTGTGCAGATGAGGCATTGGTTTCTGTTTTTGGGATCCTATTTGAAGAGACCTCGTCTTGTTTTCAGGAAAAGTAGTTCTTTTCTGAAGATAGGTCATTCGTTTCCAATGAAGCTTAGTGTTGCTGTCCTAAAGGCATCCAGCTGGAAGCCAGGTGAGCAATGCCTGGGCCTTCCTTTGGAGGCTGATGCTCTCCAGCCAATTCCCAACATAGGGCCTTCAGAGGGGAAGGGGAAAGGAGCATGTGCTTTATTTAGCTGGAGTTTCCTGTTTCCGATTTGAACGTTTCCAAAGTACAGGGAAGCAGCTTTGGGGGGGATTTTGTTTTGTTGTCGTCGCCGTTGTTCTGGGAAAGAAAAGGGGGGGGGGGGAACCACCCGGCAGGATTTGTATTGTCAGGGCTTTGATGTCTTTCCTCTGCGCTGTTTCCTGTGCACTTGAGCAGAGGTTAAAAATATGCTTCTGCTGACATCATCATCCTTCTCCCGTCAGAGTCACACAAGTCCCTTGGCCCTTGAGTTCCCAGGGAACATCGGCGGAGGTGTTTCAAGGAGGCCCCAGCTGTGGCCGAAGAAACATTGGGAAGCTGTGGGTCTGTGCAGGAGGAGAAAAGGGACACTGTGTTATTGTTACAAGCCGTTTCCTTTGCTCCAGGCTTGCATCATCTCCAACTCCTGTCTTCCTCTGCTACCAAGTTGATGCACGTAGAAGGAGATCTTGTAGCGCCAGAGAGAATGAAGTTGGTAGAATAAGCACTCATAAGCTAAAGGTGCATCTACACTGTAGGATTAATGCAGGTTGACACTACTTTAACTACCGTGGCTCCAGGCTACGAAATCCTGGAAGTTTGGTGAGACCCTAGTACAGTGGTTCTCAGCCTTCCTAATGCCACAACCCCTTAAAACAGTTCCTCATGTTGTGGTGACCCCCAAACATAACATTATTTTTGTTGCTATTTCATAACTGTAATTTTGCTACTTGTGAATTGTAATATAAATATCTGATATGTATTTTCATTCACTGGACCAAATTTGGCACAAATACCCAATATGCCCAAATCTGAATCTTGGTGGGGTTGGGCATTGGGGGGGGGGGGGGGGTTGATTTTGTCATTTTGGAGTTGGAGTTGCTGGAATGTATAGTTTGCCTACAATCAAAGAGTATTTTGCACTCCACCAACGATGGAATTGAACCAAACTTGGCACACAGAACTCTCATGAACAACAGAAAATACTGGAAGGATTTGTTGGGCATTGACCTTGAGTTTTGGAGTTGTAGTTCACCTACATCCAGAGAGCACGGTGCACTCAAACAATGATGGCTCTGGATGAAACTTAGCACAAATTCTCAATATGCCCAAATGTGAACACTGGTGGAGTCTGGGAAAATGGACCTTGACATTTGGGAGTTGTCATTGCTGGGCTTTATAGTTCATCTACAATCAAATTGCATTCTGAACCGCACCAACCATAGAATTGGGCCAAACATCCCACACAGAACCTTGAAGAGACTCACTTGTGCGAGCCTCTCTCCAGCCTTGCACATTCTCCCTCGCCCACACAGGCACACCACACTGCCATGCGGTGAGCATGCCTGCTCTTCCTTCCCTGCTTGGAGTCTCAGAAACAGCTCTCCCCTTGGCTGAGAGGCTGGCAAACCACAGCGGAGGAGAGCTTTTGGAGGATTCACTGTCCTGTTTCCAAAAAGGATGGGAAGAACAGGCAGAGAGATCTTCAGCCTTCTCTGCCAAAGGGGTTCCTAAGACCATCAGAAATATATGTTTTGTGATGGTCTTTGGCAACCCCTCTGAAACCCCCTCGGACACCCTAGGGTGGGACCCCCCCAGGTTGAAAAATGCTGCCCTAGTAGCAATCCTTGGCAGTCAAGGCTAAAGACAGTGTAAAACTACAACCCTCATGACTCCATAAGCATGGAGCTATGACAGATAAAGTGGTGTCTACTTGCATTAATTCTGTAAACTTTAATAGAATAAGTTGCATCTAACCTCAGCAGATTTGAGGGGCTGACCATACCAATTTAACATAATGCATTAGTACCTTCGTCATATCAGTGTAACTCTAGGAAGTCATTATGTCAATTGAGCTTCTTAACATTTTTCTGCTCCACTCTTATGGCCCTATAAATGTTTATGCAACTCCAGGTATATAGATACATAAAAGAACTATAAGAATTAAGAATTTACTCAGAAGTAATCAGCATTTTCAAGACTCATTAAACAGGCGGATTTTCCTTATAGTGAAGTACAGCTGAAGCATCTTCTGCAGAGTCCACTGTAAATAGGGTAAAGGTAAAGGTTTTACCCTGACATTAAGTCCAGTCATGTCCAACTCTGGGGGTTGGTGCTCATCTCCATTTCTAAGCCGAAGAGCCGGCATTGTCTGTAGACACCTCCAAGGTCATATGGCCAGCATGACTGCATGCAGCGCTGCTGGAGCAGTGCCTATTGATTTTCTCACATTTGCATGTTTTAGAACTGCTAGGTTGGCAGAAGCTGGAGCTGACAGCAAAGCTCATGCCGCTCCCCGGATTTGAACCTGCGACTTTTCAGTCAACAAGTTCAGCAGCTCAGCGGTCTAACCCACTGTGCCAAAAGGCTCTCCCCACTGTAAATACTGCACAACATATTTGTGTCAATCTCTAAAACAGCCACTAGGTGGCATTCAGAAAGTTTTTATGGTTGCCAAATGTTTTGCGACTCCAAAGTTGAGCTCAGAGGACCCAGTTTAAGAAGCAGTGGTGTAGCTTCGTGGATGCTATAAAGATGTTGTTGTGTTTTTCTCTTCATTCTCTATTTTTAAAGATAAAATCCTATCAGAAGTTGAGGACTAATGGCATCCCTAGTGTTGGTGCCACTTGGTGCAGCAACTCATGGTGTCATCCCCTCTTGTACCAGACCAGACCACCATATTATCAGAAAACATACAAAATCCAGCAGCAATAAATACAGTGCATGCAGATGAAATCACATCATTCAAAGTGGCACATGCACATTATAAAACTCAAAATGCAAACCAGCATTCGATTTCTCCTTGCAGGTTTATGAATCTAATGCATATAAGATGGGGTTAACAAAAAAAAAGTTGCAGTTTCATTGGATCTGCCATATCCACAAGCATTTTGTCCTGGTACATGATGTGGATACCAAAACATACAGGCAATAGCATCAACATGAATGTGCATGCTTCAGTATGTCCATGTTCACATTGCCACCATTTATTGCCAATATAGTCTGTGTTAATGATAGTAAATCTGGAGTGTCGGTTGTATATCAAACTGCAATGATATTATTTTTATATAAAATGTATTTCTGTTGAAATATTGCACATATTTTTGAAGATGTTCAGTTTGGTGGTGTTACTGATGCAATCCTCTCTCCACAATGCTCCTAGCAATGACACTGCCAAAGAGGTCCTATTATCTTGGGTTTCAAGCTGAGTTGGGTCTTATCCAGGATCCATCAAAGACAAAACACAACAAATGGCAGGGAAGTGGCTCCCTCTTCTGGAACAAAAGCTAAAGAACAGTTTGAGAAAATACTTCCTTCTCCAGAAATCTCTAGATCCTCCAGAGCAACCCTATGGTCAACTTCTGGTAGCAGTTGGCCTCAAAATCATGCTGGAGGACCTACAGATATCTAGACAAATGTTCTCTCTAACAATCTCTAGATCATCATGCATAACTAGAAGTTGACTATACAATAACGTTGAAGGATCTAGAGCAGGCATAGGCAAACTATCTAACTTAGGGTGTCGCATGGTGGGCCGGAGCAGGGTGGGTGGGCCAGGAGGGAGGGGGTTCTCCCCAAGCCCCCTCCCTACTCTTTGCTTACCTTCCTCTTCTCTTTTGGAGGCAGAAAGTGAAGGAAAAACAGGAAACATTTGGATCCCAAAAGGGTTAGCTTTCAACAGGATTGGGATGGTGGACAGGAGATAAAAAGTGTATCTATGAGACCCCGTATTGCAGTGGTTCTCAACCTGGGGTCCCCAGATGTTTTTGGCCTTCAACTCCCAGAAATCCTAACAGCTGGTAAACTGACTGGGATTTCTGGGAGTTGTAGGCCAAAAACATCTGGGAACCCCAGGTTGAGAACCACTGCCGTATTGCCTACTCCTGGTATAGAATCCTAGGAGCCTAGAGCTGGAAAAGACCCCCAAGGGCCATCCAGTCTAACCCCCTGCCATGCAAGAATGCACAATCAAAACACTCCTCAAAGACAGCCTATGCAGAAAAGCCTCCAGAGAAGAAGACTCCACCAGATTCCCAGGCAGCCTAGGCCACTCTCCAACAGCTCTTACTCTCAGGAAGTTCTTTCTCCACTTTTCAGTCAAATCTTTTCCCCTGCCATTTGAACCCATTCCTTTCTGGTGTCCTGGTCTCTAGAGCTGCAGAAAGTCAGTTTCCCCCTCCTCCTCAATGGGACACCCTTTTACATCTTGAAACATGGTTCTCATGTTCCCTCTCTCTACCTTCTCTTCTCCCAGGTAAACATCCCTGAGGAGGAAAGGGGGAAGGAAAAAGAGAAGGAAGGAAGGAAGGGAGGGAGGGAGGGAGGGAAGGAAGGAGGGATGGAGAGAAGGAGGAAGAGAAGGAGGAAGAGAAGGAGGAAGGAAGGAAGGAAGGAAGGAAGGAAGAAGGAAGGGTGGAAGGGAATTGAGGGAAGGGAGGGAGGATAGAGAGAAGAAATAAAGACAAAAAGGAAGGAGGGGAGGAAGGGAGGAATAGAAGAAAGGAAGGAGGGAGGGAAGGAAGGGAATTGAGGGAAGGAAGAGAGGGAGGGAGGATAGAGAGAAGAAAGGAAAGACAAAAGGGAAGGAAGGAAGGAAAGGAGGAAAGAAGGAAGGAGGGAGGGAGGGAAGGAAGGAAGGAAGGGTGGAAGGGAATTGAGGGAAGGAAGAGAGGGAGGGAGGATAGAGAGAAGAAAGGAAAGACAAAAGGGAGGGAGGGAGGGAGGGAGGGAGGGAGGGAGGAAGGAAGGAAGGTAGGAAGGAAGGAAGGAAGGAAGGAAGGAAGGAAGGAAGGAAGAGAGAGGGGGAAGGAGGGAGGAATGAGTCCACACTGTCATGTAATCCAATTCAAAGAAGATCATGTGGATTCAGATACTGGCCTATATGGCAGTGTAGATGGAACCTAAGTTTCATGCACAAAATTATTTAAAACTCTTCAGGCTATGTGTATAAAGTGCATAGGAAGCATAAATAATATGTCCTGTTTTACTTGGGTTCAATTTTCAATAGGTCTCATTTAGTACTTATATGTAATGCAGGCATTCCAAAATCAGGGGAAAACGCATCCAAAAGACTTCTGGGCCCAATAATTTTGGATGAGTGATACTCTCAACTTGTAAAAGTAACATGGGACCAGCAGAGGGCAGCCAATTCCACTAGAAAAACAGGAATATCGTGCACTTGGAAAAACTAGCTGGTCCCCAATGTCTTTCTACTCTTCTACTACTTTTACAATGAATGCAAGCAAATATGTTTTGGATTAGGACTCTTGGAGAAGTTGCCTGAATACCCACTCAGCTAAGGAAACTTCCAAGGTGAGCTTGGGCAAGTAACACTCTCTCAGCCTCAGAGGGATGTAAGTGGCAAAGCTTTTATGAAGAAACCTTGCCAAGACAACCTGAGCAGAAAATCTTCAAAAGCTTAAAAGATTCACCCAACTTTTATGGACTTTGCAAATATGAAGTGGGCTACTGTTGCCATTGACATCCCTGGCCCATCCTCTGTTCGGACATCAGCCATCATGCCAATGTCTTAAATCAAGAAATAGTTTTCTAAGATTTACAGAGATACTCCTAGGAACACCTCAGCAAGCAAGAGTCCAAAAGTGGCAGGCTAAAACCTAGAACCTCAATTGGCTGATACCGGACGGGAAACTCCATCCTAGGCACACAGAGACTGGGCAACTTGGAAACTTAGTATAATTCCAAGTTTTTAAACTTTGTTTCTGGTGTTTATGCATTATAACTGTATTCTCAATTTGCTTCTAACATGATAAATACAAAATAAATGGGGCCAAATAAATTGGGTTCTGGGTTGCTATGAGTTTTCTGGGCTGCATGGCCATGTAGCATTCTCTCCTGATGTTTTCCCCACATCTCTGGCAGGCATCCGCAGAGGTTGAGACGTCTGTTGGAAACTAGGCAAGTGAGATTTCTATATCTGTGGAATAATGGGAGTAAGAACTCTTGTCTGCTTGAGGCAAGTGTGAACGTTGCAATTGGCCACCTTGATTACTACTTAATGGCCTTGCAGCTTCAAAGCTTGGGGGAATCCTTTGTTGGAAGGTGTTAGCTGGCCTTGATTGATTCTTGATTCTTGTTTGGAATTCCCCTGTTTTTTGAGTATTGCACTTTATTTACTGTCCTGATTTGGGTTCTTTTTAAAAATGCCATAAGTTTTTGTTAGGTTTTGAGTGTGCTGCTTAGAGTATACAAGGGGGCTTTAAAAAAAATAAGTTAATCCATGTCTGAAAATAAATCAAATGAGGTGTGACCGCCCCAGGTTTGCACCCACCGAGGAGCATCTCCTCCTTGGCTTGGCTTTCAAGCAGCCCATTAATGGGGAAGGAGAGCATGGGGGGAGACCTTAGCACATCTCTGGGAAAATGGACAGCCGTCTCGGTGCTATAGATCACTGGGAGACACCCTCCCCCGAAGAGAGGCAAAATGGAAACCATTTACGAGAAAACTCTGCTTGGGATGATTTATGGCCCTTGGCTCTCTGGAGCCACGACTCGGAGAAGGTTAGCACTGCAGCCGGCAGGCACTCCCTCCTTCCATGCTTTGTTTCTGAAGCTCTCAACTTCAAGGCTTTGCAATGCTTTGCAATGCTTCTCTGGCAATCTTATCCTCATGGAAGTGGACTGGAACAGCATGTCCAACAAGCAAGGACAAGAGTAGTACGTTATAGATGCACAGGAGTTCTGCGAAGAGGGCTCTTAGGACCTCATCCCATGTTACTATGGCGTTTAGTCCTGTTATATTAAAAAGCAAATCATATCATGTATCAGTACCATTCACACAGTGTTGTTTCTTAAGTTTTCTTGTGAAATTATCCATTTTCAGATTCATCACACAAGCATGTGCAGTTAAAGCAGACACCATTTCTCGCCATGGACTCTTATGTTCCTCTTCTCAATGGATTTTTAATGGATCGCTATCTCTTTTTTTTTAGCCCCCGATGGCACAGTAGGTTAAACCGCTGAGCTGCTGAACTTGCTGATTGAAAGGTCGCAGGTTCGAATCCAGAGAGCAGCATGAGCTCCTGCTGTTTGCCCCAGCTTCTGCCAACCTAGCAGTTCGAAACATGCAAACGTGAGTAGATCCATAGGTACCACTCCGGCAGGAAGTGGCCAGCAAGGTCATGTGGCCAGCATGACTGCTCCATGCAGTCATGCTGGCCACATGACCTTGGAGGGGTCTATGGGCAACGCCGGCTCTTTGGCTTAGAAATGGAGATGAGCACCAATCCACAGAGTCGGACATAACCGGACTTAATGTCAGGGGAAAACCTTTACTTTTGTAGCCTCCGGATGTGCAGTAGGTTAAACTGCTGAGCTGGTGTACTTGCTGATCGAAATATCACAGGTTGTAATCCGGGGAATGGTGGGGGCTCCCGCTGTTAGCTTCTGCCAACCTAGCAGTTCAAAGCATGCAAATGTGAGTAGATTAATAGGTACTACTCCAGCATGAAGGCAACGGCACTCCATGCAGTCATGCCAGCCACATGACCTTGGAGGTGTTTATGGACAACGCTGGTTCTTCGGCTGAGAAATGGAGATGAGCACCCTCTCCCAGAGTTGGACATAACCAGATTCTATGTCAGGGGAAAACCTTTACCTTTGGGGCCTCCGGTGGTACAGAGAGTTAAACCGCTGAGCTGCTGTACTTGCTGATAATAATAATAATAATAATAATAATAATAATAATAAACCTTTATTTGTACCCCGCTACCATCTCCCGAAGGACTCGGTGCGGCTAACAAGAGGCCGAGCCTAAATACAATAGTAAAAACAACAGCAACAACAAACAGCAAAATAACTCAAAAAACAAAGCAATGACATTAACAACACACAATGACGCAATTAAAAACAGTGACAGGGCCAAATGTAATAATTAAAATTAAAATTAAAAGTGCTGGGCATGACCAGGTGGAGTGTTTGGAGGGGGATGGGCATGCAGATATAGTGTGTTGGGACATAATGCTAGGAGTTACCTTATTCTGGGAAGGCACACTGGAACAACCACGTTTGCAAGCTCCTCCTAAAGACTGCTAGCGATGGGCCTGCCTGATGTCCTTAGGGAGAGAGTTCCAGAGTCGAGGGGCCACCACCGAGAAAGCCCTATCCCTCGCCCCCACCAATCGCGCTTGCGATTCAGGTGGGATTGTGAGCAGGGCCTCTCCAGATGAACGAAGAGATCGTGTGGGTTCGTACACAGAGATGCGGTCACTCAGGTAGGTGGTTCCCAAACTGTTTAGGACTTTGTAGGTAAGCACCTGCACCTTGAATTGGGACCAGAAAATGAATGGCAACTAGTGGAGCTCCTTAAACAAGAGGGTTGACCTCTCCCTGTAAGGTTCACCAGTTAACAACCTGGCCGCCGCCCGTTGGACCAATTGAAATTTCCGGGCCGTTTTCAAGGGCAGCCCCACATAGAGTGCATTACAGTAGTCCAATGTGGAGGTGACTAAGGCGTGGACCACCCTGGCCAGATCCGCCTTCACGAGGTATGGGCGCAGTTGGTGCACAAGTGCAAAGGTCCAATTAAGGTTATTGGTTCTGACACGCTTCTGACACGAAAAAAAAAGTTAGAAAACTGGAAATGTTCTTTCCTTCCTAGTCTGATCACCAAGACATGCAGCATTCACACTTGTTTGAGGCAGGCATGACTGCTGCATTTTATCATCTTGATTAGCATTGAATAGTCTTGCAGCTTCAAGGCTTAGCTGCTTCCTGCTGGGTGATCAGATAATTAGCTGGCCCTGGTTATTTCTTGTCTGGATTTTCCGTTTTTTTAGTGTTGTTCTTTCTTTACTGTCCTGATTTTTGATTTTTTTTAAAATACTGGTAGCAAGATTTTGTTCACCTCCCAACAAAGGATTTCTCCAGGCAGGAAGCAGCCAAGCCTTGAAGCTGTAAGGCTATTCAATGCTAATCAAGGCGATCAATTGCAGCATTCACACTTGCTTCAAACAGACAAAAGTTATTTCTCCCACCCAGGACATTCCACAGATATATAAACCCCACTTGCATAGTCTCCAACAAATCTCACAACCTCTGAGGATGCCTGCCATAGATGCAGGCAAAACGTCAGGAGAGAATGCTTCTGGAATATGGCCATACAGCCCAGAAAACTCACAACAACCCAGTGAGTCCAGCCATGAAAGCCTTCGACAACACTTTGTTGATGATCTTCGGAAATGGGTTATTCCACCTCAAATGGCGTCCTCCTGGCTGGCACAATGATGATGGGTTCCTGTCCACTGAACTTTGGCTTTGGCACTGAGTTCTTAAGCAAATGTGACATCCCCCACTCCCCTGGGTCCGTTGCCCCATTTATCTCAATAAGAGGGGTGACATTCTGGGTTGTGATTCATGAGCGGTGCCATGCTGTCCTCTTTGTTGACACGGGTGTGTTTTCTGCCTCAGTGCCTCTTCATCCGTAGAGCCCCCATGTCTCACATCACTTAAAACAAGTCACATTTCCCCATCCCATAACAGAAGAGAATCGATACCCAACACTGTTCCTTTCTTTCTTTTTTAAATGAGAAAATGCAATAGGATGGTGGTGGTTCACCCTGCATCCAGAGACCGCTCTGAACCTCACCAATGAGGGATCTGAAGCAAACTTAGCACACATACCCAACTTGACCAACTTTAAAAACTGGTGGAGTTAGAGGGGGGTTAACCTGGCATGATGTGAATTGTAGTCCACCCACACCCTTATGTATTTCCCCATGGGCCAATTCATAAAATGCAAACACAATTATTTTTTTCAAACTAATTGTGTTACAAATTACCAATTACCACTCCTGACATGGAAAAAAAAAGAGGAAGCAGACTATATCAGCGGGTGCATCTACACTGTAGAATTAATGCACTTCAACACCACTTTAACTACCATGGCTCAATGAATCCTGGCTGTTGTGGTTTGATGAATCACCAGCATTCTTGGGCAAGGAAGGCCAAATACCTTGCAAAACTGCAATTCCCGTGAGTCCATAACAAGCCATGGCCATTAAAGTGGTGTCAAACTGCATTAACTCTACAGTGGAGACAGGGCCAGAGAAAGAGAGAGTTCTGAGAATATGAATGTTAAGTTTTGCAAACAAAATTGTTCCGGAGAAACTGTTGAGGAGCCCAACCTCCGTTTGCAGTTGTGTTTTGGCTCAGGTTGCTGCCTACATTTTTGATCACGCTCTAATTCCATCTCTTTGGAGGTGAGAAGAAGAGTCTTTGAACAATTCCACTGATGGGAGTCTCTAATGAGGATATATGGTCAGCCAGCAAGACCATCTATATTTAATGATCTCTGTTAAGAAAGTTTTAGAAGGGCTGTCCCCATGGGCTGCGTGATGACTTCTTTGTTTATGTGCATAATCCACTTTTCCTGACACTGCCAGTGACAAATCCTTGATTCCCTAGTGCTGCTGTTGAGCAATTATGGTGATGAGATGGTTGGTTGGTTGATTTGGCACTGGGCATCTTGCCATCTCTAATGATTCCCAAACTCCAGATCTGCAGGTATTTTAGACTTCAGGTTCCAGAGTCTTTCACCATTGGCCAAAGAGGCTGAGGCTGCTGGGAGTTGTAGTCCCAAATGCCTGGAAGTTTTGAATCATTGAACAGGAATAAATGAAATTAGCTGATAAGACAAGAAAGTGGACTGAAAGAAGAAGTGAGTGTGCTGGGGAATCTGAGCTGTTAGACTCAAAATAACCCTCAGTGTCATACACTAGAGCAGGAACACCTCTGACCTAAAACACCACACCAGCTTGGTAGAATCACCAAGCAGTTTATTGAAGTTTATATGTAGACAAAGCAGTAAAAATACAAGTACAATAGTTCCAAACCTCAAAGGAAAACAATATCCCAAAGTACGTAATCATAGAATCATAGAATCAAAGAGTTGGAAGAGACCTCATGGGCCATCCAGTCCAACCCCCTGCCAAGAAGCAGGAATATTGCATTCAAATCACCCCTGACAGATGGCCATCCAGCCTTTGTTTAAAAGCTTCCGAAGAAGGAGCCTCCACCACACTCCGAGGCAGAGAGTTCCACTGCTGAACGGCTCTCACAGTCAGGAAGTTCTTCCTCATGTTCAGATGGAATCTCCTCTCTTGTAGTTTGAAGCCATTGTTCCGCGTCCTAGTCTCCAGGGAAGCAGAAAACAAGCTTGCTCCCTCCTCCCTGTACCTTCCTCTCACATATTTATACATGGCTATCATATCCCCTCTCAGCCTTCTCTTCTTCAGGCTAAACATGCCCAGCTCCTTAAGCCGCTCCTCATAGGGCTTGTTCTCCAGACCTTTTATCATTTTAGTCGCTCTCCTCTGGACACATTCCAGCTTGTCAATATCTCTCTTGAATTGTGGTGCCCAGAATTGGACACAATATTCCAGGTGTGGTCTAACCAAAGCAGAATAGAGGGGTAGCATTACTTCCCTAGATCTAGACACTATGCTCCTATTGATGCAGGCCAAAATCCCATTGGCTTTTTTTTGCTGCCACATCACATTGTTGGCTCATGTTTAACTTGTTGTCCACGAAGACTCCAAGATCTTTTTCACTCGTACTGCTCTCGAGCCAGGCATCCCCCATTCTGTATTTCGTTTTTCCTGCCAAAGTGGAGTATCTTGCATTTGTCACTGTTGAACTTCATTTTGTTAATTTTGGCCCATCTCTCTAATCTGCCAAGATCGTTTTGAATCCTGCTCCTGTCCTCTGGAGAATTGGCTACCCCTCCCAATTTGGTGTCGTCTGCAAACTTGATGATCATGCCTTCTAACCCTTCATCTAAGTCATTAATAAAGATGTTGAACAGGACCGGGCCCAGGACAGAACCCTGCGGCACTCCACTCGTCACTTCTTTCCAGGATAAAGAAGAAGCATTGGTGAGCACCCTCTGGGTTCGTCCATTTAACCAATTCCAGATCCTCCTCACCGTAGTTTTGCCTAGCCCACATTGGACTAGTTTCCTTGCCAGAAGGTCATGGGGGACCTTGTCGAAGGCCTTACTGAAATCCAGGTACGCTACATCCACGGCATTCCCCGCATCTATCCAGCTTGTAGCTCCATCGAAAAAAGAGATCAGATTAGTCTGGCATGACTTGTTTTTGATAAATCCATGTTGACTATTAGCAATGACCGCATTTGTTTCTAAGTGTTTGCAGACCACTTCCTTAACAATCTTTTCCAGAATCTTGCCTGGTAAAAATCCACGGAACTAGGTACTTGAAACTTGTAAACAGTGAAACTAGACAGCAGGAAAAATCTCATAGACAAAATGGGAGCTTGGCCACAACTTGGTACATGAAACTAAGAGCACTTGAAAACAAGACAATGATCAATTTCCAACATTGACCCAAATGAGGCAACCCTTTCCCATGCATCAATATAAGGATTTTCCAGGTTCCAAAACTGAAAGTGTTTCTCTTGAGCTTGCTACCAGGTAATGGTTTGGTATCTTTTTTCGGCTGTAAACAAATGGACCACCTGAGTTTTTGAAGATTCTCTCTGTTTAAAGAAACTTTGCTTTCGGTCTAGGACACTAAGATCATCTGAGGAGGCCCTGCTCTCTGTCCTGCCTGCATCACAGGCGTGCTAGCCGGGGACGAGAGACAGGGCCTTCTCAGTGGTGACCCCTCGGCTGTGGAACACCCTGCCTGCAGATATCAGATTGGCCCCCTCCCTGCTGGCATTTCGGAGGAAAGTGAAGACCTGGCTGTTTGAACAAGCATTTGATTAAACAGTGAAATTGAACATATGGATATGGAATAATGGATGATGAGACTGGATTCTGATTTTACTGTTGAGGCGCTAATGATTGTTATACCGATGTTTAATGATTTATGTTACAATTGTTTTAATTGCCCTATACTTGTCTCGTGATGTTTTGTATCGATGTTGTTCACTGCTTTGAGTCGCCTGAAGGCTGAGAAAAGCAGTATATAAATAAAGTAAATAATAATAATAATAATAATAATAATAATAATAATAATAAAATAAATATGCTCTCATTATCAGCTCTCTCTGAGCTCTCGTTTTCTGCACTTGACAGATTCTCTTCGGCCAGTTGCTCTGAGAAAGGCTGTGAAGGGCCCTTCTCAAGAATGTGGCCTTGGGAACCCCTTTTTGAAACAGCTCAGGCCTCCCATTTGAGTTTAACTCAGGGCCAAGCAAACTCTCATCCTCAGAGTGGCCATCAGGAACATCATTCCCAGCCCCATCATGAACATCAGACACAATCACAGGCTGAACAGGCTGACATACAACACTCAATTGGGGTAATTCCAACATAAATATAGCAGAATAACAGAAGTAAACTTCAAAACCAGAACAAAACTTAAATGTGGCGAACTAGGATAGTCTTCTATATCTTAGGATGGATCAGGATTGCGGAGTCAGAACTTTAGGTTCAAAATATTTATTGAAATAAAATAAATACATTCTTGGTAGAAAAAGTCTTGTAGTTAACTAGCTTACTAAATCATATCTTCTAAAGGAGGCAAAAGATAAGAAGATCAATGCAGCTACATTTTGCCTAGAGAGAGGCAAAATGCGTCCCTACTGGAAGGAAGAAAAGGCAGAAGAGACCGGAATATGGCGGAGAGACCAAACGGTCAACCAAAGGCAAATAAAACTTGAAGAGGAAGTTCCCTCACAGAATTCCACTGCTACATCATCAAAGGGGGAGGAGACAGTGGCAAGGTGGAAAAGTAAACACAAAACCCTTTTTAGGAAAACATGCATAGGAATGTGGGGGGAGGAATCCCTCAGCTGAATTCTATCTCTAGTCTAGCTACTCATTGAGGTTTGGAAATTTGATGACAAAACAATCCAGGGATGAAACCCAACAGAGAGTAATGCTAAAAACTAGTTTCTACCAACCTGATGCCTTTTGCAAGATCATTAGCACTAGGCTTTGGGATTGGATGCATATTTGGAGCAGGGATGAATCAGTGCAACCTAAATCCCAGTAGCTGAACAAGCTAATGCTATGCTTTACATAGCTATTAAATAGCAAGTATTGAAATATTTTTAAATGATCCATTCCTTGACTAGTTAAAAGCCCATGCTCCAGGGGATAGCTAATAGGGAGAGCTAATACTCCAGAAGACAGGAGCAGAATTCAAAACCATCTTCACAGATTAGAGAGATCATTGGCCAAAACCAACACAATGAAGTTCAACAGGGACAAATGCAAGATACTCCACTGAAGCAGAAAAAATGAAATGCAAAGAAACAGAATGGGGGACGATGCCTGGCTCAACAGCAGGAGATGTGAAAAAGATCTTGGAGTCCTCATGTCCAGGAAGGTGAACATGAGCCAACTATGTCATGTGGTGGATAAAAAATCCAATGGGATTTTGGTCTGAATAAATAAAAGTCTAGTGTCTAGACCCAGGGAAGTCATGCTACCCATGCTCTATTCTGCCTTGGTCAGACCACACCTGGAATCACACTGGGTCCAATTCTGGCCACTGCAATTGAAAGGAGATGTTGCCAAGCTGGAATGTGTCCAGAGGAGGGTGACTCAAAGGTTCAAGGGTCTGGAGAACAAGACATATGAGGAGCGGCTTAAAGAGCTGGGCATGTTTAGCCTGCAGAAGAAAAGACTGAGAGGAGACATGATAGCCATATATAAATATGTGAGGGGGGAGGAAGCAAGCTTGTTTTCTGCTGCCCTGGAGACTAGGATGTGGAACAATGGCTTCAAGCAACAGGAAAGGAGATTCCACCTAAACATTAGGAAAAACTTCCTAATAGTGAGAGTTGTTCAGCAGTGGAACTCTCTGCCCTGGAGTGTGGTGGAGGCTCCTTCTTTGGAGGCTTTTAAAGCAGAGGCTGGATGGCCATCTATTAGGGTGCTTTGAATGTGATTTTCACATTCAAAGCACCCCCAATGTGGCAGGGGGTTGGATGCCCCACAAGGTCTCTTTCAACTATTGGATTCTATTATTCAATATTTAAAACTAGGTTTGAAGAAGACAAGACACAGGGGATTCTGTAACTCTAAATATGCATTCATGCCACGATAGATTAGTATCCTATTTCCAAAGTGTAGGATCTGTGTGGAGATTCTGGGAACTATAGTCCCAAAAACTTTGCATGCTGTCTGCCGAGATGCTCCCAACTAGTGGTTATTTATTTATTTATCATGTCAGGAGTGAACCAAACCAGTAGTATTTCATTAAAAACAGACAAACAAACAAACAAAACACAAAATTTGCAGACTTGGTATTCTATTAAATGTCCTTTGACCAGTAGCTGGCCACCTGGAGTGCCTCTGGTGTCGCTGTGAGAAGGTCCTCCATGGTGTATGTGGCAGGGCTCAGGTAGCATAGCAGTAGGTGGTCTGTGGTTTGCTCTTCTCCACACTCGCATGTCGTGAATTCCACTTTGTAGCCCCATTTCTTAAGGTTGGCTCTGCATCTCGTGGTGCCAGAGCCCAGTCTGTTCATCGCCTTCCAAGTTGCCCAGTTTTCTGTGTGCGCAGGAGGGAGTCTTCCATTTGGTATCAGCCATTGATTGAGGTTCTGGGTTTGAGCCTGCCACTTTTGGACTCTCGCTTGCTGAAGTGTTCCAGCGAGTGTCTCTATAGATCTTAGAAAACTATTTCTTGATTTAAGTCGTTGGCATGCTGGCTGATACCCAAACAGGGGATGGGCTGGAGATGTCACTGCCTTGGTTCCTTTCACTAATGGTTGCTACTTCCTGGCAGATGTCAGGTGGTGCAATACCGGCTAAACAGTGTAGTTTCTCCAGTGGTGTAGGGCGCAGACACCCCATGATAATGCTGCATGTCTCATTAAGAGCCACATCCACTGTTTTAGCATGGTGAGATGTGTTCCACACTGGGGGACATGAGAGAAGCCTCCTCACAGGATTGCGGAGCATCCGGGCATCCCCTGGGCAACGTCTCCATAGATGGCTGAGTCTGTCACTCCAGAAGCAACCAGAAGCGACTTGCAACATGCAACCAACTAGTGATGATTCTACATTGTAGAATTAATGCAATTTGACCCCCATTTTAATTGAAATGGCTCAATGCTGTGGAATCCTGAGAGATGGAGTTATGGTGATGCAACAGCACACTTTGGCAGAGAAGGTTCAAGACTGTACAAAACTACAACTTCCATTATTCCATAGCATTGAGCCATGGCAGTTAACATGGGGTTGAACTGCATTAGGTGCATCCTTAGTTCCAAAGGTGTTTTAGCATCTAGAACAGGGGTCCTCGAACTATGGCCCGCGGGCCGAATACTGCCCTCCAAGGTCATTTACCCGGCCCTTGCTCAGGCTCAACCTAAGTCTGAAATGACATGAAAGAACACAACAACATCAACAACAATCCTATCTCATCAGCCAAAAGCAGGCCCACACTTTCCATTGAAATACTAATAAGTTTATATTTGTTAAAATTGTACTTCATTTTAATTATTGTATTGTTTTAAATGTTTTGCACTACAAATAAGGTATGTGCAGTGTTTTTCAAATTATAATCCAGTCCTCCAGTTGTTTGTGGGACTGTGACCTGGCCCTCTGTTTCAAAAGTTTGTGGATCCCTGATCTAGAACATTATTAAATGTTAAATGCTGCTGGAAAATGAACAAATGCTTTCTTTTTCTCTTGCATAGCCCAGTTCAAGACCAGGAGGAAACTATGCCTTCCTCCTCCTCCTCCTCTCTCCTGCCCCCCCCCCCCCTTGCCAGCCATGCTTTCGAATGAAAGTGTGCCATTCATAGTCAGGGGGAAGTTGTGCATTGAGGCTAATGGCGCAGGGAAAAGCCATTAAAGGAGGAAGAGTTGAGGTTACAGAAAACTTTATTGCTGCCTGTAGAGACATCAGGTCTGTGATTCCAGGATTAGTCAGTGCTTTAATGGCGAGCCACTGGCCCATTAGTTGTGCCGGGAAGCCCATTTGGGGTCCTTCCAAAATGTAAAGGGAAAAAGAATTAGACAAAACAGAGCAGGAGCAGAAAGGGCTATCCTAACACTGTTAAAAAAGCTCAACACCCAGAAGCCTACCTTAGAGTTCTTAGGATCAGACTTTGTGAAGGTGCACCTAAGCTGTAGAATGAAGGCAGTTGGACACCACTCGAACTGCATCGGGATCGTAGGTGTTGTAGTTTGGTGAGACACCAGCATTCTTGGATACAGAAGGCTGAGGACTTTCTAAAACTACAACTCCCACAGCACTGAGATGTGGCAGTTCAACTAGGGTCAAACTGCATTCATTGTGCAGTGTCGATGCCCTCCAAAATTTCATAAAGTGAACCAGTTCAATAAGGACTTCATCACACGAGCATCTATCCACTTTTAATCCGGTTGCTGCCTCCTGCAGAATTCTGGGGTTTGTAGTATAGTGAGGGTCAAAACCTCCCTGGCTGAGCAGTTTAAAGGATCTTCCCTAAACTACAAACACCAGAATTCTGCAGGAGGCAGATACCGGATTTAAAGGGGATAGATGCTCTAGGGCAGACATGGGCAAACTCTGGCCCTCCAGGTGTTTTGGACGTCAACTCCCACAATTCCTAACAGGCTACTGGCTGTTAGGAATTGTGGGAGTTAACATCCAAAAACCCCGGAGGGCCGAAGTTTGCCCATGTCTGCTCTAGTGTGATGAACTCCTAATAAATTAGAGTGTTCAGGCTCTAGGCCCCATCATTCCTAAACTCTAGTCTAAAACTCTTACTACAATTATCTGCCCATCGTCAACTGGTACTTCATTTGCAGTTTGGAAAGTGGCAGCTTGGACCATACGCACCACCTCTGACCTCTCTCAACCTTGCTGGGGCTGCTGCTTTGCTTGTCCTTCTCCATCTTGAGAACCTTTGCTTGTCCTTCTCCATCTTGAGAATATTCCTCCTTCTTGGAAACGTGGTCAGTGAGCCCTCTTGCCTTTGAGGCCCTGGAGGTTTGAACCAACCTGGACACGGCATATTATTTGAGAACGCAGAAATGCTGGATCACTCTCACAACCACCATGTCAGGCTACACAGAGAAGCTACTGTAATCCACAAGCATGTGGACAATGTCAATAGAAAGGAGGAAACCATGAAGATGAACAAAATCTGGCTACCAGTATTTAAAAAAACTCTAAAATCATAACAGTAAATAAAGAGCAAGATTCAGAAAACAGACAAGAATCAATCAGGGTCAGCGAACACCTCCCAACAAAGGATTCCCCAGGCAGGAAGCAACCAGACCTTGGAGCTGAGAGGCTATTCAATGCTAATCAAGGTGGCCAATTGCAACATTCACACCTGCAAGAGTTCTTTCTCCGATCCTGAACATTTCACAGATATATAAACCCCATTTGATTAGTTTCCAACACACCTCACAACTTCTGAGGATGCCTGCCATAGATTTAGGTGAAACGTCAGGAGAGAATGCTTCT
Source organism: Anolis sagrei (assembly GCF_037176765.1). Classification (NCBI taxonomy): domain Eukaryota; kingdom Metazoa; phylum Chordata; class Lepidosauria; order Squamata; family Anolidae; genus Anolis; species Anolis sagrei. Next base: position 15,019,022 of record NC_090030.1, on the reverse strand, counting down.
GGAACATGGCCATACAGCCAGGAAAACTTACAGCAACCCAGTGTTTGTTGTGCTTTCAAAAATGAAGTTTGCTGTTTCCCAAGTAGCTTTAAAGCTACAGATGCAAAAACAAAATTGCACCTAATGCTAATTTCAAGAATTATTTCTCAAATGCTATATACTTACTAGGGCTGGGCGGTTTCGTTCGTTAATTTTGTAATTCGTTATTTTTTTTATAACGAAGCGATATTGAACCATTCAGGAGCAACTAAAAAACAAAACGAATTTTTCCAATTCGTTTCGTAATTGTTTCGTAATTGTTTCGAAATCGGTTTGAAATCGTTTCGTTATTATTTCCGCATGTCTGGTGCAAGTTTTAGGGTTGCTGTTTGTTTTCTCAGTGAAAAAAAATATAATTATCACACCAACAGTCAACAACAGAGGGAGAGGGGTTTTTTAGCGTATTGCGCGATCGCGCCCGCCATTAACAAATTGATTCGTAATTGTTTCGTAATTTCCGAAATTTCGTAAATTTCGAACTTTTTTAAAGGAAAATTTCGGAATTCTTTTAAAAATCGAAACGCAAAAACCCCCTAAAAACGAATCGAGTTTAGAAACAAATTTTTCCGTGGTTGCCCAGCCCTAATACTTACATTTGGTTATTATTGTTGTTGTTCTTGTTGTCATTGTCATTATAGGTTGAGTATCCAAAATGCTTAGGACTGAAAGCATTTTGGATTCTGGATTGTTGTTGCTGTTTTGATTTTGGAATACCTGTGTTTGCCCCCAATCCTGCACTATCGCAAATGTATAGAAATATTGGGACTTCTGTAACTTTCATAACTTTTATAAACCCTGCCATTTTCTTCATACACACACCAAACACCTGTTGCCCGCTATTACCAGACCTGAGAATGAAGACTCAAAGTCCAAGCTGATTCAATCCGTCCCACCCGCTCCATCCCTTCTGTCAATTCCAATCAATGCAGGTTAATTGAGAGCAGCTTATTTTTACTTCTGCAGGCCTCTTGTCTGCCAGAATCGATGCCAGTCACTTCCACTTAAACCATTGTGCCTTTACTGGAACTGTGATAGCATCCTGTCCTCCAAACCAACATATTACTGTTTGTTGTGATGGGTTGTATGTGGTTCCTGTTGCAAAAGGAGGGCTTTAAAACCCCACTGCAGTGCCTTTCCTTTCAGCAGGGATATTGCTTGGCTTACAGTGCCCTGGAATAAAGCAAAGAAGCCCAGAAAACACACTATAGAGAGGCAGCTACCCACATGCTTTGGTCTTTTAATAGGACCCTAGAGAGAGAGGTGATTGTTGCCACGCTTTGCCACAAGATGGGGCAGTAGTCGCAGCAAGTGATAGAGCCGTGGCTTGGCATGTCATAATAAAAGAGGGGAATCGCCTACTTAAGGCACTTTCCCTTTATTCCAGAAGGCTCATCATTCAGGCCTGGATGGATGGCCAGCTCCAGCCTTTTGTGCCAGAGTTGTACATTTCGTCTGTTGGGCTGTCTCAAATACGCTCATTCGAATGCATTTGGAAATGGCTCTAAAGCATTATTGTCGATTGATTAAGGAATTTGAGGCTAATTTATGTGTCTACCTCTGAACAATTTGAAGAACTGATTCAAAGAGAAAAGGGAGCCTGACCATGTGGACACGGGGCTAGCTTGGGTTAGAGCCTGTCCATCTGCCCAAAGTGCTGAAACTCTAGAACATTCCCAAACTCTTCATAATGAGTTCACTGGTCTAGTCCTGTGTCTCCAGATGTCAGCAGGACACCCAGGTTTGAAATTTGGTTGAAATCAGTGTTCAGGGTCAATGTAGACAAGCTCTAAATCCCTTCTGAGATATCTCCAGGCCTTGTTGAACCTCTTCTCTCTAAATCCCATCCTGCTACACTCCAACCATCGCTGCACAAGATAGACAAATTCACTGTGGCAGTTCAGGAAAAATCTTTGACGAACTTTAAGAAAGTTTGAAACTTATTCATTAACTTTTCAAAACAATGGTTTATCAGATGTATGGCTCAAGAAATCGTAGAGTGTTGCTAAAAGCAGATGGGAGACTGTATAATATCACTTATAGCAGTGGTTCACAACTTTTTTTTTTTTTTTACCAGGGACCACTCTCCAACATTAGTACCAAAAAGATAACAAATCAGTTTTTGGTCAACTTTAAATTCGTTTTGGTTATTTGGGGTGCTGACTCAGAAAATTGCATTGGATACTTACTTACTTACTTACTTACTTACTTAGGTGATCCCTCATTGTCAGAGTTGGATAATCCTCCAGAGTGGGTATGTGGGTGACTATGGAGCCCTATTCTTGATCTGCATCATCTTCCGCAATGAGGGCATTGGATTCCAGGTGGAAGGCGGTCCCAGTCGGGGTTGGTTGGCGCACCTTCCTCTTCGCACGTTTCTCTCTTTTGCCCTCTATTCGTGCCTCTTCAAATTCTGCAGCACTGCTGGTCACAGCTGATCTCCAGCTGGAGCGCTCACAGTCCAGGGCTTCCCAGTTCTCAGTGTCTATGCCAGAGTTTTTAAGGTTGGCTTTGAGCCCATCTTTAAATCTCTTTTCCTGTCCGTCAACATTCCGTTTTCCATTCTTGAGTTCAGAATAGAGCAACTGCTCTGGGAGATGGTGGTCGGGCATCCGGACAACATGGCTGGTCCAGCGAGTTGATGGCAGAGGACCATTACTTCAATGTTGGTGGTCTTTACTTCTTCCAGCATGCTGACATTTGCCCGCTTGTCTTCCCAAGAGATTTGTAGGATTTTCCGGAGACAGCGCTGATGGAATCATTCCAGGAGTTGCATGTGACGTCTGTAGACAGTTCACATTTCACAGGCATATAGCAGGGTTGGGAGGACAATAGCTTTATAAACAAGCACCTTGGTATCCATATAGATGTCCCGGTCTTCAAACATTCTCTGCTTCATTTGAAAAAATGCTGCACTTGCAGAGCTCAGGCGGTGTTGTATTTCGGTGTCGATGTTGACTTTAGTGGAGAGGTGGCTGCCAAGGTAGCCGAAATGGTCAACATTTTCTAATGTTCTTGTGGACCACTGGTTCTTGTGGACCACTGGTGGTCCATGGACCACATGTTGGGAACCACTGCTGTAGTGCCTGTTGACCAGGTTCATTGGTTCTTGTCACATAGAATCATTGAGTTGGAAGAGACCTCACGGGTTAAAAGCTTCCAAAGAAGGAGACTCCACCACACTCTGGGGCAGAGAGTTCCACTGCTGAATGGCTCTCACAGTCAGGAAGTTCTTCCTAATGACCACCCTGGTCATTCCACAGATATATAAACCCATTTTTCCTACTTCCAACAGACCTCACTACCTCTGAGGATGCTTGCCATAGATGCAGGCAAAACGTCAGGGGGAAAAATTGCCTCCAGAACATGGCCATACAGCCCGGAAAAACCTACAACAACCCAGTTCTTCCTAATGTTCAGATGGGTCATCTAGTCCAACCTTCTGCCAATGACACCAGTCACTCTCATTGCAATGGTGTAGCAATGGTGAGGCCATGGACCATTTTTTAGTTCTTGCAGACCACTTGTGGTCCATGGAGCACAGGTTGGGAACAACTGATTTATAGGAAATAGACTAAAAAAAGAGATAATAACTATCAGAGAGTGGGAGGCCTGTATGAACTTTTTGTATAGTTGTTTGGTTCTTTAGATATGTTTGTGTGTTTATTTTGTTTCTTGAATGAATAGAAGAGTGTGGTTCATTCAAGAGTGTGGTCGGATTTGGAGTGACACACAAAATGACCTTTTATGTTATCTTCTTTCAAAACCTTGGGGAAAGTACTTTTTGGGTTACAGGGGAGATGATAGGAAGGAAAGTATTCCACGCCTTGTTGTTTCTGGAGCTTTCATAAAGGAACCCTTCCCCATCTCTCCCTCCACCTCCTCCCCACAAAAACTTTTTTCCAATAACAAAGCTGTTGCCTATTGAGGAGTTTCTGACAGAGGCTGGCTTTTGAAGCAAGGACAGCGCTATAGCAAGAGCAGGCAGGCCAGCAGCAGGAACAAGTAAGCCCTTGTAACTGATCTTTGGCTACACTGTATTGCACTTATCTTTTTCTTTTTATATTTGCCCTGGGGGTATAAACATTGAAAGCAGGTAATTGCAGAAGGATAACACCCCCACTCCCCAGCTAACAGACTGACACAGCTCTCTTTTGGGAAACTGCTCCACAGCTGACGCTGTCATATGGCCTCACAGGTTTAGGCACGAAGTGCTCACTGCTCAGCCCTTCCTTAGTTGCCTGATTTGGCAACATGGAGGGCGACAGAGCCAGGGATGGAGTGTGACTTGTTTGCAGCTTAACTGGCGGAGGGGTGTTTTTCATCTCCTTCCCGAAAGCCCCGAGTGCCAGCTGGCAGGGTGTTGTCTCTCGTGAATACCTCAGTTTGGGCATCAACAATGGCAGCTAGGAAGGATCTGCCTGCAAGATGGTGGGCAAGTCAAGGCTTAGTTGTAGTATGCCTCACCCCAAGATCCATCCTCCTGGTAGTGCTACGGGTTAAACCCTTGCACCGGCAGGGCTGAAGACCAACAGATCGGAGGTTCGAATCCAGGGAGAGCACAGATGAGCTCCCTCTGTCAGTTCCAGCTCCCATGCAGGGACATGAGAGAAGCCTCCCACAAGTAACACATCAAAACATCTGGGCATCCCCTGGGCAATGTCCTTGCAGACAGTCAATTCTCTCACACCACAAAAGACTTGCAGTTTCTCAACACACACACACAAAACCCCAAGATCCAAGCATGCAAATAGATAAGATTCCAACCCGATCTACACTGCCATATAATCCAAACTCTGATCCTAGATTCAAACTGGATTTTATGGCAGTGTAGACTCATATACTCCAGTTCAAAGCAGAACATCTGGGATCAGATACTGAGGTCCCTTCCACACAGCTGAACAATATCTCACATTTCCTTCTTTGGCAGTGTGGACTCAGATAATCCAATCCAAAACAGATATTATGGGTTGTCCTGCCTTAATATTCTGGGTTATATGGCTGTGTGGAAGGGTCCTAGATTATATGGCACTGTAGATCTAGCCTAAAGGTGCATCTACATTGTAGAATTAATGGAGTTGGATGACACTTGAACTGCCATGCCTCAATGCTATGCAATCCTGGGCAGTGTAGTTTTACACCAGGCATGGGCAAACTTTGGTGCTCTAGGTGTTTTAGGAATTGTGGGAGTTGAACTCCAAAACACCTGGAGAGCCTTTTTTTGGTGTCAGGAGAGACTTGAGAAACTACAAGTCACTTCTGGTGTGAGAGAATTAGCTGTCTGCAAGGACTTTGCCCAGGAGATACCTAGACTTTTTGATGTTTTACCATCCTTGTGGGAGGCTTCTCTCATGCCCCCCACATGGGAAGCTAGAGCTGACAGAGGGAGCTTGTCCACACTCTACCCAGATTCGAACCTCCAACCTGTCAGTCTGGAGTTTCATCAAACTCCAGCTCCCATGATGCCAAAACATTGAGCCATGGCAGTTCAAATGTTGTCAAACGTCATTGATTCTACAGTGTAAATGCACCAATTGAGTCTTTTTAGATGGTGAGCCTGAAGTTTGGAACTGTTTTGTGTTGTGTTTATCAATGTGTAAACCACTCTGAGTTGTGAACTCTGGAATGAGATCTAAACTTGCTAGATATTTCGTTTGGTAGAACAAGAATCCTGGCAAAGTGTCTCATTATTTGAGTGGCTCCTGCTTGAAGGAAGATGAGATGTTAGGCCTGGGACTGGAGCAACATACAGGATGACCCTCCCTGGGAAGAATGACCTTTGTGCTTAAAAGACCCTCAGGGTAGCTTCTGCCCACTTGGGACATGACCCTTTCTTTCCACTTTTGCGGCTGCTGCTGATTCTTATTCCAGGCTCACGGACACTCATCCCGCAGGATTCAGAAAAGGTGATCTCTAATGATGAGGTTTGCCTTCTTAAAGGCTGCCGTCTGTGACCCGCATATGATGGCCTAGTGGCAACCTATACATGCCATTCACGGTGGATGTACACTGCAGAGACAAGGACAATCTATCCCATTTTGGGGTTTTATATTAGAGATAAGCGGTAGAAGCCAAGGATGCTCGGATTGCCAAAGGGAAGAGAAAAGCTCTTCCATCATAGGTAGTACTTTCTATAATTTCTGATTGTTGAGCAATAATGGCTAGACTAGGGGCCGAGCTTTAGCACAGCAGGTTAACCGCCAGCTGCAGTAAATCTTGCCATTCAAAAGGTTGACTGTTGAAAGCCTGGATCGGGGTGAGCTCCTGCCTACCTAGCAGTTCGAAAGCAAATCATAGATAGAATCATAGAGTTGGAAGGGACCTCATGGGCCATCCAGTCCAATCCCTTGCCAAGAAGCAGGAATATTGCATTCAAAGCACCCCGACAGATGGCTATCCAGCCTCTGTTTAAAACCCTTCATAGAAAGTGTTGGGACTCAGCCTGTGATTGAACCTGGGCCTGGGCTTGAACCTGTGAATGTGTTTCAGTCTCCTGATGTTTCTGTCTCTGATGTGGGTAATGAGGAGGGAAATCAGTCTCCTGTTGCTTCTGATGTCTGGGATGCTGGGACTGACTCAGAGGTGCAAGATGGAGAGACTTTGGTCAATGAGTTTCATGCAGACACTGACAGAGAGGTTTCGGTGCAAAGGGCAGATTCTCATGAGAATGTTTCTGTCAGGCCTTGGGAGAAAGGTTTTCTCCCTCCACCTGTGAGCTCTCTAGATTCTAGTTTTGGAAAACAGTCTGAAACCTGGTAAAGTTAATGAGGAATCAGATAAGCAGAGTCGGCGGCTGGAGATTAGCCAGAATCAACAAGACGCCCAATGTTTACATAGATCCAAAAGAATTCATCAGTTAAGGTCAAAGACTGGGGAAAAATGAAACCAGTTTTTGGGATTTAAGGTTTCCCTGTAGGAAATCTTGTCAGATCAGGCATCGTTTGGAAACCAAGTTCTTGTGCCATGGAAGTCTTATTCAAGGGATCTTGTTTCTGTGGAGTTTTTTTTTTTTTTTAGCCTTTTGAAATGTCTTTACATCCTACTTGATTTCTGTCTGGATTAATACTGTCTTGGATTGCCTGTATTTCTTGTGTGGACATTGCTTTGGGTTACTATTGTTTATGGACGAATACTTTTTGGAACCTTCTGATTTTCTTACAAGCATTTATTACTTCTGGCTCTTTACTAAGCTTCAATAAAAGAAGATTTGATTCTTCACTCTTTGTGCGGTGTGTTTTAAGTCAGAGGGCTTCTTCTGGACCTGGAGTGCAACAGAAGGAGACTCTACCACACCACACCAGAGAGTTCCACTGCTGAACAGCTCTCATGGTCAGAAAATTCTTCCTAATGTTTAGGTGGAATCTCCTTTCCTGTAGTTTGAAGCCATTGTTCCGCGTCCTAGTCTCCAGGACAGCAGAAAACAAGCTTGCTCCCTCCTCCCTATGACTTCCTCTTGCATATTTATACATGGCTATCATGTCTCCTCTCAGCCTTCTCTTCTTCGGGCTAAACATGCCCAGCTCTTTAAGCCACTGCTCATAGGGCTTGTTCTCCAGACCCTTGCAGCCATTTGTTAACATCACAACCTTGAATAGTCAGTATTTCAAATACAACTTAGCATATTCAGATATCTTGCAGAGATTGGCTCCATCACGGTGTGCTTTCCAGCTTTGGGTCCTCCTCCACCAGACTTTCCTTCCTTTTGCTAAACCAGGAAATACCTGCCCATGTGGCTCCCTTGTAAATTATTAGAGACGCTGGCCATTGGCCTGCATGAATCATGCATGGCTTTTTTGTTGTTGCTCGTGGGTTCTGATGTAACTAAGCGGTCCGATTAATATTTAAATATGAACTATTTTTAAAAGCCATTGGTCTCTTCCATGGCAAGAAAAGGGTGAATGAAATTCCAAAAAGGGAAGTCCCAGCTTGCATTAACCCTGTTGCTTTGGCTTACCCATTTTCTCTCTTCCCTTCTTTCTTTCCGTTGCTCTCTCCTCCTTTTTCCTTCAGGTTTTTCAGTGCGTGTTTTCTTCTTACAGGAGATGCCTATGTTTTCTTTCCTTTTGTTGAACTCAAATTCTGATCCAAGCTAGCTTTCGGTTGCCCAAGTGATGTCAGATTGTGGTCAAGATGGGAAAAGATATTATTGGAGAGAGAAAACACACAAACTGGGGTGCATCTACAATAGGCATGGCCAAACTTCAGCCCTCCTTGTGTTTTGGATTCCAACTCCCACAATTCCTAACAGCCTTAGGCCTTTTCCTTTTCCCCCTCAGCCACTTAAGCAGAGGCTGTTAGGAATTGTGGAAGCTGGAGTCCAAAATACCAGAAGGGCTGAAGTACTGTACTATTGAACTCCCAACCCTGCTATATGCTTGCGAGGTGTGGACAGTTTATAGATGTCACATGCAACTCCTGGAACGATTCCATCAGCGCTGCATCTGGAAAAACCTGCAAATCTCTTGGGAAGACAAGTGGACAAATGTCAGCGTGCTGGAAGAAGCAAAGACTACTAGCATTGAAGCGATGGTCCTCTGCCATCAACTCTGCTGGACCTGCCACGTTGTCCAGATGCCCAACCACCATCTCCCAAAGCAATTGCTCTATTCCAAACTCAAGAACAGAAAACGGAATGTTGGAGGACAGGAAAAGAGATTTGGAGATGGGCTCAAAGCCAATCTTAAAAACTGTGGCATAGACACTGAGAACTGGGAAGCCCTGGCCCTTGAGCGCTCCAGTTGGAGGTCAGCTGTGACCAGCAGTGCTGCAGAATTTGAAGAGGCACAAATGGAGGGCAAAAGAGAGAAACGTGCCAAGAGGAAGGCGCATCAAGCCAACCCTGACCAGGACCACCTTCCACCTGGAACTAATGCCCTCACCACAGGAGAACATGCAGATCAAGAATAGGGCTCCACAGTCACCTACGGACCCACCGCCAGAACACCGACCATGGAAGACTATCATCCTCGGACTACGAGGGATCGCCTAAGTAAGTAAGTAAATAGCTTTGAACCAAGGCTATGGGGTCATTCCATAGCATAGAAGCACCCCAAGGTTTTCTTTTCCATCACTGAAGCTTTGGTGTCCTAACATATATGTTTTTAAAGAAGGGATTCTAAGCAGGCAGCAACTCTAATGGCCAAATGACAAAGAGTGCACTTTTGGCCGCTGCACATGACATTCAGCAGCAAATACTTTTTTTTAGCTTCAGGGTTTTGAAAATGTGCATTACATTCATGAGCGCATTAGACTCGAGTAAATATGGTAAGTGACCTTATCTAGGGAGACTCAGTGCTGTGGTTTGAGTGTTGGACCAGGGTTTGAATCCCCGCTTGGTCTTGGAAACGCACTGGGTGACTTGAAGGCCCACCAGGCCACTGCCTAAGTCTTCTGCCCGAGGTTCCCCCTGCTTCTCTGCGTTTCGGGGAAAGACTCGGTTGCATAAGCCCTCCAGACTTCCTCTGACGGGAATTCATGCGGCTGGCTCTTTGCTGTCACTATATAAAGCATTACGGGAGTCGAGAGGGAGCCACGAAGTGGTTTCCGCTTGCATCCTGCCCAGATCCTAATGGTTCACCCAGAGTGATTTACGTGGCCTTGGCCTCTGAGAGATGCCCGCCGCCGGCTCCAGGCCTGTCACCCAGCACCCACCTTCTTGGGCTCCTTCTCCCTGATCAGGTGCAACCCGTGCCCTGGGAAATAGAGTCGGGGAAGAAGCGCACAATGGCTGAATAATAGATGCAGGGCACTTTGTGAAAGCTGCGCAACATGATCCCTGGGCTGAGGGACCCATGGGCAGCAATGCCGGAGGGAGGGGGGGCAGCTTCAAGGGGGCCAGCCACCCGACAATGCCAGGCAGAGTCATCCGATATCGCCTCCGAAGGCTGGCCCTTGAATGCAAGCTGGTGTGCGGCCAGAGGCCCTGGCGTGTGGAGGAAATGGAAAACCTTGCCTCTAGACAACAGCACAAAAGGGGAGCGGCACACGCCTTTGCACATGGAGTTTGAACTATCCCAAATGGGGCAATGAGAATATTAACCTCTCTCTTTGTTTCCCCCTAAGCTTATTTAGGGGCAGGATATGTTTCCAGTTTGCAAAGGGGGCCAAAGGGATATGGAAGGGTATTGACTCTGTAGAAATCTGCTAAAGGTAGTACAAATGAGGAGCTTGTAAGGTCAGGGGGGGGGGAAGTGTCCATCCTATTTTTAGCTTGAAGCTATTGGCATCCTTGAAGTGACTGGACTGGCCTTGAAGGAGCTGGTGGTGGTGATGGCCGACAGGGAGCTCTGGCGTGGGCTGGTCCATGAGGTCACGAAGAGTCGGAGACAACTGAACGAATGAACAACATGGTGCATCTTATAAAAATCAGCTTATATCCCCATACCAAAAAAGGGAAATACTAAAGACTGCTCAAACTTCCATACAGTGGCCCTTATTTCCCATGCCAGTAAGGGAATGCTCAAGATCCTGCAAGGAAGACTCCAGCAATACATGGAGCGAGAGTTAACAGATGTGCAAGCTGGGTTTAGAAAAGGCAGAGGAACGAGAGACCCAATTGTCAATATCTGGATGCTGGAGAACGGAGAAAGGCAGGGAGTTTCAGAAAAATATCTATTTCTGTTTCATTGACTATTCTAAAACCTTTGACTGTGTGGATCATAATAAATTGTGGCAAGTTCTTGGTGGTCTGGGCATACCAAATCACCTTGTCTCTCTCCTGAGGAATATGTACAAGTAGCAACAGTAAGAACTGACCATGGAACAAGAGACTGGTTCAAGATTGGGAAAGCACTACGGCAGGGTTGTATCCTCTCCTCCAACCTATTCAACTTGTATGCAGAACACATCATGCGATGTGCGGGGCTTGACAAATGCAAGGCTGGAGTTAAAATTGCTGGAAGAAACATTAACAACCTTAGATATGCAGATGATACCACTTTGATGACCGAAAGCGAGGAGGAGCTGAGGAGCCTTCTAATCAAGGTGAAAGAAGGAAGTGCAAAAGCTGGGTTGCCGTTAAACATAAAAAACTCCCAAGATTATGGCAACAAGAATGATTGACAACTGGCAAATAGAGGGAGAAAACGTGGAGGCAGTGACAGACTTTGTATTTCTAGGTGCAAAGAATACTGCAGACGCAGACTGCAGCCAGGGTATCAGGAGACACTTACTTCTTGGGAGGAGAGCAAGGACCAATCTCGATAAAATAGTGAAGAGTAGAGACATCAGACTGGCAACAAAGATCTGCATAGTCAAAGCAAGGTATTCCCTGTAGTAACCTACGGATGTGAGAGCTGGACCTTAGGGAAGGCTGAACCAAGGAAGAGAGATGCTTTTTAATTGTGGTGCTGGAGGAAAGTTCTGAGAGTGCCTTGGACCGCAAGAAGATCCAACCAGTCCATACTTCAAGAAATAAAGCCCGACTGCTCATTGGAGGGAAGGATAGTAGAGACAAAGTTGAAGTACTTTGGCCACATCATGAGAAGACAGGAAAACTTAGAGAAGACAATGATGCTGGGGAAAATGGAAGGAAAAAGGAAGAGGGGCTGACCAAGGGCAAGATGGAGGGATGGCATCCTTGAAGTGACTGGATTGACCTGGAAGGAGCTGGGGGTGGTGATGACCGACAGGGATCTCTGGCGTGGACTGGTCCATGAAGTCACGAAGAATTGGAAACGACTGAATGAATGAACAACAACAACATGGTGCATCTACACTGAACACTTCATGTAGATTGAAAACACAATGCTTAAATGCCACACAGCACAAACACAGGCAGGAACACTTGATACGATGGAATCCTGGGAGTTGTCATTTCATAAAGTCTTTAGTCCTCTCTGCTAAATAGTGCTGGAGCCTTACTAAACTACAACTCCCATTCAGTTAAAGTGGGGTCAAACAACATTATTTATTTATGTACAGTCCTTATATTCTGCCCTTCTCATTCCGAACAGGACTTAGAGCAGATCACAGAACACATATACAGCATTCAATGCTGTTATACACTGATAAGACAGACAACTGTACATAAGGTAAAGGTCTAGTCATGTCGGACTAGGACATGGAGTAATGTCTTCAAACTACAAGAAAGGAGATTCTATCTGAACACTAGGAAGAACTTCCTCACTGTGAAGAGAGCTGTTCAGCAGTGGAACTCTCTGCATCTTAGTGTGGTGGAGACTCTTTCTTTGGAGGCTTTTAAGCAGAGGCTGGATGGCCATCTGTTGGGTGTGCTTTGAATGTGATTTTCCTGCTTCTTGGCCGGGGGTTGGACTGGATGGCCCACAAGGTCTCTTCCAACTCTAGGATTCTATGATTCTATAAGTACATATCACTTTCAAGCAGCATTTGATCAGAATGATTTGCCATATGGAAACTCTATGGGTGCTGTAGAATTAATCCTGTTTGATGCTACTTATTTATTATTTATTTAAAACTTTTATATCTCGATCTTTTCACCTCCGTAGAGGGACTCAGACCGGCTTACAGCAAGGATTCAATGCTACTAATACAAGGGAAAACATCACACAACAATACAAGATTAAAAGACATATAGATAAAATACATATATACTAAATTGTCAAGCTAAAATCATGTTCAACTCAGTCCGCATATGTGGTCACTCACTTTGGTCTGTAACCAGTCTCAGCCATTTTTCTGGGAATGCTTCGTTCCATAACCAGGATTTCACTAGCCTCCTGAAGGACAAGAGGGAGAGGGCAGATCTAATCTCGCTCGGGAGAGAGTTCCATAGCTGAGGGGCCACCAAACGTGCTTGCTCTCTCATTCCCACCAAACGTGCTTGCGAAAGTGGTGGGACTGAGAGCAGGGCCTCTCCGGAATATTTTAACATCCTTGATGGTTCATAGGGGAGAATGCGTACTTGAACTGTCATGGCTCAATGCTATGGAATCCAACGAGCTGTAGTTTAACAAGGTCTTTAGCCTTCCCTGTGTTGAAGCCTCCCCAAACTACAACTCCTAGGATTTTTGCACATTATGCCATGGCAGTTAAATTGGTGTCAAACTATATTAATTCTCTAGTGTGGATGCCACTGAGAGAGATGATAAGCTCTGATGCTGTCCTTCCTTCCTTCCTTCCTTCCTTCCTTCCTTCCTTCCTTCCTTCCTTCCTTCTCTCTCTCTCCCTCCCTTCCTCTTTCTTTCATAGAATCATAGAGTTGGAAGAAACCACACAGGCCATCTAGTCCAACCCCCTGCCATGCAGGAAAAGCACAATCAAAGCAGCCCCGACAGATGGCCAGAATCTAAAATAATGGGCATAAATTGATCCCTTCCAGACAAAGGTGCTAGTGATAAGAGCTGAAACAGACAGCCTTGGGAAAAAGTAGGGTTGTTATGTGTCTTTTATTATAAGTTGTTGTTAGATCCATAGAGTTGGAAGAGACCTCGTGGGCCATCCAGTCCAACCCCATTCTGCCAAGAAGCAGGAAAATTGAATTCCAAGCACCCCTGACTGATGGCCATCCAGCCTCTGTTTAAAAGATTCCAAAGAAGAAGCCTCCACCACACTCCGAGGCAGAGAGTTCCACTGCTGAACAGCTCTTATAGTCTGGAAGTTCTTCCTAATGTTTAGGTGGAGTCTCCTTTCCTGTAATTTGAACCCATTGCTCTGAGTCTGAGTTTCCAAGGCAGCAGAAAACAAGCCGGCTCCCTCTTTCTTATGAAACCCTTTCACATATTTATACATGTCTCATGCCTCATTTTGGCTTTTTCTCCCAAATGAGCGTCAGCTTGACCTCAAAATTCATGATTCAAAACATTGTATTTCATCTTCAACACCCATTTATCCATTTCCCCTCCGAACAATCAGAAAGCTCCCATTGTTGACGGAATAGTGTGCTTTGACACTCAAACAGAAAAACATCCAGCCTTGCTTCTAATAATAAGCCATTTGGAGCACACAGGGTAAAATCTATTAAAAGCGAAGTGTGGCTTGGTCAACCCAATAGATTAAAAACCTCACTCACCGCAACGTTTTTCGTCATGCAAGAGAGCAAGAAATGCACTTACACACCAAAGCTGCCCCAGCAAATTTCAAAACAGTCTTTCGTCCTTCTGTTTCCACTTCTTTTTCACTCGAAATTGAGATTTAAGATGCCTTGATGCAGTGTTTCTCAACCTTCCTAATGCTGTGACCCCTCAAGACAGTTCCTCATGTTGTGGTGACCCCCACCCCCAACCATAACATTATTTTTGCTGCAACTTCACAACTGTAATTTTGCTACTGTTATGAATCATAATGTAAATATCCAATATGCAGGGTGTATTTTCATTCACTGGACCAAATTTGGCACAAATACCCGATACGCCCAAATTTGAATACTGGTGGGGTTGGAGGGGATTGATTTTGTCATTTGGGAGTTGTAGTTGCTTGGATTTGTAGTTCACCTATAATCAAAGAGCATTTTGTGCCGGCAGGACTGAAGACCAACAGGTTGCAGGTTCAAATCCGGGGAGAGGCGGATGAGCTCCCTCTATCAGCTCCAGCTCCTCATACAGGAACATGAGAGAAGCCTCCCACAAGGATGAAAAAAACATCAAATCATCCAGGCGTCCCCGGGTCAACGTCCTTGCAGACGGCCAATTCTCTCACACCAGAAGCGACTTGCAGTTTCTCAAGTCACTCCTGACACGACAAAAAAAAAGAGCATTTTGAACCCCAACAATAATGGAATTGAACCAATATTGGCACACAGAACTCCCATTGACCTTGAGTTTGGGAGTTGTAGTTCATCTACATCCAGAGAGCACTGTGGACTCAAACAATGATGAATCTGGACCAAACTGGGCACGAATACTCAATATACCCCTATGTGCACATTGGTGGAGTTTGGGGGAAATAGACTTGACATTTGGAAGTTGCAGTTGTTGGGATTCATAGTTCACCTACAATCAAGGAGCATTCTGAACCCCAGTAATGAGAGAATTGGATCAACTTCCCACACTGAACCCCATAACCAACAGAAAATATTGTGTTTTCTGATGTTCTTTGATGACCCCTCTGATAACCCCTCGCGACCCCCCCCCAGGGGTCCCAACCCCCAGGTTGAGAAACACTGTCCTGATGGCATGAGTTAAACCTGGGCCAAACACCTTCTAAGGAGGAGCAAACATTAAAGATGGGTGATAATTTCATTAACAGCCTTCGATATTTGCGGGTTTCACTTTTGCAGATTTGAAGATTCACGAATTTGATTAATACATTCTATCTAGGACTCATGTAAGTTAAGCATGGGCAAACTTCAGCCCTCCCTTCAGGTGTTTTGGACTACAACTCTCACAATTTCTAATAGCCTATCGGCTGTCAGGAATTGTGGGAGTTGTAGTCCAAAACACCTGGAGGGCTGAAGTTTGCCCATGCCTGGTTTAAGTTAATGAGGTCCCAGCATTCTTTGGCAGCAATTACGAAAGACTTTGTAAAACTACAACTCCCAAGATTCTATTGCATTGAGTCATTGCAATTAAAGGGGTGCCAAACTGCATTCCTTCCACAGTGTAGATCAGTGTTCTGCAACTTGGGTGTCAGGACCTCTGAGGGGATCGTGAAGGGGGTGCCAGAAGGGTTGCCAAAGACCATCAGAAAACACAGTATTTTCTGTTCGTCATAGGAGTTCTGTGTGGGAAGTTTGTGTTACGCAGAAGCAGATTTTAGTCAGGTTCTATGCAAAAGACTCACAGGCAAGAGGAAAAAGGAACAGAAAAAACTACTCTTATCAGCAGAGGCAATTAATATAAACTTGCAGTGTTGCATACAAAATCAAACAGTGCAACAAACTTACATAGTCCTTGTAAATAACAAAGAATAAGGCTTCTTCGTCTTCATTCAAATGAAAGAGCAAAACATAAACCTTGAGTAAATAGCTATTCCACCATAGCAAAGAGCATCACTGTTAGAGCATAGCAGCATCACAGCATATTGCATCTCCTTCAGAGCAGCATAATGCTTCCTCTCCCAACTGTCTTCTAAAATCCATACAGTTATACCCCACCATGCTGGCTGACCTACATTACCGGCTGCACATAATAATTAACATAATAAGGTTTTTCTTTAACACATACACTTGATTCTGCTACGACTTACTGTAACAGTTTGGCCCAATTGTATCACTGATAGAATTCAGTAAGCTCTTTGATTGCAGATTAACTATAAATCCCAGAAACCACAACTCCTGAATGTCAAGGTCTATTTCCCCCAAACTCCATCAGTGTTCACATTTGGGCATATTGAGTATTCGTGCCAAGCTTGGTCTATATCTATCATTGTTTGAGTCCACAGTGCTCTCTGGATGAAGGTGAACTACAATTCCAAAACTCAAGGTCAATGCCCACCAAACCCTTCCAGTATTTTCTGTTGGTTTTGGGAGTTCTGTGTGCCAAGTTTGGTTCTATTCCATCATTGGTGGAGTTCAGAATGCTCTTTGATTGCAGGTGAACTATAAATCGCAGCAACCACAACCTCCAAATGTCAAGATCTATTTCCCCAAACCCCACCAGTGTTCACATTTGGGCATATTGAGTATTCGTGCCAAGTTTGGTCTATATCCATCCATTATTGTTTGAGTCCACAGTACTATCTGGATGTAGGTGAACTACAACTCCAAAGCTCAAGGTCAATGCCCACCAAACCCTTCCAATATTTTCTGTTGGTCATGGGAATTCTGTGTTCCAAGTTTGGTTCCATTCCATCATTGATGGAGTTCAGAATGCTCTTTGATTGTAGGTGAACTATAAATCCAAGCAACTAGAACCCTCAAATGACAAAATCAATACCCCAACCCCACCAGTATTCAGATTTGGGCATATCGGTATTTGTGCCAAATTTGGTCCAGTGAATGAAAATACATCCTGCATATTAGATATTTACATTACGATTCATAACAGTAGCAAAATTATGGTTATGAAGTAGCAACAAAAATAATGTTATGGTTGGGGGGTCACCACAACATGAGGAACTGGATGAAAGGGTTGTTGGAAGGTTGTTGTAGATGCACCAGAACCTAGAACTGATATTAGAAGAGTGCGAAGAAGAAAGGATGCTGCATACTTCCCTCCCCTTCTGTTTTCTCTCACTCCGGATCTCCTCCCAAGGGCTTAGCCAACGATGGCAGCCGTTTATACACCAGACTAATGTATGGTACATTTACAGGATGTGTAGACACATCCATTCTTGAACATCATGGTCGTACCACTTCCTAACCCAAAAACGTAGACACATGACCAATCTTTCCGAATTAGCTCCTGTATGGCATTTCTGAATTAACCAAAATGATGTAGATCCGCATAACTAGCTAGCTCGGCTCCTAATGCTTTCAATTTGTTCTAATAGACATTTAATGAATACTTTATAAAGCCTTGAATGGGGGAATCTCAAAATCAATGGTGCTATTTTATTGCCATTTGTATTATCTGTAAGGTGGAGAGTGTCTTGGCTCCCTTGTGCCCATTGATTGAAAGCGCCGATCAATGGGTCAAGGCCCAAAGATGCCGCTTCTGTTTAGATGGGTAGAGAAGGAGATCTTGACCCACTCAACGGGTGGACAATCAGGGCCTCCTTTTAAATACAAATAGTAGACAATGGAATTACTTCCAGCAAGTTCAGAAGATAAAGATTGAAGTCAAAGGAAGGTTGTCTGAGAAATTGGAAAAGCTAGTTTTGGGGTGACAACAGCCATGTTGGTTGGTAACTATGGTCTCAATGACTAAAGCTTTTTTTTTTTTTTGCATGTGTGTGTGTCAGTAACAACTTGAGAAACTGCAAGTCGCTTCTGGTGTGAGTACCGAGTAATACTCTGGAGGCGGTGGGTAGGCTCTATTTATGGTTTTGCCCCTCCTTTTTCTCTTCCCTTCATACACCTTCTCCCTCTTCCTTTCCTTTCCTTTCCTTCCCTTCCCTTCCCTTCCTTTCCCTTCCCTTCCCTTCTCTTTCCATTCTTTCTTTCCTCCCTTCTTTCTTCCCTTCCTTTCTCTTTTCTTCTTTCTCTTTCTTTTTCTTTCTTCCCCTCCCTCCCTTGCTTCCTTTTTCTTCCTTCCTCCCTTTCTTCCTTTTTCTTCCTTTCTTCCTTTCCATCCTCTTTTCCTCTCTTGCCCCTTTCCTTAATCTCTTCTTTTCCCCTTCCTTTCTTTTCTTCTTTCTCTTTCTTTCCTTTCCTCTTTCCTTTCCCCCTTTCCTTTCTCTTCCTTTCTTCACTCCTTTTTCTTCCTTCCTTCCTTCCTTCCTTCCTTCCTTCCTTCCTTCCTTCCTTCCTTCCTTTCCATCCTCTTTTCCTCTCTTGCCCCCTTCCTTAATCCCTTCTTTTTCCCTTCCCTTTTCTTTTTTCTTTCTTTCCTTTCTTCTTACCTTTTCCCCTTTCCTTTCTCTTCCTTCCTTCACTCCTTTTTCTTTCTTCCTTCTCTCCCTTTTTTCCTTTTTCTACCTTTCCTTTCCACCCTTTCTTTTCTTCTCTTCCCCCTTCCTAAATCCTTCCTTCCTTTTCTTCTTTCTTTCTTTCCTTTCTTTCTCCTTCCTTCTTTCTTTCTTTGTTTCCCTCTTGCCTTTGCCCTTTTCCTTTCTCTTCCTTCCTTCCCTCCTTTTTCTTTCTTCCCCCTCCCTCCCTTTTTTCCTTTTTCTTCCTTTCTGTCTTCATTCCTTCCTTCCTGCCTTCCTTTCCTTTCTATCCTTTCTCCCCTCTCTTCTTCCCTTCCTTAATCCCTTCTTTTTCCCTTCTTTTCTCTTTCCTTTCTCCTTCTATCCTTCCCTTTTATCATTTCCCCTTTCCTTTCCTTTCCTTCCTTTTTAATTTCGTCCCCCTTCCACCCTTTCTTTCCATTCTTTTTCTTTCTTTCTGTCTTTCCCTTCTCTTTCCTTCCTTCCTTCTTTCCTCCCTTTGCCTCATCCACATGGCACCTTCCTTTCCCTAGTGACATCACAGAGGGCCACTTCACCTAATTGCCATTGTGGTACAGACATACAGACAAACATACTTGGGTACTGTATTGCTCCTGTGTGCTGGCCTTGTGGAAGTTACTTCGCCTGTAATAACAGAATTAGCGCACTTTCCTATAACTGCCCAAGCCACTGATTCAACTGATGGTGTTCCTGTGCATTCTAATGAATAAATACGTGGCATGGCCTCACTCTTCTGCGTTGACAGGCGGAGAGAGAGTCTGCCCAAAGCTTCAAGTATTTTGGAAGTCAAAGGGCAACTTTCTCTGCCCCCTCCTCCCAGGACCCAGGGGTCAGACGGGAGGTTAATCTGCTGGCTGGTAATCTCCCAAGCGAGAGGGGAAATATAGGGAAGAAATTAGAGAAAGGTCTCTGGGTCAGTTCATGCCGAGGGTGCACTTAACCCCTTCCTCGCTGCATCACTGGTGACCTAATGGGAAATATTCCAGAGTCTAGTGACCAATGCCTCCTCTTTTTTTCACTGTACCTTACATCTCAGGGTTGTGGAAATTATATATCGAAGACAATGCAGGAATCATGGAAATCATTGGCTTTCCGGCTATATAAAGTCATTCTTCCACGTTCATTGGGAAGAGAGATGAATGATCTCCTGCAAAAGTGGAAAATGTGCATTTAAAAGCCCACTTTTTTCTATTTAACACCTCTTTAGGAGTTGGAGATTTCTGAAATTGGTTAAATGGACGAACCCAGAGGGTGATTCTCCCCAATGCTTCCTCTTCATCCTGGAAAGAAGTGACGAGCGGAGTGCCATCAGCAGGGTTCCGTCCTGGGCCCGGTCCTGTCCGGGATCTTTATTAATGACTTAGATGAAGGGCTAGAAGGCATGATCATCAAGTTTGCAGACGACACCAAATTGGGAGGAATAGCCAACACTCCAGAAGACAGGAGCAGAATCCAAAATGATCTTGACAAATTGGAGAGATGGGCCAAAACTAACAAAATGAAGTTCACCAGGGACAAATGCAAGATACTCCACTTAGGCAAAAAAAAAATGAAATGCAAAGATACAGAACGGGGGATACCTGGCTCGAGAACAGTATTTGTGAAAAAGATCTTGGAGTCCTCATGGACAACAAGTTAAACATGAGCCAACAATGTGATGCAGTGGCAAAAAAAAGCCAATGGGACTTTGGCCTGCATCAATAGGAGCATAGTGTCTAGATCTAGGGAAGTAATGCTACCCATGCTCTATTCTGCCTTGGTTAGACCACACCTGGAATATTGTGTCGAATTCTGGGCACCACAATTCAAAAGAGATATTGACAAGCTGGAATGTGTCCAGAGGAGGGCAACTAAAATGATCAAGGGTCTGGAGAACAAGCCCTCTGAGGAGCGGCTTAAGGAGTTGGGCATGTTTAGCCTGAAGAAGAGAAGGCTGAGATGAGACATGATAGTCATGCATAAATATGTGACAGGAAGTCACAGGGAGGAGGGAGCAAGCTTGTTTTCTGCTTCCCTGGAGACTAGGACACAGAACAATGGTTTCAAACTACAAGAAAGGAGATTCCATCTGAACATGAGGAAGAACTTCCTGATTGTGAGAGCTTGTCAGCAGTGGAACTCTCTGCCCTGGAGTGTGGAGTGAGGCTCCTTCTTTGGAAACTTTTAAACAGAGACTGGATGGCCATTTGTCGGGGATGCTTTGAATGCAATATTCCTGCTTCTTGGCAGAATGGGGTTAGACTGGATGGCCCATGAGGTCTCTTCCAACTCTATGATTCTATGATTTGGGGAGCCGAAGTCTAAAACAGCCGAAAGCCAGAGTTTGGGAACCAATGCCCATCATCCAAATGACAACTATTCCTTGCTCTGGATAAGAGGGAAGGCCAGAAAGGTGTGGATGAATCCAGAGTTATAATACACCTGGGAGATAGGGCTAACCCTTGACGGACCTAACGTAGACCAGATGTCTTCATTGCAGAAGAAGGGAACTGGATGGAAAACAGAGTGAGATAGACTGGACCAATCCTAGAAAAAGGTACGCAATCTTGGAGAGTACTGCACTGCAATATTTGGGTGGAGATCCCAGCTGTAAATATTCCATTGACTAAAACGCACAAGGATGTCTATATTTAGATCCCAGCTGCTGCGTCCTGTTTCACACCCAGAAGCTCATAGACCTTCTTCCCGCAACATTTAGAAAGAGCCTCCTATGATTGCTTGAAGAGATGGGAAATGATGGTCTCCAGGCATTGCAGCACAAAAGGCCGGGAGAAAGGAGATGTGTGTAATTTACAGCCCACTCTGAAGTTTACTCAGAGATGAATTGTGTGCTATGATACACCACTCTGCCTCTGAGGATGGAGAATGGCTTAAATATAGTCCCCGGGAGGTTTGCCATCCAGGCCTCTCACTAGGCCAGATCAGCTTACGCTCAGCAACAAAACTGCAGCCTTTGCTCAGACAGACCTCTTGAGTGCTGAACCAAATGAGACTCTTCCTCCCTCGTAAATACGCTGAAAATGGTTTTTGAGTCATTGGGGTGAGCTCCTCGGCTACGCAAGGCATCATTCATAAAAGCTGGTGCCAAATACAACTTGCAACCTTTTGTGTGCTACTGATGGACAAAAAAGGGCATTTACGCTGTAGATTAAATGCAATTTGGGTTGTTGTAGGTTTTTTGGGCTATATGGCCATGTTCTAGAAGCATTCTCTCCTGACGTTTCACCTGCATCTATAGCAAGCATCCTCATAAGTTCTGAGGATGCTTGCCATAGATGCAGGCGAAACATCAGGAGATAATGCTTCTAGAACATGGCCATATAGCCCAAAAAACCTACAAGAGCCCAGTGATTCCATCCATGGAAGCCTTCGACAATACATTGAATGCAATTTGATAAACGTTTGAGTGCCACAGACTGTTGATTTGCAATCCTAGAACTTCTAGTTTGCGCCAGTCCTCTTTGGCAGAATAGGCACAGTGGATTAAACCACTGAGCTGCTGAACTTGCTGAACAAAAGGTTAGTGGTTCAAATCTGGAGGGCAGGGTGAGCTCCCAATGTTAGCCCCAGCTTCTTCCAACCTAGTAGTTTGAAAACATGCAAATGTGAGTAGATCAATAGGTACCGCTCCTGTGGGAACAGCGCTCCATGCAGTCATGCTGGCCACATGACCTTGGAGGTGTCTATTGACAATGCTGGCTCCTTGGCTTAGAAATGGAGATGAGCACCAACCCCCAGAGTGTGACATGACTAGACTTAATGTCAAGGGAAAGCCTTTAACTTTATAGGCTATAACTTCCAAAAGTCTATAGCATTGTGCCATGAAAGTGGAAGTGGGATAAAACTGAATTTGTCCTACAGTGTAGGTGCACCCTTTGGCCTAATTACAAATTAGGAAGGGAAACCAAACTTTACAGACATCCAAGAGCAATCAGAAGTGGTGGGAGGTACTTGGTGAGGGGAAAACTACAACTTTCACATTTGCTGGCTTGACTTTTGGATCTGATTATTCATGGATTTGATTTAAAATGTTATCTCTATGAATTCATAGATCAGCGTTTCTCAACCTGCAAGTTGGGACACCTGAGGGGGTCATGAGGGGGTGTCAGAGGGGTTGCCAAGGACCATCAGAAAACACAATATTTTCTATTAGTCATGGGGGTTCTGTGTGGAAAGTTTGGCCCAATTCTATCATTGGTGGGATTCAAAATGTTCTTTGTAGTTGAACTATAAATCCCAGCAACAACTCCCAAATGTCAAGGTATATTTCCCCCAAACTCCCCCAGTCTTCACATTTGGGTATATTGAGTATTCATGCCAAGTTTGGTCCAGATCCATCATTGTTTCAGTCCACAGTGCTCTCTGGATGTAGGTGAACTACAACTCCAAAACTCAAGGTCAATGTCCACCAAACCCTTCCAGTCTTTCCTGTTGGTCATAGGAGTTCTGTGTGCCAAGTTTGGTTCAATTCCATTGTTGGTGGAGTTCAGAATGCTCTTTGATTGTAAGTGAACTATAAATCCCAGCAACTACAACTCCCAAATGACAAAACCAATCCTCCCCCAACCTCACCAGTATTCAAATTTGGGCATATAGGGCTTTTGTTGATTATTCATTCACTCGCTTCCACTTCTTTGTGATCTCATGGGCCAGCCAACGCCAGAGTTTCTTGTCGGCCGGGCATTTGTGCCAAAATTGGTCCAGTAAATGAAAATATATCCTGCCTATCAGACATTTACATTATGATTCATAACAGTAGCAAAATTATGAAGTAGCAATGAAAATAATGTTGTGGTTGGGGGTCACCACAACATGAGGAACTATATTAAGGGTTTGCGGCATTAGGAAAATTGAGAAACTTCCATAGATGTATTGTTGAAGGCTTTCATGGCTGAAATCACTGGGTTGCTGTAGGTTTTTCGGGCTATATGGCCATATTCTTGAAGCATTCTCTCCTGACATTTTGCCTGCATCTAAGGCAAGTTTTGGGAACTGTTTGTTAAGAAGATACCTCTTTGAGAAAAATAGTTAAAGCTTTCAGAGGGAAGGAATAATGAATTTAGTAGGTCTCTATAGTGTTAGAGGGCTGATTTGGAAAGACAGTTCAAAAGGTTCAAAATAACCTATTTGTATTCCTGTGTGTAGAACATTGCTTTTAAGAAACTCAAGTTATAAGACCATTCTCTGTAAAGTAAAACCTGAGAGGGTTGTTGTAGGTTTTTCAGGCTATATGGCCATGTTCTAGAAGCACTCTCTCCTGACATTTCACCTATATCTATGGCAGGCATCCTGAGAGGTTGTGAGGATGCCTGGCATAAATGCAGGCAAAATGTCAGGAGAGAATGCTTCTAGGACATGGCCATACAGCCCGAAAAACCTACAACAACCCAACTTCCATTGATCCTGTAACGTGATTCTACACTCAACTTCTTTTGGAGAGCAACTCTCAAGGAATCTCTCGGTCCTCCTGTGCAGTTCTGTGGCCAACTTTCAACTGCTGCAGCATTTAGAGATTCCTAGAGAGTTTTCCTTTTAGGTTAAAAAGGGAGTGGGTTTTGAAAAATATGCATTCTTTTCACTTTTTCTGGGTTCTGTGGTCCTAACTGCAACAAATGTGGAAAGCTGACTGCATTCCCAGTCTTAGATCCACTTGCCGTGCTCTTTTCTGCTATGCTCCTTGCATCCATCACTTTGCATCTTTTGTGGTCCTCCCTTCTCTCCCTCCCTCTCCCCCTCTCTGCTCCAATCTCCCCTCCTTTGCTTCCCCCCTCAAGCCTGGCTTCCTTCAGAGGGGTAATTGTAGCAGCACCAGCAGCATATGGCCAGGCAGGGCTACCTGCTGGCGCACCAGATGTGAACTGGGTGCCGTGGATCAAGCGCCGGCAGAAAAGCCTCGCCTCCCTGTCTGTCTCTCAGTGGTTCGCCCTCTGCCAAAGCAGGCCTTTGAATGACGGCGCTTAAAAGGGCCACTCAAGGCGGCCTCTCTCCCCAGGGAAGCCTGCGTGCCTTGCGGGGGAAAGGGTGGGCCGAGGGAGGAGGACTGTGAGGACTATGGAGAGCAAAGGAGAGGAGGAAAAGCAACCTTTGACTCTTCTCCCAGACACAAAGTCAGAGTTCTGGGGGCCCTCAAGCCCAGAAAACTTATACAGAATGATCTTGGGAGTTGGGGGGGGGGCAGTTCTATGATGAATGGAGGGTGACCCAAAAACTGAAGTGTATATGCTCATGCCCATATGGTGGCAGAGAAGGAGGTGGGAACTGAATGCACAAAGTATTGGAAGTGACAATGTTATGCCGCGGGCTTCCTTCCCACCCAGCCTTTTTCA
This sequence comes from Anolis sagrei, assembly GCF_037176765.1. Taxonomy (NCBI): domain Eukaryota; kingdom Metazoa; phylum Chordata; class Lepidosauria; order Squamata; family Anolidae; genus Anolis; species Anolis sagrei. The sequence continues at coordinate 14,994,252 of NC_090030.1, read as the reverse complement.
ACTCTTTGTCTTTGAGCAGTGGTTCCCAAACAATTTTTGACCAGGGACCACTATGACCAGGGACCACTTTGACTTGGGACCACTTGACCAGGGACCACTTTGACCAGGGACCACTTTGATCAGGTACCACTTTGGCCAGGGACCACTTCGATCAGGGAACCCTTCATCAGGGACCACTTCGACCAGGGACCACTTTGACCTGGGACCACTTTGACCAGGGACCACTTTGACCAGGGACTGCTTTGATCAGGGACCACTTGACCAGGGACCACTTTGACCAGAGACTACTTTGACCAGGGACCACCTGAACCAGGGACCACTTGAACAAGGACCACTTTGACCAGGGACCACTTTGACAAGATACCACTTGACCAGGGAACACTCTGACTAGGGACCGCTTTGACCATGGACCACTCAACCAAGGACCACTTTGACCAGGGACCACTTGACCAAGGACCACTTTGACCAGGGACCACTTGACCAGGGACCACTTGACTAGGGACTACTTTAACCAGGAACCACTTTGACTAGGGACCACTTGACCAGGAACTACTTTGACCAGGGACCACTTGACCAAGGACCACTTTGACAAGGAACCACTTTGACTAGGGACCACTTTGACAGGGAATACTCTGACCAGGGACCGCTTTGACAAGGGACCACTTCACCAGGGACCGCTTTGACAAGGGACCACTTCACCAGGGACCACTTTGACCAGGGACCAGAGAGTCAAAAGTGGAGTCAAACTGCATTAATTCTACAGTATGGATGCACCCCTTGGCAAATTTACCTATTTTGAGGATGCCATTTTCATGCCAAATCTCTCACTGGCTCTTGAATTTCAACAGGGATGGTGGCCGAATATACATTTTGAATGTATCCTTTGCAATGAAGCAACAGTGGCTGGATTATGAATGAAACCGTCTTCTAGGCCTCATAAAGTGAGGGTTTTCCGTTTTTCCCCCTCAAACTGGCCCCAAGGTAGATTGCAAGTTTACAGTTTCAGCAGCTTAATTATTCATTAATTGTTCGCCATAAATTGGAGACCACGGGCATCGAGGAGATTGTGCGGTTATTTGAACAAATAGATCTTTCCAAAAACAGCACTGCTTTTAACTCTTTCTCCCCATTTTTCAGTAATCCTTGTAGCCTTTCTGTTGCCCCCCCCCCTTATAAAAAGTGCTGTAATGTTTGCATCTGTGTGATCCGAAGCCCAGGGGAACCCGAGGAGAAGCAGAGAAATTGACAATAATAATCCTTCTGTGATCCCTCCAGGGACAGAAAGATTTGGGATGGATCTTGTCTTTCTAAGAAACCCTTGAAGGGGAGGGAGGAGGCCAGCCTAAGGAGGGGGAGACTACATTACCCCACTTACAAAAGCCATGGGGAGCCACCACACAATCCGAGTAATGAGGCAGAAACAATCCATAATCTCCTGTTTGCTCAACGGAGACCACCCCCCTTCCTTGCATGGAAATACACATAAAGCACTGCGAAGAGTGTGATCGCTGGTGGTGTTAGCTCAGTGTTTCTCAATTTTCCTAAAGCCACGACCCCTTAATACAGTTCCTCATGTTGTGGTGACCCCCAACCATAAAATTATTTTTGTTGCTACTTCATAACTGTAATTTTGCTACTGTTATGAATCGTAATATAAATATCTGATATGCAGAATGTATTTTCATTTACTGGACCAAATTTGGCACAAATACCTGATACATCCAAATTCGAATACTGATGGGGTTGGGGGAGGGGATTTATTTTGTCATTTGGGAGTTGTAGTTGCAGGGATTTATAGTTCACTTACAATCAAAGAGCATTCTGAACTGCAACAATGATGGAATTGGGTCAAACTTGGCACACAGAACTCCCATGACCAACAGAAAAGAGTTTGGTGGGCATTGACCTTGAGTTTTGGAGTTGTAGTTGAACAAGGAAAGTTGCTTTGAAAGTTGCTTTACAGCATTAGGTGTTGAATGATATTGGAAGTTGTATTGTCAAAGGATTTCATGGCCCGAATCATTGGGTTGTTCTGTGTTTGCTGGGGTGTATGACCATGTATTGTCGAAGGCTCTCATGGCTGGAATCATTGGGTTGTTGTGCGTTTTCTGGGCTGCCTGGCCATGTTCCAGAAGCATTCTCTCCTGATATTTCACCTGCATCTACGGCAGGCATCCTCAGAGGTTGTGAGGTCTGTAGGAAACTAAGAAAATGGGGTTTATAGTTTTAACCTGCAATCAAAGAGCATTCTGAACTCCACCAACAAAAGAATTGAAGCAAACTTGGCACAGAGAACTCCCATGACCAACAGAAAATACTGGAAGGGTTTGGTGAGCATTGACCTTGAGTGTTGGAGTTCACCTACATCCAGAGAGCACTGTGGACTCAAACAATGGTGGATCTGGACTCTGGGGGTTGGTGCTCATCTCCATTTCTAAGCCGAAGAGCCAGCATTGCCCGTAGACACCTCCAAAGTCATGTGGTCGACATGACTTCATGGAGCACCATTACCTTCTTACTGGAGCGGTATCTATTGATCTACTCACATTTGCATGTTTTTGAGCTGCCAACCACTGTGCCACCAGGGGCTCCAAGTGTTAACTTACTATTCAGAATAGATTAGAGGGCAGTGAGAGGAGCCACTGGTGGCTCAATTGGTTAAACCCTTGTGCTGGCAGGACTGAAGACCGACAGGTTGCAGGTTCGAATCTGGGGAGAGCAAAGATGAGCTCCGTCTGTCATCTCCAGCTCCCCATGCGGGGACATGAGGGAAGCCTCCCACAAGGATGGTAAAACTTCAAAACATCCAGGCATCCCCTTAAAGACGGCCAATTGTCTCACACCAGAAGCGACTTGCAGTTTCTTAAGTCCCTCCTGACACAGAAAAAAAAAAAAGCTCCAATGAGCATCTGGATTTAGGTGAATATATCCTTTTATGTTTGTTTAGACTGGAAGCAGCAATGTCATACTTTCAAAGAAAATGGGATGCTTCTTCGAAAACTGTTGGCACCTACAACCACATCAATGATTGTGGATCTTCTTTGGGATCTTTGACATCTTCTGTTCTAATCTTCTGAACCTTGGACTTTTGGGGGCCGTGTTTGGTCCGCAGGCCCATTGCCAGCTCCAACTTGCCTATTCCCACTTGAGTCAAAGTCAAGGTCTCTGAAGAGTGGCTTTGTTTTGCTTTGCCAGTGCCTGAAAGTGAGGAAGACCCGCTCCTTCTGACCCAAGAAGCATCCCCCACAATTCCCGGAAAGGTCCCCAAGGATGCACTTAGCATCTTAATTGGCCGTACAGCTGTTTTGTGTTGTATGGGGAGGGGATACAGGGGGAGGGAGACAAACTCTTTATTAAAGGGAAGGGGGGCATCATTTGTAGCAATTATTCTCAAATGGAGGTGGAGGAAGCTGTCATTCCTCCATTTACGGTTCTTTTCCCCTTGTACGGTTGTTGTGTTTTCTTTCTTTGCGCCGGCGATGGCGGAGTATCACACAAGCGCTCTGTCAAGAGAGATATTCAATAAACACTTGACACCCAAGTGCAAGAATACATGGCCTGTGGCAAATATGAATTATTCAGCCAGAAATCAAGATAATTTTGCTTCTGACTTCAGATAGCAAGTCTCTCTCTTTCTTTCTTCTCTTCCTTCCGTGTTGTCTCTCTTCCCTCTCTCTCTCTTTTTCATCTCCTTCCTTCTTTCTTGTCCTCGCTTGCACTAGTTGCAGTTCAATAAGTAACCATGGTTTCTTTTTACGTTCACTTTTGGGGAATCAGAAAGGAAGGAAACTTGTTTGATATCTTGACTTGCTTCTGCTTCCTATTGCTCACAATACAAAAACCAGCTTCTTAATGCCATGGAAATTTGAAGATACTAGGGAAGTCTAAGGAGTGGATGTCTCACTCACTCGTCATTTATAGCAACACAGTTTATATGTAAGGCGGAAGCTCTCCCAGAAAATGTTGGCAGGCCGGATCATAGTTTAAATGGCAAGCAACACAGTAGTACCTTGGACAGCTCCAAATACTACTACAAAAACATGTGTCCAAAATGCATGTGCCACTCTCCTCCCAAAACATTGAATTTAACGTAAATGTCCTACATTGCACCAAAATAGAATAATAGAGTTGGAAAAGACCTTATGGGTCATCCAGTCCAACCACCTGCCAAGAAGCAGGAAAATGGCATTCAAAGCACCCCCGACAGATGGCCATCCAGCCTCTGTTTAAAAGCTTCCAAAGAAGGAGCCTCTACCACACTCCAGGGCAGAGAGTTCCACTGCTGAACAGCTCTCACAGTTAGGATGTTCCTCCTAATATTCAGGTGGAATCTCATTTCCTGTAGTTTGAAGCCATTGTTCCTTTTCGTCCTAGTCTCCAGGGCAGCAGAAGACAAGCTTGCTCCCTCCTCCCTATGATTTCCCCTCACATATTTATATGTGGCCATCGTGTCTCCATATCTTTGAAATGGAGTATGTTTTTATGTGATGAGTTTAGAAACATCTTTTGCTTCATTTTCAGCCTTTTTGGAAAGTGTCAGCATGACAGTATGACAGACTTGAAATGCTGGATGAGGAAAACAAATGATCGAAAATAAGCTTGCTCCCTCCTCCCTATGACTTCCCTTCACATCTTGATATGTGGCCTCACATCGTGTCTCCTCTCATCCTTCTCTTCTCCAGGCTAAACATGCCCAGCTCTTTAAGCTGCTCCTCATAGGGCTTGTTCTCCAGATCCTTGATCGTTTTAGTTACCCTCCTCTGGACACATCCCAGCTTGTCAACATCTCCCTTCAATTGCAGTACCCAGAATTGAGCTAAAGAAACTGCAAACCAAAGAAGATGCACACTTCAGAAAATAAAACAACACATTATATACAAACATAACATTAAATAGAGGAGGTTTGAGAAGGTTGTTACCTTCAACACACAGTACTTGTGTCTTGCATTCCATTAATCTAATTGACCTGTGTTGGACATCTGCAAGCAGGACCCACCTGTGCTATATATAACATGCATGTAGTATTGCACAGGTGGGTCCTGCTTGCAGATGTCAACTCAGTGACTTGGGTCATGTGTCCTATTTCATACATGACAGTTGTCTTTTGAGGGAGTGACCCATCTGTTCAACATCTTTATTAATGACTTAGATGAAGGCTTAGAAGGCATGATCATCAAGTTTGCAGATGACACCAAATTGGGAGGGATAGCCAATACTCCAGAAGACAGAAGCAGAATTCAAAATGATCTCGTCAGATTAGAGAGATGGGCCAAAACTAACAAAATGCAGTTCAACAGGAACAAATGCAAGATACTCCACTTAGGCAGAAAAAAATGAAATGCAAAGATACAGAATGGGAGATGCGTGGCTCAAGAGCAGTACGTGTGAAAAAGATCTTGGGGTCCTCGTGGACAACAAGTTAAACATGAGCAACAATGTGATGCAACAGCAAAAAAATCCAATGGGATTTTGACCTGCATCAATAGGAGTCTAGTGTCTAGATCCAGGGAAGTCATGCCATCCCTCTATTCTGCCTTGGTTAGACCATATCTGGAATATTGTGTCCATTCCTGGGCACCACAATTGAAGAGAGATATTGACAAGCTGGAATATGTCCAGAGGAGGGCGACTAAAATGATCAAAGGTCTGGAGAACAAGCCCTATGAAGAGCGGCTTAAAGAGCTGGGCATGTTTAGCCTGAAGAAGAGAAGGCTGAGAGGAGACATGATAACCATGTATAAATATGTGAGAGGAAGTCATAGGGAGGAGGGAACAAGCTTGTTTTCTGCTGCCCTGGAGACTAGGACGCAATGGAACAATGGCTTCAAACTACAAGAAAGGAGATTCCACCTGAACATTAGGAAGAACTTCCTGACTGAGTGAGCCGTTCAGCAGTGGAACTCTCTGCCTCAGAGTGTGGTAGAGGCTCCTTCTTTGGAAGCTTTGAAACAGAGGCTGGATGGCCATCTGTCGGGGGTGCTTTGAATGCAATTTTTCTGCTTCTTGGCAGGTGGTTGGACTGGATGGCCCATGAGGTCTCTTCCAACTCTATGATTCTATGAAAATTCCTTATATGGCAGTGTAGATGGAGCCTACGTATCCCCTGCCTAAGAAAACCCTATGAAATTCGTGGGTTTGCCATTAATTTATTGGTAAGTTTATTTATTTATTTCCTAGCTTTTAGAAAATGCATAAGGTTGTGGGTGAACTACAACTCACATAATGCTAGGTCAACCCCCCTGAAACTCCATCAGTAGTTACAGTTTGTTATGTTGGCAGGGGTTTGGACTGGATGGCCCATGAGGTCTCTTCCAACTATGATTTTGTGATTCTATCTCAATGACTTTCCAGTCAAGGTCTGTTTTGTTGTTAAAGAACAATAATAAGAGATGCTCCTCGTAGTTGTCCATCAACACCAGCTAGACAACAAAAAGGGCAGGCCCATAATTCATCCCTTCTCTGTCCTCCTTCTTTTCCTCCCTTTTCCTCCCTTTTAAAATAATGCACAACACACATGTATCCATCCAGACCAATACCCTCCTCTTTGGACTTCCCAAGACCACTGCCATGCTGTGCTTCTCACCCTGAGCATCTCTACCTGGAGAGCAAGGCGCTCGGTTTCTGTTGCACCTCGGCCTTTCATCTTGGCTGTGAAGTTCACTTCCAGCTGGCTTTGTGTGGTTCCTAAACAGCTTCCTCCCATCCTTTTTCTCCTTGTCGTCTCCACCCTTCTTCCTGCTCTACTAGAGAAGGAAGTGCGGGAGCAAGAAGTAGAAAAGCCAACTGCTGTTTGCTGAATGAGATGGTTTAATAGCATCAATATGTATGAGACAAGGAGAAGGGGTGTTCTCCATATTAAATATTTAGCACTCAAAGCCTTTGCCTGTCTTCTAGGAATTCCAAAGGCCTGAAATTATTGCTGAAAGGGGATTCCAGGGACAGGGCAGGAAAATCCCTCAGCACGCCTTGCCTCTGCTTCTGGTTGGCTGCAAGACCACAAGGATGGCTCGAGAGATGAGGGAAGCCTGGTTCTGCCAAGTGGCCCTGTAGATGCTTTTTGAAAATCCACAATCAGCACATGACTTACTATGTTTTGAACTGGTACTCAGAGGAACGCTACCCTTTTATCCTCTACTAGCCATCCCCTGCCAGGCATTGCTGTGGCCCAGTCTGGTGATCTGGAAAATAAAGTAACGAGAAAGTGTTGGTTCTCTAGTATAATGAAGTCACCAATATTCTCATCCAATGCTCAAACCACTCCACCACACTGGCACTATAGTTTGAAGCATCTCATAATTCACTTCCCTATATTCCTTGGCTCTTGAGCCAAGAGCCAAGGAATATAGGGAAGTGAGCCCACTGTGTTTTATTTTCCGTTATGTTATTTTGTACTGTTTATTTCACTTGATTGGTTTATTTATTTATTTTGTCATGTCAGGAACAACCTAAGAATCTGAGAGAATTGGTTGTCTGCAAGGGCGTTGCCCAGGGGATGTTGCCCGGATGATTTGATGTTTTATCACCCTTGTGGGAGGCTTCTCTCATGTCCCCGCATGAGGAGCTGGAGCTGACAGAGGGAGCTCATCCACCTTTCCCCGGATTCGAACCTGCAACCTGTCGGTCTTCAGTCCTGCCGGGATTTAACCTACTGCACCACCAGGGGCTCATTTATTTTATTGTGGTGTTATTTATTTATTGTGATGTTAAAATATAAACAACAAAATAACATCACATTTATTTTATTGTGATGTTACTTTGTTGTTTATATTTTATGTTGCTGGGCTTAGTCTCATGTAAGTCACTCCGAGTCCCCTTTGGGGAGATGGTGGTGGGGTATAAATAAAGATTATTATTATTATTTGAAACACAACAAGATGAGTCCACAGCAGACTCTCTGCTGGCTGTTGAATTGGATCACATGTCGGACACAAGTGTTTAGGACTGTGTGATGTATCAGCGAATAATGTGTGCAGATCCCAGTAAGGTGGCCTTCTGCAGCTGGCAGATGGTAATTTTGTCAACGCTGATTGTGTTTAAGTGCAGGCCAAGGTTTTTAGGCATTGCACCCAGTGTGCCGATCACCACTGGGGCCACCTTTACTGGCTTGTACCAGAGTCTTTGCAGTTCGATTTTAAAATATTCATATTCATGTCAGCTTTTCCAGTTGTTTCTCTGCAATTCTGCTGTCACGTCACATTATTATTATTATTATTATTATTATTATTATTATTATTATTATTGAGTATTTTTCTGACCTGATGCCTTCCCAACTCTCTTCCAGGGCCAGCAAGTGGCTTAATTAGAATCCAAAGTGAAAACCCATCGGGAAGTTGTCACAACAGTGATTTGCTCTCCCTGGATCAATACAGTAAATGATTGCTGGCTGTGAGTGTCTTGTGTGATGACAAGCCACTTGTTCTGAAGGGCACCTCCCAGCCTCCAGCCCTGTCAGGCCAAATGGTGATAAATAACACGATTTAGGGTTACAGCCAACTGAACATGTCTGGACCTTCCTGCTGCCTTGGTCCAAAGGGTCCTTAGAAATCTGCATGAACTCCACTTGCAGGCAGGGACCGATACTCAGGAGCTGCCATGAAGCCCCTTGTTTGATTTTTCATCCCTTGAAAAGGGACTGTCTGGGAAGCCAATAAAAAATAGTACAGAAATAGTACTAGCATTATGTTTGCAACGTCATGCAAGGATAACAATCTACTTGCAGTGCGTAGTTTGAAACAATCATCTTCCTTTTGCTGTTATCAATTATTGGTGGAGGCCCCGCTGGCACAGTGGGTTAAACCCCTGTGTCGTCAGTACCGAAGACCGATAGGTTGCAGATTCCAATCCAGGGAGAGCGTGGATGAGTTCCCTCTATCAGCTCCAGCTCCTCATGCGGGGACATAAGAGAAGCCTCCCACAAGGATGGTAAAAACATCAAAACATCCGGACGTCCCCTGGGCAACGTCCTTGCAGACGGCCAATTCTCTCACAATTCTCTCAGTTTCTCAAGTCGTTCCTGACATGACAAAAAAAAAAAATCAATTATTGGTTTGTAACAGAATAGCAACATAAATGTAGCCCTGTTGGAGCATTCGTAGAGCCTTTTTTTCTTAGAAAAAAACCCTGTATCTACTTTGTCTAAAGCTCCCTTCAGTTGTTAAAAACCAATGCTTGCAAAAAAGTTCAAAACAGAGCTGGAAGAGTTTGCTTTTTCTGTGTTCAAAGCAGATCTACTTTTGGCCAAACTACAGTTCCCAAGAGGCCTTAAAGAGGCAAGCATTTCAAACTGGTGTCTGGTGTTTAATCTCTGTTCTGTGTATTTTAATATGTATTTTATAGAGATACATTTTAATATGCAGATTTATACTTTTATTTGTTTGTTTGTTTACTTAATACATTTATATTCCACCCTTCTTGCCCCGAAGGGGACTCAGGGTGGAGCACAACATATAAATGGCAAACATTCAATGCCTGGACATAATTAAACTATACACATACATCAGTTATCTCGATGTTAAAATCCATTGTTTAAAACCATTACAATGTTTTGTCGAAGGCTTTCATGGCTGGAATCACTAGGTTCTTGTGGGTTTTTTCGGGCTATAGGGCCATGTTCTAGAGGCATTTTTTCCTGACGTTTCGCCTGCATCTATGGCAAGCGTCCTCAGAGGTAGTGAGGTCTGTTGGAAATAGGAAAATGGGTTTATATATCTGTGGAATGGCTGGGGTGGGGCAAAGAGCTCTTCTCTGCTGGAGTTAGGTGTGAATGTTTCAACTGACCACCTTCATTAGCATTTGAAGGCCTGGCTGAGCCTGGGAAAACCTTTTGTTGAGAGGTGTTAAGATGTGCCTGGTTGTTTCCTCTCTGCTGTTTTGCTGTTGTAATTTTAGAGTTTTTTAATACTGGTAGCCAGATTTTGTTCATTTTCATGGTCTCTTCCTTTCTGTTGTAATTGTCCACATGCTTGTGGATTTCAATGGCTTCTCTGAGTAGTCTGACATGGTGGTTGTTGGTGTGGTCCAGCATTTCTGTGTTCTCCAATAATATGCTGTGTCCAGGCCGGTTCATCAGGTGCTCTCCTATGGCTGACTTTTCTGGTTGAAGTAGTCTGCAGTGCCTTGATTCGTGTTTGGGCGCTGCGTTTGGTGCAACGTTTATGTGTTTTGATGATGCTGTAATTCACCTTGAGCCACAAGGAGAGGCTGGTAAGAATTATTATTATTATTATTATTATTATTATTATTATTATTATTAAGCATGCTTCCTCCATCAATGTTTAACATTTACACAAATGATCAGCCACTGCCATAAGAGAGTTTTATCTATGCTGATGATCGTGCCATCACCACTCAACCAGGGAGCTTTGAAATGGTTGAACAGAAGCTCTCCAAAGTTTTAGGAGCTCTTACTGCGTATTGCAGGGAAAACCAGTTGATTCCTTACCCATCTGAAATGCAGATGTGTGCTTTTCATCTTAAGAACAGATAAGCATCTCAAGGATGACCTGGGAAGGAATGCCCTGGAGCATTGCAGCACACCAAAGTACCTGGGAGTCACTCTGTACTGTGCTCTGATTTACAAGAAGCACTGCTTGACTATCAAGCAAAACGTGGGTGTTAGAAATAATATCATATGACCCCTAGGTTGACTGACACAACCTGGGGATCGCAACCAGACACAGTGAAGACATCTACCCTTGCACTTTGCTACTCTGCTGCATGTTCAGTGTGGAATGCATCTCACCAAGTTAAAACAGTGAATGAGCCTGTTAATGAGACATGCCACATGATCACAGGATATCTATGCCCTACACCACTGAAAAAATTATACTATTTAGCCGGTATTGCACCACCCGATATCTGCCGGGAAGTAGCAGCCAATAATGAAAGGACAATGGAAAACCTTCTTACAGTGACACCAGAGGCACTCCAAGTGGCCAGATTCTGGTCAAAGGCCATTTAGTATAATACCAAGTTTTTAACTTTGTTTGTGTTTTGAAATACACAAAGTTAAAAATACCCTCAATTTGCTTCTGACATAACAAATCATTATTATTATTATTAATAATAATAATAATAATAATAATAATAATAATAATAATAATGTCAAAGGCTTTCATGGCCAGAATCACAGTGTTATATAATAATAATAATAATAATAATAATAATAATAATAATAATAATAATAATAAATCACACAGTCCTAGATGCTTGGGAAGTGTTTGACTTGTGATTTTGTGATATGAAATCCAGCATATAGATGTCGTTTGTTGTGACATACTGTGGTGTCAGTAAAATAATAATAATAATAATAATAATAATAATAAGCAGGTGTTAAAAGGCAGAACTGGGAAAGGTTTATACTTAACTAGCTGTCCCCTGCCACGCGTTGTTGTGGCCCAGTCTGTGTATATGTGTCTTGTGTATGTATATATGTGTATATATTTCTATATATGTGTATATATGTCATTATACACATGTGTTTTTTTATTTTTTGACTTTTTAAGTCTCTTCCACTGTGTTTTCCAGTGTTTTTATGAGTGATGGTGACTTGTTGGCCTGATAGGTGTATTGTGTGCAAATTTGGTGTCAATTCATCCAGTGGTTTTTGAGTACTGTTAATCCCACAAACAAACATTACATTTTTATTTATATAGATGTTCAAGGCAGAGATTAAAAATCAAGGGTGTGTCTACATTGCAGAATGAATGTGGTTTGGCACCACTTTAACAGCCATGGCTCAATGCAATGGAATCATATGAGTTGTATTTTGGTGAGGCACCAGGCCTCTTTGGCAAAGGAGGTGAAAGACCTTGTTAAACTATAACTTCCAGGATTCTGACAAGTGGAAAAGACTACCAACCGAAAGGAGGCACATGTGGGCATAAGGTAGATTTATACCTGCAGATATGCCTTTGAAAGTATGCCAATCATAGATGTGGATATGACGGTCACAATCATGAAAGTAATAATGTCTCCCCAAATAAAAACAATGAGTACTTTCCAGGTCTCTCTGGAGACGTGACCACTTCCAAAAGCCTTGGGTGGCTTTCCTCTTCCTCTTCCTCTTCTTCTTCTTCTTGAGTTCGGTTGAAAGCATTTTGTGTTTTGTTCTTCCTCTGATCCATTTTATACGCAGGACGGGCTGCAGTCGGAGATCAGATGAGGCGGCCTCACTTTTTGCACAGGCAGCCTATGAAATATTTAGCAGGCCGCCAAAGGCAATTACATTAGAAGAGCGAGTTAAACACCCCCTACCCGAGGGCGGCCCCCACCCTCCCTACACATACACACACACACACCATGTAAATCAAACAAATTGGACCCTTTTCACAATCGACATACAGGATTTTACTTACAGTAAATAATTTAGTATTAAAAAGTAGGCCCCTACTTCGCCCTGTCCGTAATCTTTTTTTTCCCCTGTTCATTTTCTTGCACTCGTTTCCTCCTCTGCCAAGAGTTGAAATGGTTGGGATGCCAGCTCTTCCCTCTAATGCAGAAGGCATAGGCTGCGGGGGCATTTTGCTGCCTGGGCGAACCATTCAAAGAGCCCAATTTCTTAATGGAAGCTGCCGTGCCGTCTCTGGAAAGGCATCACATTCACCATTTAGGAGGTGATGCCAAGGAAAGAGGCAGCCCACCCTGGTTAATTCCCCCCTGGTGCCTTCAGTGGGCAAGGATGTGTGTTGGCATGCAGATAGTCAAAGGAAGAGCAGAAAGCTTGACGAGGAGGTCTTTAATAAAGTTTTTTTTTTTACAGACCTGATTAATATCTCCTTTCCATAATCAGCATCTCGAGGATTTCTTTGCTTGCCTTGGGGAGACGGGGAATGGAAACTCCATCTTGGCTCTCATTGAAACTCACAATTCTTGACTCTCCGTATCCAAGGATTCTGCATCTACAATCAACCATTCATGGCTTAAGCAGCTGAGAAAAGTAAAGGGCTTGAGGCAGTTAGGAATTGTGGGAGTTGAAGTCCAAAACACCTGGAAGGTCAAAGTTTGCCCATGCCTACACTGTAGAATTAATGTCAGTCACATGCCAGAAGAGTGCATAGGATCAGAAGAGTGGTTCTTGGGTGACCTGCCAGATTATTATTATTATTATTATTATTATTATTATTATTATCATCATCTATATATATATAAATGCTCTGTGCATAATGAGTACCTTAAAAACAAAAGAACCAATGAACGAAATCACACCAAATTTGGCAACAAAACGACTCACAACACAAGGAGTGACTATCACTCAAAAATTATGATTTTGTCATTTGGGAGTTGTAGTTGCTGATATTGATAGTTTACCTACAATCAAAGAGCATTCTGAACTCCACCAATGATGAAATTGAACCAAACATGGCACACAGGACTCCCATGAGCAACAGAAAATACTGGAAGGGTTTGGTGGGCATTGACCCTGAGTTTGGGAGTTGTAGTTCACCTACATCCAGAGACCACCATGGACTCTAACAATGATGGATCTGGACCAAACTTGGCACAAGCACTCAATATGCCCAAATATAAACACTGATGGAGTTTGGGGAAAATAGACTTTGACATTTGGGAGTTGTAGTTTCTGGGATTTATAGTTCACCTACAATCAATGAGCATTCTGAAACCCCACCAATGACAGAATTGGGCCAAACTTCCCACACAGAACGCCCATGACCAACAGAAAATACTTAAGGCCATCCAGTCCAACTCCCTTCACTGGGGCAAGAAAACGTAATCAAACCCCTCTGACAAAGAGTCATCCAGCCATAGATATGGATAGATATGATTCACACACAGAGAGGTATAGTATCATAGATTTGAAAGGGACCCCTAAAGAAGGACAATGATATGTTGCATGTCCCAGAGTAGGCAAACCAGAAAATCTCTACATCAACACTGACAAAGAAACAGCAAGAAATACTGTACCCACAAGCATAAAGACATTACATAGATTAGAAACCAACACTTTCTCATTACTTTATTTTCCAGATCAACAGACTGGGCCACAGCAACGCGTGGCAGGGGACAGCTAGTTATTATTATTTTACTTATCAGCCTCTCCTTGAGGCAGGTTACATAAAAACTAAAATACATAAAATAGTCGAAATACCACAAAAACACATATTAAAATATTATAATAATAAACTAATAATAAACTTTATTTTTACCCCGCCACCATCTCCCCCAATGGGGACTTGGAGTGGCTTACATGGGGCCAAGTCCAAACAACAAGTTACAAAACAAAAATACAAATTGTAGTAAAATAAACAACATAACAATAAAGTATAAAACATCAAAGTATATAAACAATATGCACAAAACATAGAAACCAAACATAATTATTATTACTAATAATATTGCAGTATAATAGTAAAGGTCTTAAAGCCAACCTTAGAAACTGTGGCATAGACACCAAGAACTGGTAAGACCTGGCCCTTGAGCGCTCTAACTAGAGGTCAGCTGTGACCAGCAGTGCTGCAGAATTCAAAGAGCAATGAATTGAGGGTGAAATGGAGAAACGTGCCAAGAGGAAGGAGCGTCAAGCCAACCCTGACTGGGACCGCTTTCCACCTGGAAACTGATGTCCTCACTGAGGGAGAACATGAAGATCATGAATAGGGGTCCACAGCCATATACGGACCCACCACCAAGACACTACACTTGGGCTCTGAGGGTTCACCTAAATAAGTATAGTAATACAGTACAATATAATACTTAAATATATTACTAATATTGTGCAATGCCAATAATATATTACATATATACATAATATTAATAATATTATGAGGCAATGCAATATAATACTATTAATAATACAATATAATAATAGATAATAATATTGTGATATAATTATAATAATATATTAAATATTAAAAGTAAAGGTTTCCCTTGATGTTAAGTTAGTTGTGTCCAACTCTGGCGGTGGTGCTCATCTCCATTTCTAAGCCAAAGAGCCAGCGTTGTCCATAGACAAGGTTATGTGGCTGGCATGACTGCATGAAGTGCTGTGACCTTCCCGCCGGAGCGGTACCTATTGATCTACTCACATTTGCATGTTTTCGAACTGCTAGGTTGGCAAAGCTGGGACTAATAGTGGAGGCTCACCCCACTCCCCAGATTTGAACAACCAACCTTTCAGTCTGCAAGTTCAGCAGCTCAGCGGTTTAACCTACTGCACCACTGGGGGCTCCATATTAAATATACTACTGATAATATATAATAATATATAATGATCTAGTGTTTTATTGATGTATATTTGCATATTTTAAGTCGTAATGTTTTTGATTGTGAGCTGCTTTGAGTCTCTGTATGGAGAGATAAAACAGGATATAAATATAAATAAATAAATAAAATGTAGGTACTAGGTGTGTTCAAAAGAATTGGAAGTTTCGGAATTCGTAAGAAAATCGGAAGTTTTGTAAGTTGGAAGCCATATCCGAAGTGTTTCCAAATATTTTAGAATCGAAACTTACCCCAAACTTTTTGTTTTAGTTTTGTAAATCTCAGAAGGCTCCCAAAGTCCGTTTCAAGTTCAGCGCAAGGCAAGAAAGCAAAGTCAAAGGCTGCCTTCGTACCTTGCCATTCCTCTGTGAAATTATTGTGGTCTCGGCATCAGCAGTGGACAAAAGAGGGAACAGTGCATTTTGGAAACAGCACAGAACTCTGGGAAGTGTAGTTTGGGAAGAGCCCTATGCCAGAGAATTCAAAATATCCTGCCCTAAACTACATTTCCCAGACTGCATCAGCATCAGAAAGCAACAATCAGGATGGCACAAAGAGAGACAGGTCTGTCCCTCCCTAAAACGTTGAAAATTCACAAAAAATCCATGGATATGTGAAATGTTCTGAAATTTGGTGGGCTATCAGTGGTAGATGTGTTCTAACACTGTAGCAAGTTTCACCCCTACAGCTTTAAAAATGAGAGAGATAGGAGCCCCTGAAGTTTCCCCAATTAGAGTCATTTAATCATGTGCAAAAGCAATTACGAAATAGTAACGAGTTATAGTAAGGAATTTTTCACTAGGTATACTTTAGGCCAGGCATGGGCAAACTTGGCCCCTCTAGGTGTTTTGGGCTTCAACTCCCACAATTCCTAAGTGGCTGAGGGGACTTCAACTCCCACAATTTCTAAGCAACTGGAGGGCCAAAGTTCACCCATACCTGCTTTAGGCTGTTAGGAATGGTGGGAGTTGGAGTCCAAAGCACCCGGAAGTTTGCCTATGCCTGCTTTAGGCTGTTAGGAATGGTGGGAGTTGGGGTCCAAAACACTTGGAGGGCCAAATTTTCTCCATATTGCCTTAGGCTGTCAGGAGTGGTAGGAGTTGGAGTCCAAAACACTTGGAGGGCCAAAGTTTGCCCATAGCTGCTTTAGACTGTTAGGAATGGTGGGAGTTGGAGTCCAAAACACTTGGAGGGCCAAATTTTCTCCATATCTGCCTTAGGCTGTTAGGAATGGTGGGAGTTGGAGTCCAAAACACTTGGAGAGCCAACGTTTGCCCATACCTGATTAGGAATTGTGGGGGTTGGAGTCCAAAACACTTGGAGGGCCAAAGTTTGCCCATAGCTGCTTTAGTCTGTTAGGAATTGTGGGAGCTGGAGTCCAAAACTCTTGGAGGGCCAAAGTTTGCCCATACCTGATTAGGAATTGTGGGAGTTGGAGTCCAAAACTCTTGGAGGGCCAAAGTTTGCCCATACCTGCTTTAGGCTGATAGGAATGGTGGGAGTTGGAGTCAAAAACAACTGGAGGGCCAAAGTTTGCCCATACCTGCTTTAGGCTGTTAGGAATTATGGGAGCTGGAGTCCAAAGCACCTGGAAGTTTGCCCATACCTGCTTTAGGCTGTTAGGAATGGTGGGAGTTGGAGTACAAAACACTTGGAGGGCCAAATTTTGCCCATGCCTTTTTTCCCCTGGCTTCGTCCAATCAGAGTCCAGAGAACGCAGCCTTGTTTAGAAGTCTTTCTAGAGAGGGAGGGGTGAGGATGGAGAGGGAGTGGGCGGGGCCTCTGACCGCGCGGCAGCCAATGGGCGCCCTGCCCGCCGTTCTGGGCGTGGCTTGGGCCTCCCTATAATGTCATTGATAGTGCCGGAGCGCCGGGCAGAGACAATAAGGCGCGCGGGGCTGGAGCTCGTGCTTGCTCCTCTTCCTCCTCCTCCTCCTCCTCCTCCTCCTCCTCCTGCCCTCACCAACCATGATGTCCATGAACAGCAAGCAGGCCTTCAGCATGCACCCCATGCTGCATGAGCCCAAGTACACCCACCTGCACTCCAGCTCCGAAGCCCTCCGGAGGGCTTGCTTGCCCGCCCCGCAGGTAGGTCCCTGCCAAAGGGGAAGCAGCGGGGGGGGGGGGGACACTCACATCAACACAGACAGCATCAATCCCTCAAGAGTTGTGGATGTTTCCCTTAGAGAAGTTGGGGAGGCGTATGGAATGAATATGGGACAGGATGTCCCAAGGAAGAGGGAGAGGGGCTTCTTTTCTGCTGGCCTGCCGACTAGGACTCAATGGGGAAATGGGTGGGAATTACATAAAAGGAGATTCTACATCAAGACAGGAAGCAAGACCGATTCTGTAGGCTTGTTCGTAAGTCGGAACAGGGACAGTTCGTAAGTCGGAACGGGGACATTTCTTAAGTGTCGCTCTATCTATCTATCTATCTATCTATGTTCGTCTCTCTCTATATATATATATGTGTATATATATATATATGTTTGTGTGTGTCTCTCTCTGTGTGTGTGTATATATATATATATATATATATATATATATATGCTTGCGTGTGCAAACATATAGGTAGATAGTTGGAGATATATATGTTTGTGTGTCTATATACGCGCGCGCACACAAACGTATAGATAGATAAGCACATAGTTTGAGTTAAATATATATCTGTGTTTGTGTATACACACACACAAACATATAGATAGATTTATAGACAGATAGATAAGCAGATAGTTGGAGTTATATATATATGTTTGCGTGTGTGTATATATATATATATATATACAGAGATAGATAGATAGTTGGAATTATATGTGTGTGTGTGTGTGTGTATATATATGTTTGTGTGTATATATATAGACACGCAAACATATAGATGGAGTTATATATATACACACACACACACACACACAAACAGATAGATAGCTGGAGTTATATATATGTGTGTGTATGTGTATGTATATATATGTGTGTGTGTGTGTGTGTGTGTTCGTGTTTGCCCATAGATAGATCTATCTTTGTGTTTGCATGCGTGTGTATATATGTATATGTGTGTATGTATATATATATATATACACACACACAAATAGATAGAGATACATAGATAGATGGAGTTATATATATGTTTGTGTGTATATATGTTTGTGTGTATGTGTATATATATATACACACACACAAATAGATAGAGATACATAGATAGATGGAGTTATATATATGTTTGTGTGTATATATGTTTGTGTGTATGTGTATATATATACACACACAAATAGATAGATAGATAGATAGATAGAGATAGATAGATGGAGTTATATATATGTTTGTGTGTATGTGTGTATATATATACACACACACAAATAGATAGATAGATAGAGATAGATGGAGTTATATATATATATATATTTGTGTGTGTATATGTTTGTGTGTATGTGTATACACGCACACACACACACACACACACACAGACAGACAGACAGACAGACAGACAGACAGACAGATAGATAGATAGATAGATAGATAGGGATAGATAGAGTTATATGTGTGCGTGTTTTATCTATATGTTCGTTTGTCTCTATCTCTACCTCTGTCTCTACCTGCGCTTTGGGTAGCCTAGGGAAGGGTCAACACCCCTGTGGTGTTTGTTTTGCCCTCTGAGCCCCTGTTGTGGAGATTTCCCCTCACTTTCCGTCCCTCTGATAATAACTGGATTGTGAAAAACGTGTCTTGTTGTGGAAACAAGGATTGGAGCTAAACCTTCAGTGGAGACCCCTTTCCCACCCATGGAGCGGGTTTCCCTTCCTTCTTTCCGAGGGTGGATGCCTCTCACTTCCTCTTGCCTCAGCCCCAGTGTGATTAACTAGGAGTTGGGTTGTTGCAGGTTTTTTCGGGCTATAGGGCCATGTTCTGGAGGCAATTTTTCTCCTGACGTTTCGCCTGCATCTATGGCAAGCACCCTCAGAGGTAGTGAGGTATGTTGGAAGTAGGAAAAATGGGTTTATATATCTGTGGAATGACCAGGGTGGGACAAAGGACTTTTGTCTGCTGGGGCTAGCTGTGAATGTTTCAGCTGATCACCTTGATTTGCATTCAATGGCTTGGAAGTGCCTGGGGGGAATCTTTTGTTGAGAGTGATTTTATGTGCCTGTTTGTTTCCCCTCTTAACACCTCTCAACAAAAGGTTTTCCCAGGCTCAGGCAGGCCTTCAAATGCTAATGAAGGTGATCAGCTGAAACATTCACACCTAGCTCTAGCAGGGAAGAGCTCCTTGCCCCACCCCAGCCATTTCACAGATATATAAACCCACTTTCCTAGTTCCAACAGACCTCACTACCTCTGAGGATGCTTGCCATAGATGCAGGCGAAACGTCAGGAGAAATGCCTCTAGAACATGGCCCTATAGCCCGAAAAAACCCACAAGAACCTAGTGATTCCAGCCATGAAAGCCTTCGACAATACATTGTTTCCCCTCTGTTGTTTTGCTGTTGTAATTTTTGAGTTTTTTAATACTGGTAGCCAGATTTTGTTCAACTAGGAGTTGTTTTCATGAGGAAGAAGATCCCGACTGGGATTGTTGTTAGGCTGGGACTATAATCCAGTTCCAATGGGACAGTCTGGATGGGATGTGGCAGCGTAGAAGAGGCTCCTTTGGATGGGGAAGAGTTGGGACGAGATGGCCAACTTTCCTGACTCTTTTTCTCTCGGTGTGTGTGCCTTCCTTCCTTCCTCAGCTGCAGGGGAACTTCTTCGCGGGGCTGGACGAGAGCCTTCTGCGTGGGGCGGAGGCCTTGGCGGCGGTGGACATGCTCCCCCCGAAGAGCCACCCGTTCAAGCCGGATGCCACCTACCACACCATGAGTAGCGTCTCGGTGGCCTGCGCGCCCACCTCCTCCTCGGTGCACTTGCACCACCCTTCGGTGCTGAGCGGGCACGGGCACCACCCCCACGCCCACCACCCTCCTCCACCGTCTTCTTCCACGTCGCAAGGTTTGGAGAGCGAGCTGCTGGAACACCTCAACGCCGCGTTGCCTCTGCCTGAAGTTGCATCCGCGCCGGGGCACCCCCACGCGCATGCACACCTCCCGCCGGGTTTGAGCGCCTTGGGCCACGCGCAGCCCCCTCTAGGGTTGTCCCACAACCCGCACCAGCACCCCACTCACCCGCACCCGCACCCTCTCCCTCCTCCGCCCGGCTTGGAAGCCGAGACGGACCCGCGCGAGTTGGAATCCTTCGCCGAGCGCTTCAAGCAGCGGCGCATCAAGCTCGGCGTGACTCAAGCCGACGTGGGCTCGGCGCTCGCCAACCTCAAGATCCCCGGCGTGGGTTGCCTCAGCCAGAGCACCATCTGCCGCTTCGAGTCGCTCACGCTCTCGCACAACAACATGGTGGCCCTCAAACCCATCCTGGAAGCCTGGCTGGAAGAGGCCGAGCGCGCGCAAAGGGAGAAGCTCTCCAAGCCCGAAGGCTACCCGTCGGGGGACAAGAAACGGAAGCGGACCTCCATCGCGGCCCCGGAGAAGCGCTCCCTCGAGGCCTACTTCGCCGTCCAGCCGCGGCCCTCGTCGGAGAAGATCGCCGCCATCGCCGAGAAGCTGGACCTCAAGAAGAACGTGGTGCGGGTCTGGTTCTGCAACCAGAGACAGAAACAGAAGCGCATGAAGTTCTCCGCCGCTTATTGAAAGGGAGGGAGGCACAGCGGGGACTTTCCAGCCTTTCCCCCCAAAGGATTCGCCTCTTTGGACTCACTGGAGGGCTCTTGGGTCAAAGGAAAGGACACCCCCCCTTCAAACCTCTCCAAAATAAAAACACTTGCTTTCTTCAAGGCTTCGACTCGGCGTTTCCAGAACTATAAACAGGACAGGAGATCGAGGAAGGCCCAAAGGGGGACGTTTTGACATCATCAGACTCTCCCCCAAAGGACCCACTCCCTCGGACCTGGTTCTGACTCAATGGAAGGCTCTTGGGGACAAGAGAACAAGGTCCCCCCAAAACCTCTCCAAAAAGAAAAACCGTGTTTTCAGAACTATGGACAG
This sequence comes from Anolis sagrei, assembly GCF_037176765.1. Taxonomy (NCBI): domain Eukaryota; kingdom Metazoa; phylum Chordata; class Lepidosauria; order Squamata; family Anolidae; genus Anolis; species Anolis sagrei. The sequence goes on along the minus strand of NC_090030.1, from coordinate 14,973,007 downwards.
GAGAGGAGATCTAAAAGGGAAGTACTATCGGACGTAAAGGGGTACTTTCCGACGTCATCAGACTCTCCCCCAAAGGACCCCCAGCTTTGGACCTGGTTCTGATTCATTGGAAGGTTCTTGGGGTCAAGAAAACGAGCCCACCCCCCCAAAAAACCTCTCCAAAAAGAAAAACCGCGTTTTCAGAACTATGGACAGGGCAGGAGATATAAAGTACTACCGGATCCAAGTACTACCGGATCCAAGGGAAGTACTACCGGATCCAAAGGGGTACTTTCTGACGTCTTCAGACTCTCCCCCAAAGGACCCACACCCTTGGACTCGGTTCTGATTCATTGGAAGGCTGTTTGGGCCAAGAAAACGAACCCCCCCCCCAAAAAAAAACCCCTCTCCATAAAGAAAAACCGTGTTTTCAGAACTATGGACAGGGCAGGAGATCTAAAAGGGAAATACTATCGGACCTAAAGGGATACTTTCCGACGTCATCAGACTCTCCCCCAAAGGACCCACACCCTTGGACCTGGTTCTGATTCATTGGAAGGCTCTTGGGGTCAAGAAAACTACCCCCCCCCCCCAAAAAAAAACCTCTCCATAAAGAAAAACCGTGTTTTCAGAACTATGGACAGGGCAAGAGATCTAAAAGGGAAATACTATCGGACCTAAAGGGGTACTTTCCGACGTCATCAGACTCTCCCCCAAAGGACCCCCAGCTTTGGACCTGGTTCTGATTCATTGGAAGGCTGTTTGGGCCAAGAAAACGACGTCCCCCCAAACCTCTCTAGAAAGAAGCACCGTGTTTTCTTCAAGCCGCGACGCCGTGTTTCCAGAACTATGGAGAGGAGTTCCCCCAAACCTCCAAAAAGGAAAACTTTTTTTCAAGGCGCGACGCGGCGTTTCCAGAACTGTTTAGACAGGAAGGGAGATCAAGGAGGGTTCAAATGGGTACTTTCTGACGTCATCAGACTCTCCCCCAAAGGATCCACATTTTTAGACCCGGTTCTGACTCATTGGAAGGCTCTTGGGGCCAAGAAAACAAGGTCCCCTCAAACCTCTCCAAAATAAAAACACTTTTTTTCTTCAAGGCGCGACGCGGCGTTTCCAGAATTGTTTAGACGGGAAGGGAAATCAAGGAGGATTCAAAGGGGGATTTTCTGACGTCATCAGCCTCTCCCCCAAAGGACCCACTCCCTTGGACCCGGTCCTGACTCACTGGAGGGGTCTTGGGGCAAAGAAAACGAGGTGCCCCCAAACCTCTCCAAAAAGAAAACTTTTCTTCAAGGCGCGACGCGGCGTTTCCAGAACTATTTCGGTAGGAAAGGAGATCAAGGAGAATTCAAAGGGGGACTTTCTGACGTTATCAGCCTCTCCCCCAAAGGACCCACTCCTTTGGATTCGCCCCAGACTCACCGGAAACCCCCCGCGGCCCGGAACGCAAGGTGCCCCCAAACCTCTCCAAAAAGACTCACAAAACAAGGGTTTTCTTCAAGGCGCGACTCGTTTCCAGGACTATAGGCAGGACAGGAGATCAAGGAGGACCCAAAGGGGGACTTTCTGACGTTATCGACCTCTTGCCCCAAAGGACCTACCCCCTTGGACCCAGTTTGGACTCATTGGAGAGCCTTCGGGGCCAAGAAAACGAGGATTCCCCCAAACCTCAGCAAACCTCTTCAAGGCGCAACACTTAGAACGATTTAGACTTCCGGGAAAGGCTCCACTGTACCATAATCTAGTCCTCGACGAGTGAGAAAGACACACACACCCTCAAAGTTATTTTCCTGGATTGTTTGTTTCCTTTCCTTTCCTTTTTTGGGGTGTTTCTTTTCTTGAAAGGGAGAAAAGGAGTCTCTCCGGTGAAGAGCAATGGGAAATATTTTCAAATAATAATAACAGACAACACAGACAATGGGTTGCGGTGAGTTTCCCGGGCTGTATGGCCATGTTCCAGAAGCATTCTCTCCTGACGTTTCACCTCCATCTATGGCAGGCATCCTCAGAGGTTGTGAGGTCTGTTAAAAACTAGGAAAATTGGGTTTATATATCTGTGAATTAATGTCCAGGGTGGGAGAAAGAACTCTTCTCTGTCTGAGGCAAGTATCAATGTTGCAATTGGCCACCTTGATTAGCATTGAATAGCCCTGCAGGTTCAAAGCCTGGCTGGTTGCTCCCTGGGGGAATCCTTTGTTGGGAGGTGTTAGCTGTCCCTGATTGTTTCTTGTTTGGAATTCCTCTGTTTTTAAGTTGCTCTTTATTTACTGCCCTGTGTTTAGAGTTATTTGTTTATTTTCCTGGTTTCCTTCTTTCTGTTGACATTGTCCACATTCTTGTGGATTTCAGTGGCTTTTCTGTGTAGTCTGACATGGTGGTTGTTAGGGTGGTCCAGCATTTCTGTGTTCTCAAATAGCATTCTGTGTCCAGGTTGGTTCATCAGGTGCTTTGCAAACATTCAATGCCTTGAAACAATGAAATATACACAGTTCATAGAATCATTGAGTTGGAAGAGACCTCATGGGCCATCCAGTCCAACCTCCTGCCAAGAAGGAGGAATATTGCATTCAAATCACCCCTGACAGATGGCCATCCAGCCTCTGTTTAAATGCTTCCAAAGAAGGAGCCTCCACCTCACTCTGGGGCAGAGAGTTCCACTGCTGAACAGCTCTCACAGTCAGGAAGTTCTTCCTAATATTCAGGTAGAATCTCCTTTCTTGTGGTTTGAAGCCATTGTTCTGAGTCCCAGTCTCCAGGGCAGCAGGCAGGAAGCAGCCAGGCTTTGAAGCTGCAAGGCCATTCAATGCTAATCAAGGTGGACAATGGCAACATTCACACTTGCCTCAAGCAGACAAGAGTTTTTTCTCCCACCCTGGACATTATTCCCCATATATATAAACCCTACTTGCCTTTTGTTGTTGTTTATTCGTTCAAGCTCTGTCGGCCGACACCACCCCCAGCTCCTTCAGAGTCAAGCTCTGTCGGACGTCATCATCCCAACTCCTTCAGAGTCAAGCTCTGTCGGCCGTCACCACCCCCAGCTCCTTCAGAGTCAAGCTCTGTTGGACGTCACCACCCCCAGCTCCTTCAGAGTCAAGCTCTGTCAGCAGTCACCACCCCCAGCTCCTTCAGAGTCAAGCTCTGTTGGACGTCACCACCCCCAGCTCCTTCAGAGTCAAGCTCTGTCAGCCATCACCACCCCCAGCTCCTTCAGAGTCAAACTCTGTTGGACGTCACCACCCCCAGCTCCTTCAGAGTCAAGCTCTGTCCGCCGTCACCACCCCCAGCTCCTTCAGAGTCAAGCTCTGTCGGACGTCATCACCCCAACTCCTTCAGAGTCAAGCTCTGTCTGTCGGCCATCACCATCCCAGCTCCTTCAGAGTCAAGCTCTGTTGGACGTCACCACCCCCAGCTCCTTCAGAGTCAAGCTGTGTGGGCAGTCACCACCCCCTGCTCCTTCAGAGTCCAGCCAGTCACTTCAATGATACCATAGATTAGCTGCCACAGTCCCCTTGGGAGGTGGTGGCGGGGTATAAATAAAGTTTTACTATTATTATCCATCCATCCCTTGCCCTTGGTCTGCCCCTCTTCCTTTTCCCTTCTATTTTCCCAAGCATCATTGTCTTCTCTAAGCTTTCCTGTCTTCTCATGATGTGGCCTAGTTTCCAACAAACTTCACAACCTCTGAGGATGCCTGTCCTAGAGATGGGCGAAACGTCAGGAGAGAATGCTTCAGGAACATGGCCATTCAGTGCGGTGGGAAAACTCACCACAACGTCGTGATTCCGGCCACGAAAGCCTTGGACAACACACAAAACAGAGACAATAATTCCTATTATTCGGGGGGGGGGCTTCAAAAAGGGGACTTCTGAAACCGGTTTCACCTCCTCCTGGCATGCTTCTCCGCCTCCTCATCGGCAGCCACATCTCATCTCTTTTGGTGTTCTTTTTCTACCTCATCGACTTCGGAAAGAAAAGGGGCATTTGGAGGGAATAGGAAGGGAAATGTGGACCTTTTGGGGAGGGGTTTCTGTACGGAATGCTTGTATGATTTCACTGTAAACGAAAACCCACAAACAGCGACGCTTTGACAATCAAACCATTCGGTATCCTGACTCTTTTCGCCCCCTAAGAAAGCGAAAAGGGGTTCTTGTGACCCTCTCCAAAGTTGGGGAATTGTGTTTGGCTCCTAGAGCGCAATCGACTCGCTTCCCCCCCCCCCCTTTCTCCCTTTTGATGATTCCTTTTGGCGTGTCTCTAATTTATATCTCCTCCCCGAAAAAGAAGAAGGGAAAGGGCAAAAAGAACTCCTTCTCTCTTGGCACTTTCGGAAAACCACCTGGGTTTTGGGCCTTGGGTTGTTCTTGTTGGCCTCCTTTTCAGGTTCTGTTCTGGGGTGATTTGGGGGAGAGATGCCGGCCTCGGTTTGTGTGCGACCCAGGACATTTCTGCGTCTCTTGATGGAAATTTCCAATAAAAACATGCACGTTTTACCTCACTCGGCGCCACGGTTTTGGGAATGAAATAAACGGGGGAGGAGGGAAGTAATAATAGGGATTTGGGGAGGCGCAAATCCAAAGGAAATGGATGGGGGAACACCTCCTGGAAATGTCCCCACAGTCCCCACATTCCCAGCATTGCGAATAAAGGGAGGGTGGAAATCCTTCCCACTTCTAACTCTTTCCCTTTGCTCTCTTCGCACTTGTCGCTTTGTGAAGTTGTCCAGGTGAGAGTGGAAGTTTCCTTGGAGAAGAGAAGTTTCATTTTCCATTTTGCCCTCCACTGAAATTCGTAGCTCCATAATCCCTCTTTCTGAGACATTTAAAGTCTTAGGATCTCCATGTGTGAGCCTATGTGTGTGTGTGTGTGTGTGTGTGTGTAGATATATATAGATATAGATATAGATATATATATATGTTGCTCATTCGTTCAGTCGTCTCCAACTCTTCTACACACACACATATATAGGCTCACAAATGTAAGGATATATATATCTTTCTGAGACATTTAAAGTCTTAGGATCTCCATTTGTGAGCCTATGTGTGTGTGTATGTTATTCATTTGTTAAGTCGTCTCCGACTCTTCTACACACACACACACACACACACACATATAGGCACCCAAATGTAAGGATATATATATCTTTCTGAGACATTTAAAGCCTTAGGATCTCCATTTGTGAGCCTATATATATGTGTGTGTGTGTATATATATATATATATATATATATGTTGTTCATTCGTTCAGTCGTTTCCGACTCTTCTACACACACACACACACACATATAGGCTCACAAATGTAAGGATATATATATCTTTCTGAGACATTTAAAGTCTTAGGATCTCCATTTGTGAGTCCATATATATGTGTGTGTGTGTGTGTGTGTGTGTGTGGAGAACACACACACACACACACACACACACACACACACATATATAGGCTCACAAATGTGTGTGTGGAGATTATATGTGTGTGTGTGTATATATATATATATTCTTCACACACACACACACATATGGGCTCACAAATGGAGACCCCAAGACTTTAAATGTATCAGATATATATATATATATACACATACACTTACATTGCATATGTGTATCTCTTTAGAATGTGTGTATATATCTTTCCTTACATTGCATATGTGTGTGTTTATCTCTTTAGATTGTGTGTGCATGTTTGTATGTGTGTATATGTTTGTGCGTGTGTATGGTGTATATGTGTATGATTGTATGTGTATGTATGTATGTATGTATGTATTCTTACATTGCATGTGTGTACATTTGCATTCTCTCTCTCTCTATCCACTCTTACATTGCATGTGTGTATATTTATATATATCCTTCCATTGTATGTGTCTACATTGTGTTTACTCTCTATATATATATATATCCATCCGTCTATCTATCTATCTATCTATCTATCTATCTATCTATCTATCTATCTAGTATCTATCTCCTTCCATTGTATGTGTGTACATTATATGTATAGCTTTCTCTCTCTATATATATATCTATCCGTACATTGTATGTGTGTATGTATGTATGTGTGTGTGTGTGTATCCTTATATTGTGTGTGCGTGTGTATGTATATATGTGTGTATATGTATGTATATACACACACACACACTTATATCCATTGTATGTGTGTGCACTTACATTGTGTGCATCTCTCTATCTATCTATCTATCTATCTATCTATCTATATCTATCCATTGTATGTGTCTCTGTGTGTGTGTGAATCCTTACATTGTATATGTGTACACTTACATCGTGTGTATCTCTCTCTCCCTATCCATCCTTACATTATATGTGTGTAAAGGTATCCTTACATTACTTACTTACCTATTTACATTGTGTGCATGCATCTCTCTCTCTCTCTCTCTCTCTCTCTCGTATATGTGTGTGTGTGTGTATGTATAAATCCTTACATTATATGTGCGCGCGTTTGTATCCTTACATTGTGTGTGTGTGTGTATGCATCTAGAGAAAGAGAGAGATAGAAAGAGAGAGAGAGATACATGGATTGATATAGTTAGGGGGGGGGGGTCGCCTTACATTGTGTGTGTGTGTGGGAGAGAGTGTATATACACACACCTATACATTTCAACAGTAGCAGTAAACTTCTTGGCGTCTATTTTAACCTAAGTTGGGGCTGAAGGTCAATTATGGGGGTCCTGAAGAGTCGGCCCTCCGCTTCCCTCTTCCGCTTACGAACTTCTCTTTCTATTTCCCTTTCTATTTCCGTTTCTACTTCCGCCTTCCTCCCTCCATGCAGTATTTCCTTACAGCCTTGGAGATGGAGGAAAAAGCTTTCCAGGAAGAGTTCTGCTGTCTCCTCAATCGCGTCGCGTTGAGTCCGGGCAGTGAAAGTGGGCTCAAACTGCGTTAAATCTACAATGTAGATGCACTATTGGGCGGGGAAAGTAAGAAAACAGAGCAGACTAGGAGATCCATTTTTTTAAAAAAGGTCAATTAATTGCAAACGATAACTATCAATTAATAAAAGGAGAAATTAATTGCGACTAATATTTCCTATTAATTAATTGCCTAATTAATCGATGTTAACTAATTGCCCAATTATAATTAATTAATTCAAATTAATCAAACATGAAGTATGGCAATTGACTGCATCTCTTTCCATCCCCTCCTGCTGCAGGGCGGCGCATTATTATTATTATTATTATATTTTATATTAATGTATTATATAATAATAATACTTTAGGTTAGTTGCAAGGTTATGTATTGTTTTATTATATTTTAAGGACGATACTTTATTATTCTTATATTCTTATTATTTTATTATATTAATGTATTATTCCTATATTATTATATGTTATATTAATGTATTATATTTTATATTATTATATTTTCAGGGCAGCATTTCATTACTCTTATATTCTTATTTTATTTTATTATTTTGTTATATTAATGTATTATTCCTATATTATTATTATATTTTATATTAATGTATTATAATATTATATTATTATATTTTCAGGGCAGCACTTAATTCTTCTTATATTCTTATATTATTCTTATATTATTTTTTATTTTATTATATTAATGTATTATTCCTATATTATTATTCCTATATTTTATATTAATGCATTATATTATTATATTATTATATTTTCAGGGCAGCACTTAATTATTCTTATATTCTACTTATATTCTTATTATATTATATTATATTTGTATTATTCTTATATTCTTATATTCTATATTAATGTATTATATTATTATATTATATTTTCAGGGCAGCACTTAATTATTCTTATATTCTTATATTATTCTTATTTTATTTTTTATTTTATTATATTAATGTATTATTCCTATATTATTATTATTATTATATCTTATTAATGTATTATATTTTTATATTATTATATTTTCAGGGCAGCACTTAATTATTCTTATATTATTTTTATATTCTTATTTTATTTTTTTATTTTATTATATTTATGTATTATATTATTATATTTTCAGGCCGGCACTTTATTATTCTTATATTCTTATTTTATTTTATTATTTTATTTTATTAATGCATAATTCCTATATTATTATTATTATTATTATTATTATATTGAGTCCCAAAGGGGACTCAAAGCGGTTTGACATAAAAGCATTAACATACAATTCAAAATATACAAAAATGCAAACATTAAAATCGAATTAAGTAAAAACAGCACTAAAAATTCAGTCAAAATCCACCAAAACAGCTTTGGCTCTCTATGGCGATTCCTACCTTCACAACAACCCTGCAGAATAGGCTGGTGCATCCAAACACATTAAGGACTTGAATTCGGGTTTGATGGTCTATCCTCCTTTCTTTGGGAACAGATAGGAATCGGAGCAATAGGAGAGGATTTGCCAAGTGTAAGCTTAAGTTGTGTGTTGTTTTGTGTGTCTTCAAGACTTTTCCGACTTATGGTTCTGTTCTGAGGCTGAGAGTGTGTGACTCACCCAATGGTTTTCCTTGCCTGTATCAGTGAGATGGGGAATCAGTTGTATTTGTGTACACTTCCACTGTTAGGATGTTTGAAAAGTTTCCTTCGGGGAATCAAACCACTGGCTTCAAAAGAAAAAGCTCAGGGTGCATCTACACTGTAGAATTAATGCGGTTCAACACCACTTTGGCAGCCATGGCTCAATGCATCCTGGGAATTTGGCAAGGAGGCAGAACTCTTTGGAGAGATGCCAAACTGTATTCATTTCACAGTGTAGATCAGGCCTGGGCAAACTTGGGCCCTCCAGGTGTTTTGGACTCCAACTCCCACAATTCCTAACAGCCTTCCGGCTGTTAGGAATTGTGGGAGTTGGAGTCCAAAACACCTGGAGGGCCCAAGTTTGCCCAGGTCTGGTCTATATGCATAATATAGGCATGGGTATAGATTGCTATGCCCATGCCTGGTATAGATGCATAATAATAATAATAATAATAATAATAATAATAATAATAATAATAAAAACACCAGCTGTGTTCTTGAATAAGAAAGCTTCAGAACTACAACTCCCATGAGTCCATAATATAGTGCCATGGCAATTAAAGTGGTCCCAAATTGCATTCATTCAGTAATGACTTTGTGGTTTTATTACCTTGCAACTAACCTAAAGTATTATTATTATTATTATTATTATTATTATTATTATTTATATTCTGCTTTATCTCCACAGTTAAAATCCATCAAAACAGATAAAAGTATTCCAGGCATGAAGAATGTCAGTGGGAGAAAACCATACAAAAATCAAAGACAGGCTTTAACTATTATTATTATTATTATTATTATTATTATTATTATTATTATTATTGGGTTGCTCTGAGTTCTCCAGACTGTAGGGCCATATTTCAGAAGCATTCTCTCCTGACGTTTCGCCTGCATCTATGCCAGGCATCCTCAGAGGTTGTGAGGTCTTTTTTATAGGTTTATAATATTATATTAATTTATTATTATTATTATTATTATTATTATTATTATTATTATTATTATTATTATTATTATTATTATTATTGGATTGTAGTGAGTTCTCCAGGCTGTATGGCTACATTCCAGAAGCATTATCTCCTGACTTTTCGCCTGTATCTATAGCAGGCATCCTTAGAGGTTGTGAGGTCTTTTTATATGCTTATATTATTATTATTATTATTTATTATTATATCAGACCTCACAACCTCTTAGGAATTTTTAGTATGTTTATATTATTATATTAATTTATTATTATTATTATTATTATTATTGTTGGGTTGTTGTGAGTTCTCCAGACTCTGTGACTATATTCCAGAAGCATTCTCTCCTGACTTTTCGCCTGTATCTATGGCAGGCATCCTCAGAGGTTGTGAGGTCTTTTTTATATGCTTATATTATTATTATTATATCAGACCTCACAACCATTCTCCCCTGACGTTTCGCCTGTATCTATGGCAGGCATCCTAAGAGGTTTTGAGGTCTGATATAATAATAATAATAATAATAATAATAATAATAATAATAATAATGTAAACATATTAAAAACTCCTAAGAAGTTGTGAGGTCTTTTATATATGTTTATATTATTATTATTATTATTATTATTATTATTATTATTATTATTATTATTATATCAGACCTCAAAACCTCTTAGGATGCCTGCCAAAGATGCAGGTTAAACGTCAGGAGAGAATGCTTTTGGAAGATGGCCAAACAGCCCGGAAAATACACAACAACCCAGTGATTCCGGCCATGAAAGCCTTCTACAATAATAATAATAATAATAATAATAATAATAATAATATCCCTATGGAATTGATGACAACCTGAAGGCATATCCCGACAATACGTTGAAGGCTAGAGATGGGCATCTCCCAAAATACAAACCTCTTTTCCCTTCTTCCTTTCTTTAGGAGAAGTTGAAAGGTGCACCTTAATAAAAGCCAAGGACTCATAAGGCAATTTGGGGTGAAATCTCCTTAAAGGGGGGCCAACAAACCAGAGGAAACCCAGCCTTCTTCAGAGCCAGGCATTCAAGTTCATTTTCCTCCATTAACTGGGCTGAAAAGTGATCCAGTATTTAAATAATACTATTGAGTCCCTCTTTTCCTTAACGACCTTGTCAAACGACGACTCTCATAATTCCAGAGCAGATCAAATGGAGTTAAAGTGGGGCTAATCTGCGTTAATTCGACAGTGTAGACAGAGCTTCCCACTCTAAAGCTTTCCGAACGAAAGTCGATTTCTACATTCAGGAGGGAACTTTAGGATGCTCAGCAGCAGGCTTCACAAACGAAGCAAGTAAACACACACAAATATTGCCTTGCTGTGAGATTTCCGGGCTGTATGGGTATGTTCCAGAAGCATTATCTCCTGAGGTTTTGCCCACATCTATGGTAGGCATCCTCAGAGGGTTGTGAGGATGCCTGCCATAGATGTGGGAGAAACGTCAGGAGAGAATGCTTCTGGAAAATGACCATGTTGTTGTTGTTCATTCGTTCAGTCGTTTCAGACTCTTCGTGACCTTAAGGTAAAGGTAAAGGTAGTCCCCTGACATTAAGTCCAGTCATGTCTGACTCTGGGGTGTGGTGCTCATCTCCATTTCTAAGCCGAAGAGCCAGCGTTGTCCGTAGACACCTCCAAGGTCATGTGGCCGGCATGACTGCATGGAGCATCGTGACCTTACAGCCTGGAAAACTCCCAGCAACCCAGTGATTCTGGCCACGGAAGCCTTACATTTGTTGTTGTTGTTGTTGTTGTTGTTGTTGTTGTTATCATCATTAGAAATCCCCAAATGCCAGATGGAGAGTCTTGAGAGAGAGAGAAAAAGGAAGGAATGAGATAAAAAAGGAGAAGGAGGGAGGGAACCAATACCTAGGGACCAAAATAGGTTTGTAAGGGGAGAATAGGTATTATTATATTATTACTATTACTATTACTATTATTATTATTATTATTATTATTTTGTACTCATTATTTTGTGATTATTATTATTATTATATCTTACTTATTTATTATTCTTATATTTTACTTATTCTCATATTATTTTAATTTATAATATTTTACTTATTACGACTGTATTATTACAATATTTTACTTATTATTACATTTTACTTACTATTATTGTTATAGTTTAGTTCTTATTGTTGTATTTTACTTATTGTTATATTTTAGTTATTAATATTGTTATATTTTATTTATTATTATCATATTATTTTACTTATTATATATCTAATAACTAAAATAATATGGTAATAATAAGTAAAATATAACAACAATCATAGGTAAAATACAATAATAATATAGTAAAAATAAGTAAAATATTATATTAGTAATATACACACATATATACATATATATTATTAACACCAGCAAGGAAATGGGAGTGGATTGGATTTAATTTCAATCTCAGCAGTAAAACCGATACTTTTTTTAAAAGAAAGAAAGGATAATTTGTAGAAAAAAGGGAGGGAAATATTAAGTCTTTCATCGTTTCCACAAACTTTATAGATATATTATAATCTTATTATGCGTTTATTATCATGCAATGTCATGAGGTTTCTAGCTGTTGCCGGATTTCCTCGCCTTTCTCCAAAATACACACTCTCTCTCAAGGGCCGGCTACATTGTAGACTTAACGCAGTTCGATCCCGCATTCACTGCCATGTCTCAAGGCGGTAGAATCTTGGGCTTTGTAGTCACCCAACTCTGCTGAGCTTTGGTTCCAGAATGCTTGCAAAGAGCCAAACCAAGTCACATCAGACTGGGAGATACAACAACAACAACAACAACAACAACAACAACAACAACAACAACACCACATATATTTTGACATCAAAATCAAATGTGTTTTTGATGGGCCACATGTCGCAGATGTGGAGTGAAGACTGCCTATTTCCTATTGTATGAGAAATAATAATAACAACAACAACAACAACAACAACAACAACATAACAACACATGTATTACCCCAAGAACAGGCCTGGCATCCAAATCCAATCTGTTTTAATAGGCTATGATAGAGGGCATTTATCACCAAACGTCGCAAATGTCGTAAATGAAGACTGCCTATTTCCCATTGTATGAGAAACAACAACAACAACAACAACAACAACAACACATGTATTGTGGCATCCAAATCCAATGTGTTTTTGATGGGTTATGATTTTACCAAATGGTGCAAATGTGGAAGGAAGACTGTCTATGGGTTGTTGTAGGTTTTTTCGGGCTATATGGCCATGGTCTAGAGGCATTTTCTCCTGACGTTTCGCCTGCATCTATGGCAAGCATCCTCAGAGGTTGTGAGGTCTGTTGGAATTAGGACAATGGGTTTATATATCTGTGGAATGACCAGGGTGGGACAAAGGACTCTTGCCTGCTGGAGCTAGGTGTGAATGTTTCAACTGACCACCTTGATTAGCATTTAATGGCTTGGAAGTGTCTATTTCACATTGTATGAGAAACAACAACAACAACAACACATGTATTTTGATATCCAAATCAAATGTGTTTTTGATGGGCTCTGATATTACCAAATGTCGCAAATGTGGAGGGAAGACTGTCTATTTCCCATTGTGTGAGAAATAATAATAATAATAATAATAATAATAATAATAATAATAATAATAATAATTTAATAATAACAATACATGTATTACCCCCAGGAACAGGCCTGGCATCCAAATCCAATCTGTTTTTAATGGGATATGATAGAGGGCATTTGTCACCAAATGTCGCAAATGTCGTAAATGAAGACTGCCTATTTCCCATTGTATGAGAAACAACAACAACAACAACAACAACACATGTATTTTGACATCCAAATCCAATGTGTTTTTGATGAGCTATGGTTTTACCAAATGGTGCAAATGTGGAAGGAAGACTGTCTATTTCCCATTGTGTGAGAAATAATAATAATAATAATAATAATAATAATAATAATAATAATAATAATAATAATTTAATAATAATAACACGTGTATTACCCTCAGGAACAGGCCTGGCAGCCAAATCCAATGTGTTTTTGATGGGCTCTGATATTACCAAATGTCGCAAATGTGGAAAAAAGACTGCCTATTTCCCATTGTATGAGAAACAACAACAACAACAACAACACATGTATTGTGACATCCAAATCCAATGTGCTTTTGATGGGCTCTGATATTACCAAATGTCGCAAATGTGGAGGGAAGACTGTCTATTTCCCATTGTGTGAGAAATAATGATAATAATAATAATAATAATAATAATAATAATAATAACACATGTATTACCCTCAGGAACAGGCCTGGCATCCAAATCCAATGTGATTTTAATGGGCTATGATAGAGGGCATTTATCATCAATTGTCGCAAATGTCGCAAATGAAGACTGTTTCCCATTGTATGAGAAACAACAACAACAACAATACCCTTCCAATGGGACCTAAGGATGCTTCTACATTGTGGAATTAACGCAGTTTGGAACCACTGGGCTCCAAGCACCTTTGAAAGAGAAGGCTGCAAGCCTTGTAAAAGCACAATGCCTGGGATTCCCATCACTTTGAGTCAGGGGAACCGAAGCGGTATGGAACCGGGTTAATTCTGCCGTGTGGATGCACCCCAGGCCTCTCTCTGCCCGAAGCCCCCTTGAAGCTCAGCCCCATCCGCTTTGTTCTTTCCTCGGAGTCTGTATATATATTTTAATCTTTCTGTCTTTCTTCTTCTTCTTCCTTGGCTTCCTTATGAAAAGCGCATTTTCATAAATAGACCTTGGCCAAGTGCTGGCGATGAAAATTTAATGACGTCTGGAAGCGCGGCGGCGGAGGGGGGGGGGGAGCTGCTGCTTCTTCCTGGGGGCCCCCAAAGGACGGGGATTCTCCCGGGATGGACGCGGGTTAAGCCCCTCTCCCTGTAGAACCCTTTCCCCCACAGAGAGGGGAACAAGGACCCCTTCAAAGGGGAGGAGGAAAAGGAAAAATAAGAGGAGGAAGTGAAGGGGAAGGGAGAAGGACGAAATAGAAGAGGGGGAGGAAGGTGAAGAGAAAGAAGAGAAGGAGAGGGGAAAGGGAGGAAAAGATGAAAGAGGAGGAAGAGGAAAAAGAGGGGGAGAGAAGGGGGAAGAAGAGAAGGAAAGGAGAGGGGGAAAGGGAAGAAACAAAGAGGAAAATGAGGGGGAGGAAAAGGAGGAGAAGGAGGGTGAGAAGGAGGAAGAAGAGGAGAGGGAGAAAGGGAGGAAAAGAAGGAAAAGGAGGAAGAGGAAAAGGAGAAGGAGGATGAGAAGGAAGAAGAGAAGTAGAGCAGGAAAGGGAGGAAAAGGAGGAAGAGAAATAGGAGAAGGAGGGTGAGAAGCAAGAAGAGAAGGAGAGGAGGAAAGGGAGGAAAAGGAGGAAGAGGGAATGGAGGAAGAGGAAAGGAGGAGAAAGAGGGAGCAAAGGGGAGAGGTGAAGAAGAGAAGGACAGGGAGGAAAGGAGGAACAGGAGGAACAGGAGAAAGAGGGTGAGAAGGAGGAAAAGGAGAAGGAAAGAGAAAAAGGGAGGAAAAGAAGAAAAAGGAGGAAGAGAGAAAAGATGAGGAGAAAAAGGAGGAGAAAGAGGGGTGGAGAGAAGAAGGAAGAAGGGAAAGAGAAGGAAAGGGGAAAGGGGAGGAAAAGAAGGAAGAGGAGGAAAAGGCACTAGAGGAGGAGGAAAAGGAAGAGAAAGAGGGAGAAGCAACAGTCATGGAAAAGGAAGAAGAGGGAGAAAACAAACTTTCATGGAGCTCCCCCCAAATAATAATAATAATAATAATAATAATAATAATAATAATAATAACAACAACAATAAACATTCGAATATACATCACACAGTCCTAGACGCTTGGGAAGTGTTCGACTTGTGATTTTGTGATATGAAATCCAGCATATAGATCTCGTTTGCTGTGACATACTGTGCTTTTGTGTCAGAATAATAATAATAATAATAATAATAATAATAATAATAATAATAATTCTGGCAATAAAGGAGGGAAGGGGCAAGAGATCACTTTAACTATGTACTTCCTTTATTTTTCATCTTGCCTTTCCCCTTGATATAAGGATTCAATTCTTACCATAAGTATGGCACTATGCATATTAAAACAATGTAAAGGAATTAAGAAGGGACCCCTGGTGGTGCAGAGGATTAAACCGCTGAGCTGCTGAACTTGCTGACCATAAGGTTGGTGCTTCAAATCTGGGGAGTGGGGTGAGCTCCTGCTTTTAGCCCCAGCTTCTGCCAATCTAGCAGTTTGAAAACATGCGAATGCAAATAGTTCAATAATTCAAGGTACCACTTCTGCAGGAAGGTAATGGCACTCCATGTAGTCATGCCAGCCACATGACCTTGGAGATGTCTATGGACAACACCGGCTCTTCAGCTTAGAAATGGAGATGAGCACCAACCCACAGAGCCCTGAGTCCTCTGCGGGGTGAGAAGGGCAGAATAAAAATACTGTAAATAAATGAATAAATAAATAGGTACCGTTCTGGTGGGAAGGTAACAACGCTTCATGCAGTCATGCTGGTCACATAACCTTGGAGGTGTCTATGGACAACACTGGCTCTTCGGCTTAGAAATGGAGATGAGCACCAACCCACAGAGTCAACCTAATGCCTAAAGGCATTAAAAGATCAGTATGTGTGTATATATATGTATGTGTGTGTATAATCATTTGTGTCCTTATATCATTGAACATAAAAAATATTAAAATGCATTGAAAACCACACAACATCCGATAGCATTCAGGTACAAAGATCAAGTGGCAGAACAGATTCAGTTTACTTGGCTTTTTGTTGAAACTCTGATCTGATGTTCATTGAGACAATTGGATGTGACACATCTGGACACATCTGGAGACTTGGAGACTATGCATGTGCTTCAGAAACATTCGAAATTCTGC
This sequence comes from Anolis sagrei, assembly GCF_037176765.1. Lineage (NCBI taxonomy): Eukaryota > Metazoa > Chordata > Lepidosauria > Squamata > Anolidae > Anolis > Anolis sagrei. The sequence continues at coordinate 14,956,662 of NC_090030.1, read as the reverse complement.
AGCCAGAAAGGGAGTCATGTTAACTCTGCAATGGTCTATCTGTGTAAAATTGCATCCCAGAATGGAATTGAACTCAAGATCTGCATGCTGTTCGTGTTGCTTACCCATTGCATATATACAATTACTTACCTGCAATCCGATAGCATCCCCGAGCAGGGCAAAGGTGTGGGTAACATATGCATATTATTATATAACTGTGGACCTAAGATGTATTATGGATAATATATGCAATGGAAGGCTAGTGTATGCCTTGAAAGAAGGTCAGCAATTCTTTCCCACCATTTCTACTTGAATAAACCAATATTCAAGTTGGGTTTTGGGCAATAAACTCATTGTTGATGCTTCAAGTTGTTTCCAACACATGGCAACCCAGTATCAGACCTATCATGGGGTTTTCTTAGCAAGGTTTGTCTTTGCCTTCTTCTAAGGATTTTTTTATCATGTCAGAAGCAAATTAAGAATATACTGCAAGTCACTTCTGGTGTGAGTGTATTGGCTGTCTTCAAAGATGTTGCCCAGGGGATGCCCGGATGTGTTACCATATACCTCTTTTGTTGCTCCTCCCAAAATGTTGTCCTCATATTGTACTTCCTTTTGCCTACGCAAAGGCCTGTCTCCACTACTCCCTTACAAACATTGCTCAGAGGAGGTCCAGATGTGTTACCATCTTGTGGGAGGCTTCTCTTATGTCCCCGCATTAGAAGCTGGAGTTGACAGATGGGAGCTCACACCATTACCCAGATTCATTTGGGGGAAGAGGGCACCAAATACTGTTTGCTTACACTTGAAAATTACCTGGGGCCAGCCCTGCACATACGATTTTTTCCTTCAGAAAATGATGCGCTTTGTCACACCTTGGAAAACTGGCACTTCCCAATCCATTCTGAATAGTCCATAACACAGTGATATAGCCTCCAAGTCCTAATCTACCGCTCTCATGAGATTTGAGAACATACTCGCATCTGTGCAGCAAATGCATTTGCCTGATCGCTAGCTTTTGGTGCAAAATATGGATTTCTGAAGAACCTAATAAAGCATTTTGAGGCATCTAATCTTATCAGATTTCTAAATGATAGATTATTGATTAATTAAATATGGTTCCTTTGCTGCATCTGATGCTGTTGCTGCAATTACTACTTCAGTATTAAGAGGCTGAACTTGAGGCGATACAGAAGTAACAGCAGCTTCTGACAACACTGCTTCTCCTTCTGAGGAGTTATAATAGTTATTGACTAAATAGGAAGAAATTGCACAGATTCCAGTTTTAAAAATTATATGTATTTCCTTACTCTTGAAGATCTTTCCCCTTCAATGTCCAAAGCAGAATTGGTGGTTGCTTACATTATGGGAATTCTCAACATGCTCTGCCCATCAGACATGCCCATTGATGACAAGTCATATTGTTGCTGATGGGATGTATTCTGAATTCCTGGTCACATGCAAAAAGCAATGGAAAACTCGTAGTATTTCAAATATTATGATTAGAATCTCATCTGGGGACTTTATCACATTAGGAAACACACAGTTTCTGAGACTCTTTCAGAATGATTTTGAAAAATTTATAAGATACTAATTGAAATGAAGGATGAAAAAATAAAAAAGTATACCCTTAAGGAGATTTGGGAAGAGGATTTAGGGATAAAAATAAGTGAAATAGAGTGGCAACAATTATGGGGACAAAGACATTTAAAAAATTTATCGATACGAGTCAAAGAAAATTATTATAAGTTAATATGGAAGTGGTACTTGACACCGGTAAGAATAGCATATATGAATAAAAATAACTCAATAAATTGTTGGAGAGGGTGTCAAGAACCAGGAACATATATACACATGTGGTGGCAATGTAAATATGTAAATAATTTTTGGGAGAAAGTATTTAGAGAAATAGAAACAATAATGAATATGAAAATAGATAAAAGTCCTAGTATAGCTTTACTATCATTATATAACAATAAGCAACTGAAAAAGGAGGATAAAGAAGCGATAACAAACTTCCTAACTATAGCAAGACTGCTTATAGCAAGGAATTGGAAAAAAGATATGAATATACAAATAGAGGAGTGGTATAAGGAAGCATGGAAAATAGCAATAAATGATAAATTGACATGTATATTAAAGGTTTAAAAAGGTACATGGAAACAAAGTGATTTTGATGCTGTATGGGGAAGATTTGTGGTAAATGGATTAAAAAATAAGGAAGGAAAATTACCGTCACAAGAAGAAATGAAATTTTGGACAGATGAAATGTAAGAAAGGTGGCTTGAGACGGGTGGAGGGGAGCACTGTGGTGGAAAAAAAAGGAAAAAAAGAGAAAAGGGGGGAAATGTCAAAGCAAAATAACAAAACAACATGTTAAAGAGGTTGATGTACAAAATACAATAGTATGTAATAAATGTGATAAATCAATAAAAATTAAAAAAAAGAATCTCATCTGGGGACTTTATCACATTAGGAAACACACAGTTTCTGAGACTCTTTCAGAATGATTTTGGACGGGCCCCATCCCATCAGTATTCTGTCAGAATCTGGCTGCAAAGCGTCACAGAAACGGATTATTTGCAGACAGAATTCTAATCATGTTTTTTGAACTGCTATGGTTTTTTTCATGTCAGGAGTGACTTGACAAACTGCAAGTTGCTTCTGGTGTGAGAAAATTGGCCATCTGTAAGGATGTTGCCCAGATGTATCTGATGTTTTATCATCCTTGTGGGAGGCTTCTCTCATGTCCCCACATGGGGAGCTGGAGCTGACGGAGGGAGCTCATCTGCTGTCTCCCTGGATTTGAACCTCCGACCTGTCGGTTTCAGTTCTGCCAGCACAAGGGTTTAACTCACTGCATCACTGGGGGCATGGCTATGATAATTATACACTTTATTTATATTCCGCCAGGCATGTAGCCAGGGGGGGGGGGGGCTCGGGGGGCTTCAGCCCCCCCCAAAATTTTCATGGTGGTTCACGAAAAGGCCTTACTGGTGCATTATTTAAACTGTTATGTTTATTCATATCATGATCTGATCACCATACTCAATATATCCCATATGCATGGGGGTATTGGGGTAATGATACAAAAGGTTTGCTAGGGTAGGCCCTCTTTCACTCAGACTCAGCCCCCCCTGAAACTCAGCCCTCCCCGAAACCCCCCCTGAAAAAAAGTCACCCCCCCCCCCCCGAAACGAAATCCTGGCTACGGGCCTGTATTCCGCTTTATCTCCCCAGAGGGACTCAAAGCGGATTACAGTTTTACATATATAAGGCAAACATTCAATGCTTTTTTCCACAGTAAACAATGACATACAATACACAAACAGAGGTAAAGGCCTTCTCCTTCCAACTCCGGTGACTGGAGGCGATGCTTAACTCCGGCCATGGGGAGGTGCTCTTGTTCCATTTTTTTCATGCTGTTGTGCATAGACTTCTCTTATCATGTTGCTGGCATGTCTGCATGGAGCCCCCCTTTTACCTCCCTGCCAAGCTGGTACCTATTGATCTACTCGCATTACATGCTTTCAAACTGCTAGGTAGTCAGAAGCTACATCTTACAACTGGGAGCTCACCCTGACTCACAGCTTCAAACTGCTAACCCTCTGGTCAGCAGATTTTCTACAGCTAGCAGCTTAATTCACTGCACTAGCACAGCCACTATGCATTCTTCCATTGCTGTTTTTGTGTGTGATAGAAAAATCTGTATACATCCCATCAGCAATAATACTTTTTAAAAGGTCATAGAGTGATTACAGGGTGTTTTGAATGGATTGGGAGGAGCCAGCCATCATAAGAATCGTAATAATCAGGTGTGATGAGGAGAGTATGCATCCTGTCTCAATATAGTATACATCCAGTCCTAAAAAAATATGGGATGCATACTGATATAAACAGATTATATCCCAATGTGACAAGGTCTTGGAGATACTCCGTCTTTGCAAAGTTTTGCAGATGGATTTCGATGGGATGGGGTAAACATCATGTGATGGGAACTGTTCAAAATCATCCTCAAATTCCAAATAGTCATGGAATCATAGGATCATATGATCATAGAATCCTTGAGTTGGAAGAGACCTTATGGGTCATCCAGTCCAACCCCATTCTGTCAAGAAGCAGGAACATCACATTCAAAGTATCCCTGACAGATGGCCACCCAGCCTCTGTTTAAAAGCCTCCAAAGAAGGAGCCTCCACCACACTCTGGGGCAGAGAGTTCCAGTGCTGAACAACTCTCACAGTGAGGAAGTTTTTCCTAATGTTCAGGTGGAATCTCCTTTCTTTCCTGTAGTTTGAAGCCATTGTTCCACATCCTAGTCTCCAGAGCTATGACTCCTCCCTATGACTTCCACTCACATATTTATATATGACCATCATGTCTCCATGTCTCTGAAATGGAGTATGTCTTCATGTGATGAGGTTAGAAACACCTTTTGCTTCATTTCTCAACCTTTTTGGAAAGTGTCAGCATGACAGACCTCAAATGCACAGGCTGGATGAGGAAAACAAATATAATAATAATAATAATAATAATAATAATAATAATAATAATGCAAGTATTGTAAGTAGTACTAAATAGTCACATCACAAAAAACAATGGACAGATTCAGAAGAACAACCACATTGCGAGCTGAAGCAATGCAGGGAGGCACGAATCAAGCAGTGTTCCCTGGCCAGGTAATTTTCAGTACAAAGGCAAGAGAAGAAAATCCCAAAGGCCTTTCTGCTCAGAATTCTAGCCTGGCCCTTATTCTCTGCACACGCTCCTGACTCTCCAGGCTAGATTTCCGATTTGGAATTGCACCTTGCTTTCCAAACAGCCTCCCAGACATTGCAAAGAAGAAAGAAAGAGGGGAGGGGGTCATGCAGTTTGGAAATCGAAGCAACAACTTCCCAATCTTGTGCAAATTACACAGTTTTGTACAATGTTGTGCTATGTTTACTTTAGATGCAATCAGGGGCGGCTCGTCCATTACGCGAAGTAAGCGGTCGCAGAACATTTTTTTTTTGCCAGGGGTGCAGAGGCACCTCCGTAAATGCCCCTCGACAGCCACTTGAGGAGCGCCCCCTCAGCTCACAACAGCCCTAGCAGTCCGGGGGGAGCCTCGGCTTTCTTGCCTCGCTGCCGGGCGATCCTCTTCCCAAAGAGGCCAGGCCCTTGAGCCCTGCCTAGCCCCTCTCGTTCTTGCTCCACCCAGCCACCGGGTGCGCAAGCAGAGCTGGCGCTCAATCGTTCTCTGCGTTTGATCCCTTCCCCATGACCGGCTCCCTTTCCCGATCTCCCGGCGCTCCACCCACCTCTCCTCTCCCCAATCTGCGGGTGGGCCAAGGGGCAGAGCCGCCGCACCTGGCCCACTTCAGGTCCTGAGACGTGTCTGCAGACCCCAGCGTGCGCACCAAAAGTCACCTCTTCTCCTCACTTTCTCTTCAGCCATTGGGGCCAAGAGAGAGAGAGAGAGAGACAGCCCCTCCAGCTGGAGGTATCTCCCACCTCCGCTCCCTCCTTTGTTTTTGCGCTTACCTTCAGGAAAGGTGGGCATCTCCACCTCTCTCTCTCTCTCTTTCTCGGTCCCAATGGCTGAGGAGAAAGTCAGGAGAAGAGGTGACTTTTGGTGCACATGCCGGGGTCTTCAGGAACGCCTCCGGATCCAAAGCAGGCCAGGCAAGGGAGCAAATGCGGCAAGTGTAGTTACTGGGATGTATAGTTCACCTACAATCAAAGAGCATTCTGAACTCCAGCAATGATGGAATTGAACCAAATATGGCACACAGAACTCCCACGACAAACAGAAAATATATATCAATGATTGGTTGCGGGGGGGGGGGGGCAAAATACTGTTTGCTTACCGTTGAAAATTACCTAGGGCCACCTCTGGATGCAATGTCCATTGTGTCCACTGGGTCTTCAGTGCATGTATTTAACTTTGTAACATAATCCAATATACATGTCAATGTCAATGGGTCTTACTCTGCTGTAACTCCATAGGATGGCAGACTTTAATAATTTTCCTGTTTGTAAACGCGTTACCTTTTGGATCCAAAGATGGGGATGGAGATGGAAATCTACCAATTGGGGCACAGGAGCTTGGATTACATCTACATCTACATCTACAAAAATACAAATTCCTAGCAATGGCATCACTAGGTGGATGCAGACCACACTCAGAGGTCCCAAAATCACCCATGATTTATGCACTACTATCTGTCTTTTGCATTGTTATTTATACTTGATTATTTGGGGAATGCTGCACATTTGATGCATATTTTTACATATACTATATTTATATCCAATTCTTTCTATCTTTGGTTTTTTCAGTGAGTTTTGTCCTGAAAGACTAATTGAGCTTTTGCCAACCTGGCCTCCTGCAGATACAGATACCATAAGTATTTGTCAACAGCTCTCCTCATCCTCAGCCAGCAGTGCAATGGGTTTGCTGTCGGTTGTAAGCCAATAGATTTGGGGAATGCTGGATTAAGGAAGGCTGATCAAAGAGGTAAGAGGCTATCCCTGTTTGTTACACATAGGTGGGTCTACCTGAGGCATGTGTGGGCATGTGGCATATTTTGTGGAATGGGTTCTTTCATACAAGTTGTGGTTTGTCCATATGTAGTTGCAGTCAATGCCTATCCCTGGTATGCATTTTTAGTCACTCCAATGAGTTTTCCTATAGCTAACTCAACTTTGGGGCAGAAATCATGCTATAACCCAATGAGCTTTCCTATAGCAAACTCATCTTTGGGACAGAAATCACTCTACCACCCAATGAGTTTTCCTACAGACAACTCAACTTTGAGGGAAGAAATCACTGTACAACCCAATGAGCTGTACTACAGCCAACTCATCTTTGGGACAGAAATCACTCTACAACCCAATTAGTTTTTCTTTTTTACAGCTATCTCAACTTTGAGGGCAGAAATCACTCTACAACTCAATTACTTTCCCTACAATCAACTCAACTTTGAGAGCAGATATCACTATACAACTCAACGACTTTTCCTACAGCCATCACTCTGCAACCCAATAGGTTTTTCTATGGCCAACTCAATTTTGAGAGCAGAAATCACTCTACAACCCAATGACTCTCCCTACAGCCAACTCAACTTTGAGAGCAGAAATCACTATACAACCCAACGACTTTTCCTACAGCCATCACTCTACAACCCAATAGGTTTTGCTATGGCCAACTCAACTTTGAGGGCAGAAATCACTCTACAACTCAGTGAGTTTCCTTACAGCCAACTCATCTTTGAGGCAAAAACCCTCTCCAGCCCAGTGAGCTTTTCTATGGCCAACTCAATATTGAGAGCAGAAATCACTCTTCAACCCAATGAGTTTTCCTACAGCCAACTCAACTTTGAGAGCAGAAATCACTATACAACCCATGACTTTCCCTACAGCCAACTCAACTTTGAGAGCAGAAATCACTATACAACCCGATGACTTTTCCTACAGCCATCACTCTACAACCCACTCTATGGCCAACTCAACTTTGAGAGCAGAAATCACTCTTTAACCCAATGTGTTTTCCTACAGCCAACTCAACTATGAGGGCAGAAATCACTCTACAACCCAATTAACTTTCCTACAGCCAACCCATCTTTGGGGCAGAAATCACTCTATGAACCGGTAAGTTTTCCTACAGCCAACTCAACTTTTTGGTAGAAATCACTCTACAACCCAATTAGTTTTCCTACAGCCAACTCAACTCTGAGGGCAGAAATCACTTTATAACCCAATGAGTTTCCCTACAGCAAACTTGTCTTTGGGGCAAAAACACTCTCCAACCCAATGAGTATTCCTACACTAACCCATTTTGAGGGCAAAACACTCTCCAATTCAATGGACTTTCCTTCATCATACTCAACTTTGAGGGCAGAAAACACTCTTCAATGGGGCAATTCAATTTTGAGGTCAGAAAACAATCCCCAACCCAATGAGCCTACTCAACTTTGAGGGCCAAAACCCACTCTCCATCCTGTTTTCTGCTTTGTGGTAGGGGTGGGGGGGGGGGGGATTACTCCAACTCAATGAGCTTTCCAAAAAAAAATCTTCAGGATTTGGAACAGAGGCTAACTGAGAACATCTGCCCTCCAGGCACCAAAAGAAGCCGCTGATTTATGGACACTAATGGATTTCATTGAGTTCAAAATATAAGACTCATCTATAAAAGTCAAGAACATCTGATGATAATGCTGAGTGTAACAATTTTACTGAAAGTTGAAACAACAGAAGGCAGAAAAAATCCAAAGTTTTGGGCAAGTGATACTTCTCTTTGGGAAAAAAGGCATTCTATCCAAGAATATCTATCCTGCTGAAAGGCCTTCTTCTATTATTCTGTGTGTTTTTGCCCTAGCGCTGAGAAGATGCATTTTGAAGAAGGTGTGTGCTTGAAGTTGACACGGTTCCACTGCAGGGGAAAGAAAGGAATAAAGCAATCATTACAGGGCTGAATCGTACAGTCCAGCAGGAGACAAAGATGAGGCTCCGAGGGTGGGCAAGGAGTCCAATTAGCTGCCTGCAGAAAAGCACAGAGAAAGGAGCAAAGGTTGCCTTGTTTTAGGCGCAAAATCATGATTAATTGTTAGGGAGCAAAGAGGAAGTTTGAGCAGCCCGTTTTTGCCATTGCCTCCTATCCCTACAAAATTTTCTTGTTGATATTGCAGTGGATCGTTTGACAGGACACCAAGACTTGCTCAACTATTTTGAATTGAGGATTATTTGGTTTGTTGTTTTACTTTGAATCTATACATTTGTATTATGCATCATACTCTGGTGCCGTTAAAGTGTTGGTGTCTAATTCTGGGTTAGAAGTTAGGAAAACCCAGAGGTCAGAAGTAAAGTATATGTCTAACATGTTGAAAGTCCCTGGCTTCTCATCATGAGGGAGGAGAATTATTGACCATCAGAGTAGACAAAATGGGGCAAAACTGCCTAACCTGCTGGAAAACAAATCCTCATATTCCCAATATGGATTTGAACAAGGAAAGTTGCTTTACAGCATTAAGTGTTGTATGATATTAGAAGTTGTATTGTCAAAGGCTTTCATGGCCCGAATCATTGGGTTGTTCTGTGTTTGCTGGGGTGTATGACCATGTATTGTCGAAGGCTTTCCTGGCTGGAATCATTGGTCTGGGGCCGGCATACCTGAGGGCCCGCTTATCCCCCTACCAACCCCAGAGATTACTTCTGTCCAAAGACCAAAATCCAGACTTATCATCTGTCCTCTACTAGGCAGAGAGCCTTCTCGATTGTGGCCCCTTATTTATGGAATGCCTTGCCAGTTGAAACCCGAACCATCCAAGAGCTACTTGCTTTTCGGAAAGCCTGTAAAACCTTTCTTTTCCGACAAGCTTTCGATGGGTGAATAACTCAGGACTATGTCTGTTCTCATTTTTATTGTATTTTAAAGTTGGTTGTATTGTTTTTAATCTACTGCTGTAAAACCGCTCCGAGCCAAATTGGGAGTGGCGGTATAAAAGTCAAATAAATAAATAAATAAATAAATAAATAAATTGGATTGTTGTGCGTTTTCTGGGCTGTCTGGCATGTTCCAGAAGCATTCTCTCCTGACATTTCACCTGCATCTATGGAAGACATCCTCAGAGGTTGTGAGGTCTGCTGGAAACTAAGAAAATGAGGTTTATAGTTTTAATCTTCAATCAAAGAGCATTCTGAATTCCACCAACAAAGGAATTGAAGCAAACTTGGCACAAAGAACTCCCATGACAAACAGAAAATACTGGAAAGGTTTGGTGGGTATTGACCTTGAGTTTTGGAGTTGTAGATCACATACATCCAGAGAGCACTGTGGACTCAAACAATGATGGATCTGGACCAAACTTGGCACGAATACTCAATATGCCCAAATACAAACATTGGTGGAATTTGGGGGAAATAGACCTTGACATTTGGGAGTTGTAATTGCTGGGATTTATAGTTAACCTACAATCAAAGAGCATTCTGAACCCCATCAACAATAAAATTGGGCCAAATTTCCCACACAGAACCCACAGGACCAACAGAAAATACTGTGTTTTTTGATGATCTTTGGTGACCCCTCTGACATCCTTTTTTGACCCCTCCAGGAGTCACGTCCCCCAGGTTGAGAAACGCTGCCTTAAATCAGCAGGAGACTGAGGCTGGATCTAAAAAATCCATATTCTCTGCTTTGAATTGGGTGATATGGCAGTGTAGACTCATACAATCCAGTTCAGAGTAGATAATGTGTATTATCTGCTTTGATAATCTGGATTCTATGGCAGTGTAGCTCAAGTCACAGATATGACAACCCAGCTTTATAGCAAAAGAGCAAATATCTACAAATGGATTTGCAATTTCTCTCTCTTTTTCACTCTTCCACTGCCGAGCCTTGAGTTCCAAAGCATCCAGGTAGGTTTCAATCATTACAAGATTCACCAGTGGATTGAAGGGATTGATTGAAGGCATAAAACAGCAGCCTTTTGCTCTGTGACTCTGAGGTTGCCGCATGCAGCCTTATTATGTTGCTTAGGTCCCTGGAACTGGCTCTGGTGCACTCTTAAGCAACGTGGACGGAGATCCATGGCTGGTGAAAATCGATACCAGTGTCATCATCACCATCCAAATTGCACCACAGAGGAGACGCCACCGTCCACCCAGGGCCTTCTGTAGCTGTCAAAATACAACAAAGACACCAGAGCATCTGGGGAGGAATATATTAAGGCTCGCAATCCCTCTTGCTGGTCCCCAGTGAGCACATTAGCTCTGCTGGCCAGCAACATGCTGCCAAGACAACCAGCTGTTGTGTGTTGGGTTTGTGTTGTGCGGGAGAATTTGATTTCCAAAACACACCATCCGGGATGAACAACTTCCCTTCTCTAAATTGTTTGTTCGGCCACAAGGAAGCCAGGAGGCTGGCTTAGATCTCAACTCAGGAGCCAACTTGGATAGTTCTGCTTACAGAAATTGAGGCAGCCAATCGGGACCGTTTAGGTTAGAAAAAGGCGTGCTGCAAAAAAAATTGTAAGTAGAAAGACTGGATGAAAATGTCATAAATAAGCAAACTCACCTGCTGGGTTCAGGAGTAGTGAATTATGTTGTCCTGTTGCCTATGCAGAAACGAAATTCAACTGTCAATCTGGTCCACTTCCATACTAAAACACAGGTATACTCATACTAGCAATGCCCGGGTTAAGTCTTTAGTAGGAATAAACATTAGAATTAGGTACAGAGAGCATTCAACTCCTCTTTTACATCAGCTCCATTGGCTGCCAGTCTGCTACCAAGCACAATTCAAAGTGTTGGCTTTAGCCTATAAAGCTCTAAATGGTTCCATCCCAGTTTACCTGCCTGAACATATCTCCCTCTATGAGCCAGCTAGGAGGTTGAGATCATCTAGGGAAGCCCTGTTCTCGGTTCCACGTCTTTTGCAGAAGCAGTTGGTGTGAACGAGGGACTTCAGTGGTGGCTCCTCAGTTATGGAACTCCCTCCCTAATGAAATCAGATCAGCCCCCTCCCTCCTGACTTTCAGGAAAATGCTAAAGATGTGGATGTGGGATCATTTGTTCAGTTAGTAACCCACCAGAGAATTTTGGAATAGTGCAATGACAATTTGGAATGGCCATGGATTATTATTTTGGATAATGTGATTTTAATAAGTGTTTTAAGGTTTAAGATGTTTTAATGATTGTTGTAATATCTATGTTAATTTCATTATGTATGTATGTTTACATAGCATTGCGTCTTTGCCTATATATGTAAACTGCTTTGAGTTCCCTATGGGGTTGGGAAAGGCAGGGCATAAATATGGTAAATAAATTAAATAATGATATAAGATTTGTTTGGAGAGGATTGGTTTTGGCCTTCCTCTGAAGTTGAGAGAGTATGACTTGCTCAAGGCCATCTAATGGGTTTCTATGGCTGCGTGGGAATTTGAACCCTGGTTTCCAATGCTCAGACAATGTTTTGCATTCACTGAGCTTCATATTCAATTTCCCAAAGAAAATAATGTGCTTGCTATCCCAGAGAGCCATTCATGGCTCAATGGAGGGGAATCTAGTCATTTGATCAGCAAATGCATGAACTCCATTTGTTCATGGAGTGAGATGATGTCCCTACAATTTTAGTTTTTACTAGAAATGTGTGTTTCACCTTGTAGCAGTTGGTGGCTTCCACATCACTGGAAAAGTGAAGCAATCCTGGGTTTGAAGTGAAAGCTTTAAAGACCTATCCATGGTGCTGAACCTGTTTTAGGACTCTTTACATCAGTGGTTCTCAACCTGGGGTCCCCAGATGTTTTTGGCCTACAACTCCCAGAAATCCCAGCCAGTTTACTAGCTGTTAGGATTTCTGCTAGGGTGTCTCCCAATTAGCTCAGCATTTTTAGCAGCTATACTGGCTGAACACTGTGCTCGGTCTCTTTTCGTCTCTCTAGAAATGTGGGCACTTTCAAACCCTCATCGTCTGATTCTTCTTCTCCCTCCAATTCCTGAGCACTTCCCTGCTCCCCTTCCTCTTCCGAAGATAAGGAATCCCTAACAACAGCATTGAATCATGGCAATTGCGGTAGTGTCAAACTGCATCACTTCTACTGTGTACAGGCACCCTCTACCTCAACTATCCTCTTTGGAAACTATCACAGACATTCTTTCTTACTCCTTCCTTTCTTCCTCCCTCCTCCCTCCTTTCCCTTCCTCTTTCTCTTCTTCCACATATAGCCAAAGGCAAAAGCTTCAAACCTAAGCAAATCCATCCAAACCAGGGCCTCCTCCCTTTTCTAAGGACCATCCCAAGCTTCAAAAATGGACACTTTTCCTTGTTGATTTTTGGAAGCCATTCAATGTTTACCCATGAAACTTTGTTCAAATATAAAGAAAGAGGATGAACACATCAAATGTGGAGACACTTTGCGACAAGAAAGGACTCGGTTGTGCGGAGAGAAGGCTGGAGCGGGAAGAGAGTTCAGATGCAATTCTTGGATATGGACAGCTCCATATTTTGTAGCTCCCAGACAAAGTCGACAGCAACTGTCAGAATCTGTGTTTCAAGTCCGACCTTCTGCTTTTATCTATATTTTAAACCCCACACAAGGTATACAAGGCGAATGTTGCTGTTACAGTCAGAGAGTCCTAAATAATGGATGAAGTACAGAGGCTCAAAAGAGGGAGGGAAGCTAGAGGAGGTTTTAAAAAAAATGAAAGTAAGGCAAAGGAGGGGTGGAAATTGCTCCAAAGTAACAGCCCAGACCCTTTCACTGCTTTTTAGTCCAACCAAATCCCCACCATCATTCAGTTGGAATTGAATGCTGATCAACAGCAACAATATTAGAGTATTTTGTCTAACAAACAGAGCTCACTTGGATCAAGGGAAGCAAATGCCTTCAACAAACAAAAGCAGAGCTGGAATCAAACACAAGCCTCATAAGCAACAGTTTAGGAACCTGGATCAAAAGGGACTTCTCTCTATCAATAAAATAGATTAAATTTTAGTTTGTCATGGATGTTAGGAGGATTGGCATTTGGCCAATGCTAATACGGGCACATCTACAGTGCAGAATTAACATAGTTTGGCATCTTGGCTGTTGCATCCCTAGCTTGGAGACACCGATGACCACACAAGAGTCCAGAATATAAGCAAACACATAAACATGAATAAAGAAAAAATAGGAGTAATCCAAAAAGGTTTAGCAATAGGTGATAACCACACAGGAATCCAAATGACCCATCAAAATCCAAAGGTAATACAGTCCAGGAATAACCCAAAAATCACAAGTACAGCATAAATCCATAAGCAAAAGGTATACTTAGTAAAACTTGAGCAGGAATCATAAAACAAGAGTATAGAAAACTTCCAGGTTACTTGAATCCAAAACCAAGATTTGACTTGACACAATGACCAGAAGCTCAGGCCTAGCTTCTAACTCAAAAGCCAACATTGCCTGAACTAACTTTAAAGTAAACAACTGGCTGTTAATAAGCACTCATGAAATGATGTCATTTCCCACAAATTTTCCCTATCTCTTTCCCACGTAATCTCACTGACCTACAGAGCCTGTTTTCTGCTCTGATCTGTAAATAAAGACATTCACTAATCTCCACAAGACCAGGTGCAGAACTTTCCGTTTCACTTAGTTCTTCACTTGACCCCTTATCTAATGATGTTATTTCTGGCTCCTGTAACTGACCTTGGAGCTCTGCACTGTCTGAGCCAGTTTTATTTCCCTGGCCTGAATCCTCTTCACTTTGAGTCTGGCCTGAATCTTCATGACTTTAAACCCTAGGAAATCCTACAGCAGTTAAAGTGATGTCAAAGTGCATTAATTCTGCAATATAGATGTACCCACATTGGCTAACAAGATCCACAAACAGGACATGAATGCCATCACATAGTTTCTCTGATATGGTGGGTCATCTTCAACCATTAATACATTAACCACAGATATATGAAGATGCACAAATCCTTTACTTGGGTGTTTCTCCAATCAAGATTGTTTTGTGAACCAGTACATGCTCATTTGTCTTTGAATTGGCATTCCTGCTATTCCAGACATAGAGTGCATCTGCACTATAGAATGAATGCAGTTTGATACTGCTTTAACTGTTCGGCACAATGCGGTTCGGGCCCCGCCTGTCTTTGTGATCGCATCTCCCACTATGAACCGGTGCGAACTTTAAGATCTTTCGCTCCCACCTCCGTCACAAGCATGGTTGGTGGGGATGAGAGAGAGAGAGCCTTCTTGGTGGTGGCCCCTCGCCTCTTGAACGCCCTTCCTAGAAAAATAAGACGGGCCCCATCCTTCCCCTCCTTTCGTAAGAGCCTGAAGACCTGGTGGCTTAACCAAGCCTTTGAGAACGACTAGTTCTAGCTCAGCCTCATACTGTTGAATATGGCCATATCTTTTTCTACCAATTACCGAGGTCATTTTCTTCTATTCGGCCCCAGGAAATGAACAGCCATAGACTTTACCTATTATTGTTGTTGCCTGTTATAACCTTGCACCTAATTTCCCGGGCCCTCTACCAATTGCACTAGCCTTGGTCCAGCCTTTTAAATTGCCTTGAACAGGCAGGATTATTTTAAATATATATGTACTATTGTGATTTTTATGCTTATATTGTCTTGTTAATTTTATGTTTATGTTGTTTACTTTGTATGTATTGATGATGTTATTTGGAAACTGCTCTGAGTCCCCTCGGAGAGATAGAGCAGTATATAAATAAAGTTTTGTTGTTGTCATCATTGCCACAGAATCCTGGGAGTTGTGGTTTAGTGAGGCACCAGCACTCTTTGGTAGAGAAGGCTTGTAAAACTCCATATTGTTGAGCCATATAATATTATTTACAAGATCTTTAGCCATTCTTCCAAAGAATACTAGAGCCTCACTAAATTCCAGCTCTCAGGATTCCATAGCTTTGCACTATGGCTGACAGTTTGGTGCCAAACTGTATTCATTCTACAGTGTAAATGTACCTGTCAATGTGGAGCCTATCATGGGCAGACGCTGCCTGATGGAGACTAGCTGCGGCAATGGGAATTCCTAGCAAAGGGGAAGAGAAGACTGAAATGGAGGGAAAGAGAGCACATGAATTTTGCAGCATACTAGCATGCGCATAAAAGAGAAAAAAAGGAAAGGAAAAGAAAAAGGAGCTGAGCAACAAGGTCACTTAATCTGCCTCAGGCAATCCAGGGGATGACAAAAGTCAAAGCGTGTCGCACAATCAGCCGAAGACAAAATACTCATCCCGGGAGGATGAGGGCGAATGTGTCGCATGTAACAAAAGGGAAATGCATACAATATGGAACGCTCCTGCTTTGAAGCTGTCTCTCGAAGGCTACAGCGCAAAGAAAGGGGTTGTCAGCACCATCTGTTGATCCAATCCCTTCAAGATGGGGCTGTGTAAACTCAGATTGGGTTTCAAGTTTGGATTGAGTGATTCCTCACCCAAGGTTGATCCAGAACAAATCCAATCCAGGGCCCAAACCCAAATGAAGATCTGCCAGGTCTCCACTATCGGCTGTGCCAATGCCCTTTCTATTTCCCAAAAAGGCAACAGTTGTTCCAGTTTTTGACAACTGCAAAATATCTGAACAAAACCAGAAGTGAGATGAGTGCCGCCTGGTGGCTACACGGGGCAGAACTTGCAAAAAATACCTGTTTTGATAATTGCACTTTTTGAGGCTTGCAGTGGATCATCATATCTCCATGCTTGTCCCCTCAAAAAGTTTTGGTACAGACTACAAAGGCCATCTCAGACAATGGAGTGCATCTACACCTGTGTTTCTCAACCTTCCTAACGCTACGACCCCTTAATACAATTCCTCATGTTGTAGTGATCCCCAACAATAACATTATTTTGGTTGCTACTACATAACTGTAATTTTGCTACTGTTATGAATCGTCATGTAAATATCTGATATGCAGGATGTATTTTCATTCACTGTACCAAATTTGGCACAAATACCCAATACGCCCAAATTTGAATACTGGTGGGATTGGGGGTGGGATTGATTTTGTCATTTGGGAGTTGTAGTTGCTGGGATTTATCGTTCACCTACAATCAAAGAGCATTCTAAACTCCACCAATGATGGAACTGAACCAACTTAGCACACAGAACTCCCATGACCAACAGAAAATACTGGAAGGGTTTGATGGGCATTACCTTAAGTTTTATTTATTTACAAGGACTACGTAAGTTTGTTGCACTGTTTATATTGTATGCAACACTGCAAATTTATGTTTTGACTCTGCTGACAAGAGTATTTTTGCACTTTTTATTGTATTCTTATGTTTTATTTACTTTATTGTGATGTTTGTTTTGTGTTTTTGGTTTTATTTTGTTGTAATGCACTACTGGGCTTGGCCTCATGTTAGCCTCTCCAAGTCCCCTTTGGGGAGATGGTGGCGAGGTATAAATAAAGGTATTATTATTATTATTATTATTATTATTATTATTATTATTATGTAGTAGTAGTAGTAGTAGTAGCAACCAAAATAATGTTATTGTTGGGGATCACTACAACATGAGGAATTGTATTAAGGGGTCGTAGCGTTAGGAAGGTTGAGAAACACAGGTGTAGACACTCTGCTGGCTATTGTATTGGATCACACATCAGACACTTCCCAAGTGTCTAGGACTGTGTGATGTATCGGTGAATAATGCGTGCAGATCCCAGTAAGGTGGCCTTTTGCAGCTGGCAGGTGGTAATCATGTTAGCGCCGAGTGTGTTTAACTGCAGGCCAAGGTCTTGAGGCACTGCACCCAGTGTGCCAATCACCACCTTCACCACCTTGACTGGTTTGTGCCAGTGTCTTTGCAGTTCGATCTTTAAATCTTCATATCATGTCATCTTTTCCAGTTGTTTCTCTTCAATCCTGCTGTCACCTGGGATGGCAACATCGACAATCCATACTTTGTTTTTTAACATGACCATGAGGTCAGGAGCCTTGTGCTCCAAAACTCTGTCTGTCTGAATCCGGAAGTCCCAGAGTACCTTGACATATTCATTTTCTGTAACTTTTTTCTGGCTTGTGATCCCACCAGTTCTTTGTCGCAGGCGGATGGTATTTGTAGCACAAGTTCCAATTAATCATCTGAGCAACGGTGTTATGCCTCTGCTTGTAGTCTGTCTGATCTTCTTGCAGCAGCTGAAGATGTGATCTATTGTTTCATCTGCTTCCTTGCAGAGTCTACACTTGGGGTCTGTTGTTGACTTTTCAATTCTGGCTTTGATGGCATTGGTTCTATTGTTGTTGTTGTTGTTGTTGTTGTTGTTTTCTGTTTTTTTCCCATCCTGCTTTTGTGCAAAGTTATTATGTCTTTTGCATTGGACCAGACTAAATTCCGCTTAAGCACAACAATAGGGAGGAGGGAGCAAGCTTATTTTCTGCTGGGTTGACCTCAACCTCCCCGATGCACCTGAAGCGCCCCTCTGGGATACAGAACAATGGCTTCAAATTGCAGGAAAAGATATTCCAGCTAAACATTAGGAAGAACTTCCTCACTGTGAGAGCTGTTCAGCAGTGGAACTCTCTGCCCTGGAGTGTGGTGGAAGCTGTTTCTTTGGAGGCTTTTTAACAGAGGCTGTATGGCCATCTGTCGGGGGTGCTATGAATGTGTTTTTTCCCTGCTTCTTAGCAGAATAAGGTTGGACTGGATGGCGTACGAGGTCTCCTCCAATTCTAGGAGTCTACGATTTTATGATGGAGCCCCCGATGGCGCAGTGGGTTAAAGCACTGAGCTGCTGAGCTTGTTGATCAAAAGGTCGCAGGTTCGATTCCGGGGAGTGGTGTGAGCTTCCGCTGTCAGCCTTAGCTTCTGCCAACCTAGCAGTTCGAAAACATGCAAATGTGAGTAGATCAATAGGTACCGATCCGGCAGGAAGGTAACTGCGCTCCATGCAGTCATGCCGGCCACATGACCTTGTAGGTGTCTACGGACAATGCTGGCTCTTCGGCTTAGAAATGGAGATGAGCACCACACCCCAGAGTCAGACATGACTGGACTTAATGTCAGGGGACTACCTTTACCTTTACCTTACGATTTTATGATTCTATGAAAGGTGGGATTCAATTCTGGGAGTGAGCATTCTTCAAACAGAGACAGCCACATCTGAGTCTTCCTTCTTAAATTCCCTGTTTAGCCAAAGGGGAGCAGCTGAATGCAACAAGAATAGGAATTGGTGCATTTAAAACCAGAGCCGGGAGTGTAAGCTAATTTGTGATAGACGGCCTTGCAAGATCATTCAACTAATTTTGACATCTGACTCTTTTAAAACTATATTTACATGCACCGATTCTCTTCTCTCTCTTTGCCAACATAATCCAGAGTCTGCAAAAATGGGCCAAGATCCAAAATCAAAGAGATCAAGAACAATTGGATACTTGCAGATTGATGTGAATTGCAGCATTGTACAACTAAAGGTACAACAATTGGAGGCTCGGCAGCTAAATGGAAATTGCAGCATTGTACAACTAAATGTGCAATCCCATATGCATTAGCATCTGCATGCACACTGCACTGTACATTCATATTCATCAACGTGCAAATGTGTCATGCCCTTGTGCACAATGTGCATTCATCCACAATTCCACTTCTACCATTTTCAAGTGAGTGCAGCCATCGTGCACTGGATGGAAATCTTGCTTTTGTAGATTAACTTTATGCATGCATAAGGCCTCAATAGGAAACCAGCCATGCTGTCCCCAGTGCGATAATACAGTTGTCTATTAACAGTTGTGGTTTTGTCTTTTGCAGGTTTTGTCATTCACAAATTTGATTTAAAAGTTTGTAGTTTGGTGAGGCGTAGTGCTCTCTGCTTAGAATTGCCAGTGCCCAAACTCAGGAATCCATAAGGGAAATTACCGTATATACTTGAGTATAAGCCAACCCGAATATAAGCTGAGACACCTAATTTTACCACAAAAAAAAAAAAAAAAAAACCTGGGAAAACGTATTAACTCAAGTATAAGCTGAGGGTGGGAAATGCAGCAGCTATGGATAAATTTCAAAATAAAAATAGATACCAATAAAATTATATTAACTGAGGCATCAGTAGGTTAAATGTTTTTGAATATTTATATAAAACTGCAATTTAAGATAAGACTGTCCAATTCTGATTAAACCATTATTCTAACCTTTAATCCTTCCAATAATAATAGAGTAAAATAATAAATGTAATACAAATAATAATAGAGTAAAATAATGGAAATTGAATAATAATAGAGTAAAATAATAAATGCAATAATAACAATAATAGAGTAAAATAATGTAAATGTAATAATACCAATAATAATAGAGTAAAATCATAAATATAATAATAATAATAATAAATAGAGTAAAATAATAAATGTAATAAAAATAATAAGAAAGTAAAATAATGTAAATGTAATAATAATAGAGTAAAATAATAAATGTAATAAAATAATACGAATTGACCTTGACTCAAGTATAAGTCAAGGGGAGCTTTTTCAGCCTAAAAATGAGACTGAAAAACTAGGCTTATACTTGAGTATATACAGTATGTTCAGGTGGAAACACAGCTACTTATAGGTGTCTTGCCACGTTTGCAGTTTTGACTTTTGACAAATTCACAGATTTGATTAAAATTGTAATGGACTTTTACTCAATTTAACAACTATCAGTATCAAATCTCCCCTTCCTGGGCAAGGTTCTAGAGAAGATAGTGTCCTCACAACTCTGAAGTTTCTTGGATGAAACCGATTATCTAAATCCATTTCAATATGTTTTCAGGAAATGAGATACCATTGTTTGCTTTGGTGGATGATCTATGAAGAGAGCTAGACAAAGGGAATGTGTCCCTGTTGTTTCTCCTGGACATCCCAGCAGCTTTCGATACCACCAACCATGGTATCCTGGTCCTAAACCAGTGCATATCATTAATAATGGACTGGATGAGGGTGAACAAGTTGAAATTAAATCCAGACAAGACAGAGGAAGGCAGAAAAAGGTATAAGGTTACAGCCTGTGTTGGATGGGGTTACACTGCAGGTCTGCAGGTCTGCAGCTTAGAAGTGATCCTGGACCCGCAGCCAACCTTGGAACTCCAGGTGTCAGCAGCGGCCAGGAGTGCCTTCGCATAGTTAAAACTTTGCCCATAGCTTGAGATGCCAGATCTGGCCATGTTAATCCATGTCCTAGTTACATCCTGTTTGGACTCTTGCAACTCTCTCTGTGTGGGGCTGCCTTTGAAGATAGTTCAGAAGCTCCAAATAGTCCAAAGGTTGGCAGCCAGGTTGCTAACTGGAGTGCTATACAGGGAGCGAACAACTCCCATGTTATGGCAGCTCCACTGGCTGCTGATCCACTTCTGGGCTAATACAAAGTGATGATCAGTACCTATAAGGAGCCCCCAGTGGCGCAGTGGATTAAACCCCTGTGCCGGCAGGACTGAAGACCGACAGGTCGCAGGTTCGAATCCGGGGAGAGGCGGATGAGCTCCCTCTATCAGCTCCAGCTCCTCATGTGGGGACATGAGAGAAGCCTCCCACAAGGATGATAAAAACAACAAATCATCCGGGCGTCCCCTGGGCAACGTCCTTGCAGACGGCCAATTCTCTCACACCAGAAGCGACTTGCAGTTTCTCACATCGCTCCTGACACGACAAACAAACAAACAAAGTACCTATAAATCCCTAAACTTCGATCCAGGCTACTTAACTAACAGCTTCTCGGCATATAAACCGACCCAGTCACTGTGGTCATCAGAGGGGGGCCTGCTCTCCATCTCTATCATGGTTGGTAGGAATAAGAGAGAGGGCCTTCTCCATGACCATCCCTCTCTCTCTGGAACTCCCTCCCTTTGGAAGTAAGAACAGCTTCCTCACTCCTCTCCTTCAAGAAACAATTAAAAACACACTTCTGTACACTGGCCTTCAGAGAGGAGGATAATTAGCTTTTATTAAGTTGTTGTAGGTTTTCGGACTGTATGGCCAAGCTCTAGAACTATTATCTCCTGATGTTTTGCCTGCATCTATGGCAGGCATCCTCAGAGGTACCTCACAACCTCTGAGGATGCCTGCCATAGATGCAGGTGAAGTGTCAGAAGAGAATACTTCTAGAACGTGGCCATACAGCCCAAAAAACCTACAACAACACAGCTTTTATTAACCTCTTATGCTTCTATTCTGTCTGATGAGGCTGACTGAGAACCTATTGCCCTAACTCATTGCACAGCCACATTTTTATTGTTCATTTCTCATGTTGATTCTATGAATTCACCATGTTATTTTTTGGAACTTATCACCTGTTTTAACAATTATTGTGTTATTTATGATTTTTAATTGCTTGTTTTAATTTTATTTTACTGCTGTTTATCTCTGTTTTGTTTTTGCCCTGAGTCCCTTCGGAGAGAGAGGGCGAGTTATAAATTATTGTTATTATTATTATTATTATTATTATTATTACTATTATTATTGCTCCCTAAGCCTTTTTTAAAGCATAATGCACATACTTAAGGCACTCAGTGTGGAATATGTGAATGCAAGCAGCTTGGCATCCATACTTCCCACACTTGGAACCAATTTAAAACAGCTACCTTTCCAGACATGCTTACAAATAAAAAGGTAAAGGTTTCCCCTTGACATTAAGTCTTGTCATGTCGGACTCTAGGGGGTAGTACTCATCTCCATTTCTAAGCAGAAGAGCTGGCATTGTCCATAGACACCTCCAAGGTCATGTAGTCAGCATGACTGCATGGCGTGTCGTTACCTTCCTGCAAAAGCGGTACTCACATTTAAATGTTTTCGAACTGCTAGGTTGGCAGAAGCTGGGGCTAACAGTGGGCGCTCACCCCACTTGCCAGATTCAAACCACCAACCTTTCAGTCAGCAAGTTCAGCAGCTCAGCGGTTTAACCTGCTGCACTACTCTAATTTGGAGAAGGGTTTCTGACGTTCATGGGCCACCGGGGTCTCCAGCTGCCTTCTCCAACCAGAATACATCATGGGTTGGACTTCAAACCCCCTTATTCCCATAAGCATCCCAGATCTGATGATGGGAATGATAGTCCCCCATACTGGTACTGGTGGCATGTTCAGGAATGATTCCTGGATAAAATTCCTGCAATCCTCTCCAATCCTCCAACCAAGAAGAGTAGGAACGGAACAAACCTGTGCCTCTTAGTTGCAATTAAATCCAGAGGCAGTGATGGATACTGGGAGGGAAATGGGGCATGTTGGTCCAAGAGCTTTTAACTGGTGCCGCTGGATACATTTTCCGTCCCCTCAAACTCAGCAATTAGAGCCTTTTAAAAGAACAGCGTGTTCCCTAAGCTAACAAAGGCAGAACAGGCCGCTGCTCTTTAGATGCCTATTAAATCATGCTAAAGGATACTGCGGCAGCCAAAGCAGCACAATCCTAAAAGCCTCCTCTTCGCTTGTCCCAGACATGTACCGCTTTATCCTGCATCAGCTGCCGTTCCCAAATGTATTGGCATATTACACACAGACAAGCAAGGATGGAGAAAAGCCTTTGTTTCCGAAGAAAAGTGCCTTAATTTTCGGAACTACATATTTCTAGTTTCCTCAACAAGATCCTTGTAAACTGGGCCATTCACTTGCTTCAATTAGAAAAGAAAGAACATTTCATATTTTCTTTTAGGTCCTCTTGGAATGGACTATAATCCAGTTTCAGAGGGCAGATTAACTGCATTCAACTGGATTATATAGCAGTGTAGACTCAGCCGTAGCTGTTATATTTTGGGAATCTACTGAGGCCCCTTCTACACTGCCAAATAATCCATATTATCATAGCAGATAATTCACATTATTTGCTTTGAACTGGATTATGTGAGTCCACATTGCCATGGTAGTTAGTGTTCATTTTTATGGAGTGTATGTGTTTGTTTATATAATGATGTGATTTAATTTATCAATTGTACCTTTTGTTTTGTAATGTTATGAGTTTACAATGATATTACCTGGTACTGTTTTTGATTTATGTGTTTGTTTATCACCAAGGCATTGAAAGTTTGCCTTTTTTGCCTGGAAGTTACACTGAGCCCCCCCCCCCCCCCCCGAGATAGGGTGGCATATAAATAAAGTAACATATTGTCGAAGGCTTTCATGGCCGGAATCACTGGGTTGTTGTAGGTTTTTTCGGACTATAAGGCCATGTTCTAGAGGCATTCTCTCCTGACGTTTCGCCTGCATCTATGGCAAGTATCCTCCTACCTCTGATGCAGACAAAATTTCAGGAGAGAATGCCTCTAGAACATGGCCATATAGCCCAAAAAAACCTACAACAACCCAAAGTAACATAGTTTTTATTTTTTTATTATTCATTGTTTTTATGTTTCTAAATGTACTGTAATGTTTCTTTTTTGCTTTTTATCAATGTATGCATTTTATATATGGCATCAAATTGTGCCAACTTTGTATGCCGCCCTGAGTCACCTTCAAGCTGATATGGGTGGGATAGAAATAGTGTAAATAAATAAATAAGTAAATAAGGTAAAGGTAAAGGTTTCCCCTTGACATTAAATCTAGTTAAGTCTGACTCTGGGGGTGGTGCTCCTCTCCATTTCTAAGCCGAAGAGCCAGCATTGTCTATAGACACCTCCAAGGTTAGGTGGCCGGCATGACTGCATGGCGTGTTGTTACCTTCCCACCAGAATGGTACCTATTTATTTATTTATTCATTTATTTACAGTATATTTATTCCGCCCTTCTCACTCCGCAGAGGACTCAGGGCGGAATACAACGCACATATACATGGCAAACATTCAATACCTGTTATGGCTCAGTTTGACTCTGAGTTTGAAGCTGAGCTCTGTGGGCCAGAATTCCTCCAGGATGAGAATGATGGGTTACAGATTTCTGTACATGCTTCAGACAGGCCTGACGGTGGGGCTCCTGAAGGGCAAACGGTCAGTCAATTCCCAGGGGAATTCCCACACGGCCAGGTGGAGACGTCTTTGCCTTCCCACAGTGATCCGGTTCAGCTGGACCAAGATAAGAGGTTTCATGGCCTAAAGATAATGAATTAATGAGCAGGCAAGATCGTCTGCAATAAAGGCTCCGGAAAAGTTCTCACTTGGCCAGCAAGCGAGAAGCCAAGGAGGCCAAGGGTCAACGTAATGCGTTCATGTCTGCAAAGGGTATTTAGCCTTGTAGCTGACAAGCAGGGGCTGTCAGTTCAATGTAGCTCTTCTCATGCAAACTTCTGTGGATTAACTTTGGCTTTTAGCAGCATGCTTCTGGCTTCCTGAGTGGGATTTGGGCCTTGTTTTCAACTGTGTTCTATGGACTCTTGTTTGACCATTGCTAAAGGATTATGCTTCATGTTTTTTGCCTTTGGATCTTGGGAACTGTGTCTTTACATTTAAGCCTTTGACCTGCCTATGGATTTTATGCTTTTCATATGCTCTGTTTTGATTTTGCCTTTTTCTCAATAGACTACAAAACCTACAGCTTTGGTGTGGTGGTGTCTGGAGCAAGGTGAAAACTACCTTGAGTTGCAACAGTTTGAATTGACCACCTCCAAAATCCTTGCTACCATCAACCACCATGAATCCAGCAGACATGCAGGCGCTGCAACAACAGGTACAGACTGGTAGAAAAGTCCAGAAACCCACCCAAGGCAAGGAGAAAGATGGTCCCAAAACACAGCTGGGATGGCTGAGCACATGTGGGAATAACTGGAGCAACACACAGCACTGTCTCCAGTAAGAGTCCCCACAAGGCCATTGAAGCCCAAGTCTAAAACTACTTAATGGCAGAAACTCTGGAGAAAGAAGGCCCTGGGAAGCAGTTCAATGCTTCCCTTCTTTTTTTCAAGGTTTCCAAGCAGAGCGCTTTCTCGCAGTGGCCTCTCCAATACTCAGAAATAAATGCCCTTAACATCCCCAACCCTTTTTGAGATGGTTTAAGCTGTTTTTCCACTTCCTCCCAAAAGAGCTTCTCGGATTCTTCTGGTGAATAATTTATCTGACACATTTTGCTGTTTATTTCTGTTTGTAAATTAGCCACAAGCTGGTGCTGAATTTACAAATGTGTTTGCTGTCCTTGGCTGTTCAAGGCATGGCTGCTGGGCAGTCCGTCATTTTCTGAGTCTAAAATAGGGGCCTTTTCTCAATTTTACTGATCTGATTGGACCTGGAAGAGAAGAAAGTTGGGTAAAAGTCTTAGGATTTTGTAGAAATTTTGTTTCCAGAGTCTGTCTGTGACAATAAACTACCAAGCATTAATCAAAGAAACAAAATCCTACAGCTATATATTTATCATGTCAGAAGCCAGTTGGGGGGGTACAGTTATCATGTATTTCAAAACACAAACAAAGATTTGGCATTATACTTAATGTCCTTTTACCAGGAGCTATCCACTTGGAGTGCCTCTGGTGTCGCTATAAGACGGTCCTCCATTGTGCATGTGGCAGGGCTCAGTCTGCATTATAGTAATTGGTCTGTGGTTTGCTCTTCTCCACATTTGCATGTCGTGTACTCCACTAGGTAGCCCCATTTCTGAAGATTGACTCTGCACCTCATGGTGCCAAAGCACAGTCTGTTCAGTGCCTTCCAAGTTGTCCGGCTTCTGTGTGCCCAGGAGGGAGTCTCTCATCCAGTCTCAGCCATGGATTGAAGTTCCAGGTTTTAGCCTGCCACTTTTGGACTCTTGTTTGCTGAGGTGTTCCTATCAGTGTCTCTGTAGATCTTAGAAAGCTATTTCTTGATTTAAGGCGATGGCATACTGGCTAATATCTAAACAGAGGATGGGCCAGAGATGTCACTGCCTTGGTCTTTTCATTATTGGCTGCTATTTCTCAACTGTGGTGCAATACCGGCTAAATAGTATAATTTCTCTAGTGGTGTAGGGCACAGACATCCTGTGATAATGTGGCATGTCTCATTAACAGGCTCATTCACTGTTATAATGAGGTGAGATGTATTCCACACTGGGCATGCGTACTCAGCAGCAGAGTGGCAAAGCATAAGGGCAGATGTCTTCACTATGTCGGTTGTGCCATCCAGCTTTCGTATATTATTTCTAGCACCCACTTTTTGCTTGATAGTCAAGCAGTTTGTAAGCTAGAGCATGGTCCAGGGTAAATCCCAGGTATGCTCCAGTGGGATTCCTTTCCAGGTAATCCCGAGAGCTTGAGATGTGTGTCTCTTCTTATGGTGAAAAGCACATGTCTGCGTTTAAATGGATTAGGAATCAGTCTATTCTGCTTGATAGACTGTTATGAGTTTTAACTGTTTACATGCTTAGATTGTTTATATTTTATGAGATGTGTTTTACTGTTTACCTGTGTGGCATTGAATTTTTTGCTGAATTTGTAAGTCGCTTTGAGTCTCCTCTCGGGTCAAGAAAGGCAGGGTAGAAATGAAGTAAATAAAGCTCCCTGCTTAAGCGGTGATGACATGATCGTCAGCATAGATGAAACTCTCTGTCCCTTCTGGGTCATCATTTGTGTATATGTTAAACACTGATGGAGCAAGCATGCTCCCCGAGGCAGGTTGTTCTTCTTTTTTCACCATCTACTTCTCTGGCCCTGGAACTCAATGAAAAAGCTCCTGTTTTGTAGCAGATTTCCTATGAAGCAGGTGAGTTGGTAGTCCTTTGTGATATTATAATTTTTTCTCAGGAAAAGGTGATGATTTACAGTGTCAGAAGCTTCTGACAGGTCTATGACAGTTCTAACAGCTAGAACAAGATTTCAAAACACTGGCAGGTTTATACAGGCGAAAATAGTATTTTCAGATAACCTTGAGCTCAGCTAAATAGGACTTTAAAGGTCGTAAGCACGCTTTGATGGAACAAAATAACAATTTAGGCATTTATTTCTCATTACAAGGAGCCCCCAGTGGCACAGCGGGTTAAACCATGGAGCTGCTGAACTTGCTGACTGAAAGGTTGGCGGTTCGAATCCAGGGAGCAGGGTGAGCTCCCGCTGTTAGCCCCAGCTTCTGCCACCCCAGCAGTTCGAAAACATGTAAATGTGAATAGGTACCACTCCGGCGGGAAAGTAACGGTGTTCCATGTAGTCATGCTGGCCACATGACCTTGGAGGTGTCTACGGACAACACCGCAATTCTGATTAGAAATGGAGATGATCACCAACCCCCAGAGTTGGACACGACTACACTTAATGTCAGGGGAAAACCTTTACCTTTAACTATTTCTCATTATGGTCTTCATTCAGGACCTCTTGTTATTTAGATTTGCTACAAATCTGAGCCAAATAAGACCAATTTGAGCTTAGTTTTATTGCAGATGATGGTGGCTATTCTCCACTTCCACCCAAGATGCCCACAGTCCCTTCAAGCCTAGAGACAGTGCTGTCGACGTGGCCTCTCCAGGCAAAGCTATCAATCCTCATTTATTTGCATCTGTTTGCAACAGATACAAAGCATCAAAGTTCCCTCCAAAATCATTATTATTGGCAAAGTAATTGCGAGAACAAAATGGCTAAAAAGATTTGTTTGCACCGTCTTTTATCTCCGTTCACCCAAGATCTAACCAACCAAGCTTCACATAATGTGCATTTTAAAGAGAAGGTCTGGAAAAGAAAAACAGCGCCTGCCCCTAAGAATGTTGACAATCAGATAAGGCTCCTTTTATGAAGTCCAATATTCTTTGAATCCTGCTTTTGTGCCTGCATTTCTGAAGCAATAGGTGTCAAAGCAGATTATTGATTCAAAACAGAGATTTGAAAAACATATGAGGTGCTCTGGCTGAGGCTGATCATCCCCTTTTTTCCCTTTCCTTTTGTGCATTTTTGTGTGTGAAAAAAATGAAAACTGGGACCAGATTGATCGTTTCCAGGTTTCTTACACAGACCCTGTGCTCTCTTTTCTTTTCTTGCCTCTTTAGGGGATTCCCAACTAAACTATGGCAGGCAGGACTCAATTGATCCTCCTCCGAAATTTGTGCACTTCTGATGAGGAAAGAAACGGCGCCGCTGCATAATTCAAAAAGCAAACAGAGATTGGAAAAGGAGAGCGGGGTGAAAAAATCAATATGGCCACAACAGATTCTGCAGACAAATGAGCTAGGAGGCACTTTTGAATAATAGTCAAACTGACTATAGTAAGGTGGAGATGGTTGGGATTCTGGGTTAGGACTTAGAGGAACCGCTTGATGGTATTTGAGGGAAACTTTCAGCCATCATTACCCAGTTTTTGATCATTCCATTTAGTCCTATACCAGTGTTTCTCAACCTTCCTAATGCCGTGACAACTTAATACAGTTCCACGTGGTGGAGCCCTCGGTGGCGCAGTGGGTTAAACCCCTTTGCCGGCAGGACTGAAGACCGACAAGTTGCAGGTTCGAATCCGGGGGCCTCCCACGAGAATGATAAAAACATCAAATCATCCGGGTGTCCCCTGGGCAACGTCCTTGCAGACGGCTAATTCTCTCACACCAGAAGCGACTTGCAGTTTCTCAAGTTGCTCCTGACACTACAAAAAATGTGGTGGTGACCCCCAAACAAGAAAATTATTTTCATTGCTACTTCATAACTGTAATTTTGCTCCTGTTATGAATCATCATGTAAATATCTGATATGCAGGATGTATTTGCATTCACTGGACCAAATTTGGCACAATACCAGGTGCACCCAAATTTGAATACCGGTGATGTTTGTTTTTTGGGTGGGGGGTGGTATTGATTTTATCATTTGGGAGTTGCAGTTGCTGGGATTTATGGTTCACCTACAATCAAACAGCATTCTGAACTCCACCAATGATGGAACTGAACCAAACTTGGCACACAGAAATCCCAAGACCAACAGAAAATACTGGAAGGGTTTGGTGGGCATTGACCTTGAGTTTTGGAGTTGTAATTCCCTTACATCCAGAGGGCACTCTCCCTAGAGTCGAACCCCTGACCTGTTGGTCATCAGTCCTGCTGATACAAGTGTTTAACCTTGTATCAGGAGCCCCCGGTGGCGCAGTGGGTTAAACCCCTGTGCCAACAGGACTGAAGACCGACAGGTTGCAGGTTCGAATCTGGGGAGAGGCGGATGAGCTCCCTATATCAACTCCAGCTCCTCATGCGGGGACATGAGAGAAGCTTCCCACAAGGATGATAAAAAACATCAAAATCATCCGGACATCCCCTGGGCAACGTCCTTGCAGACGGCCAATTCTCTCACACCAGAAGCAACTTGCAGTTTCTCAAGTCGCTCCTGCACAACCAAAAAAAGGGGGTTTAACCCACTGCACAACTGCGGTCTCATATTATACAAGTGCATATTATACAAGTGCAATTTTCTAAAAGGTGTACAGAAATGTTCCTAGTTTGGGCTGGATACTGATTGGTCATGGAATCTCTTTTCACACATTTAAAGGAAATGAACAGATCTGCTAGGATCTTTAAAACTTGCAGAGTATTTGGTCTGAGATTATGACAGTTCATTGAAAACTTTGGTTGTATGACTATTATTATTATTATTATTATTATTATTATTATTAAAAATTAAAAACATCTTTAATTGCTCTCTTTACACTTCCCTGCTCTGGATAAAAATAAAAACCCGCTAGAGTTGATGCGCAGCTATGGTTCAATGCAGCTGCTTGGGTTTATGGACTTGCCTTAGAGACCTGATGAGTCAGACTTCGGTGCCGAGTGAAACCCCAAACAGGAGCACTCAACACTACAGGACCGGATTGTACGTCACGCTTGCATATATAATTAATTGTGAACATGTTGGCTGCTGACCAGATTGTGCTGGAGAAAAACAGAGAAGGGTGGCGTGCATCAGTTGGAGCTCTGGAAACAAATATGTGCCCGTGCTATTTGCCATCAAGTTGACTTCAATGTATGGCAACCCTATGCGTGAAAGAGCTTCAATGAGCCCTGACCATCAGCTGCTCCACTTGGCACCATGTCTTCCTTGATTGACTCAGTGGTCTTCTTTTTTTCTTACTGTTTTCCACAGTTCCAAGCATGCTTCCCTTTTTCCATAAGTGATGTTTTTTCACAATATGGCCAAAGTATGAGAGCCTTGGTTTAGTCCTTGGCTTCTAGGGAATGTTCAGGCTCTAGGTTTGTTCTAGGATCAATTCGTTTGTATTGTTATTATTATTATTATTTTACTGACACAAAACAGCAAACGAGATATATGTGCTGGAGTTTGTATCACAAAATCACAAGTCGGGCACTTCCCAAGCGCCTAGGACTGTGTGATATATTATTATTATTATTATTATTATTATTATTATTATTATTATTATTATTAGATACATAGAAAGATGGGTACACAACAAACAAGATCACTCTGCTGGCCTTTGTATTCGATCACACGTACGACACTTTCCCAGTGTCTAGGACTATGTGATGTACCGCGTATAATGCGTGCCGATCCCAGTAGGGTGGCCTTTTGCAGCTGACAGATGGTAATTTTGTCAGTGCCAATTGTGTTTAAGTTCAGGCCAAGGTCTTTAGTCACTGCACCCAGTGTGCCGATCACCACTGGGACCACCTTTACTGGCTTGTGCCAGAGTCTTTACAGTTCAAGCTTTAAATCCTCATATTGTGGACACTTGGGAAGTGTCTGACATGTGATCGAATACAAAAGCCAGCATAGTGATATTGTTTGCTGTGTATCTAACAACAACAACAACAACAATAATTGTGAAATGTTTCAATCCCAGATGACAGCAGGATTGAAGAGAAACAACTGGAAAAGCTGACACGATACAAGGATTTAAAGATCAAACTGCAAAGACTCTGGCACAAGCCAGTCAAGGTGGTCCCAGTGGTGATTGGCACACTGGGTGCAGTGCTTCAAGACCTTGACCTGCACTTAAACACAATCGGCACTGACAAAATTACCAACTGGCAACTCCAGAAGGCCACCTTACTGGGATCTGCACGCATTACTTGCTGATACATCACACTGCCCTAGACACTTGGGAAGTGTCCGATGTGTGATCCAATACAAAAGCTAGCAGAATGATCTTGTTTGCTGTGTACTAATCTTGTTATGTATCAAATTATTATTATTATTATTATTATTATTATTATTATTATTCTGACACAAAAACACAGTATGTCACAGCAAATGAGAACAATATGCTGGATTTCGTATCACAAAATCACAAGTCGAACACTTCCCAAGCGTCTAGGACTGTGTGATGTATTTTCGTATCCAAGTAAGGTGGCCTTTTGCAGTTTACAGATTGTGATTTAGTCAATGTTTATTGTTTCCAAATGCCGGCTGAGATCTTTTGGCACGACACCCAGTGTGCCAATGACCACTGGGACCACTTGTAACGGTTTATGCCTGAGCCTTTGCAGTTCAATGTTGAGGTCCTGATAACGGCTGAGTTTTTCCTGTTGCTTTTCCTCAATGCGACGTGATGTCTGATGTATAGTGTTCCAAAACTTTGTCAGTCTGGATTCGAAAGTCCCACTGTATTGTTGCATGTTCATTTTCCACTACCTTTGCAGATTAATGATCCCACGAGTTCTTTACTACTGGCCGGTGGTACTTGTGACATAAGTTTCAATCAATCATTTGGGCCACAGAGTTGTGCCTCTGTTTGTAGTCTGTGTGCAATTTTCTTGCAGCAGCTGAGGATATGATCAATGGTTTCATCAGCTTAATAATAATAATAATAATAATAATAATAATAATAAACAAAGTATGGATTGTCGATGTCGCAATCCTAGGTGACAGCAGTATTGAAGAGAAACAACTGGAAAAACTGACTCGATATGAGGATTTAAAGATCAAACTGCAAAGACTCTGGCACAAGCCAGTCAAGGTGGTCCCAGTGGTGATTGGCACACTATGTACAGTGCCTAAAGACCTTGGCCTGCACTTAAACACAATCGGCACTGACAAAATTACCATCTGCCAGCTACAGAGGACCACCTTACTGGAAACTGCACGCATCATTCGCTGATACATCACACAGTCCTAGACACTTGGGAAGTGTCCGACATGTGATTCAGTACAACAGCCAGCACAGTGATCTTGTCTCCTGTGGACTCATCTTGTTGTGTTTCAAATAATAATAATAATAATAATAATAATAATAATAATAATGTATTGTCGAAGGCTTTAATGGCTGGAATCACTCAGTTCTTGTGGGTTTTTTCGGGCTATATGGCCATGTTCTAGAGGCATTTCTCCTGACGTTTCGCCTGCATCTATGGCAAGCATCCTCCTCACCTCTGAGGATGCTTGCCATAGATGCAGGCGAAACGTCAGGAGAAATGCCTCTAGAACATGGCCATATAGCCCGAAAAAACCCACAAGAACTGAATAATAATAATAATAATAATAATAATAATAATAATACTTGTATTTGACCACATATATCCACTCAACCTTTGCTCAAATGGTCCAAACCAGCCTGCGAATGAATTCAACCTCTAGTTTGAACCCATTGACTGGGGCTTCCCATCCAGCCAGGCATGAATTCTTCAGGTGGCAATGGGAAAGAAGCAGCTCTTTACAGTTGGGATGGTGCCCACCATACTTACTATGTTTCCAACATGCAATGCAGCCACAAGCTTCAATGATTTTGCCTCCATCTGGTTGCAATCTCACAACTGTTGGAAATAAGGAAGAGTTTTCCGATTCTTTTCATAACCATCTTGCACATCTTGCGTATTAGAAGGCTATGTAGAGGTGAATTGATTTCGTGCAGAATAAGCCAGCTGAGAAACTACAACTCGTAGACAACAAGCCTATGACAATTAACTTTTATTGGGTGGTTTAATTTGTATTTTGCCTGCCTGGCACAATCTCACTCTTGCTCATAAATTAATGCTCAATTGTAGCAGCAGGGGCAGTTTAACACAAATTCTGGGTATTCATGGTTAACTGTAGGTTTAAATTCTTGATGAGCCGCTGTCTCCATCTGAAATCCCATCTGGGTCCTTTATCTACATAGGAGAAGCCGTTTGCTCACTATTAGTTCTCGCTAGTCTCCGAGGAAGCAAAGCACACATTAGCACATTATTTGTTTTTAAGCTTATCAGCCTCACTGTAATTTGGCGCCCAAAGTGTTTTAGATACCTTCAGATCAGCAATCTCTAGAATCCATGATTTATGTGATCAGAAGCAACAGGTTTCTTCTACTGGCACACCAAAAAAGACTGCTATATACATTGAACTGGATTATATGAGTCTACACTGCCATATATCCAGAATGTGGTTAACCTACATTCTGACAAGCTGGAATATGTCCAGAGGAGGGTGACTCAAATGATCAAGGGTCTGGAGAACAAGCCCTATGAGGAGCGGCTTAGAGAGCTGGGCATGTTTAGCCTGAAGAAGAGAAGGCTGAGAGGAGACATGATAGCCATGTATTAATATGTGAGAGGAAGTCACAGGGAGGAGGGAGCAATAGTCCCCTGGGCAACGTCCTTGCAGACGGCCAATTCTCTCACAACAGGAGCGACTTGCAGTTTCTCAGGTTGCTCCTGACACGACAAAAAAAAAATTGGTCATGGTGGTTTTGTGTGCCAAGTGTGGTCCATGTCCATTGTTGGTCAGTGTGGGAATTTTAGCCCAATTCTATCACTGGTGAGGTTCAGAATCCTCTTTGATTGTAGGTGAACTATAAATCCCAGCAACTACAATGCTCAAATATCAAGGTCTATTTCCCCCAAACTCCACCAGTATTCACATTTGGGCATATTAATTATCTGTGCCAAGTTTGGTCCAGATCCATCATTGTTTGAGTCCACAGTGCTCTCTGGCTGTAGGTGAACTACATCTCCCAAGGTCAATGTCCACCAAACCCTTCCAGTATTTTCTGTTGGTCATGGGAGTTCTGTGTGCCAAGTTTGGTTCAATTCCACAATTGGTGGAGTTCAAAATGCTCTTTTATTGTAAGTTAACTATAAATCCCAGCAACTACAACTCCCAAACAACAAAACCAATCCCCCCAAACCCCACCAGTATTCAAATTTGGGTGCATTGGGCATTTGTGCCAAATTTGGTCCAGTGAATGAAAACACATCCTGCGTATCAAATATTTACATTATGATTCATAACAATAGCAAAATTACAGTTATGAAGTAGCAACAAAAATAATTTTATGGTTGGGAGTCACCACCATATGAGGAATTGCATTAAGGTGTCACAGCATTAGGAAGGTTGAGAACCACTGATCTAGATGTTTTTCTAGCACTGGATAACTGCAAAGACGTCACCTTGATGGACCATCCAAGAATGCTCAGAAGTCCCTGTAGATGCCTGCTACAACCCATCGAGTTGCAAGTAAATAGCCAGACTTATCTTTGTTGACTCACCTCCCCACACCAACATGGAAATCGGCTTTTCATAATGTAAACAAGGTTTTTTTTAGGGCAAGTAGCCCTGGGAGATATAGCTGAAGAGATACAGTTATTGCAGAAACTACAACTCCCAAATGACAAAATCAATCTCCCACAACCCCACTAGTATTCAAATGTGGGTGTATTGGGTATTTGTGCCAAATTTGGTCCAATGAATGAAAATACATCCTGCATATCAGATATTTACATTACTATTCATAGCAGTAGCAAAATTGCAGTTATGAAGTAGCAATGAAAATTTATTGTCAAAGAATTTCATGGCCGGAATCACTGGATTGCTGTAATTTGTCCAGAGGAGGGTGACTAAAATGATCAAGGGTCTGGGGAACAAGCCCTATGAGGAGCGGCTTAAGGAGCTGGGCATGTTTAGCCTGAAGAAGAGAAGGATGAGAGGAGATATGATAGCCACGTATAAATATGTGAGAGGAAGCCACAGGGAGGAGGGAGCAAGCTTGTTTTCTGCTTCCCTGGAGATTAGGACAAGGAACAATGGCTTCAAACTATAAAAAAGGAGATTCCATCTGAACATTAGGAAGAACTTCCTGACTGTGAGAGCTGTTCAGCAGTGGAACTCTCTGCCCCGGAGTGTGGTGGAGGCTCCTTTTTTGGAAGCTTTTAAACAGAGGCTGGATGGCCATCTGTTGGGGGTGATTTGAATGCAATATTCCTGCTTCTTGGCAGGGGGTTGGACTGGATGGCCCATGAGGTCTCTTCCAACTCTTGGATTCTATGATTCTATGATTCTAAGTTTTTCAGGCTGTATAGCCATGTTCCAGTGGTATTCTCTTCTGATGCAGGTGAAACATCAGGAGAGAATGCTTCTGGAACATGGCCATACTGCCTGAAAATTTACAGCAACCCAGCAATGAAAATAATGTTATGGTTGGGGGGTCACCACAACATGAGGAACTGTGTTAAGAGGTCACGGCATTAGGAAGGTTGAGAAACACTGTCTTAGTGCTTCATGTTGGACAACTCCCATGAAAAGCTTCTTCATCACCAATGACCTCTTTGAGTCTATTCTCACTCTACTTTAGGGACTTAGCTGTGCATGGGAACGATCCAAATCCCAAGATATATTTCCGCAGAAAAAGGAAACCAGGAGGCTAGTTGGGAGACCTGGAAAGGGGTGGATGGGTTGTGTTCCTCCTTGTCCATCCACCTCCCTTCCCAGCCATAGACAACTTCCTTTTTGGGTTCCACGTTTTCAATTAATAAGGGCAGCATGGAGAGAGGCCTGTGCTGGGGATGGGGGCGGGTGGGATGGAGGAAAGAAGAAAAACTGCTGTAAATTATTCATTGCCAATATCATTATGTGTCATAACAGTGTGTCTGTGATGTGGGGCCGGCGGAGTGGGGGGGGGTAGCGCTCGCGTGGCAAGGCCGGAGAAGCTCATTGCAGGCTGCACAATGGCAGAGAGCTGATTAAATATTGATAGTCTCTAATTGGCTACAGGCTTTCAGGATGGTCGGGGCTTTGTTGGGATCATTTGTATTCTTGCTTTGGAAATGGGAAAGGGAAGGCGGAAAATGCACACACAAAACTCCAGATTTTCATGTTTCAGCATCCTCCTCCTCTTCCTCTTCTTCTTATTCTTCCTCCCCAACCTCCCCTACTTCCCTGGTGTGTGTGAATTAGCATGGTCTACACTTTCCTTGCTTAGCGATGCTGCTGCAGATGCATCGCCGAACTCTTCCCCTGCAATCTAGCCTTGTTTGCAGAAATCAAAAAGTTCCAACCCGCTCGTTTTTTTCCCTCCCTTTGGCCTCCCAACAGTTGTCTGCCTTTAATTCTGTGACCGCTGACCTGAGTGGCTGTAGAACTAATGCAGTTTCAAATACTACGGCTCAATGTTGTTGAGTCCTGGATGTTGTTGTTTTGCAAAATCTTTTGCCTTCTTCGCTAAAGAGTGCTAGTCTTTCAGGACATGCATCTCCCACAATTGCGTAGCATTGAGCCACAGCAAGTGAGGACAAACTGAATTCATTCTACGGCATAGAGACATTCTTAGAAGGGAAGGGCCACAATTCCATCTTGTCTCCTTTGCTCAGAGATGGCCCTAGGTAATTTTCAATGGTAAGCAAACAGTATTTTGGCGCCCCCCCCCCCAACCAATCATTGATATATATTTTCTGTTCATCGTGGGAGTTCTGTGTGCCATATTTGGTTCAATTCCATCATTGGTGGAGTTCAGAATGCTCTTTGATTGTAGGTGAACTATACATCCCAGTAACTACACTTGCCGCACTTGCTCCCTTGCCTGGCCCGCTTCGGGTCCGGAGGCGTGCCTGAAGACCCCGGCGTGTGCACCAAAAGTCACCTCTTCTCCTGACTTTCTCCTCAACCATTGGGACCGAGAGAGAGAGAGAGAGAGAGAGAGAGAGAGAGAGAGGTGGAGATGCCCACTTTTCCTGAAGGTAGGCGCAAAAACAAAGGAGGGAGCGGAGGTGGGAGATACCTCCAGCCGGAGGGGCTCTCTTTCTCTCTCTCTCTCTTTTGGTCCCAATGGCTGAAGAGAAAGTCAGGAGAAAAGGCGACTTTTGGTGTGCACGCTGGGATCTTCAGACATGCCTCCGGACCCGAAGCGGGCCAGGCATGGCGGCTCCGGCCCTTGGCCCACCCACGGATTGGGGAGAGGAGAGGAGGCGGGTGGAGCACTGGGGGATCGGGAAAGGGAGCTGGTCATGGGAAGGGATCAAACGTGGAGAACGATTGAGCGCCGGCTGTGCTCGCACACCCGGTGGCCGGGTGGAGCAGGAACGAGAGGGGCTAGGCGAGGCTTAAGGGCCCAGCCCCTTTGGGAAGAGGATCGCCCGGCAGCAAGGCAAGAAAGCTAACCACACGCTTCCCTGACTTGGTCATGCGAGTTGGGAAAAACCATGTCTGGAGTCCTAGGAAGTAGGGTTGTGCTTTTGTGACAAACCTTGACCCATTTAGTGTCTCGGCTTTTGATGGGGGCCTTGATCCATTTTTTTTTTGTTTTTGTATCAGGAGGGGCCTTCCTGTTATGTGCTCCCGAAGGTAACAGAAGTAATGAAAGAATGGATCTAATCACAAGTCTGCTAGAAAGCCAAGATTAGTCTGAATAACATAGACGAAAGCAATGCAGGACAATGACAGGCCATCTGTGTCTAACTTCCCTTTTTCACCCTTAGTAAAGATAAAGGTTTTTCATAGAATCATAGAGTTGGAAGAGGCCTCATGGGCCATCCAGTACAACCCCATTCTGCCAAGAAGCAGGAATGTTGCATTCAAAGCACCCCTCACAGATGGCCATCCAGCCTCTGTTTTAAAGCTTCCAAAGAAGGAGCCTCCACCACACCCTGGGGCAGAGAGTTACACTGCTGAATGGCTCTCACAGTCAGGAAGTTCTTCCTCATGTTCAGATGGAATCTCCTTTCTTGGAGTTTGAAGCCATTGTTCCGTGTCCTTGTCTCCAGGGAAGCGGAAAACAAGTTTGCTCCCTACTCCTTGTGACTTCCTCTCACATATTTATACATGGCTATCATGTCTCCTCTCAGCCTTCTCTTCTTCATGCCCAGCTCCTTAAGCCACTCCTCATAGGGCTTGTTCTCCAGACCCTTGATTATTTTAGTCGCCCTCCTCTGGGCACATTCCAACTTGTCAATATCTCTCTTGAATTGTGGTGCCCAGCATTCCAGATGTGGTCTGACCAAGGCAGAATAGAGGGGTAGCATGACTTCCCTGGACCTAGACACTATGCTCCTATTGATGCAGGCCTAAAATCCCATTGGTTTTTTTTTTTTTTGGTTTTTTTTTTTTTTTTGCCACTGCATCACATTGTTGGCTTATGTTTAACTTGCTGTCTACAAGGACCACAAGATCTTTTTCACACGTACTGCTCTCAAGCCATGCATCCCCCATTCTGTATCTTTGCATTTCATTTTTTCTGCCTAAGTGGAGTATCTTGCAAGTTTCTGTATCCCAATGATCTGCTTTGAACTGGATTATATGGCAGTGTAGACTCAGCTTAAGTCTCCCGAATATCAAAAAGCAAGCTTGTCCTCTCCACAATGGGACATCCCTTCATACAGTAGAGTTTCGCTTATACAGTAGAGTTCCACCTTGTCTCCTGTGCTATTCTAATCTCTCTCTATATAAAATGCTCTGTGCATAATGAGTACCTTAAAAACAAAAGAACCAATGAACGAAATCGCACCAAATTTGGAAACAAAATGTCTCACAGCACAAGGAGTGACCATCACTCAAAAAATTATGATTTTGTCATTTGGGAGTTGTAGTTGCTGGGATTTATAGTTCACCTATAATCAAAGAGCATTCTGAACTCCATCAACGATGGAATTGAACCAAACTTGGCACACAGAACTCCCTTGACCAACAGAAAATACTGGAACGGTTTGGTGAGCATTGACCTTGAGTTTGGGAGTTGTAGTTCACCTACATCCAGAGAGCACTGTGGACTCAAACAATGATGGATCTGGACCAAACTTGACAGGAATACTCAATATGCCCAAATATAAACACAGATGGAGTTTGGGAGAAATAGACCTTGACATTTGGAAGTTGTAGTTACTTGGATTTATAGTTCCCTTACAATCAAGGAGCATTCTGAACCCCACCAACGACAGAATTGGGGCAAACTTCCCACACAGAACCCTCATGACCAACAGAAAATACTGTGTTTTCTGGTGGTCTTTGGTGACCTTTCTGACACCCCCCTGGTGACGACCCCCCCCCCCGGGGTCTTGACTTCCCAGGTTGAGAAATGCTTCCTTAAGGCCATCCAGTCCAACTCCCTTCACCAGGGCAAGAAAACATAATCAAAGCCCTCCT
The DNA here is from genome assembly GCF_037176765.1 of Anolis sagrei. Lineage (NCBI taxonomy): Eukaryota > Metazoa > Chordata > Lepidosauria > Squamata > Anolidae > Anolis > Anolis sagrei. The sequence goes on along the minus strand of NC_090030.1, from coordinate 14,917,107 downwards.
GACAAAGGGCCATTCAGCTATTCACACACACTCATATATGTATATGACAGATGCAGTATCAAACATTTGAAAGGGACTCTAAAGAAGGACAATGATACGTTGCATGTTTCAGAGTAGGCAAAGCAGACAATCTCCACATCAACACTGGCAAAGAAACAGCAAGAAATACTGTTTACCCGGAAGCATAAAGACATTACATATATTAGAAACCAACACTTTCTCATACTTTATTTTCCAGATCACCATACTGGGCCACAGCAACGCGTGGCAGGGGAACGCTATATATATATATATATATATATATATATATATATATATATATATATTTATATTTATATATATATATATATGAAGATTGTAGGTATATATATCTTGTAAGCCGCTCTGAGTCTCCTTTGGGGTGAGAAGGGCAGCATATAAATGTCATAAATAAATAAATAAGTGAAGGTTGGGTCAGCAAAACTCTATATCTAAACATGGCTATCATGTCCTCTCTCAATCTTCTCTTCTTCAAGCTAAACATTCCAGTTAAAAGATGAGTTGTGAATTAAGAGAGACAATTGCCTTCCAAACCCCTTATAATATCCCTTTCCAATCAAGGTGAGGAACTTGTAGTCATCTGGATATAGTTGCATTGGCCATCTGGCAGTTGTAGTGCCAACACATCTGAAGGCCCATAAGTTTGGCACGCCTTCTATCTGTTTCTCCCTTTTCCCAACTCAGTTGCAAGAAGTTGAGGTTAGGCAGGGCTGCTCCCCCCCCCCCCCACCTCCAGTTATTATTTGTTCACATATTTATTTAGGGGAGAAAAAACAACACTCAAGTTCTCCCATGCCTGCACTCCCTGCCCTCCAGCATGAAGAGGAACTTACTTGAAAGGGAATGCGAATGCCGCGTCTCCAGTGGGACCCATGATATGGGGAAATAAAAGAAAAACCCAAAACAAATGACAGATTGATTACCGGCACAGAGCGAAGGGGAGAGAAAGAATCGGGAGGCTGGGGTTCATTTGAAAGGGGAGCAGCCCCTCTGAAAGGCTAAACTGGCTTAAAATATTCATTAAAGAGAATCTTTTCAATAGATAAAATGAGCCCGGTTGCTCCTTCTCATGCAAGCCTCTTTCTTGAGCAGACGTAAGCAATGCAGGCAAAAAGTTCGCCAACAGGTCCTGTATGTACCCACTCTTTCAGACTTGGGGAACATTTCTTTCCTGGACATTGTTGTTGCTGTTGTTATTGTTGTGCCTTCAAGGCATTCCTGACCAACAGCGACCCTATCGTAGGGTTTCTTGGCAAGATTAGTTGAGAAGATATTCGTCTGAGAGAGTATGACTCTCACAAGTAAAGGCAAAGGTTTCCCCTTGTCATTAAGTCTAGTCGTGTCCGACTCTGTGGGGTGTCTAAGCAGAATAGCCGGCGTTGTCCGTAGACACCTCCAAGGTCATGTGGCCAGCATGACTGCATGGAGTGCTGTTACCTTCCCGCTAGATCTACTCACATTTGCATGTGTTCAAACTACTAGGTTGGCAGAAGCTGGGGCTAACAGTGGGAGCTCACCCAAATCCCCAGATTCAAACCACAAACCTTTTGGTCAGCAAGTTCAGCAACTCAGTGGTTTAACCTGCTGTGCCACCAGGGGCTCCATGACTCATAATTCCATGGTATTGAGCCACAACAGTTAAAGTAGTCTCAAAGTGTGTTAATTCTACCGTGTAGATGCACCCTTCTATCTTCTCCATTTCTTTGAATGCCTAAATCATCATATATTTACAAAAACTCAATGAAATGTTATGTTCCTACAAGGTTAAGAATGAGAGGACTAGAGGATAATTTCATCTGGCGGGATTAAAACAGTCCTCATTTTGGCCTCCTATTAATTGCAAATCTTATCAACTTCTTTACAGAGTATTGGGGGACGGACGGACACGTGTTGTGAAAGGCTTTCATGGCCTGAATCACTGGGTTGCTGTGAGTTTTCCGGGCTGTATAGCCGTGTTCCAGAATCATTCTCTCCTGACGTTTTGCCACGTCTAAAACCAGGACAGTAATAAAAAGCAATTCCAGATAGGAAAACATCAGGGCCAGCTAACACCTCCAACAAAGGATTCCCCCTGGCAGGAAGCAGTCGGACTTTGAAGCTGCAAGGCCATTAAATGCTAATCAAGGTGGCCAATGGCAACATTCACACTTACCTCCAACAAACAAGAGTTCTTTCTCCCACCCTGGACATAATTCCACAGATATATAAAACTCATTTGACTAGTTTCCAACAGACCTCCCAACCTCTGAGGATGCCTACCATAGATGTGGGTGAAATGTCAGGCAACGATGCTTCTGGAATGTGGCCATGCAGCCCAGAAAGCCCACAGCAACTCAACTATTTCTGGGTTGCATGGGCACATTCCAGAAGCATTCTTGCCTACCTATATATATATATATATACACCTGAATTTTTAGAAAAGGGTTGTTCAATCACAAGCATGTTCACTTGCCATAGATGTGGGTGAAACACTTTGTTACATGGTGTTATATAGTGTTGATGCTCCCAACCCCGCTGTATGCCTGAGAAACATGGACTATCTACCGACGTCACATGCAACTCCTAGAACAGCGTTTCTCAGTCTCCTGAATGCCATGACCCTTTCATACAGTTCCTCATGTTGTGGTGACCCCCAACCATAATATTTTTTTTGTTGCTACTTCATAACTGTAATTTTGTTCCTGTTATGAATTGTAAATATCTGATATGCAGGATGTATTTCCATTCACTGGACCAAATTTGGCACAAATACCAAGACACCCAAATTTGAATACTGGTGGGGTTGGGGTGGTGGTGGTTGATTTTGTCATTTGGGAGTTGTAGTTGCTGGGATTTATAGTTCAACTAGATTCAAAGAGCATGCTGGTCTCCACTAATGATGCAACTGAACCAAACTTGGCTCACAGAACTCCATGACCAACAAAAAATCCTGGAAGGGTTTGGTGGGCATTGAGTTTTGGAGTTGTAGTTCACCTCCATCCAAAGAGCACTGTGGAGCCAAACAGTAATGGATCTGGACCAAACTTGGCAAGAATACTCAATATGCCCAAATGTGAACACTGTTGGAGTTTGGGGAAAATAGACCTTGACATTTGGGAGTTGTAGTTGCTGGGATTTATAGTTCACCTACAATTGAAGAGCATTTTGAACTCCACTAATGATAGAATTGGGTCAAACTTCCTACACAGAACCTCCATGACCAACAGAAAATACTGTGCTTTTTGATGGTCCATAGTGACCCCTCTGACACCCCCTCGCGACCCCTCCAGGGGTCCCGACCCCCAGGTTGAGAAACGCTGTCCTAGAATGATTCCATCAGCGTTGTCTCCGAAAAATCCTGCAAATCTCTTGGGAAGACAGGCAGACAAATATCAGAGTGCTGCAAGAAACAAAGACCACCAAAACTGAAGTGATGGTCCTCCACCATGAACTCCACTGGACCGGCCATGTCGTCCAGATGCCCGACCACCATCTCCCAAAGCATTTGCTCTACTCTGAACGCAAGAATGGAAAATAGAATGTTGGTGGGCAGGAAAAGAGATTTAAAGATGGGCTCAAAGCCAACCTTAAAAACTGTGGCATTGACACTGAGAACTGGGAAGTCCTGGCCCTTGAGCACTCAAACTGGAGGTCAGCTGTGACCAGCAGTGCTGTAGAATTTGAAGAGGCACAAATGGAGGGCGAAAGACAGAAATGTGCCAAGAGGAAGGCAAGTCAAGCCAACCCCGACTGGGACCGCCTTCCACCTGGAAACCAATGCTCTCACTGTGGGAGAAGATGCAGGTCAAGAATAGGGCTCCACAGTCACCTACGGACCCACCACCAGAACATCGAACTTGGAGGACAATCTTACTCGGACAACGAGGGATCGCCTAAGTAAGGAAGGAAAGAAGTAAGTGTTGATGTACCCTGAGTTTACTTCTTTTAAAAATTCAATTTTAAAAGAAGGAATCACTTATTGGTGTGCTGCATGACTAGAAGTTTGCTGTTAAGATTATTCAAAACACAATTTAGAAAATTACTGGAGGAGAAATTGGCAGAAACCAAAACGACAAAGCCCATAAGGTCAGTTTTGCAGGCAGCGGATAGGCAAACTTTAAGTCCTGCTTAATCGGTGCGAGAGACGCGAACGTATCTCCGGGTTTTGGCCACTTGAGAGTCTTTAAAAGTCACTTCCCATGTTTCATAAAATATATATATAGTGCAGCCCCTCTTTGTCGCGGCGGTGCCCGCATGGCAGGCGCATTGCCCTACCAGGTAGCTCCCTGGTTCTGGTAATTTATTTAACAAGAGACAAAAGGGGCCCTGCATTGCCGTAACCTAATCCAAGAGCCGTTGTACCGAAGCCATTAAATAATCATGATAAACAAGAATTAAATAACCATAATAATAAATATGAACTTTTAATCCAAAAGAGAGACTTTCCACTCCCCAAGCAGTCGGTTATCATTTCAGCATCACTGCGGACAGAACTTAACTTGTCTATGGGAGAAAACCAGTTTTTGCCTGGCAGGAAAGGAAATGGAATGGATTGAGATGTTTCTTTTCTGAAATGGCTGTCTAGGAGAAAAACGATCCCTTCCAGCGCTATGATCCTTTGATCTGTGGAACAATTTATTTATAATTTTATTTATTTACAGTATTTATATTCCGCCCTTCTCACCCCAAAGGGGACTCAGGGCAGATCACAGAACACATATACGGCTGTTGTATGTCAGCCTGTTCAGTCTGTGATTGTGTTTGACGTTTCTGATATTCATGATGGGAATGGGGATGATGTTCCTGATGGTGGGCCAGGGTCTGTTGGCATTAGGGATGAGGATTCCCTGGGCCCCGAGTTAAGTTCAGACAAGAGCACCAGGACTGTGGCACAGCTGGCTGGGAGTCAGATGCATTAAGATCACTACTGACCAAAAGGTCATGAGTTGGAAGCCAACCCGGGTTGGAGTAAGCTTCTGACCAATTTGTGTAGTTTGCTGTCGACCTTTGCAACCCGAAAGACAGTTGCATCTGTCAAGTAGGAAATTTAGGGAGGCTAATTTATGATGCCATAAAAATCTCCAGCAAGCATGCAAAGAATGAGGAAGTACTTCATCAGTGTAACAAATGGACGGTCAAGCAACAGCTCCCCTGGTGGCCAGAATACCCTCATGAAAAGCTGGAATGTTAAATAGCCTCTGTGTCTATATATGTTGTGTGTCTATGACATTGAATGTTTGCCATTATATGTACATTGTAATCCGCCCTGAGTCCCCTGCGGGGTGAGAAGGGCGGAATATAAATACTGTAAATAAATAAATAAAGAGGCCCAAGATGTCTCAGGAAGACTCACAAGGCCACATTCTTGGGAGAAGCCCTTCACAGCTTTTCTCAGAGCAATTGTCTGAAGATGAATTGTCAGGTGCAGAAGCTAATGAGAGGGAAGATAATGAAGGCTTAGATAGAAAACAGAGTTTTAGTAAACAGAGTCTTCAGAGATTAAGACAATCAGTTCGTTTACAGCAAAAGAGAGATAACAAATCTTTAGTGGGAAGGTCAAGGGAAATGCTTTCCTTTCAGTTTTTGGATCTGAAAAAGCTTTATAATTATTGATGGGAAGGTGTTGCTTCAGTCAATCAATGTTGGAATTTCATCATGGTCTTGCTTTCAAGTGCTCTTGGTTTCATCTACCAAGTTTTTGCCAAGCTTAAGATTTGTCTATGAGATTTTTTCCTGCTGTCTTGTTTCATAGATTCAAGTGCCTGGTTTCATGGATTTTATATACTTATGGATCTTGTTTTCCCTTGAAGTTTATGGGCTCTTTTATATATTGGACCTTTCCTGTTTTTGCTTGCCTACATATATTCTTCAATAAACTGCTTGCTGATTTTACTAAACTGGTATAATGTTTAAGGTCAGAAGTGTTCCGGTTCTGGTGTTCGACAACGGCAAACATTCAATGCCGTTATACACTGACAAGACAGACAACTGTATATAGATAGAGGTATATATAGGTTTTCCCATCTTCAGCATTCTGGAGGCTTGTACTCGTTTCCAACCACAGGAGGTGCAGTCGCTTCATCTTCGCTGCCCACTTACTCCTTGATCAAATTGCTGGCATTTTTCTGGCATTTCCTTATGGGTGCCTTGAATATCTCCCCACTTAAAAGTATTTATCTAGTCACATTTGCTTTCAAACTGCTAGGTAGGCAGAAGCTGGGCTAAAGGCCAGAAGATCACCCCGACCCGGGCTTCGAAGTGTCAACCTTTTGATTGGCAAGATTCACTGCTGATGTTTAACCTGCTGTGCTAAAGCCCGGCCCAATGGACAATCCAATGGACATGTCTTCATCCAATTTGCTAATTGTTTGGGTTTTAATGTCTCTGAAACAGCTAAGTCCCATATTCTTACATGGACATTAATAACTTTACAGAAACTTGGCCCTCTTTTATTTGTTCTGCTAATCAGTCAACTGGCGCAAAGAAACAAGCCCCAAGTGGTCATGCTCAGATATTATTATTATTATTATTATTATTATTATTATTATTATTTACTGTATTTGCATACCACCTTTCTCAGCCCGTAGGCGACTCAAGGCGATTAACAGGGCAAAATTCAATGCTTACAATGTCATAAAGATATGGAACAATTCACTTGGCTGAATTAGACATTAACTCCGGAGACTGGATCATATATTTTCCATTGGATAAATGCTTTGCAATGGTGTCAGTTTGGTGGTAGACCATATTTTTATAAATTCTATTTTATGTTCCATGTCCCAATAAAAATAAATAAGTAACGCAATGAAACCTGTTGGCCCTCAAATCAGGAATGGCAGGGCCTAACAGACTGGTTTTAATAAGTAGGACTGTCATGTTCTAATAATTGTGTGACTTCAGTTGCATATTTCCGTAACTATCTGGATTTTGTGTCTCTGTGTGTCAGGAGCGACTTGAAAAACTGCAAATCACTTCTGGTATGAGAGAATTGGCTGTCTGCAAAGACGTTGCCCAGGGGATGTTTGATGTTTCCCATGCTTGTGGGAAGCTTCTCTCATGTCCCCACATGGGAAGCTGGAGCTGACAGAGGGAGCTCAACCCACTCTCCCCAGATTTGAACCGCTGACCTATTGGTCAGCAGCCCTGCCGGCACAAGGGTTTAACCCACTGCACCACCAGGGGCTCCTAACTATCTGGATCAGGGGTCCTCAAACTTTTTAAACAGAGGGCCAGGTCACAGTCCCTCAAACTGTTGGAGGGCCGGATTATAATTTGAAAAAAATGAATAAATTCCTATGCACTCTGAACATATCTTATTTGTCATGCAAAAAACACTTAAAAACAATACAAAATGAAAATGAAGAACAATTTTAACAAATATAAACTTATTAGTATTTCAATGGAAAGTGTGGTCCTGCTTTTGGCTGATGAGATAGGATTGCTGTTGTTGTTGTGTGCTTTCAAGTCATTTCAGACTTAGGTTGACCCTGAGCGAGGGCCGGGTAAATGACCTTGGGGGGCCGTATTTGGCCCCTGGGCCTTAGTTTGAGGACCCCTGATCTGGATGGTGAGCTAGGCATATCTACAAAATAAGGACCCCCCGATGGCGCAGTGGGTTAAACCCTTGTGCCGGCAGGACTGAAGACCAACAGGTTGCAGGTTCGAATCCGGGGAGAGCGCGGATGAGCTCCCTCTATCAGCTCCAGCTACCTGTGCGGGGATATGAGAGAAGCCTCCCACAAGGATGGTAAAAACATCAAAATATCCAGGCGTCCCCTGGGCAATGTCCTTGCAGATGGCCAATTCTCTCACACCAGAAGCGACTTGCAGTTTCTCAAGTCGCTCCTGACACGACAAAAAAAAAAATCTCCAAAATGTAGCGCAGGTCCATAGAAACTAATGTAGTAAACCATCCAAGCCATGGGACAATTCTGTGGACACACTGATGCCCATTGCCAGTGATGTTGGGTAGCTTCCGTGCCGGTGTGGCAATGAATCTGTTCTAGGTTTTAGTCTGAACTTTAAAGGGGAGATCTGAAGTGATAAAGTCTTTTTCAAATTCTTTTAAAGCTCTTTAAAGTGTAGACTAATGTCTCAAAGAGGTTCACCTATTTGATGTGGACCAGATGCCAGCAAGTGCTTTTTGTGGGGCCCACTTCTGACATTCTGGAGCGACAGCTCTTTCAGGCAGGGACATCTGGCTGGAGATATTTGAAATGCCTTGCATTTAGATGAGCAGGCGCACCGCTAGCCTTCCTTCCTCTGGAGCCTTCCTTTGTCGGATGTTGGTGCTCTCCCTCCACTCGGTGCCATGCATACACTAACCTACCCAATGCATATGTAGGGCTCATTTGCCCACCGTGGGTCCTTCAATCTTCCTTTCTTCCTCGCTCTCTTTGCCTTTTAATCCTCCCATGAGCAGAGAGGATGGGAGCAAAAGAACAAAAAGCCAAAGCCAGGCCGAGGAGAAGGCGGGGGGAGAGATTTCCTCCCAATCTGCTCCTTAAGCGCCGTGGCAGAGATTCATTCCCATAATCAATTTGACAGGTGTGCAACGGTTTGCAAAGTTGGGGGGCGCGAGGGCGAGCGTGCAAGCGGGGAGTGCCACAAACCTGCTTTCTTCCAGCGGGCAGCCAGTGCACCCGGCTCCGTTATTAGACATGACAGGCACACCTGCTGTCTCTGAAGCCCGGCAATTAAAGCGGCTTTGAGGTCCCAGGAAGTGACCGCATTAGAGGAGGCCTTGCCTGGCAGCTTCTTAGCATATTACCAGTGTCATTAGCGTATCCGCGGGTGGAGGAGGGCGCCGCGGTGACCTGCACCCCTCTCCCACTCAGTTGGGGATGCAGAGTGACTTTTAAAGAGGAGCGCCTCCCTTCCTTCTTATCCATCCTTGCCTCCCACCTTGGAGAGGTCCAGCATCTCTGGGCTGGAAGGAATATGTAAAACAGGGATTCCTTTTAGAGAGTGCTTGATGGTCTCCATCCCTTCCCACTCCATTCAGAAGATAAGAAGGACCACAAATGTGTCTGGAATTGATGCACTTCAGCACTACGTTAATTGTGACAGGTCAATGCTATGGAACCTCCAAGAATTGTCACCTTGTTGTGGTGAGGGGGCTTGTGTGTTCCAATGAAACTGTGGGTGTAAGCACAGGTCATGCACTCCTAGAGGGGCTACAGAGGAGGCTCCAGACCAAGCACAATCCAAAGACCTGCAGACCTCAATGGCAGGTTAGGCGGAGGATAACATAGCACATATTACAATGGCTGTGAAGGCGGAAGAAGGCTGCAACAGATTGAGAAGCCACTATCATGTTTGTTTGTTTTTTACTTTTTTATTGAAAAAAAATAGCATACTTGAACAGATAATAATTGTCTATTGTAGGTATACATTAGAGAAGCCACTATCGTGTTAACCATGCCACTGGTGGGACCTCACTCTGTGAAGACTGTATGTTGATCAGCTGTGCCCCAACTTCCACACATTAAAAACTCATGCACAGGCGTCTTCCAAGAAAATAAAAACAAATCAATGCTCTAACTGGAGGTCAGCTGTGACCAGCAGTGCTGCAGAATTTGAAGCAACATGAATAGAAAGTGAAAGGAGGAAGAGGAAGGTGCATCAAGCCAACCCTGACCAGGACTACCTTCCACCTGGAAACTGATGTCCTCACTGCAGGAGAATATGCGGATCAAGATAAGGGCTCCACAGCCAACTACGGACCTACCGCCAAGACACTACACTTGGAGGATCAGCAACCTCAGGCTATGAGGGATTGCCTAAGTGCTATGGAACCATGGAATATGAAGTTTGGTGAGGCACCAGCACTCTTGCACTGAGAAGACTCGTGACCTGATAAAACTACAGCAAAAGACTAGGAAAAACGACAACTCTCAGGATTTCATAGCATCAACCTCTGATGTGTGATGGGAAGTTGCTGCCAATTGCGAGAGAAATAAGGTTGAACACTGTGAAAGCCACCCACTATATGGCTTTCTGCCTCTTCCCAGTAGACTTAAATCAAGGAAAAGTTTCATGAGAACCACCCCTCCTCCAGCCATAGCAAGACTATCCCTGTGGGCAGAAAAATCAGGCAATCCCAACTTGATGCCCCCCCCCCCCCCCCACCACCACCACAAAGGCCTTCCTCCAGGGGCAAACCAGGAATGGGCAACTTGGAAGTCCCTAAACAGACTCGGAAGTGGAGTGGAAGATCAAAAGACATCCTGGCAAAATGGCACTGCCTAGAAAAATCCTCCACCTTCTGCAACTGTAGACCAGAACAAACAACTCTGCATCAGTATGCTTGCCCACAATGTCCTGCCTCATGCACAAAGGAAGAATTGTTTACAGCTACGCAGACAGTGCAGTTGCTGTTGCCCGTTTTTGGTCTAAAACTATCTAGCAGCTTGCAATCCCTTTATTTTATCTATTTTAGATAAACTATTTTATGCAATGCTTTTGACATGGAATAAATAAATGGCAATCAAAGTAGTGTCAAAGTGTATTATTTATACAGTGTAGAGCAATAATTCCTGCAACCTCTTTTCCCCAGAGTGGCCAAAGGAATGCTATTGGCAAAGCCAGAAAACATGACTTGATAGAAACAGCCTTCTACTCACTCACTCTCCCCCCCCCCCCCCCCCCCCAGTAAATATGCTTTGATAGTACAGTGTCTCAGAATCCATGCAGCCATGGGCACCAGTTATATCAATTATGTCCACACCGAAACTCTGGAGCATTACCTGACTTCTGTTAATGTGGGGTAAAACTGAGTTAACTGTGTTTGTCTTGTGTCATGGGCTGGAAGTCCCTGGGCATTGTGTGGATGTCCAGAAGTGAGTTCTGATCTGATTTGGTCTTATGGACTAATAGTGGACAAACAGCTCCAAATAATAATAATAATAATAATAATAATAATAATAATAATAATAATAATATGGATTGTTGATGTTACAGGGAATGAACACATCAAACTCCTCTGGGACTTCTGAAATCAGACAGACAGAGTTTTGGAGCACAATACTTCTGACCTCACAATCGTGTTAAAAAACGAAGTATGGATTGTCGCAATCCCAGGTGACAACAGGATTGAAGAGAAACAACTGGGAAAACTGACACAATATGAGGATTTAAAGATTGAACTGCAAATGCTCTGGCACGAGCCAGTCAAGGTGGTCCCAGTGGGTGCAGTACCTAAAGACCTTGGCCTGCACTTAAAAACAATTGGTGCTGACAAAAATACCATCTGTCAGCTGCAAAAGTCCACCCTACTCGGATCTGCATACTGATACATCACACAGTCCTAGAGACTTGGGAAGTGTCCGACGTGCGATCCAGCACAACAGCCAGCAGAGTGATCTTGTCTGCTGTGGCCTCATCTTGTTGCGTTTCAAATACTACTACTACTACTACTAATAATAATAATAATAATACTAATAATAATAATAATATCTTTATTTATACCCTGGCACCATCTCGCTGAAGGGACTCTGGGCGGCTCACAGAAGCACTCCAAGTGCCACGTATAAACAACAATACATGCATATATACACAGTGACATAAGTGTAAAAACAACAACACACATCAAATCCCACTTATAAAATTGTAAGAGTTATAAACATTATAAAATGTACTAAAACGCTGTAGAACCTGCAAATAAAGCTGTCTATCAGCAGTAACTGAATTACAGAATGGCACAGTCGGTGGACCATTGAGCTGACCTTAAATTACACAGGGTCAAATGCCTATCTAAAAAGTCATGTTTTTAAACTCACCCGAAAGGCTTGAAGAGTGGAGGCTAATCTAATTTCTTTAGGGAGGGTATTCCAGAGTCGGGGAGCCACCACCGAGAAGGCCCTCTCTTTTGTCCCCACCAATCGTACTTGAGATGGTGGTGGGACCAAGAGAAGGGCCTCCCCAGCAGATCTCAATACCCATGTTGGTTCATAGAAGGAGATGTGGTCTTAAAGATTGGTTGAACCTGAAGCATATACGGCTTTATAGGTAATCACCTGCACTTTGAATTGGGCCTGGAAACTTGTTGGGAGCCAGTGGAGCTGCTTTAAAAGTGGCATGGTATGCTCCCTAAAGTTTGCCCCAGTTAATAATCTGGCTACCAACCTTTGAACTAACTGTAGTTTCCAAGTCATCTTCAAAGGCAGCCCCACATAGAGTGCATTACAGTAGTCTATTCTGGATGTAACTAAGGCGTGGATCACGATGGCCAAGTCAGGCTTTTTGAGGTATAGTTGCAACTGACGAGTTTTAACTGTGCAAATGCCCTCCCAGCCACTGACATCTGAGCTTCAAGCATCAGCTATGAATCCATGAGAAGTGAAAAAGAGCACTGATTAATGAAAAAGGTAAAGGCAAAGGTAAAGGTTTCCCCCTGACATTAAGTCCAGTCGTGTCCAACTTTGGGGGTTGGTGCTCATCTCCATTTCTAAGGCCAAGAGCCAGCGTTGTCCATAAACACCTCCAAGGCCATGTGGCTGGCGTTACTGTGTGACGGCGCGAGTGGTGCCACCTATGTGTAGAACTGTTAGTTGCAAGATTTAAACTGTTGTATCATGCTTAATCCTGCCCTTTTACCCTGCTTATGTATAGTTGGATGGATTGGTTACTTATAGCTGTCAATCAGTACTGTTTGGCTCCACCTCTTCCTGCAGGAGGGGAGTGCTTCCTTTTTTTCATTCTGCCATCAGAGTTTCTACCAGATGGACGTGAGTAAGAGACTTGACTCTAAAAGACCCTGATTTAAATTACCTCTCAGCACCAGTTCTGAGGATTTCTGCCCTTGAGACTTGTGCTTCATGTTCAGACCAACCTGAACGACGTTGGAAGTCTCAAGCGCCTTCAAACCGGTTCTTTTGGCACCAGAGGAAGATCCTGAGTCTTCAAACATAGGCCATCTGAACTGGGGTTGTGGTTTGCTCCGGCATTCACAACCATTGAGAAAAGAGGAAACTTGGAAAGGCTTCTCAGCTACAAACTCCTTGGACCCAGGACTAACTGAGACTGTAACATATATTTTCCTGCACCCCTCTGAAGTTTCCAGCTCATTGCTTTAAAGAAATAACTCTTTGTGATCAATAAAACTTATTTTGAGTTATTTACAGTGTTTTGGGTTTTTGAGAGTTCCAGTTTCCTATAGGAGGGCAAGAAGCAACCCCCTGGGAAAAGATGCCACGTCCATTCCTCCTTCATTAAGAATTATAGCCCCCAGGCGCGATGGCACAACTGCATGGAGCTTTGTTACCTTCCTGCCAGAGCAGTACCTACTGTTCTACTCACATTTGCTTGTTTTCGAAATGCTTGGTTGGCAGAAGCTGGGGCTAATAGCAGGAGCTCACCCCGCTCCCTGGATTCCACAGATATATAAATCCCATTTTCCTTGTTTCCAACATACCTCTGAGGATGCCTGCCATAGATGCAGGCAAAATTTCAGGAGAGAATGCTTCTGGAACATGGCCATACAGCCCAGAAAACTCACAGCAACTCATTTTTTAGCCATTTTAATGCCATCATGGTATCTCAACAGGATTTTGGATGGTCACTCTTGTATTAATTTTCTGTAATGCCCCATAATGATTCAATATTAGAGGAAATTAAAATGCTGGCTTCAAGTCGACTAATATAAATGGGCTGGATATAGGTTTCAGGGGTCAGGGAGGGCTGCCGTTGCATTGGATGGGGGTCTCACAGCTTAGTAAGGATGTTGAATGCTGATGGCAGGCTGAACTCAGCTGGGAATTTCAACCCTCCTCAAGACCTAGAATTCAAACTGAATTTTGTTTGATTGATGAAGCATCAAATGGAGGGTTTTGATCTCCATGCGACGGAACTGTCCAAAAGCAAGAAAAGTTGGGGAAAGCTTCAGGAAGACAGCAGAAGAGATTAACAGGTAAGAACTGATCTTCAGTTCAATTATTGTTTAAGCTCACTTACTGAAGGAACCATTGCCGAGAATATTAAGTTATTTTGGGAGGGAAAAAGGTCTTTGGAAGCTAGCAAACCAGACTTCTAAAAATGGAGAAAGAGAGGCATTTGGTCGGAGACAAATCCACAGCAAATGTATCATTGTTATGTTTATATTTCACAGTTCCTCTGAAAGAAGTGCTATTTTTAAAATAATCAAGTACTGTGAAATACAAAAGCCAATGTAGTGATCTAAGCTTTGGACTAAAAGTGCATCTACACTGTAGAATTAATGCAGTTTGATGCCTATTTGATTGCCTTGGCTCAATTATGTAGAATTGTGTGATATGTAGTTTGTGAAGCACCAGGACTCTTTGGCAGAGAAGGTTCAAGACCTTGTAAAATTGCAACTCCCACGAATATATTTTGCCAAGAAAATCCTGTTATAGGTACACCTTAGATCAGTATTTCTCAACCTGGGGGTCGGGACCCCTGGGGAGTTGCAAGAGGGTTGTCAGAGGGGTCGCCAACGATCATCAGAAAACAGTATTTTCTGTTGCTCATGGGGGTCTGTGTGGGAATTTTGGCCCAAGTCTATCATTGGTGGGATTCAGAATGCACTTTGTTCGCAGGTGAACTATAAATCCCAGCAACTACAACTCCCAAATGTCAAGGTCTATTTTCCTCAAACTCCACTAGTGTTCACATTTGGGCATATTGAGCATTCGTGCCAAGTTTAGTCCAGATCCATCATTATTTGAGTCCACTGTGCTCTATGGATGTAGGTGAACTACAACTCCAAAACTTAAGATCAATGCCCACCAAATACTTTCAGTGTTTTCTGTTGGTCATGGGAGTTCTGGGTGCAAGTTTGGGTCTATTCCATTGTTTGTGGAGTTCAGAATGCTCTTTGATTGTAGGTGAACTGTAAATCCCAGCAACTACAACTCCTTCCTACATTAGGAAGGTTGAGAACCACTGATCTAGATGTTTTTCTAGCACTGGATAACTGCAAAGACGTCACCTTGATGGACCATCCAAGAATGCCCAGAAGTCCCTGTAGATGCCTGCTACAGCCCATCAAGTTGTAAGTAAATAGCCAGACTTATCCTTGTTGACCCACCTCCTCAACACCAACATGGAAATGGGCTTTTCGTAATGTAAACATTGTGTTTTTAAGGCAACTAGCCCTGGGAGATATAGTTTTGTTGTTGTTCATTCGTTCAGTCATTTCCGACTCTTCGTGACTTCATGGACCAGTCCACGCCAGAGCTCCCTGTCAGTCATCACCACCCCCAGCTCCTTCAAGGTCAATCCAGTCACTTCAAGGATGCCATCCATCCATCTTGCCCTTGGTTGGCCTTGGACAGCGAGAAGATCCAGCCAGTCCATATTTCAAGAAATAAAGCCTGACTGCTCATTGGAGGGAAGAATAGTAGAGGCCAACTACAACTCCAAAACTTAAGGTCAATGCCCACCAAAAGCGTTCAGTGTTTTCCTCTTCCTTTTTCCTTCCATTTCCCCCAGCATCATTGTCTTCTCTAAGCTTTCCTTTCTCCTCATGATGTGGCCAAAGTACTTCATCTTGGCCTCTACTATCCTTCCCTCCAATGAGCAGTCAGTCTTTATTTCTTTAAATATGGACTGGTTGGATCTTCTCGCTGTCCAAGGCCTTGGGAGATATAGTTGTAGAGGTAGTTATGTGACTCATGTATGTCTTCCAGAGGCAACATGGGTCTTGTAAAAATGGAAAGAAAATAAGCGGGGAGATAAAAGAGAAAGAGAATGGAAATGCATCACCATGGGCACATTTAGACCTAATGCTATAATATCATTAAAAATGGAAGTCACTTTATTTTAACCATATCTAGGCCTTTTGTTTTGTGAGTGTGACACCTCTCCCTCTTTGTCATATGAGGAATTAGGCTCAGTCTATGGAGGCTTCTGCTGCCAACTTCATTTTCTCCGTTAGTCTCTAAGGGGCCACCAAATCCCTTTGCACTTTGGGTACACGGTGACCGTAGCCTGTTGACATGAGTTCATGGCACAAGTCCTGTCGCATGGGAGCATGGCCCTTGTTTTCAGGGAACGCTTTCCTTTCCCGCGGAGAAGGAGCAGTCGGCACCCTCTCTCCTCTCCGGCTGCCCAAAGCGATACACCCAGAGACATGTTCCCCACCTCGGCAAGAGCCAGGTCTCACTCAGGCATGAATAATGGATTACCAAAACCAACCAGCTGCAAAAATGCTGCTTCTGTTCTCTTAGATTAATCTCACTCCCATGAAGAGCAGGTATTGATTTTATGAGTGATTCCTTCCTCCCCCAACAAAAGGGTACCTGCTGCCTGATCCCTGCTTGCCTCCAGACCTTTAGGACCCTCTGAGATCTGTTGAATGCTCTTGCTCTGTCAGTGACCCCTGTTACAAATCTCAGCAGGAAACAATGAGCTGAGGACTTATCATACTACAGTTGGCTCTCCATATTTGCAGCTTTAACTATTATTCATGGGTTTGGTTGAAATCTTCTCTCTAGGAATCTCTGTAGCCAACATCCACTGAAAATCGTCCATAGAGTCCTGCAGGAGGACCTATTGATTCCAAGAGAAAATACGTCCTACTCTACCATCTCTAGGTGTTCCAATGCAATTCTGTGGTCAAATTCTGCCTTGTGTTGATCATAGTGTTGTGCTGGAGAACCTAGATATTTTTAGTTTTTTGTATTCACATTTTTTCACTTTCTCTGGGGCCCTGTGTCCCTAACGCCAGTGAATGAGGAGGGCTTACTCCAGCTTATAGCACTACTAGTTTGAGTATCTGGCATTGCCCAGGTTTTTAATTGTACAAAATGCATAAGGTGGTCTGCGAAAAGGCCTTACTGGTACATTATTTAGACTGTTATGTTTATTCATATCATGATCTGATCACCATGCTCAATATATCTCATATGCATGGGGGTATTGGGGGTATTGGGGTAATGATACAAAAGGTTTGCTAGGGTAGACCCTCTTTCACTCAGACTCAGTCCCCCCGAATCAAACTCAGCCCCCCCCCCCCCGGAATCAAAATCCTGGCTACAGGCCTGTCTAGATGCATCACAGAAGGGGTTCAGTGTGCTCTCTGGCTGTAGGGTGAACTACAACTCCCACTATGGTGAGTCAGTCTCCTCAAACCTCAGTAGGTTGAGTTAGTTATGGGGGTTCAGTGTGCCAAGGGTGGTCCAGGTCCATCATTGGTGGAGGTCAACAGTTTCTGTAATTGTGGGTGTACTACAATTCCCAGAAAGGAAGATCCCCCCCCCCCAACTCCTCCAGTAATCAAATTTGGGTGTATCAGGTATGTGTGCCAAGTTTTGTCCAAATCCATTAGTGTTTGGGTTCACAGTGCTCTGGATTGAGGTGAACTACAACTCCCCCAGAATTTTCCCCCAAGGACCTATAGTATGTTTTGCTGGCCATGGGGGTTCTGTGTGCCAAGTTTAGTCCAGTTCCATCTTCGGTGGAGTTCAGAGTGCTCATTGATTGCAGGTGAACTATAGATCCTAGTACTTACAACTAACAAATGTCAAGGCCAATTCCATCCCAAATCCACCATTATTCAAATTTTGGCAATTCGGGTATGCGTGTCAAGTGTGGTGTAGGTCCATCGTTGTTTGCATTTACAGTGCTCTCTGGATGTAGGTGAACTATAATTCCCATAAATCAAGATTAATTTTCCTCAAAACCCTTCTGCATTTTGTGTTGGCCATGGGAGTTCTGTGTGCAAGTTGGGGTCTATTCCATCATTTGTGGAGTTCAGAATGCTCTTTGATTGTAGGTGAACTGTAAATCCAAGCAACTACAACTCCTTCCTACATTAGGAAGGTTGAGAACCACTGATCAAGTTAGACCTCAGCACTGTAGGTTAAAGCTGTTTGTGGAAGCAGGAACCTGTCTGTGGAAGTGGACAGCCCAGCCACATACACATATCCATATTTTCACTTGTATTAGGTAGGTAGGTAGGTAGGTAGGTAGGTAGATAGATAGATAGATAGATAGATAGATAGATAGATAGATAGATAGATAATTCTACTTTAACTGCCATGGCAACATCCTATGAAAATCTGGGATTTGCAGTTTGGGAAAATACATTCAGGATTCTCAGTTTTAGAGTTATTTGGTCTCATTGAACAACAAGCCCTGACATTCCACAGAATCTTGTCATAGCAGTTAAAGTGGAATAACTGCACTAGAATAGTGCTAGTGTGAAACGGCTCTGAGATCCAATGCTAGACTTGGCTAGAATGGTAGGTCCAGAACACGAATATGATGGCCTTAGGAGAAGCCATTTGGTTGTAATATGCAATATTGTAAGGATGGAAAGAAACATTCATGAGATCTGGGTTGTTGCAGGTTTTTTCAGGCTATATGGCCATGTTCTAGAGGCATTCTCTCCTGACGTTCCGCCTGCATCTATGGCAAGCATCCTCAGAGGTAGTGAGGTCTGTTGGAACTGGGAGAATGGGTTTATATATCTGTGGAAAGACCAGGGTGGGACAAAGGACTCTTGTCTGCTGGAGCTAGGTGTGAATGTTTCAACTGACCACCTTGATTAGCATTTGATAGCCTGGAAGTGCCTGGAGCAATATTTTGTTGAGAGGTGATTAGATGTCCCTGATTGTTTTCCCTCTGCTGTTTTGCTGTTTTAATTTTAGAGGTTTTTAATACTGGTAGCCAGATTTTGTTCATTTTCATGGTTTCCTCCTTTCTGTTGAAATTGTCCACGTGCTTATGGATTTCAATGGCTTCTCTGTGTAGTCTGACATGGTGGTTGTGAGAGTGGTCCAGCATTTCTGTGTTCTCAAATAATATGGTGTGTCCAGGTTGGTTCCTCAGGTGCTCTGCTATGGCTGACTTCTCTGGTTGAGTGAATCTGCAGTGCCTTTCATGTTCCTTGATTCATGTTTGGGCAAAGCTGTGTTTGGGGGTCCCTCTGTAGACTTGCCCACAGCTGCATGGTACACGGTAGACTCCTGCAGAAGTGAGAGGATCCCTCTTGTCCTTTGCTGAACATAGCATTTGTTGGATTTTCTTGGTGGGTCTGTAGATAGTTTGTATGTTGTGTTTCCTCATCAGCTTCTCTCTGCGGTCAGTGGTTCCCTTGATGTATGGCAAGAACACTTTTCCTCTGGGTGGATCTTCGTCTTTATTCTCGTGGCTTGTTCTCGGTCTTGCAGCTCTTCTGATGTCCGAGGTGGAGTCTCCATTGGCCTCTAGAGCCCAGTTGAAGTGGTTCGGTTCACCTTGGAGGAGGTGGGATCTTCTGCTTTATAGATCAAACCAACATGTCAGGCGCACATTATTTTATGGAACGAGGGGTACTGATGCTATTCATTTAACTCTTGTAACAACAATTACATTGACATAGTAAATGATGAGTAATGCTTCCCTTTATTTTAACACAGCCCGGGGTAATTTGGGGACATTTAGAAAAAACAAACAGATAATGCCATTTGTCAATAATGCATTACTGACAAGTAAGGTAACATTTTCTAAAAGAAAAAAAAGTGACAACGTTTGCTTTTACATAAAGCAATGCTAAGAGGTTCACTTTATAAGTACTTTAGCTCTAGATTCTATATATGTTGACTTGGGAGATCAGTATATGCCAGGCATGGGCAAACTTCCACCCTCCAGGTATTTTGGACTGTTAGGATTTGTGAAAGTTGAAGTCCAAAACACCAGGAGGGCCAAAGTTTGCCCATGCTTGGGATATGCTGTATTAGCTTAGAAAACAAATAATCTTGGAATCTGAGCATGGATCTTTGCAACATCATTAACTACATATGCATAAGTGAGCAAAACCCAAGATCATGAAGGTTCTCTCATGGTCCTCTTAAAACTCAAGTAGATTCATACTGGTTGAGTCTCCCTTTTCCAAATTGCTCAGGACTAGAAATGTTTGGGATTTTGCATGTGTACAGATTTTAGAATACATATATTTGCATGTTGTTTATCTGTTCAGTTGCTTCTGACTCTTTGTGACCTCGTGGATCAGCCCACGCCAGAGTTCCCAGTCCATTGTCACCACCTCCAGCTCCTTCAAGGTCAATCCAGTCACCTCAAGGATGCCATCCATCCATCTTGCCCTTGGTCGGCCCCTCTTCCTTTTTCCTTTCATTTTCCCCAGCATCATTGTCTTCTCCAAGCTTTCCTGTCTTCTCATTTTGTAGCCAAAGTATTTCATCTTTGCCTTTCATAACCTTCCCTCCAGTGAGCAGTCAGGCATTATTTCCTGAAGGATGGACGGGTTGGAACTTCTCGTAGTCCAAGGCACTCTCAGAATTTTCCTCCAACACAGCAGTTCAAAAGCATCTATCTTTCTTTGCTCAGTCTTCTTTATGGTCCAGCTCTAGCATCCAAAGGTTACTATGGGGAAAACCATTGCTTTGACTATGCGGATCTTCATTACCAGTGTGATGTCTCTACTCTTCACTATTTTATCGAGATGGGTCATTGCTCTCCTCCCAAGAAGGAAACTGGCTGCAGTCTACATCTGGAGTAATTTTCACACCTAGAAATATGAAGTTTGTCACTGCCTCCACATTTTCTCCCCCTATTTGCCAATTATCAGTCAGTCTGGTTGCCATCATCTTGTTTTTTTGTTTTGCATTGTATTTGCATATATGTATATTATGAGCTATCTTAGCCTGTATTGCACCACCTGACATCCGCTGGGAAGTAGCAGCCAATAGTGAAAGGACCAAGGCAGTGACATCTCCAGCTCATCCCTTGTTTGGGTATCAGCCAGCACGTCAACAACTTAAATCAAGACATAGTTTTGATTTACAGATCTACAGAGACACTCGCTGGAACACCTCAGCAAGCGAGAGTCCAAAAGTGGCAGGCTCTAACCCAGAACCTCAACCAATGGCTGATACCAAATGAGAGACTCCCCCCTGGGCACACAAAGGACTGGGCGACTTGGAAGGCACTGAACAGACTTTGCTCTGGCACCACAAGATGCAGAGCCAACCTTAAGAAATGGGGCTACAAAGTGGAATCCACGACATGCGAGTGTGGAGAGGAGCAAACCATTGACCACCTGCTGCAATGCAACCTGAGCCCTGCTACATGCACAATGGAGGACCTTCTTGCGGCAACACCAGAGGTACTCCAAGTGGCCAGATACTGGTCAAAGGACATTTAATCAACTATCAAGCTTGCAAACTTTGTGTTTTGTCTGTTGGTTTGTTTTGTTCTGTTAGAAATGTAATACAATTGTCTGGTTGCCCCTGACACGATAAATAAGTAAATATGAGCTATCTTGTAGATGACACACAAGTCTAAACAGGAAATTGTATCGTTTTTGTTGCTGTGTACACACCTTATACCCACAACCTAGAGGTAATTTTATCCAATAGTCTTGAACACTTTTGAGGTCAGTCAATGTATACTGAATCACCAGAAAGCAAAAATATATTTCAGCCATCTATTTGGAGAATCTGACATTTGGGAGCATTTTAGAATTCCAGATAAGGAATTCCTCTTGTATAAAATGTGCATTCTGGTGCACGTTTTTCATCATTCCATTAATGTGTGTTTGGACACATAATTTTCACGTGACCTTAGCCAAAATGAAATGAATGAAATAAAGTGTTTGGAACAATGAGTGGTTTTAATGACTTTTAATGTGCTTTAAATTGGGAGGGATAGCCAATATGCCAGAGGACAGGAGCAGAATTCAAAATGATCTTAACAGATTAGAGAGATGGAGCCAAAACTAACAAAATGAAGCTCAACAGGGACAAATGCAAGATACTCCACTTAGGCAGGAAAAAATGAAATACAAAGATACAGAATGGGGGATGCCTGGCTTGAGAGCAGTACGTGTAAAAAAGATCTTGGGGTCCTCATGGACAATAAGTTAAACATAAGCCAACAATGTCATGCAGCAGCAAAAAAAAGCCAATGGGATTTTGGCCTGCATAAATAACTTTAAGATCTTCCGGGGAGGCCCTCCTTTCACTCCCACCACCGTCACAAGCATGGTTGGTGGAGATGAGAGAGAGGGCCTTCTCAGTGGTGGCCCCCCGCCTCTGGAATGCCCTACCTGGAGAAATAAGACAGGCCCTATCCCTCCCCTCCTTTCATAAGAGCCTGAAGACCTGGTGGTTTAAACAAACCTTTGAGAATGATTAGTTCTAGCTCTGTTCCAGATACTGTTGAAATTGGTCGTATCTTTTTCTACCTATTACCCAGGTCACATTCTGTTCTTAGGCCCTGGAAATGTACAGCCATAGACTCTACCTAATTTCCTGGGCCCTCTAAAATTGCTGTGGTTTCAAACCACAAGAAAGGAGATTCCATCTGAACATGAGGAAGAACTTCCTGACTGTGAGAGCTGTTCAGCAGTGGAACTCTCTGCCCCGGAGTGTGGTGGAGGCTCCTTCTTTGGAAGCTTTTAAACAGAGGTTGGATGGCCATCTGTTGGGGGTGCTTTGAATGCGATTTTCCTGCTTCTTGGCAGAATGGGGTTGGACTGGATGGCCCATGAGATCTCTTCCAACTCTAGGATTCTATGATAATGGTTTGATGTTTTTATCTACATTTATGGCCGTTTCTTTCATAGCAAAGTTAATAAGTCTGTATTAGAAATGCCTGAAGGCAGAGGTGGCCCTAGGTAATTTTCAATGGTAAGCAAACAGTATTTTGCCCCCACCCCCCAACCAATCACTGATATATATTTTCTGTTCGTCGTGGAAATTCTGTGTGGTTCAATTCCATTATTGCTGGAGTTCAGAATGCTCTTTGATTTTAGGTGAACTATACATCCCAGTAACTACAACTCACATATGTCAAGGTCTATTTTCCCCCAAGAGCGCCTCAAGAGCGCCCCTGGGCAAAATCAACTATACTGCAAATGCTTACATTGCGTAATGGGTTGAGCCGCCCCTGCCTGAAGGTCCCATGCAGAGCTGCAGAAAGTTGTTTTTGGAGATACAACTCCCACAATAGCCATACTTGGTTGCAATGTACCAGATTCTTCAAAATTACATTAGTGGGGGCACCAGGTATTTAGCACAGTGCCATCTTGGAGTGCAAGCTAACAGCACTTTAATTGTCCTGGCTCATTGCTATGGGATCCTGGGGTGTGTAGTTTGGGAAGGCACAAGCACTCTTTGGTTGGGAAGGCCAAAGAGTAAAATTACATCTCTCAGGGTTCCATCAACATTGAGCCATGGCAGGTAAAGTGGCAATTGAGGTGCCAGCTTTGTCTTGTGGAAAGATAAGGATGCCATCTTCTGGAGGTCCATCCCATTCCTGTTCTGCCCCAAACACCCACTTGATTTGTAAGCAGCGGCGGAGTCCACTCTGCCCTGAGAGACAAAAGGAGATTGATTTTGTCCTCGCCTCCTACTTTTGGAGTTCTATCTCTGGAGGCAGGTAGAATTCTTTTGTATTAATTAGCTAGATACACACACACACACACAGAGAGAGAAAAGTCTTTCTTGCTCCCTCCCTTCTTTCCTCTCTCTCTTTCTTTCTCTCTCCCACCTTGGCTTTGGCTCTCAGCTCCCATCGGCTGCCTCTCTCAGACAGAGATGTGCGAGTCCTTTGATCTGCCTGGCAGCGGCCCACCGGGATTGGGCTTGCAGGTTAATTACTTGCTTGCCGTCTCCAGCTGTGGCAAGGAGGCCTCGGGATGGAGAGCGGGACCCCCCTTTCCTCCTCCTTCTCTTCTCCCCCTCCCTGCAAAGCTTCCCTGTCTGCAAACTTCAAGGGGACAGGTGGCTCAGGAAGGTAGCATTGCCGCTCCTTTTGATATGACAAACGGTAGTCTCCGTACTGCTCTGGTTCCTATTTTGTTTGTCTAACTGGGTTGTGAAATATGGATGAGTCCCCCTTACTCCCGTGGGTTTG
The DNA here is from genome assembly GCF_037176765.1 of Anolis sagrei. NCBI lineage: Eukaryota > Metazoa > Chordata > Lepidosauria > Squamata > Anolidae > Anolis > Anolis sagrei. The sequence continues at coordinate 14,893,269 of NC_090030.1, read as the reverse complement.
TGTACGGCTTTCTGTGATGCTGCCACTTCTTCCTCTGCTCCTCAAAATTGCATCTCCATCTCTTTTTTTGCTTCCTTCTAGTGTCTCAGGGTGCATCTTCTACACTGTAGCATTAATGCACTTTGGCACCACTTCAGCTGCCTTGTGTCAATGCTATGGAATCCTAGGAGCTGTAGTTTGACAAGGCCTCAAGCCTTCTCTGTGCAAAAGTGCTGATGACACACCAAACCAGGTTAAATGCACATTCATGCTGCATTCTAGAGACATCCTCAATCTGCCTGGGAGTTCATTTATAACATACTTTCCTAAGTAAGTAAATAAGCCTGGGAGTTCATTTACGAGGCTCTCTCGGTGTATCTTTGCTGGTCCCCCTGCTCTCCAACAATATGGAAATTGCAATGGCATCATGAGAGGTTGCAGACTGCACCATATGACACCTTCACAGGGGGTGACACCAAACTTCACTCTTTATGTTTTTTGCATAATTTCCTGTCCTAATCTGAAGCAAAACCAGGTGGCTAGATTAGGATGCTTGGAGTATGGGCTATTGTGTTGCCTGGACATGATGCCAAGATTTCCCATACTTGATGACACTGAAAGGTCTGTAACACTTAAATGAGGAGCCTGGAGGGATTTGTATCATTGTGTATTTGGTAAAGAATCCCAATATCCACAACAATCTATATAAATAAAATGTAATGTTCCTTTGTGGGATTAACAGAACTCAAAAACCACTGGACGAATTGACACCAAATTTGGACACAAGACACCTAACAACCCAATGTATGTCCTTCACTAAAAAAATTGATTTTGTCTTTTGGGAGTTGTAGTTGTTGATTTATAGTTCGCCTACAATCAAAGAGCATTCTGAACCCCACCAATGATAGAATGGGGCCAAACTTGGCATATAGTTCTCCCATGACCAACAGAAAATACTGAAAGGCTTTGGAGGGGAGTGTACTTTGGTTTTGGAGTTGTAGTTCACCTACATCCAGAGAGCCCTGTGGACTCAAACAATGATGGATCTGGGCCAAACTCTACACGAATACTCAATAAACCCAAATGCGAACATTGGTGGATTTGGAGGGAAAATAGAATCTTGACATTTGGGAGTGGTAGTTGCTGGGATTTATAGTTCACCTACAATCACAGAGCATTCTGAACCCCACTAACGAAAGAATTGGGCCAAACCTCCCACACAGAACCCCCATGTGGGCCACAGCAACGCGTGGCAGGGACGGCTAGTCTATATAAATAAAAATGTAATGTTCATTTGTGGGATTAACATAACGCAAAAACCACTGAACAAATTGCCGCCAAATTTGGCCACAAGATACCTACTTACCCAAGGAGTGACCATCACTCAAAAAAACTGAGTTTGTCATTTGGGAATTGTAGTTGCAGGGATTTATAGTTGACTTACCATCAAAGAGCATTCTAAACTCCACCAGTAATGGAATTGACCCAAACATCGTGCACAGGACTCCCATGATCGACAGAAAATACTAGAAGAATTTGGTGGGCATTGATGTTGAGTTTGGGAGTCATAGTACACCTACATCCAGAGAGCACTGTGGAGTCAAGTAATGATGGATCTGGACCAAACTTGGCACGAATATTCCATATGCCCAACTAGGAACACAGATGGAGCTTGGGGGAAATAGACCTTGACATTTGGGAGTTGTAGTTACTGGGATTTATAGTTCACCTACAATCAAAGAGCATTCTGAACCCCACAAACGATAGAATTGGGGCAAACTTCCCACACAGAACTCCTATGACCAATAGAAAATACTTAAGGCCATCCAGTCCAACTCCCTTCACCAGGTCAATAAACGTAATCAAATACTGTTTATCCACAAGCATAAAGACATTACATATATTAAAAACCAACACTTTCTCATTACTTTATTTTCCAGATCACCAGACTGGGCCACAGCAACGCGTGGCAGGGGACAGCTAGTCTATATAAATAAAAATGTGATGTTCGTTTGTGGGATTAACATAACTCAAGAAACCACTGCATTAATTGACACCAAATTTGGACACAAGAAACCTATCAGGCCAACAAGTGACCATCACTCATAAAAACACTGAAAAACACAGCAGAAGAGACTTTAAAAGCCAAAAAACAAAAAACGCATTACAATGCATGCACAAAACCACATGTTTGCATAAACATACATATATACACTAGGGCTGGGCGATTTCGTTTGTTAATTTCGTAATTCATTATTGATTCGTATTTAAATTAGCTTACGAACCGATATTGAACCATTTAGCAGCAACTAAAAATCGAAATGAATTTTTCAATTCATTTCGTAATTGTTTCAAAATCGTTTCAAAATCGTTTCGAAATCGTTTCGAAATTATTTCGAAATTGTTTCATTATTACTTCCGTATGTCTGGTGCAAGTTTTATAGTTGTTGTTTGTTTTCTTAGTGATAAAAAAATAAATGATCACACCAACAGTCAACAACAGAGGGAGAGGGAAGCTTCAGAAGTTCCCCCTGTCCCATTTGGAGGTTTTTTTAGCGTATTGCGCAGTCGCGTCCGCCATTAACGAATCGATTCGTAATTGTTTCGTAATTTCTGAAATTTCATATGTTTTGAACTTTTTTAAAGAAAAATTTCGGAATTCTTTTAAAAAACGAAACGCAAAAACCCCCTAAAAACGAATCGAGTTTAGAACAAATTTTTCCGTGGTTACCCAGCCCGAATATACACACACAAACACATATACACAGACTGGGCCACAGCAACGTGTGGCAGGGGATGGCTAGTATTATATATATATAGTTATGATACCATACGTTGAACTTGTGCTCTCCTACCTCACTAGCAGAATGCCAGTTGTTATCTCCTCCACATGAAGATCATATAGGGTTTGAACATGAACTTATACACATACTTGCTAATGGATGCCCGACCACCGTCTCCCAAAGCAGTTGCTCTATTCCAAACTCAAGAATGGAAAATGGAATGTTGGTGGGCAGGAAAAGAGATTTAAAGGTGGGCTCGAAGCCAACCTTAAAAACTCTGGCATAGACACTGAGAACTGGGAAGCCCTGGCCCTTGAGCACTCCAGCTGGAGGTCAGCTGTGACCAGCAGTGCTGCAGAATTTGAAGAGGCATGAATGGAGAGTTAAAGAGAGATATGTGCAAAGAGGAAGGCGCGTCAAGCCAACCCTGACAGGGATCTCCTTCCAGCTGGAAACCGATGCCCTCAATGCAGAAGAAGATGCAGATCAAGAATAGGGCTCCACAGCTACCTATAGACTCACAAGAATTCTGATCCTGGAAGACTATCCTACTCGGCCAACGAGGGATCGCCTAAGTAAGTAAGTAAGTAAGTACTTGCTAATAGGTCACATGAGGTGATTCCTTGTTAGTAACCCATTGGGTGAGACAGATAGGGTTGGAACAAGGATACTTTCAACTATCAAGGCTGAACTTGGGAGTCAGTCCCTCTACAACCTGCTAGTCTTCTACCCGTGTCACTAATCCAAGTATAAATCCAAACACTGACATGCGCTGCACTTGACCTTTGCCCTAGAAGAGGCACATTTGGGATGATGGGGTCATGTTTTGTCTCTCTAATTTGCATCCCCTAGACAAGTCCCCTCTTGCTACAACAGTTAGAACGAAGGGTCAGTTCTTTTGTTGTGACCTTTTGCGTAGTTATTAGGAGGAATATTACGTCTGCTGAGTTTTCGGAAGTTCAGAGAGAAATGTAACACCTTTCAAAGCATGTTACACCAACACAGCAGCTGCAACAGCTTCCCGTATCCTGCCCTTTTAAGCTATTTTGCATGAGTTATTGGCTTTTCTTAGCACTATACTCTTCTTGCTTGCCTGCATTGTTTTCATTTACATTTCCTTTCCATTAGAGTTAAAGGTGCCCCATTTACCTGTCTCAAAAATGATTCAAAAACTATTTTAAAAAATAGAAAAGGTAAAAGGTAAAGGTTTCCCCTTGACATTAAGTCTAGTTGAGGCCGACTCTTGGGGGGGGGGGGTGGTGCTCATCTCCATTTCCAAGCTGAAGAGCCGGTGTTGTCCATAAGCACTTCCAAGGTCATGGGGCCAGCATGACTGCATGAAGCATCATTACCTTCCTGCAGAAGCGGTACCTATTGGTCTACTCACATTTGCATGTTTTCGAACTGCTACATTGGCAGAATCTGGGGCTAACAGGAGGTCAACCCGCTTCCCAGATTTGAACTGCTGACCTTTCGGTCAGCAAGTTCAGCAAAAAATAGAAACAAAAACATTATTGGAATCTAAAGTTCAAAGGGGCTAGTGCTTGAGTATTGAATGTCCAGTTCAGTGTTCCAACCAGCCAGGCTTTCTTTAGGAGTCAGCTATGGTATGCTTGGTCCCTACCAACTATTTGTTGCTCCTACATTCAAAATTTGGGCTTTCGTGGCTGCTGGGCATTCTTTTACATCAAGGGTGAGTAACTGCTATGAAGCTGGGGGCCAGTCCATTGGAATGCATTACAAAATAGCTAAATTTATGTAAAATAGTCGTTAAGTCATTAAAATTACCCCATTAAAATGAATTTAAATGACACACTAAATATGATTATTCATTCATTTCCCCGTTGATGTTCAAAAAATTATCCTGCTCAACTTGGTCATTATATATCATATTAATGCATAAACAGACATTGATATGATATTGGCTGGAGTCCCATTGGTGACATAGATGTACATAAGTGGGTGCCAGGCATGTAGCCGGGGGGGGGGGGGCTTGGAGGGCTTCAGCCCCCCCCCCCCCAAAAAAATTCTCATGGTGGTCCATGAGAAGGCCTTACTGGTACATTATTTAAACTGTTATGTTTATTCATATCATGATCTGATCACCATACTCAATATATCCCATATGAATGGGGGTATTGGGGTAATGATACAAAAGGTTTGCTAGGGTAGACCCTCTTTCACTCAGCCCCCCCCCCCCCGAAACAAAATCCTGGCTATGGGCCTGGTGGGTGCCATGCACGTATGGATGTTTAGACAGAGTACTAAGCACATGAATGCTATCTACTAGTCCACCTCACATATCTGTCAAGACCTAGGAGGCCACAGCTGCCACTATTTAGTATCCAGGAAGGAAAAGGGAAAGAAGTCCGTGGTCTCAGCTGCAAAGAGACTTTATGACAATGATGATGATGATGTGCATTATATCCCGCTTTCTCTCTCTCTGCAAAAGAAATGAGATGTGTGAAACTATATGCATAAAGTATTCTGCTTGAGACACATTTTTTTATTTTTTTATTTTTTTATTTATTTACAGAATTTATACTCTGCCCTTCTCACCCCGAAAGAGACTCAGAGTGGATCACAGAACACATACACAGCAAACATTCAATGCCGTCAAATAGACTGGACAGATAGAGGTATATGTCAGCATTTTCCCCAACTTCGGCATCTTGGAGGTTGTGCTTGATTCCGGCCACAGGAGGTGCTGTCGCTCCTTTCTCTATGATAAAGAGCCCTTGATCACAGACTTCCTCCTTCCTTTGATTGCCAGCATTTTTTTGGGTATTTCCTTTCTATGGTGCTGTAAAATCCTTCCCCGCTTAAGTGGTGCCTAATTTCTCTACTCACAGCTCACAGCTGTCTTCGAACTGCTTAGGCGGACAGTGAGTTGCGCTGAAGGTCACATGTTCACCCCGGCCCAGGCTTCAAACTGCCAACCTTTCGATTGGTGTGATCTGTTGCTGCTGATTTTGGGAATCCATTGTCTTTTGTGCTGCTGGTGATTAACCAGCTGTGCTAAAGCTCGGCCCGCGTGATTCAGGATCTTGACCATTGTCTATAATACTGACTTCTGATACAGTTCAATTCCCTTATTTACAAAATCAATAACACTGCTCCAAAAAAATACCCCACTGAAAGTATTTGTGGGCTTCTCTAGGTCCTACTGTGCAATTCTACACTATGTTTCCAACTCAAATATAGTCTAAAAATAGGGTTCCATATTATCCATAGTTCCAGTAATCCATGGTGGATCTTAGTATATGTTTTCCACAGATATGGAGCTATGGTGTTGGTCTTGGTATTGATAATTCCTCTGCCAATGGTGGATGTAGTTCTTTTTCCTACTCTTGCTTTATCTTGAAATGGATCCTGAAATCTATGATGGGTATGGCTGTCATGTGGCTCTCTCCCTGTATCTTTTAGCTATTTCCCCTTTAACCAAGGAGACCTTTCATGGAGAGTATGTCAAAGCATTTAACCCCTGCAAAAGAAACTATTCCTTTTCTTTGCAAAGCAGGAGCTCAGCAGCCTCCTCTTCCCAGAAGCATTTAATGCTGGTGTGTGTGTGTGTGTGTATGAGTGTGTGTGTATCTGTTGTGTTAACAGAGCATCTAATGTGACTAAATAGGACAACCTGCTCTCCCATCCCCATGAAAAATAAATGATGCGCTTTATCCGTTCTCTCAGCTCGGCCTCCCCACCTCCCTATGTGCTGCTGGCCACAACGGGGCAGCCTCTGTCCATCCCCCCACTTTAGGAAATCCCTTCCTTGGAGGAGGAAGGAGGGGGTCTCTTCTCAGGAGGGTGGGCTGACCAGCATATGGGGGGCTCCGGGCCCAGGCACAACAGACCAGGATTGCATTATTGTTGTTGTTGTTGTGTTTAGGTTGGGCCAAGTGGAAAGGGGTGTGGGCATTGCATGGGGCGTGTGGAATCTGCGTAAAATGCAGCCAAGCAGCAGCTCACCCTTTTAAATATTAATCGTCCCTGTTTCTGCAATTTTGCCAATGCGTCTGGGCCCACCACTGTTGAATTTTTCATTAACACCACTCAGTTCCAACAGCATTTCACCCACTTTCCTGCTTCGGGAACCCACCCCCTCCTCATTTTCCTCCTCCATCCCTTCTTCTCTTGGCTTTGCCACCCAACCCCTTCTTCAAGGTTGATGGGAACGTCAACACCCAGAGCTTTTCCCCAGTATAAATGGCAAAGGATGTCCCATGTGATTGGGAAAGTGAGAACCAAGTCAACAAGTGGCCTCTTGCATAAAACAGAAGGTCAGGATGGGAAGTGCTGATGGGATCCAGGAGGATCTCCACAACCCAAAGTCTTTGGAACTTCTAGGTGGACCAAGTCACACCAATTGGGCTTATAAATACTCATTATGCAAAGTGACACACATGACTGTTTGTCCAAATGAAGCTGGGTCTCTCTCTTTCTTGGAAATCTATTTTGGGGAGTCCATCTCCTCCAATCTTCTCAAGCTCTTTCAGATATCTGGGGACATGGCTTGTCTGCCCTCATGGATGTGAAGGTATATCCACAGACATTTATTTAATTTATTTACTAGCTGTACCTGCCACACGTCGCTTTAGCCAATCTTCCCTTCCTCTTTTTTCTTTTCTTTCTCTCCTTCCTTCCCTTTTTTTCTTTTCTTCTCTCCTTCCTTCCTTCTCAATCCCTTCTCCCCCCCCCCCACTTTTTCTTTCCTTCCCCTTTCTCCCCTTTCTTCCTTTTCTAACTATTCTTGGACTGCAACTCCCAGCAGTCCTCCTGATTGATCTGTCTATCTACCAAGCTATCTCTATCTAATGTATTTGGAGGATTGCTGGGAGTTGCAGTCCAGGAATAGGAAATTGTAAATATGTAGGGAATGGGATGCTCTCAAAGAAAGCCTGCATTTTCGAAGCAGTGCATTTGGATCACCCTCCTCTCCTAAAGGGGCTGGTCTAGGGGATGCTGGGAGATGTAGTCCAAAAGAGAGCATGGATATGCTAGTGTGTGTTTTGTTTGCTAGGGGAAGTCATATTTGCGCATATGCTGTAGCGTCTTTTTATTTTTTGGCTTTTGAAGTCCCTTCTGCTGTGTTGTTCAGTGGTTTTATGAGTGATGGTCACTTGTTGGCCTGATAGGTGTATTGTGTCCAAATTTGATGTCAATTTGCTCAGTAGTTTCATTCACTCAGTCCAAAGGGGACTCAAGGCAGCTTTACATATAGACATCCCAGGCTTCTGTTATAGCAGTTTTTTTCCTTAAAAACCGTGGCTGATGGATCCTGTGCTGGTTTAAAGGCAAATCCACTCCAGGTGTGATTTTCCTGCTTCTTGGCTGGGGGTTGGACTGGATGGCCCACAAGGTCACTTCCAACTCTATGATTCTACGATTCTAGGTCCTAGCTGTGACTGAAAAGAAGCTGAACTCTGTCCTCTAAATTGATTTGATACCTTGGACAGCTCCTTCCAGCCTTTTCCAAAACCTATTCAATGCTCTTGAGAACTAGTAGAAATCATGCAATTGGCATCCGTGTACTAGATCAGTGGGCCCCAACCTCTTTTTGACCAGGAACCACTTTGCTCAGGGACCACTTGAACAGGGACCGCTTTGACTAGGGACCACTCTCCAACATTGATACCAAAAGGGTTACAAATAAGTTTTTGGTCAACTTTAGATTCAGTTTATTTATTTGTGGTGCTGATTCAGAAAACCGCATTGGATAGACCACATCAGCTCTAGTTTCTGACACAGAACATATGCCATCCAGTAGTCACCATCTGCTCGCCCACAGAAAACCATATTTAATAATCTAGAGATTATGTGGTAGTAGTAATCTTTTGTGGGTAGTCAACCTCTCCCTTCTTGACATCCCCATTGCCTCGACACTATAAGAGGGTCTTGTGAGACCAGTCACTATTGTTGCCACATCATTTCAAGGCAACAGTGCAGTATTGGTGAGTCTGCAGAGCATATTTTTGTTCTTGTGGACCATTGGTGGTCCACGGCCACAGTTTGGGAACTACAAATTTTAGTATGATATTGTTTTAAGAATATAAAACAAAGTTGTGCTTATATGTGTGTGTGTGTTATTAAACACTGTCCTATTCATATATATATATATATATATATACACATACATACATACACACACACACACACACACACACGTGTTTAAAAATAACTAGGAAAAATGTTTTCTTTTGGTGATGTCTTGATAATTTTGAGTGCACTATTCCTGCACTCCCATCCTGATCTAAATTAGGGTCCATGGAACCAGATAAGGATGCTGAACCCTGGACATTGTAGTTTATTCCCAATTAAACCCCTCTGTCTCATATATAAATATTAGCCCTCCCTACTGATTCTTTGGATGCATCTGGCTGTCCAGACCTTGAATCGGTGTCTAGCTGCTGTGTCAGACTGGATGAGAGCTAACAAATTGAAATTGAATCCAGACAAGACAGAGGTCCTACTGGTCAGTCGCAAGGCCGAACAGGGTATAGGGTTACAGCCTGTGCTGGACGGGGTTACACTCCCCCTGAAGACGCAGGTTCGCAGCTTGGGAGTGATCCTGGACTCTTCGCTGAGCCTGGAATCTCAGGTTTCAGCGGTGGCCGGGAGAGCTTTTGCACAACTAAAACTTGTGCACCAGTTGCGTCCATACCTTGGGAATTCTGATCTGGCCACAGTGGTCCACGCGCTTGTTACATCCCGAATAGACTACTGCAACGCACTCTACGTGGGGTTGCCCTTGAAGACTGTTCTGAAACTTCAACTGTTCCAGCGAGCGGCAGCCAGATTGCTCACCGGAGCAACATACAGGGAGCACACCACCCCCCTGCTGTGTCAGCTCCACTGGCTGCCGGTGCAGTTCCGAGCCCAATTCAAGGCGCTGGTTTTGACCTACAAAACCCTGTATGGTTCCGGTCCAGTGTATCTGTCCGAACGTATCTCCCTCTACGTCCCACCCCGGAATTTGAGATCATCTGGGGAGGCCCTGCTCTCGACCCCACCGCTATCACAAGTGAGGTTGGTGGGGATGAGGAGCAGGGCCTTCTCAGTGGTGGCCCCTCACCTGTGGAACTCACTCCCGGGGGAAATCAGGGCATCATCATCCCTCCTCTCCTTCAGGAGGAAGGTAAAGATGTGGTTGTGGGACCAGGCCTTTGGGCAATCTGACAACTAGACATGGACAACCAGATGGATAGGACTGACAGGACTGACAATTGTGGAATTGGAATTTGAACTATGAGATTGCAAAACGCTGACCGTCAATGAGGAGAAATGGTTTGTATTGGTTTTATTGCTTTTACTGGTTTTATGATTGTTTTCGCCTTGCAAGAATTGTTGTTTCTGTTAATTGATGTTATTGCTAGAATTGCTGTTTTCTGTTAATTGATGTTATTTTGTCTTATTGTTGTTATGTGATGCGGGCATCAAATTGTGCCTTTCTTTTGTAAGCCACCCTGAGTCCCTTTCGGGGTGAGAAGGTAGAAGCAACCGAAATAAATAATAAATAAATAAATCTGCACTCAAGGATTTGGAATCCTGAGGTTTGTAATTTGGGGAAACACCAGGATTCCATAGCACTGTGCTGTGGCAGTTCAAGTGGTGTCAAACTGTATTATTTCTATAGTGTAGATGCTCCTTTGGTGTGCCTCTAGCATGTAATGCTCAGTTTGGATACTTGTAAGGACATAAGTATCGTTCATGTACTTACCCATATGAATGTCTGTCCCCGACAACTACATTATCCCAGCTTCACCTAAAGCTACAAAACATTTTTTCTTCTTCAACAGTCAAAAGGAAACCAATGTGCCGGTTTCAAGCGGGATCTGAAATACTTCCGTTTGTTGTTGTTGTGCTACTCGGGGAAAAAGTCATGTCTCTTTAAAATATCAAATGCAATAACTAGTCTTATTAGCGTAAGGCGCTCGCATTCCCCCCTCGCCTTATGAAAAATTCAGGAGGGTTGTCACCCATGTCTCAACTAGGCTCCGTGCTGGTTGGCTTTATTTATTGCACATTTTCATAAACATTGCATGAATTAAGTGTGCGCGCCGTATTAATGGGTTGCCGACACTCAGAGTCAATTCTACACAGCGGGCTGAAGGAACTCTGATGGGGCTTTTGGGATGTTCCCTCCAAGGTTCACAAAGGGATGACCCCAGATGTTCTGCTGCCTGAGGCAGAGGACAAGATAACATCCTCCTCCACTCCAAGAAGAGAAGCCTACTGGGCTACCATTTGTGTTTTCATTCCTCCCTTTCTTCCCCTCCCCCCATTCCTTCCTCTTCCCTTCTCTCTTTTTCCTTCCTTCCTCCCTCCCTCCCTTCCTTCCTTCCTTCCTTCCTTCCTTCCTTCCTTCCTTCCTTCCTTCCTTCCTTCCCCCTTTCCCTTTCCCTTCCTTCATCCTTTTTCTTTCTCTTCTGCTTTCCTTTCCTTCTTTCTCTTTTTTTCTTTCCTTCCTCTCTTTCCTTCATACACATATCACCTTTCTTTCCCAGTGACATCACAGAGGGTCACTTCACTTTGCAACAGCCTTTGATACAGATAGACGGAAAGATAGATAGACAGACAGATGGATAGATGGGTAGATAGAGTGTCCATTTAGGTTGTTCTGCTCCTTTCATGGCCCCCCAACCTCTAAATCAATACTTCTCAAGCTATCAGATAGTCACGCCATTACTTTTTCCAACCTGCCAGGTAAAGGTACAACCTGGGGATCACAACCAGACATAGTGAAGACATCTGCCCTTGCGCTTTGCTACTCTGCTGCTGAATACGCATGCCCAGTGTGGAATACATATCACCACATTAAAACAGTGGATGTGGCTCTTAATGAGACATGCCGCATTATCACAGGATGTCTATGTCATAAGCTGTCTGATCAATTATACTGTTTAGCTGGTATTGTAACACCTGATATCCATTGGGAAGTAGAACCAGTATTGAAAAGACCACAGCATTGACATCTCCAGCCCACTTTCTGTTTGGATATCAGCCAGCAAGCCAATGCCCTAAATCAAGAAACAGCTTTCTAAGATCTACAGAGACTCTTGCAGGAACACCTCAGCAAACAAGAGTCCAAAAGTGGCAGGCTAAAATCCAGAACCTCAATCTGTAACTGTTAACAATAAAATAATAATAAAACTATATTTGTATACCACCCTATCTCCCCAAAGGGACTCAGAGCAGTTTCCAATATGTAAGGCAAACATTAAATTGCAGGAAAGAAAACATATAGACAGTTACATCAAGATAAATACATTCGACAATATAACACAACCTAATTAAACTTAGCAGACAAAATAACAACTGAAAACACCAGGACTGTGGCGCAGCTGACTGGGAGTCAACTGCATTAAGATCACTGCTGACCGCAAGGTCATGAATTCGAAGCCAGCCCGGGTTAGAGTGAGCTCCCGACCAATTTGTGTAGCTTGCGGTCAACCTTTGCTGTCCAAAAGACAGTTGCATCTCTCAAGTAGGAAGTTTAGGTACCACGTATGTGGGGAGGCTAATTTAACATAAAAAATCTCCAGCAAGCATGCAAAGAATGAGGAAGTACTTCATCAATGTCACAAATGGATGGTGAAGCGACAGCTCCCCTAGTGGCCAGAATACCCTCATCAAAAAAAAAAAGCTGAAATATTATGTAGCCTCTGTGTGTCTGTCTATATATGTTGTGTGTCTATGGCATTGAATGTTTGCCATGTATATGTATATTGTAATCCGCCCTGAGTCTCCTGCAAGGTGAGAAGGGCGGAATGTAAATACAGTAAATAAATAAATAATTTTTTAAAAAATACTTCTAAAACACACTAAAGACAAAAATATTAACAATCAAGGTGGTCAGTTGAAACATTCACACCTGGCTCCAGCAGACAAGAGTCCTTTGTCCCACCCTGGTCATTCCACAGATATATAAACCCTTTTTCCTACTTCCAACTGACCTCACTCCCTCTGAGGATGCTTGCCATAGATGCAGGCGAAACGTCAGGAGAAAATGCCTTTAGAACATGGCCATATAGCCCGAAAAAACCTACAACAACCCATTAACAATCTCTTCATTTGTCATTTGATACCAGATGAGAGAATCCCACTGGGTGACTTGAGAAGAGTTAAACACACTGTGCTCTGGCACCATGAGAAGCAGAACCAACCTTAAGAAATGGGGCCACTAAGTGGAGTCCACGACATGCAAATGTGGAGAAGAGCAAACCACAGACCACTTACTACAATGCGGCCTGAGCCCTGCCACATGCACAATGGAGGGCCTTCTTACAGCCACACCAGAGGCACTCCAAGTGGCCAGCTTCTGGTCAAAGGACATTTAGTATAAGGCTAAGTTTTTAACTTTGTTTGTGAAGTTTTTTAATGCATTATAACTGTATTCTCCATTGACTTCTGACATGATAAATAAATAAGCCACATTTGTGCAACATTATTATTATATTCATTTGATTTCTTGTAAGTTTGCTGCAGTCCGACAACCTATGGCTTGCAGGCCAGTGCCGGTCCATGGACCACCACTTTGAGTAGCACTCTTCTGTATTTTCTGCCTTTTGGGAGACTGCAGCCACAGCAGCTTCCTCTTCAAAGTGCACCTGGAGGCATTTCCAGAGGCTGTTCCTCAACTGTGCTTGATAGAACTGCGTCTTCTGATTCTGAGCAGCTTTCAGGAGGTAGCCCAGCGTTTTCATCTTCAAATGTTCAGCGATCACTTAGAATCATTCTGAAAAAAGGCTGTTCTGTCCATAGCTTCTGATGTACAAATTTTTCATTGCTCTCCAAATTGCATTCCGCAAAGCATGAAATCCACAATGATGGCCAAGGATCCTGAGTTAATACTTGCCCCTGTTTTGGCCAGTGAACGCTGACCTCTCCCAGCAATGTGGAATTCTGTGTTCCATTTTTACTCAATGCTTCTCAGATATACATCAAACTACAGCCAGCCCTTGGTATCCACTAGGATTTTATCCCACAGCTCCTCGCGGATACTCAAGTCTCATTGTTTACAATGGCATAGACAAATGGTGTCTCTGGTGTAAAATGGCAAAACATTTCAAGGCACAATTGAATGAATCTATGGATACAAAACCTGTGGATATGGAGGATGGACTGATTTGCAGATTTGTACCTACAAAATGATTTATTCCACCATCTCCTTTCATCCAAGTCATCTGCGAGGCCAAATTTGCCATGGCTGCAAACCATCCGATTTCACATTCTCAAACAAATATTTCGGTATTTTAGCCCTGTAGTCACAGTGGCACAATGCGTTAAACCCTTGTGCCAGCTGAACTGCTGACCTGAAAGTTGGCGGTTCAAATCTGCAAGGTGGGGTGAGCTCCTGTCTGTCAGTCCCAGCTTCCCGTGCAGGGACATAAAGAAGCCTCCCACACGATGGTAAAACATCTGGGCATCTCCTGAGCAATGTCCTTGCAGATGGCCAATTGTCTCACACCAGAAGTGATTTGCAATTTCTCAACTCACTTCTGACACAATAAAAAAATTTTAGCCAAAACTATAATACAGTTTGAGGAGCCCCCAGTGGCGCAGTGGATTAAAATGCTGAGCTGCTGAGCTTGTTGACCAAAAGGTCGAGGTTCGATTCTGGGGAGCGGCGTGAGCTTCTGCTGTCAGCCCTAGCTTCTGCCAACCTAGCAGTTTAAAAAAAATGCAAATGTGAGTAGATCAATAGATACTGCTCCAGCAGGAAGGTAATGGCACTTCATGCAGTCATGCTGGCCACATGACCTTGGAGGTGTCTATGGACAACACCGGCTCTTCGGCTTAGAAATGGAGATGAGCACCACACCCCAGAGTCAGACGTGACTGGACTTAATGTTAGGGGACAACCTTTACCTTTTTATAATACAGTTTGACACTACTATAGCTCAATATTATGGGGCCATGGGACAGGTAGTTTTATAAGGGCTTTAGACTTCTCTGCTATAGAGTACTGGTGCCTCATCAAACTGTAGCTCCCAGAACTCCATAGCATTGAGCCAGGACAGTTAAAGTAGTGTCAAACTACATTCAAAGACACGATCACATTTCAAGACCAGTTTTGCTTAGTTCTTAAATTTGGAGCTATTGCGCACTTCATTGGCGATTTTGTGATTTGAGCAAGAGTGTGAGTGAGCAAACAGAGGGAGAGAGTGAAAGAGTGTGTATGTTGCGAACTAGAACTATCTCAGCGTTTCTCAACCTGGAGTCAGGACCCTTGGGGGGTCGTGAGGGGATGTCAGGGGGGTCACCAAAGATCATCAGAAACCAATATTTTCTGTTGATCATGGGGGTTCTGTGTACCAAGATTGGTACAGTTCCATCACTGGTGGGCTTCAGAATATAAATCCCAGCAACTACAACTCCCAAATGTCAAGGTATATTTTCCCCCAAACTCCACCAGTGTTCACATTTGGGCATATTGAGTATTTTTGCCAAATTTGGTCCAGATACATCTTTGTTTGAGTCCACAGTGCTCTCTGCATGGAAGTGAACTACAACTCCAAAACTCAAGGTCAATGACTACCAAACCCTTCCAGCATTTTCTGTTGGTCATGGGAGTTCTGCTTGTCAAGTTTGCTACAATTCCATCGTTGGTAGAGTTCAGGATGCTCTTTGGTTGTAGGTTAACTATACTTCCCAGCAACTATAACTCCCAAATGACAAAATCAATCTCCCCTGAACCCCATCAGTATTCAAATTTGGACATATCAAGTATTTGTGCCAAATTTGATCCAGTGAATGAAAAAACATCCTGCATATCAGATATTTACATTACGATTCATAACAGTAGCAAAATTACAGTTAGGAAGTAGCAACGAAAATAATTTTATGGTTGGGAGTCTCCACAACATGAGGAACTGTATTAAGGGGTTTTAGGAAGATTGAGAACCACTGATCTATCTGCTATAGTCCATGAATGCAAATTAAGGCAGTTACTCTACTGGTCCCCTTACATTTAAATCTAATGGGTTTTTGAATATTCAGAATCAAAGGCACTCCACCACCAATTGGAAAACGCCTTCCCCTCCCCATCTTGGATCCTGCACCTCATCCTTTCCTCTCCCTATATTATTTTATATTATTTTTAATATAACTGGGCTAATTCACCGGGGAAAGTCCAGACGGATAAACAGATGCCATTCACACAGGTTCTTTGGGAGGCCTTCCCATCATTAGATGAGAGTGAACTTTGAACCTGGGATCTGGAGTTTTTCTTTGCAGGAGGGAAGGAGAGCGAAGGCAAGGCCAGGGAAGGGCTGGGAAGGGGCCGGTGGCTTGACAGGGCTTCCCTGGTGGATTGTTGGCCTCGGCCAGCGCAGGAATGCTCTGGACATCAAATTGGCTCCAGTCACTTTGAAGCTCCCCTCACTCTTAATCTTCCTCTCCCCCGCCTTTTCTTTCTCTCTCTCTCTCTTTCTTTTGCTCCCTTCGCATCCATGAATCATTCATGTCTTTTACTTCTCCCCTCTGCGGCTCCCTTAAAAAAAAAGAAAGAGAAGAAGATGAAGAAGAAGCCGAAGGAAGAAAAAAAAAGAAGGGCTAAAAGAGGGAAGGAAAAAAAAAAAAAGCCTTGCTCAGGCTTACACAAAGCCCAGCCTGTATTTATGTTCTTATTTCTCCGCACAGCTTATTATCGCCAGTGTTGAACAAATTACTTACACGATGTTTCCAGTGTGCTGGCAGCCCTCAACGCTCTTGGTGGGGCAAACTGTTTCATTTCCCATGCAAATGCCTGCTCAGGACAGCATGCTAACAGGCTGGGAGGATATTATTATCATTATTTCGCCTTGTGTCCCATAAAACAAGGTGCCAAGCCGTGCCCATGGTCAACACGGTTGCTGTTGCGTGCCTTCAAGTCGTTTCTGACCCATGGAGGCCATAAGACTACTGCAACGCTCTCTACGAGGGGTTGCCTTTGTAGACGGCCCGGAAGCTCCAACTAGTCCAACGCTCGGCAGCCATGATACTAACAGGAGCGGAGCGCAGGGAGCATACAACTCCCTTGCTGCACCAGCTCCACTGGCTGCCGATTTGCTACCGGGCTCAATTCAAAGTGCTGGCATTGGCCTATAAAGCCCTAAATGGTTCTGGCCCAAGCTAGCTATCCGAACGTATCTCTGCCTATGAACCCACCAGGACTCTAAGATCTTCTGGGGAGGCCCTGCTCTCGATCCCGCCTGCATCGCAAGCACGGCTGGCGGGGACGAGGGACAGGGCCTTCTCTGTGGTGGCCCCTCGGCTGTGGAACGCCCTTCCCATGGACATTAGATCAGCCCCTTCATTAATGGTGTTTCGAAGAAAACTAAAAACCTGGCTGTTTGAACAGGTGTTCAGATAAATAGTGCAATTAAACGATGAATATAGGAAACGAAATTATGGATGACTAATTGGATCACGATTTTAGTTATGAGACGTTAATGTGTTGTTATTGATGTGTCATTATTTTGTATATTATGCTGTTAATGGTTTTAAATATTGTATATTGTACGATTGCCTTTTTGCTCTTGTTGTGAACCGCGTTGAGTCGCCTATGGACTGAGAAACTGAGGTATACAAGCAAAGTAAATAAATAACTAAATAAGGAGTACCCACCATCAGAGGTGGCTCAACCCATTACGCAAAGTAAGCATTTGCAGTATAGTTGATTTTGTCCAGGGGCGCTCTTGGGGTGCTCTTGGAGGAAAATAGACCTTGACATATGCGAGTTGTAGTCACTGGAATGTATAGTTCACCTACAATCAAAGAGCATTCTGAACTCCACCAATGATGGAATTGAACCAAATATGGTACACAGAACTCCCACAACGAACAGAAAATATATATCAGTGATTGGTTGGGGGGGGGGGGGGGGTGCGGCAAAATACTGTTTGCTTACTGTTGAAAATTACCTAGAGCCGCCTCTGCCCACCATGAGCCAATGTCTTGGCTGGATTTGTTCAGAAGGAGGTGACCTTTATTTATTTATTTACAGCTTTTATATTCCGTCCTTCTCACCCCGCAGGGGACTCAGGGCGGATTACAGTGTACACATATATGGCAAACATTCAATGCCAATTTTGACATACAACATATACAGACTTACACAGAGGCTATTTAACTTTTTCTGGCCACCAGGGGAGCTGTCGCTTTCATTGTCCATCTGCGACGCTGATGAAGCATTTCCGCATTTCTCGTATGCTTCCCCGCTGGACTGCTTCTTTATGGCCTCATAAATTAGTTAATTTTAGCCTCCCCACACTTTTAAAGTAGTACCTTATTTTCCTACTTGACAGATGCAACTGTCTTTCGGGTTGCAAAGGTCGACAATTGGCTACACAATGGTTGGAAACCCACCCCAACCTGGGCTGGCTTCGAACTCATGACCTTTTTGGTCAGAGTGATCTTAATGCAGCTGACACTCAGCCAGCTGCGCCACAATCCTGGTGCTTCTGACTTCCTCTGAGGCTGAGAGAGTGTGACTCTCCTAGGTCAGCCAGCAGGTTTATTTATTTTATTTTATTTCATCTAATACCCCGCCCTTCTCACCCCGGGGGGGGGGGGGGGGGACTCAGCGCGGCTTACAGGGAAGGCACAATTAGATGCCCAAATCACACAACAAACAATACAAAATATAACAGTTCAACAATTAAAATAAAACATCAATACCTAATAAAATCATAAAACTATCTCATGTCAGAGTCTATATATCAGAGTCCATATATCCATTCCATTCCATTGTCCTTGTCTATCGACAGGTCCTTTAGTTAGTTGTCAGCATGGCCAAAAGCTTGGTCCCACATCCAGGTTTTTAGTTTTTTCCTAAATGCTAGAAGGGAAGTCGTCGATCTGATCTCCCCGGGGAGTGAGTTCCACAGGTGGGGGGCCACCACTGAGAAGGCCC
This sequence comes from Anolis sagrei, assembly GCF_037176765.1. Classification (NCBI taxonomy): domain Eukaryota; kingdom Metazoa; phylum Chordata; class Lepidosauria; order Squamata; family Anolidae; genus Anolis; species Anolis sagrei. The sequence continues at coordinate 14,874,612 of NC_090030.1, read as the reverse complement.
TGCTCCTCGTCCCCGCCAGCCTCACTTGTGCTACTGGCGGGGTCGAGAGCAGGGCCTCCCCAGAAGATCTTAAACTTCCATAGGTTTCCATAGGTAAGGTTAGTTAAGGTAAAGGTTTTCCCCTGACATTAAGTCCAGTTGTGTCCGACTCTGGGGGTTGGTATTGGGACTCAGACGATGTTTGGCCTTGAATCTGTGATTGTGTTTCCGTCTCCTAATGTTTCTGGTTCTGATTTGGATAGTCAGTTTGATGTGATCAATGAGGATGAGGTGCAAAATGGAGACACTTTGGACAATAAGGTTACTGCAGACACTGATTGAGAGGGTTCAGGGGAAAGGTCACATTCTCATGAGAAATCTTCTGTCAGAGCAAGGGAAGAAAGTTTACTCCCTTCTCCAGGCTCGAGTTTGCAAGATAGCTTGACACCTGATAGAGTTAATGAAGAGATAGATAAGACCAGTCACTGTCTGGAAATTAGCCAGAACCATCGAGAGGCCCAATGTTTATGCAGATCAGAAAGAATTCGGCAGTTAAGGGCAAAAACTGGGGGAAGTAGCAACCAGTTTTTGGGATTTATAGAGGGCCCTTAGAGAATCTTCTTCAGATCAGGCATTGTTTGGAATCAAGCTCAAGTCTCGTGGAAAGTTCCTGTTTCAAGTGGCTTTGTCTCTAAGGATTTATGTAGCTTTTTATGTGGATTAGCACTTGAAAAGTGGTTTCCTTTGAAGGCTTTTGGATATTCACTGTATTGGATTATTTCTGCAAGCTTTTTGGACATTGCTAATATTCCTATGTTTGGACATTGGTTATTTTGCTGCTTTATTTTGGCTTTTGGCTTTTGGCTTTTGGACCTCTACCTATTTTATAATCATCTATTTTATTGGCTTGTTATTCTTCAATAAAAAGGACTCTTCCTTCATGCAAGGTGTGGAGTGTTAATGATTAGAGGGCCCTTGTTCCTGCTCTAGGGTACTACAGTTGGTGCTCAGCTCCATTTCTAAGATGAAGAGTCGGCATTGTCCGTAGACACCTCCAAGGTCATGTGGCCGTCTTGACTGCATGGAGCACTGTTACCTTCCCGCCAGAGCAGTACCTATTGATTTACTCACATTTGCATGTTTTTGAACTGCTAGGTTGGCAGAAGCTGGGGCTGACAGCGGGAGCTCACACCACTCCCCAGATTTGAACCTGTGACCTTTCAGTCAACAAGTTCAGCAGCTCAGCGGTTTAACCCACCGGGGGCTCCAAACCCCATAAGTAAGTAGGGTCTCAATTTCTAAATTTGTAGTCTACCAATCAGATGGAAAGTGCTGTGGTCTGCATTTCCAACTGGTAGAAAGGGAGCTGGACCAGATGATCCCTGTAATGGATTGGCCTACCTTACAGGGTTGGTGTAAAGGCAGTAGACAGGCCTGGCTTTGAAAAGTTAAGGAGAGCAGGGGGGTGGAGCGATCAGCCAGCTTCATAGCTGGAAGTGTAGTCTGATTGGTTGATGAAGTTGGAGGGCATTGCTTAGCTACTGGAGATGGGCGGAGCCAGATGAAAAGCAAGGCGCTAAGGCAGCCATAATTTTCAGTTGAGAGTTTGGTATTTGAAGAGTTAGTTAGGAGATTTGAAGGGAAAGGAAGGAAGAGTTTTGGGAACTGTTTGTTAAGAAGATACCTCTTTGAGAAAAATAGTTAAAGCTTTCAGAGGGAAGGAATAATGAATTTAGTAGGCCTCTATAGTGTTAGAGGGCTGGTTTGGACAGACAGTTGAAAAGGTTCAAAATAACCTGTTTGTATTCCTGTGTGTGGAACATTGCTTTTAAGAAACTCAAGTTATAAGACCATTCTCTGTAAAGGAAAACCTGACAGGGTTGTTGTAGGTTTTTCGAGCTATATGGCCATGTTCTAGAAGCATTCTCTCCTGACATTTTGCCCACATCTATAGCAGGCATCCTCAGAGGTTGTGAGGTTTGAAAGTGCCCACATTTCTAGAGAGGCGAAAAGAGACCGAGCACAGACAGTGTTCAGCCAGAATAGCTGCTAAAAATGCTGAGCTAATTGGGAGACACCCTAGCACCTCCTGCGTGGGGAATTCAGGGCGATAAATCAGTAGCAGGAAGAGTCAGCTTTCGCTGGTAACAACGACCCTGATACTGCTGTTTCACTCCTATGGAATCTGCTTTGTGTCTGCTGCTAAGAACTTAGTTCATCGTCCGTTGTATAATGGAAGACTGGTGTTTCTTTTGGGACTTCATAAGAGACTTAAATTGGTGTCTGGACTAAGGCTTCCTTGCGTTCTTTTGCACTTTTCAATTCCATTTGCTTATCCTTTGTGTTTGCTGGAGTAAAGCATTTTTCTTTTACTTTCAAAATTGTCTAAAGGCTGTTTTTTGAAGGGCAACTCAGGACACTGATCAACCCGACCTCCAACAGCTAAGAGTTCTTTCTCCCACCCTGGACATTATTCCACAGATATATAAACCCTATTTTCCTAGCTTCCAACAGACCTCACAACTTGCCATAGATGCAGGCGAAACGTCAGGAGAAATGCCTCTAGAACATGGCCATATAGCCCGAAAAAACCCACAAGAACTGAGACCTCACAACCTCTGAGCATGCCTGCCATAGATGTGGGAGAAACATCAGGAGAGAATGCTTCTGGAACATAGATATACAGTCCAAAAAACTTACAACAACCCATAAATTCCGGCCATGAAAGCTTTCGACAATATGTTGAATTGTGCTCCCTTTTTGTGACACAGAAGTCAATCCCAATTCTATGTTCTTCTGTCTCTGGCAACAAATTTTCTGCTACAGACGTCATGCCCTGGAGCACATCTACTTTGTTAACCGAAGTATGCCTGCATTGGTACTCATCTCTTGACAGTATTTTGCTTGCTAAAACACAGTGTCATCCTGTATTTATTCGGAGACAGCAAGCAAGCGTATTCAATACTGGCAGTTGACAGCTGATAAGAGTTCCTATTTGATGTCAGTCAAACATAAAACAACCAGACAATGCCAACTAGCTTATGGGTCTTGAATTATACATTTTGAGTAAAATTACAGGTTTGAACTGAACTGAAAGGAGAGATGATATAGAGTGCAAGGCGCAACAACCGAAGATGAAAAATTATGTGGCTGGCTAGCTGTTCCCATAGAACACAAGGAAGAAATGTTCTACCTTTGTAGCCTCTTTCTTGCCTTCAACTATCAAGAGAGTAGCAGAGTCTTTTTTATTTTTGGGATACATTTTACAGCAAAGTGTCCTAACTTGTTCTTCCTAAATAAATAACAGTGATTACCTATCAGATTTTTTATACTTTTCTGAATTTGGTGACAGAGTCCTCAAGTGGAAAAAAATCTTCCAAATTATGAACAAAAATGTGTATAGCAAGGGGAAATGCGTACAGAAATGCCCATTGTTTTGCATATGAAATACATGATTTTGAGCAACTGTCATCCAGAGGACCTTTCTGATGTCCGTCCTTAGATTGTGGAATGATTTCCGGAGAGATTTGACAACTAAACAGGCTGTCAGAACTTAAAACAGAATTAAAGACTTATCTCTTCCAGCAGGCGTATCCAGTCAATTTTAAATGATCAATATTCAATTGATACTTTATTGGTTTGAATCATTGTAGTGTACATTCTAATTTTATGTCTAGGTTGTTGTAGTTCAGCCCATGGTTATGGCTGATACCGATGTAAATGGGGAAGTGGATCGTGGGAACTCTGGGCCTATGAGCCAACATGAGATTTTAAGACCTGAAAATGATCAGTCTGTATTTCCAGAAGGTAGTGAAGGTCACATTCCAGAGAGGAGTTGAGATGCTGCACTTGTTCTCTAGGGAAACGAGTTCAGAGGCTGAAATTCCAGGTGGAGAGAATAATGAGGTGCAAGATAATGAGCAGGTTGGTAGGAGACATAGTTTCGTAAACTTTGAGCTGCTCAAACAAATCTCCGAAGGTGACAGAGCTTGTTAGAGAAGAGACCCATATCAGGAAGTCATGGGAGAAGGTGTGATTTCACGTGTATATTAGAGAGGCCAGCCAGTCTGGTCAACACTGAGTCCCCCCTAGGGGGTTGAGAAGGGCGGGGTAGAAGTACTCGAAATAAATAATAAATAAAATAATTGAGGCAACAGGTCTTGCCAAGTCCTAGTCAAGCTTTCCTTGGGAATTCTAGTTCCATGTCTTTGCTCCTATTTCATGCTTCCAAGTTTAAAGGATTGTTCCTGGATTTTTGTACTGCACTCTATGCTGCCTTGTACTTTCTGGTTTTCTTGTACTCCCGTGTTTTATGTCCTGTATTTTGGGATTTTGGATTATTCTTGTACCTTGAACCTTGTAGACTATTTTTATATGTATGAATTTTGAAATTTTTACTATTTTTTTGCTGCAATGCTTTTTATATAATCTTTAATAAACTGCTTTGCTGATTGAATTTGGACTGGAGTGTGGTGGTTAAGGACAGAGGTGTTTCTTAACCTGGAGTGCAACATAGGTGTTCCAAATGATGTGTTTTAAACGGTTTTACAATTTTATCTATTGTATTTCAATTACATTGCAATCACCTTGAGATTTGGGGAGAGGCAAGTAAATAATAATAATAATAATAATAATAATAATAATAATGTATATGATAACATTGAAGGAGCCCCCAGTGGCGCAGTGGGTTAAAGTGCTGAGCTGCTGAGCTTGTTGACTGAAACGTCACAGGTTCAACTCTGGGGAGCGGCATGAGCTTCTGCTGTCAGCCCCAGCTTCTGCCAACCTAGCAGTTCAAAAACATGCAAATGTGAGTAGATCAATAGGTACCACTCCAGCGGGATAGTAAGGCACTCCATGCAGTCATGCCGGCCACAAGACCTTGGTGGTGTCTATGGACAACGCCGGCTCTTCAGCTTAGAAATGGAGATGAGCACCACACCCCAGAGTCGGACACAACTGGACTTAATGTCAGGGGACAACCTTTTCCTTTACTTATATAATAATATTATATAATTATATATTATTATTAATTATATATTATTATTTATTATTATTAATTATGCTGATGTATATAATAATATTATATTATATTATTCTCATTATTATTGGTGATGAGGTATATAATATTATGTAATAATATATAATTATTATAATTATGATTATTATTTTAAAGTTTCAAGAATGATATACACCTTATGAATTTATTTCTTAGTTTGATATAGAAACGGGATAAAATAGACTTTTGTTTGGATATACACACAACTGACACAGACTGGAAATAACTGGTTGCGTCTAGCTTTTATGCCCCATAGGAAAGAAATCCTTGGCAAAGGAGGAGATCCAAGGTGACAGATCCCAGCTGGAAGGGTCTGTAGGAGAGGAAGAGCTCAAGCCCTGCGGCAACCCTTCTCTAGGGACCTTGGAAGCTAAGGCAGAGCATGGAGTCTCCAGACAGAATCCGCTCCCTTTGGACAAAGAGAGCTTGGAAGACAGTTATGAAGCAGAGCTTACTGAAGTCCCAGGGAGAAAGGGCAACTGGAAGTTCATGATGTCCTGACAAAATGGTGGAGAGTGAAGTTGTTTTCTTGGACTGCCTCAAGAGGATGACACCTCCTTCGTTGAAATCCCCTGTACCATTTCAACATCAAACTAACATTCTAAAACCAATCTGTATAGAATCATCGAGTTGGAAGTTGTGAAAGTTTCATAACGAAACACTCTTCCTCTGTCCCTTCCCTCCGAAACATCTATAGCATCTGCAACCAGAAGCCCGCAAGAGAACCAAGTATGGGCAGCCTTCGGAAGTCTCTCTGACCTATATAATATGTTAAAAATAAATCATTCTCTATTAATTATACATATTTAAACAGTTTGGATGCTCTTGGGTGGCTGAGTTGTAAAATGTTTACCATTGATGCTGATGGCTCCAAACCCCTGCTTCGACTCACGATGTATTTCAGTGGGTCCTTCCTTCCTTCCTTCCTTCCTTCCTTCCTTCCTTCCTTCCTTCCTTCTTTCCTTCCGTACAAAATGAAACATGAACAGAACAGCATCCCATGCTGGTTAATAAGGTAAAGGTTTTCCCCTGGCATTAAGTCCAGTCGTGTTCGACTCTGGGGGTTGCTGCTCATCTCCATTTCTAAGCCGAAGAGCTGGTGTTGTCCATAGACACCTCCAAGGTCATGTTGCTGGCATGATTGCATGGAGCGCTATTACCTTCCCGCTGGAGCGGTACCTATTGATCTACTCACATTTGCATGTTTTTGAACTGCTAGGTTGGCAGAAGCTGGGGCTAACAGCGGGAACTCACCCCGCTCCCTGGATTCGAACCAGCGATCTTTCGGTCAACAAGTTCAGCAGCTCTGTGCTGACTTGTGAGGTTTTTTAAAGTGCTAATGTTTATGTTTTTTTTAAAATATTATTTTCATACAATACACACAGGGCAAACAAGGTCTCCTCATTTTTTCAAAATTCTTCTAATATCCTTAGAGAGAAAAAAACACTGGAAACATATGTTCTCAGTGTTGGTCACTATCTATCTATTTACAAATGAACAGACTGATCTTTCAAGGGAAAGAAACATATGCCCAAGAAGCACTGGATTTAAACAAATTTATGCCTATTTGTGTAGTGATTTAGTTTGGTCCATAGTTAGAGAGTCCATGCCTGGAGAGCATATACTAATCCAGGCCAGGACAGAGAAATCAGCTCACCAGGTTGAAGATAAGCTACAAAGGTTTATTATGATTTGGCCAAAAGGATGCAAGTACATTGCTTCAAAATGTATAGCATAAAAATGCAGAGAAATAAATACAAGAGATCTTATATAGTTTTGACAGCTATTCCAACTTCCCGCTCCCTCCCATGATTGGTCAGAAAAGGGGTTGGCTAGAATCTCTGCTGGGATTGGCCAGGAGGGAAAATAGTAGCCGGGGATTGGACCAATCAGCTTCAGAGAAGGCACAGTCTGGGGGGAAACAAATGGTAAAGATAAGTTGATGTCTGTCTAATGATCTCAAATGTCCAGTTCTGTGCCAAACAAAGATATGGATCTTAAGAAACAAAGGTGGGTTGTTGTTTTTTTTGTCGTGTCAGGAGCATGTCGCTTCTGGTGTGAGAGAATTGGCTGTCTGCAAGGACATTGCCCAGGGGACGCCTGGATGATTTGATGTTTTTATCATCCTTGTGGAGGCTTCTCTCATGTCCCCACATGAGGAGCTGGAGCTGATAGAGGGAGCTCATCCGCCTCTCCCCGAATTCAAACCTGCGACCTGTATTCAGTCCTGCCGGCACAAGGGATTAACCCACTGCGCCACCGGGGGCTCTAACAAAGGTGGTGATCTTAAGTAATCAAGGGTTTGGCTGTCAATAAAAGAGTTAACAAATCCACATACTCTAAGCTTCAATTTCCAATTGAAGGAGCTGCAATTTCATGTGAATTGCAGCAACATTTTGGACTTGTCTGACTGACAACGGAAGCCAGCAGCTATCTTCATACAAACACAGTGAATCTGATGATTATCTGGCTTGGGAAATAGCCAGAGGGATTTGCCCAACCTTTCAATTCCCAGGAGATTATCTGAACAGAGTCACTGAGAAGTCACATTTTATATATATTTCATATATACAAAATAGATACTGTTCACAGTTGAAAGATACAAGTTACACAAAATAATAAAGTAGATGCAATTTATTAAAGGGTTAGATATGATATAGTTTATAGGGGTATGGCTGCTGCTGGGTTGATTCTTGATCTTCTGAAGTTTTCAACTTGTGCAACTCCGGACCACTGGAAAAGCGGTTTCTTCCCCAGTGGGGAGGGGAATCATACATTTATTTGTAAACCATTGATGAACTATAAATCTTGGGGAGGGGAGCCATGGCCTGATAATATTGGGGTGCCAGTCAGCAAACTGCAAAGAGAGCATGGAAGCAAGCAAACAAACAAGACTTCTGTACCACAAACCTTCAAGAGATGAAGAGATCCCTATTGTAGGCTTATTGTAATTTGCTGTTAAATTTAGCTTCAACTTTTGGTGACCCTTTAAATGAATGGCCTCCAAGGCAACCATTTATTAATAGCCCTGATCTGGTTTTCCAAACTCAGAGCTGTAACTTTCTTGATTAAATCTACCTATGATGTGGTTCTATGTCTTTCCCAACTTTAGCAATCATTATTGTCTTTCCTATTGAATCATGTTGTCTTATGATGTGCCAGGAATCATACTCTGGCTTCTAAGCCGAGTCCATGTTTGATTCACTCTTAGGCCCCTTCATGTGTGGCAGTCCAGGTCATCTTCAGAACTTCATAACTGCATTTCAAGTGAGTTGATTCTCTTCCCATCAACTTCTTTTGCTATCCAGTTACAGAAACGGGAAAATCCTATGGCATGGATGATCCTGACCATGGTATTTAATAATGAATAGTGGTGCAGACACCAAAATGACAAAGTCGCAGGGGGTGGGGAACTTGGAGGTGTCTGCAAGAACCTTTTGTCACAGTGTTCCTCAACCTGGGGGTCAGGACCCCTGGGGAGGTTGCGAGGGGGTTTCAAAGGGGTCACCAAAGATAAACAGGAAACATATTTCTGATGGTTTTAGGAACCCCTTTGACAGAGAAGGCTGAAGATCTCTCCGCCTGTCCTTCTCTTCCTTTTTTGGAAACAGACAGCAAATCCTCCCACCAAAAAAGCCCTCTTACACTGTGATTGGCTGGTCTCTCAGCCAGTTTCTGAGACTCCAAGCAGGGAGGGGAGAGCAGGCATGCTTGGACATGGCAGTGTGGTGCACATGTGCGGGTGAGAGACAGTGTGCAAGGCTGGAGGGAGACACATGCCAGCAAGTTATTTCAAGGCATGGGGGTCTGTGTGGGAAGTTTGGCCCAATTTTATTGCTGGTGGGGTTCAGAACCCTCTTTGATTGTAGGTGAACTATAAATCCCAGCAACTATAACTCCCAAATGTCAAGATCTGTTTTCCCCAAACTCCACCAGTGTTCACATTTGGGCATACTGAGTATCTGTGCCAAGTATGGTCCAGATTCATCATTGTTTGAGTCCACAGTGCCCTCTGGATGTAGGGGAACTACAACTCCAAAACTCAATGTCAATGCCCACCAAACCCTTCCAGTATTTTCTCTTGGTCATGGGAGTTCTGTGTATCAGGTTTGGTTCAATTCCATTGTTGGTGAAGTTCAGAATGCTCTTTGATTGTAGATGAATTGTAAAATCCCAGCAACTACAACTCCCAAATGACAAAATCAATCCCCCCAACCCCACCAGTATTCAAATTTGGGCGCATTGGGTATTTGTGCCAAATTTGGTTCAGTGAATGAAAACACATCCTGCATATCGGATATTTACGTTATGATTCATAACAGTAGCAAAATTATGAAGTAGCAACGAAAATAATTTTATGGTTGGGAGTCATCACGACATGAGGAACTGTATTAAGGGGTTGCAGCATTAGGAAGGTTGAGAAACACTGAAATATAGGATCAAAAACCAATATGAGTTTGCAACCCTTCCGCACCAAAACCCAGTCCTTAATTTCTGCTAAGATTAAAATATGGAGTGCCAGAAACCCTTGCAAAAATACTGAAAACCATCCAGTACTACAATCAGATCCAGGATGAATTTCTGCCTTCTTCATTCTCAAAACAGGAGCAAGTTGGGTTCTCAGTGTCCTGCAAAGAATGCATTTGACTCCCAAGATGTGAAAGGGAGATGTTGTTGTGAATTTGTACTCTTCTGGAAGGTAAATGGAGAGATGGCTTCCTCCCAAGACTTGGGATGGCCTGGTTCTTGGTGGCAGACGATGGGGAACTAATGAGCCATTTAGCTGCTCTTGCTGAAAGACATTTTGGACTGCAGATGCACCTGCCTGCC